>NC_090964.1:1200000-1800000 GCF_040807025.1 Struthio camelus
GGAGGCTCCGAGTGCCTTTTGGGGCGGCCGGGGAGGCTCCGAGTGCCTTTTTGGGCGGCCGTGGAGGCTCCGAGTGCCTTTCGGGGCGGCCGGGGAGGCTCCGAGTGGCTTTCGGGGAGGCCCGGCCGCCTCCGAGTGCCTTTCGGGGCGGCCGGGGAGGCTCCGAGTGCCTTTCAGGGCGGCCGGGGAGGCTCCGAGTGCCTGTCGGGGTGGCCGGGCAGGCTCCGAGTGCCTTTTCGGGGCGGCCGGGCAGGCTCCGAGTGCCTTTGTGGGCGGCCGTGGAGGCTCTGAGTGCCTTTCGGGGCGGCCGGTCAGGCTCCGAGTGCCTTTCGGGGCGGTCGGGGAGGCTCCGAGTGCGTTTGTGGGCGGCCGGGGAGTCTCCGAGTGCCTTTCGGGGCAGCCGTGGAGGCTCCGAGTGCCTTTTGGGGCGAGTGTGCAGACTCCGAGTGCCTTTTGGGGCGGCCGTGCCGCCTCCGAGTGCCTTTCGGGGCGGCCGGGGAGGCTCCGAGTGCCTTTTGGGGTGGCCGAGCCGCCTCCGAGTGCCTTTCGGCGCGTCCGGTCAGGCTCCGAGTGCCTTTCGGGGCGGCCGGGGAGTCTCCGAGTGCCTTTGGGGGCGGCCATGGAGGCTCGGAGTGCCTTTCGGGGCGGCTGTGCAGGCTCCGATTGCCTTTGGGGGCTGCCGGGCCGGCTCCGAGTGCCTTTGGGGGTCCCCGGGCAGGCTCCGATTGCCTTTGGGGGCTGCCGGGCCGGCTCCGAGTGCCTTTGTGGGTGGCCGTGGAGGCTCCGAGTGCCTTTCGGGGCGGCCGGGGATGCTCCGAGTGCCTTTCGGGGTGGCCGTTCCCCCTCCGAATGCCTTTCGGGGCGGCTGGGCCCGTCCCAGTGCCTTTCGGGGCGGCCGGACCGGCTCCGAGTGGCTTTCGGGGCGGCCGGCGAGGCTCTAATTGCCTTTCCGGACTGCCGGGGAGGCTCCGAGTGCCTTTGGGGGCGGCCGGGGAGTCTCCGAGTGCCTTTCGGGGCAGCCGTGGAGGCTCCGAGTGCCTTTGGGGGCGAGTGTGCAGGCTCCGAGTGCCTTTTTGGGCGGCCGTGCCGCCTCCGAGTGCCTTTGTGGGCGGCCGTGGAGGCTCCGAGTGGCTTTCGGGGCGGCCCGGCCGCCTCCGAGTGCGTTTGTGGGCGGCCGGGGAGGCTCCGAGTGCCTTTCGGGGTGGCCGGGCCACCTCCGAGTGCCTTTCGGGGCGGCCGGGGAGGCTCCGAGTGCCTTTCGGGGCGGCCGGGGAGGCTCCGAGTGGCTTTCGGGGAGGCCCGGCCGCCTCCGAGTGCCTTTCGGGGCGGCCGGGGAGGCTCCGAGTGCCTTTCAGGGCGGCCGGGGAGGCTCCGAGTGCCTGTCGGGGCGGCCGGGCAGGCTCCGAGTGCCTTTTCGGGGCGGCCGGGCAGGCTCCGAGTGCCTTTCGGGGCGGCCGTGGAGGCTCTGAGTGCCTTTCGGGGCGGCCGGGGAGGCTCCGAGTGCCTTTCGGGGCGGTCGGGGAGGCTCCGAGTGCCTTTGGGGGCGGCCGGGGAGTCTCCGAGTGCCTTTCGGGGCAGCCTTGGAGGCTCCGAGTGCCTTTTGGGGCGAGTGTGCAGACTCCGAGTGCCTTTTGGGGCGGCCGTGCCGCCTCCGAGTGCCTTTCGGGGCGGCCGGGGAGGCTCCGAGTGCCTTTCGGGGTGGCCGAGCCGCCTCCGAGTGCCTTTCGGCGCGTCCGGTCAGGCTCCGAGTGCCTTTCGGGGCGGTCGGGCAGGCTCCGAGTGCCTTTCGGGGCGGCCGTGGAGTCTCCGAGTGCCTTTCGGGGCGGCCATGGAGGCTCGGAGTGCCTTTGGGGGCGGCTGTGCAGGCTCCGATTGCCTTTGGGGGCTGCCGGGCCGGCTCCGAGTGCCTTTGGGGGTCCCCGGGCAGGCTCCGATTGCCTTTGGGGGCTGCCGGGCCGCCTCCGAGTGCCTTTGCGGGTGGCCGGGGAGGCTCCGAGTGCCTTTCGGGGCGGCCGGGGATGCTCCGAGTGCCTTTTTGGGGTGGCCGGGCAGGCTCCGAGTGCCTTTGTGGGCAGCCGGGGTGGCTCCGAGTGCCTTTGTGGGTGGCCGGGCAGGCTCCGAGTGCCTTTCGGGGCGGCCTGGCCGCCTCCGAGTGCATTTCGGGGCGGCCAGGGAGGCTCCGAGTGCCTTTGTGGGCGGCCGGGTAGGCTCTGAGTGCCTTTGTGGGCGGCCGGGGAGGCTCCGAGTGCCTTTCGGGGTAGCCGGGGCGCTTCCGAGTGCCTTTGTGGGTGGCCGTGGAGGCTCCGAGTGCCTTTCGGGGCGGCCGGGGATGCTCCGAGTGCCTTTCGGGGTGGCCGTTCCCCCTCCGAATGCCTTTCGGGGCGGCTGGGCCCGTCCCAGTGCCTTTCGGGGCGGCCGGACCGGCTCCGAGTGGCTTTCGGGGCGGCTGGCGAGGCTCTAATTGCCTTTTGGGACTGCCGGGGAGGCTCCGAGTGCCTTTTGGGGCGGCCGGGGAGGCTCCGAGTGCCTTTCGGGGTGGCCGGGGAGGCTCCGAGTGCCTTTTGGGGCGGCCGGGGAGGCTCCGAGTGCCTTTCGGGGTGGCCGGGCCGCCTCTGAGTGCCTTTCAGGGCTGCCGGGGAGGCTCCGAGTGCCTTTCGGGGTAGTTGGGCCGCCTCCGAGTGCCTTTGGGGGCGGCCGGGATGCATCCGAGTTCCTTTGTGGGTGGCCGTGGAGGCTCCGAGTGCCTTTCGGGGCGGCCGGGAAGGCTCCGAGTGCCTTTCGGGGCGGCCGGGAAGGCTCCGAGTGCCTTTCGGGGCGGCCGGGCAGGCTCCGAGTGGCTTTCGGGGAGGCCCGGCCGCCTCTGAGTGCCTTTGTGGGCGGCCGGGGAGGCTCCGAGTGCCTTTGGGGGCGGCCGTGCAGGCTCCGAGTGCCTTTGTGAGCGGCCGTGGAGGCTCCGATTGCCTTTGGGGGCGGCCGGGGAGGCTCCGAGTGCCTTTCGGGGTGGCCGGGGAGTCTCCGAGTGCCTTTCGGGGTTCTCGGGGAGGCTCCGAGTGCCTTTCGGGGCATCCGGGGAGGCTCCGAGTGCCTTTGAGGGTCGCCGGGCAGGCTCCGAGTGCCTTTCGGGGTGGCCGGGGAGGCTCCGAGTGCCTTTTGGGGGTGGCCGGGCAGGCTCCGAGTGTCTTTTCGGGCGGTCGGGCAGGCTCCGAGTGCCTTTGTGGGCGGCTAGGCCGGGTCCGAGGGCCTTTCGGGGCGGCCTGGCCGCCTCCGAGTGCATTTCGGGGCGGTCGGGGAGGCTCCGAGTGCCTTTGTGGGCGGCCGGGTAGGCTCCGAGTGCCTTTGTGGGCGGCCGGGCCGGCTCCGAGTGCCTTTCAGGGCGGCCATGGAGGCTCCGAGTGCCTTTCGGGGTAGCCGGGGCGCTTCCGAGTGCCTTTGGGGGCGGCTGGGGAGGCTCTGAGTGCCTTTCGTGGCGGCCTGGCCGCCTTCGAGTGCATTTCGGGGCAGCCAGGGAGGCTCCCAGTGCCTTTGTGGGCGGCCGGGTAGGCTCCGAGTGCCTTTTGGGGTGGCCGGGGAGGCTCCGAGTGCGTTTTGGGGCGGCCGGGGAGGCTCCGAGTGGCTTTCGGGGAGGCCCAGCCGCCTCTGAGTGCCTTTGGGGGCGTCCGGGGATGCTCCGAGTGCCTTTCGGGGCGGCCGGGAAGGCTCCGAGTGCCTTTCGGGGCGGCCGTGGAGGCTCCGAGTGCCTTTGGGGGCGGCCGGGGATGCTGCGAGTGCCTTTCGGGGCGGTCGGGGAGGCTCCGAGTGCCTTTTGGGGCGGCCGGGGAGGCTCCAATTGCCTTTCGGGGCGGCCATGGAGGCTCGGAGTGCCTTTGGGGGAGGCTGTGCAGGCTCCGATTGCCTTTGGGGGCTGCCGGGCCGGCTCCGAGTGCCTTTGGGGGCGGCTGTGCAGGCTCCGAGTGCCTTTGGGGGCTGCCGGGCCGGCTCCGAGTGCCTTTTGGGGTCGCCGGGCAGGCTCCGAGTGCCTTTGCGGGTGGCCGGGGAGGCTCCGAGTGCCTTTGTGGGTGGCCGTGGAGGCTCCGAGTGCCTTTTGGGGTGGCCGGGGAGGCTCCGAGTGCCTTTGTGGGCGGCCGGGGAGGCTCCGAGTGCCTTTCGAGGTGGCCGTGGAGGCTCCGAGTGCCTTTCGGGGCGGCCGGGAAGGCTCCGAGTGCCTTTCGGGGCGGCCGGGGTGGCTCCGAGTGCCTTTGTGGGCGGCCGTGGAGGCTCCGAGTGGCTTTCGGGGAGGCCCGGCCGCCTCCGAGTGCGTTTGTGGGCGGCCGGGGAGGCTCCGAGTGCCTTTCGGTGTGGCCGGGCCACCTCCGAGTGCTTTTCGGGGCGGCCGGGCTGCATCCAAGTGCCTTTGGGGGCGGCCGTGGATGCTCCGAGTGCCTTTTCGGGGCGGCCGGGCAGGCTCCGAGTGCCTTTGTGGGCGGCCGTGGAGGCTCTGAGTGCCTTTCGGGCGGCCGGGGAGGCTCCGAGTGCCTTTCAGGGCGGCCGGGGAGGCTCCGAGTGCCTTTCGGGGCGGCCGTGGAGGCTCCGAGTGCCTTTCGGGGCGGCCGGGGAGGCTCCGAGTGGCTTTCGGGGAGGCCCGGCCGCCTCCGAGTGCCTTTCGGGGCGGCCGGGGAGGCTCCGAGTGCCTTTCAGGGCGGCCGGGGAGGCTCCGAGTGCCTGTCGGGGTGGCCGGGCAGGCTCCGAGTGCCTTTTCGGGGCGGCCGGGCAGGCTCCGAGTGCCTTTGTGGGCGGCCGTGGAGGCTCTGAGTGCCTTTCGGGGCGGCCGGGGAGGCTCCGAGTGCCTTTCGGGGCGGTCGGGGAGGCTCCGAGTGCGTTTGTGGGCGGCCGGGGAGTCTCCGAGTGCCTTTCGGGGCAGCCGTGGAGGCTCCGAGTGCCTTTTGGGGCGAGTGTGCAGACTCTGAGTGCCTTTTGGGGCGGCCGTGCCGCCTCCGAGTGCCTTTCGGGGCGGCCGGGGAGGCTCCGAGTGCCTTTCGGGGTGGCCGAGCCGCCTCCGAGTGCCTTTCGGCGCGTCCGGTCAGGCTCCGAGTGCCTTTCGGGGCGGCCGGGGAGTCTCCGAGTGCCTTTCGGGGCGGCCATGGAGGCTCGGAGTGCCTTTGGGGGCGGCTGTGCAGGCTCCGATTGCCTTTGGGGGCTGCCGGGCCGGCTCCGAGTGCCTTTGGGGGTCCCCGGGCAGGCTCCGATTGCCTTTGGGGGCTGCCGGGCCGGCTCCGAGTGCCTTTGTGGGTGGCCGTGGAGGCTCCGAGTGCCTTTCGGGGCGGCCGGGGATGCTCCGAGTGCCTTTCGGGGTGGCCGTTCCCCCTCCGAATGCCTTTCGGGGCGGCTGGGCCCGTCCCAGTGCCTTTCGGGGCGGCCGGACCGGCTCCGAGTGGCTTTCGGGGCGGCCGGGGAGGCTCCGAGTGCCTTTCCGGACTGCCGGGGAGGCTCCGAGTGCCTTTGGGGGCGGCCGGGGAGTCTCCGAGTGCCTTTCGGGGCAGCCGTGGAGGCTCCGAGTGCCTTTGGGGGCGAGTGTGCAGGCTCCGAGTGCCTTTTTGGGCGGCCGTGCCGGCTCCGAGTGCCTTTGTGGGCGGCCGTGGAGGCTCCGAGTGGCTTTCGGGGCGGCCCGGCCGCCTCCGAGTGCGTTTGTGGGCGGCCGGGGAGGCTCCGAGTGCCTTTCGGGGTGGCCGGGCCACCTCCGAGTGCCTTTCGGGGCGGCCGGGGAGGCTCCGAGTGCCTTTCGGGGCGGCCGGGGAGGCTCCGAGTGGCTTTCGGGGAGGCCCGGCCGCCTCCGAGTGCCTTTCGGGGCGGCCGGGGAGGCTCCGAGTGCCTTTCAGGGCGGCCGGGGAGGCTCCGAGTGCCTGTCGGGGTGGCCGGGCAGGCTCCGAGTGCCTTTTCGGGGCGGCCGGGCAGGCTCTGAGTGCCTTTGTGGGCGGCCGTGGAGGCTCTGAGTGCCTTTCGGGGCGGCCGGGGAGGCTCCGAGTGCCTTTCGGGGCGGTCGGGGAGGCTCCGAGTGCCTTTGGGGGCGGCCGGGGAGTCTCCGAGTGCCTTTCAGGGCAGCCGTGGAGGCTCCGAGTGCCTTTGGGGGCGAGTGTGCAGGCTCCGAGTGCCTTTTGGGGCGGCCGTGCCGCCTCCGAGTGCCTTTCGGGGCGGCCGGGGAGGCTCCGAGTGCCTTTCGGGGTGGCCGAGCCGCCTCCGAGTGCCTTTCGGCGCGTCCGGTCAGGCTCCGAGTGCCTTTCGGGGCGGTCGGGCAGGCTCCGAGTGCCTTTCGGGGCGGCCGTGGAGTCTCCGAGTGCCTTTCGGGGCGGCCATGGAGGCTCGGATTGCCTTTGGGGGTGGCTGTGCAGGCTCCGATTGCCTTTGGGGGCTGCCGGGCCGGCTCCGAGTGCCTTTGGGGGTCCCGGGCAGGCTCCGATTGCCTTTGGGGGCTGCCGGGCCAGCTCCAAGTGCCTTTGCGGGTGGCCGGGCAGGCTCCGAGTGCCTTTCGGGGCGGCCGGGGATGCTCCGAGTGCCTTTCAGGGTGGCCGTTCCCCCTCCGAATGCCTTTCGGGGCGGCTGGGCTCGTCCCAGTGCCTTTCGGGGCGGCCGGAACGGCTCCGAGTGGCTTTCGGGGCGGCCGGCGGGGCTCTAATTGCCTTTCCGGACTGCCGGGGAGGCTCCGAGTGCCTTTGGGGGCGGCCGGGGAGGCTCCGAGTGCCTTTCGGGGTGGCCGGGGAGGCTCCGAGTGCCTTTGGGGGCGGCCGGGGAGGCTCCGAGTGCCTTTGTGGGCGGCCGGGGAGGCTCCGAGTGCCTTTCAGGGCGGCCATGGAGGCTCCGAGTGCCTTTCGGGGTAGCCGGGGCGCTTCCGAGTGCCTTTGGGGGCGGCTGGGGAGGCTCTGAGTGCCTTTCGTGGCGGCCTGGCCGCCTTCGAGTGCATTTCGGGGCAGCCAGGGAGGCTCCCAGTGCCTTTGGGGGCGGCCGGGTAGGGTCCGAGTGCCTTTTGGGGTGGCCGGGGAGGCTCCGAGTGCGTTTTGGGGCGGCCGGGGAGGCTCCGAGTGGCTTTCGGGGAGGCCCAGCCGCCTCTGAGTGCCTTTGGGGGCGTCCGGGGATGCTCCGAGTGCCTTTCGGGGCGGCCGGGAAGGCTCCGAGTGCCTTTCGGGGCGGCCGTGGAGGCTCCGAGTGCCTTTGGGGGCGGCCGGGGATGCTGCGAGTGCCTTTCGGGGCGGTCGGGGAGGCTCCGAGTGCCTTTTGGGGCGGCCGGGGAGGCTCCAATTGCCTTTCGGGGCGGCCATGGAGGCTCGGAGTGCCTTTGGGGGCGGCTGTGCAGGCTCCGATTGCCTTTGGGGGCTGCCGGGCCGGCTCCGAGTGCCTTTGGGGGCGGCTGTGCAGGCTCCGAGTGCCTTTGGGGGCTGCCGGGCCGGCTCCGAGTGCCTTTTGGGGTCGCCGGGCAGGCTCCGAGTGCCTTTGCGGGTGGCCGGGGAGGCTCCGAGTGCCTTTGTGGGCGGCCGTGGAGGCTCCGAGTGCCTTTTGGGGTGGCCGGGGAGGCTCCGAGTGCCTTTGTGGGCGGCCGGGGAGGCTCCGAGTGCCTTTCGAGGTGGCCGTGGAGGCTCCGAGTGCCTTTCGGGGCGGCCGGGAAGGCTCCGAGTGCCTTTCGGGGCGGCCGGGGTGGCTCCGAGTGCCTTTGTGGGCGGCCGTGGAGGCTCCGAGTGGCTTTCGGGGAGGCCCGGCCGCCTCCGAGTGCGTTTGTGGGCGGCCGGGGAGGCTCCGAGTGCCTTTCGGTGTGGCCGGGCCACCTCCGAGTGCTTTTCGGGGCGGCCGGGCTGCATCCAAGTGCCTTTGGGGGCGGCCGTGGAGGCTCCGAGTGCCTTTGTGGGCGGCCGGGAAGGCTCCGAGTGCCTTTGGTGGTGCCCGGGGAGGCTCCGAGTGCCTTTCGGGCGGCCGGGGAGGCTCCGAGTGGCTTTCGGGGAGGCCCGGCCGCCTCCGAGTGCCTTTCGGGGCGGCCGGGGAGGCTCCGAGTGCCTTTCAGGGCGGCCGGGGAGGCTCCGAGTGCCTGTCGGGGTGGCCGGGCAGGCTCCGAGTGCCTTTTCGGGGCGGCCGGGCAGGCTCCGAGTGCCTTTGTGGGCGGCCGTGGAGGCTCTGAGTGCCTTTCGGGGCGGCCGGGGAGGCTCCGAGTGCCTTTCGGGGCGGTCGGGGAGGCTCCGAGTGCGTTTGTGGGCGGCCGGGGAGTCTCCGAGTGCCTTTCGGGGCAGCCGTGGAGGCTCCGAGTGCCTTTTGGGGCGAGTGTGCAGACTCTGAGTGCCTTTTGGGGCGGCCGTGCCGCCTCCGAGTGCCTTTCGGGGCGGCCGGGGAGGCTCCGAGTGCCTTTCGGGGTGGCCGAGCCGCCTCCGAGTGCCTTTCGGCGCGTCCGGTCAGGCTCCGAGTGCCTTTCGGGGCGGCCGGGGAGTCTCCGAGTGCCTTTCGGGGCGGCCATGGAGGCTCGGAGTGCCTTTGGGGGCGGCTGTGCAGGCTCCGATTGCCTTTGGGGGCTGCCGGGCCGGCTCCGAGTGCCTTTGGGGGTCCCCGGGCAGGCTCCGATTGCCTTTGGGGGCTGCCGGGCCGGCTCCGAGTGCCTTTGTGGGTGGCCGTGGAGGCTCCGAGTGCCTTTCGGGGCGGCCGGGGATGCTCCGAGTGCCTTTCGGGGTGGCCGTTCCCCCTCCGAATGCCTTTCGGGGCGGCTGGGCCCGTCCCAGTGCCTTTCGGGGCGGCCGGACCGGCTCCGAGTGGCTTTCGGGGCGGCCGGCGAGGCTCTAATTGCCTTTCCGGACTGCCGGGGAGGCTCCGAGTGCCTTTGGGGGCGGCCGGGGAGTCTCCGAGTGCCTTTCGGGGCAGCCGTGGAGGCTCCGAGTGCCTTTGGGGGCGAGTGTGCAGGCTCCGAGTGCCTTTTTGGGCGGCCGTGCCGCCTCCGAGTGCCTTTGTGGGCGGCCGTGGAGGCTCCGAGTGGCTTTCGGGGCGGCCCGGCCGCCTCCGAGTGCGTTTGTGGGCGGCCGGGGAGGCTCCGAGTGCCTTTCGGGGTGGCCGGGCCACCTCCGAGTGCCTTTCGGGGCGGCCGGGGAGGCTCCGAGTGCCTTTCGGGGCGGCCGGGGAGGCTCCGAGTGGCTTTCGGGGAGGCCCGGCCGCCTCCGAGTGCCTTTCGGGGCGGCCGGGGAGGCTCCGAGTGCCTTTCAGGGCGGCCGGGGAGGCTCCGAGTGCCTTTCGGGGCGGCCGGGCAGGCTCCGAGTGCCTTTTCGGGGCGGCCGGGCAGGCTCCGAGTGCCTTTGTGGGCGGCCGTGGAGGCTCTGAGTGCCTTTCGGGGCGGCCGGGGAGGCTCCGAGTGCCTTTCGGGGCGGTCGGGGAGGCTCCGAGTGCGTTTGTGGGCGGCCGGGGAGTCTCCGAGTGCCTTTCGGGGCAGCCGTGGAGGCTCCGAGTGCCTTTTGGGGCGAGTGTGCAGACTCCGAGTGCCTTTTGGGGCGGCCGTGCCGCCTCCGAGTGCCTTTCGGGGCGGCCGGGGAGGCTCCGAGTGCCTTTCGGGGTGGCCGAGCCGCCTCCGAGTGCCTTTCGGCGCGTCCGGTCAGGCTCCGAGTGCCTTTCGGGGCGGTCGGGCAGGCTCCGAGTGCCTTTCGGGGCGGCCGTGGAGTCTCCAATTGCCTTTCGGGGCGGCCATGGAGGCTCGGATTGCCTTTGGGGGTGGCTGTGCAGGCTCCGATTGCCTTTGGGGGCTGCCGGGCCGGCTCCGAGTGCCTTTGGGGGCGGCTGTGCAGGCTCCGAGTGCCTTTGGGGGCTGCCGGGCCGGCTCCGAGTGCCTTTGCGGGTGGCCGGGCAGGCTCCGAGTGCCTTTCGGGGCGGCCGGGGATGCTCCGAGTGCCTTTCGGGGTGGCCGTTCCCCCTCCGAATGCCTTTCGGGGCGGCTGGGCTCGTCCCTGTGCCTTTCGGGGCGGCCGGACCGGCTCCGAGTGGCTTTCGGGGCGGCCGGCGGGGCTCTAATTGCCTTTCCGGACTGCCGGGGAGGCTCCGAGTGCCTTTGGGGGCGGCCGGGGAGGCTCCGAGTGCCTTTGGTGGTGCCCGGGGAGGCTCCGAGTGCCTTTGGGGGCGGCCGGGGAGGCTCCGAGTGCCTTTTGGGGCGGCCGGGGAGGCTCCGAGTGCCTTTCGGGGTGGCCGGGCCGCCCCTGAGTGCCTTTCGGGGCTGCCGGGGAGGCTCCGAGTGCCTTTCGGGGTAGTTGGGCCGCCTCCGAGTGCCTTTGGGGGCGGCCGGGATGCATCCGAGTTCCTTTGTGGGTGGCCGTGGAGGCTCCGAGTGCCTTTCGGGGCGGCCGGGGAGGCTCCGAGTGCCTTTTGGGGTGGCCGAGCCGCCTCCGAGTGCCTTTCGGCGCGTCCGGTCAGGCTCCGAGTGCCTTTCGGGGCGGCCGGGAAGGCTCCGAGTGCCTTTCGGGGCGGCCGGGCAGGCTCCGAGTGGCTTTCGGGGAGGCCCGGCCGCCTCTGAGTGCCTTTGTGGGCGGCCGGGGAGGCTCCGAGTGCCTTTGGGGGCGGCCGTGCAGGCTCCGAGTGCCTTTGTGAGCGGCCGTGGAGGCTCCGATTGCCTTTGGGGGCGGCCGGGGAGGCTCCGAGTGCCTTTCGGGGTGGCCGGGGAGTCTCCGAGTGCCTTTCGGGGTTCTCGGGGAGGCTCCGAGTGCCTTTCGGGGTGGCCGGGGAGGCTCCGAGTGCCTTTTGGGGGTGGCCGGGCAGGCTCCGAGTGTCTTTTCGGGCGGTCGGGCAGGCTCCGAGTGCCTTTGTGGGCGGCTAGGCCGGGTCCGAGGGCCTTTCGGGGCGGCCTGGCCGCCTCCGAGTGCATTTCGGGGCGGTCGGGGAGGCTCCGAGTGCCTTTGTGGGCGGCCGGGTAGGCTCCGAGTGCCTTTGTGGGCAGCCGGGCCGGCTCCGAGTGCCTTTCAGGGCGGCCATGGAGGCTCCGAGTGCCTTTCGGGGTAGCCGGGGCGCTTCTGAGTGCCTTTGGGGGCGGCTGGGGAGGCTCTGAGTGCCTTTCGTGGCGGCCTGGCCGCCTTCGAGTGCATTTCGGGGCAGCCAGGGAGGCTCCCAGTGCCTTTGTGGGCGGCCGGGTAGGGTCCGAGTGCCTTTTGGGGTGGCCGGGGAGGCTCCGAGTGCGTTTTGGGGCGGCCGGGGAGGCTCCGAGTGGCTTTCGGGGAGGCCCAGCCGCCTCTGAGTGCCTTTGGGGGCGTCCGGGGATGCTCCGAGTGCCTTTCGGGGCGGCCGGGAAGGCTCCGAGTGCCTTTCGGGGCGGCCGTGGAGGCTCCGAGTGCCTTTTGGGGCGGCCGGGGAGGCTCCAATTGCCTTTCGGGGCGGCCATGGAGGCTCGGAGTGCCTTTGGGGGCGGCTGTGCAGGCTCCGATTGCCTTTGGGGGCTGCCGGGCCGGCTCCGAGTGCCTTTGGGGGCGGCTGTGCAGGCTCCGAGTGCCTTTGGGGGCTGCCGGGCCGGCTCCGAGTGCCTTTTGGGGTCGCCGGGCAGGCTCCGAGTGCCTTTGCGGGTGGCCGGGGAGGCTCCGAGTGCCTTTGTGGGCGGCCGTGGAGGCTCCGAGTGCCTTTTGGGGTGGCCGGGGAGGCTCCGAGTGCCCTTGTGGGCGGCCGGGGAGGCTCCGAGTGCCTTTCGAGGTGGCCGTGGAGGCTCCGAGTGCCTTTCGGGGCGGCCGGGAAGGCTCCGAGTGCCTTTCGGGGCGGCCGGGGTGGCTCCGAGTGCCTTTGTGGGCGGCCGTGGAGGCTCCGAGTGGCTTTCGGGGAGGCCCGGCCGCCTCCGAGTGCTTTTCGGGGCGGCCGGGCTGCATCCAAGTGCCTTTGGGGGCGGCCGTGGATGCTCCGAGTGCCTTTGTGGGCGGCCGGGAAGGCTCCGAGTGCCTTTGGTGGTGCCCGGGGAGGCTCCGAGTGCCTTTCGGGCGGCCGGGGAGGCTCCGAGTGCCTTTCGGGGCGGCCGGGGAGGCTCCGAGTGCCTTTCGGGGCGGCCGGGGAGGCTCCGAGTGCCTTTCGGGGCGGCCGGGGAGGCTCCGAGTGGCTTTCGGGGAGGCCCGGCCGCCTCCGAGTGCCTTTCGGGGCGGCCGGGGAGGCTCCGAGTGCCTTTCAGGGCGGCCGGGGAGGCTCCGAGTGCCTGTCGGGGTGGCCGGGCAGGCTCCGAGTGCCTTTTCGGGGCGGCCGGGCAGGCTCCGAGTGCGTTTGTGGGCGGCCGGGGAGGCTCCGAGTGCCTTTCGGTGTGGCCGGGCCACCTCCGAGTGCTTTTCGGGGCGGCCGGGCTGCATCCAAGTGCCTTTGGGGGCGGCCGTGGATGCTCCGAGTGCCTTTGTGGGCGGCCGGGAAGGCTCCGAGTGCCTTTGGTGGTGCCCGGGGAGGCTCCGAGTGCCTTTCGGGCGGCCGGGGAGGCTCCGAGTGCCTTTCGGGGCGGCCGGGGAGGCTCCGAGTGCCTTTGGGGGCGGCCGTGGAGGCTCCGAGTGCCTTTCGGGGCGGCCGGGGAGGCTCCGAGTGGCTTTCGGGGAGGCCCGGCCGCCTCCGAGTGCCTTTCGGGGCGGCCGGGGAGGCTCCGAGTGCCTTTCAGGGCGGCCGGGGAGGCTCCGAGTGCCTGTCGGTGTGGCCGGGCAGGCTCCGAGTGCCTTTTCGGGGCGGCCGGGCAGGCTCCGAGTGCGTTTGTGGGCGGCCGGGGAGGGTCCGAGTGCCTTTCGGGGCGGTCGGGGAGGCTCCGAGTGCGTTTGTGGGCGGCCGGGGAGTCTCCGAGTGCCTTTCGGGGCAGCCGTGGAGGCTCCGAGTGCCTTTTGGGGCGAGTGTGCAGACTCTGAGTGCCTTTTGGGGCGGCCGTGCCGCCCCTGAGTGCCTTTCGGGGCGGCCGGGGAGGCTCCGAGTGCCTTTCGGGGTGGCCGAGCCGCCTCCGAGTGCCTTTCGGCGCGTCCGGTCAGGCTCCGAGTGCCTTTCGGGGCGGCCGGGGAGTCTCCGAGTGCCTTTCGGGGCGGCCATGGAGGCTCGGAGTGCCTTTGGGGGCGGCTGTGCAGGCTCCGATTGCCTTTGGGGGCTGCCGGGCCGGCTCCGAGTGCCTTTGGGGGTCCCCGGGCAGGCTCCGATTGCCTTTGGGGGCTGCCGGGCCGGCTCCGAGTGCCTTTGTGGGTGGCCGTGGAGGCTCCGAGTGCCTTTCGGGGCGGCCGGGGATGCTCCGAGTGCCTTTCGGGGTGGCCGTTCCCCCTCCGAATGCCTTTCGGGGCGGCTGGGCCCGTCCCAGTGCCTTTCGGGGCGGCCGGACCGGCTCCGAGTGGCTTTCGGGGCGGCCGGCGAGGCTCTAATTGCCTTTCCGGACTGCCGGGGAGGCTCCGAGTGCCTTTGGGGGCGGCCGGGGAGTCTCCGAGTGCCTTTCGGGGCAGCCGTGGAGGCTCCGAGTGCCTTTGGGGGCGAGTGTGCAGGCTCCGAGTGCCTTTTTGGGCGGCCGTGGAGGCTCCGAGTGGCTTTCGGGGCGGCCCGGCCGCCTCCGAGTGCGTTTGTGGGCGGCCGGGGAGGCTCCGAGTGCCTTTCGGGGTGGCCGGGCCACCTCCGAGTGCCTTTCGGGGCGGCCGGGGAGGCTCCGAGTGCCTTTCGGGGCGGCCGGGGAGGCTCCGAGTGGCTTTCGGGGAGGCCTGGCCGCCTCCGAGTGCCTTTCGGGGCGGCCGGGGAGGCTCCGAGTGCCTTTGTGGGCGGCCGGGGAGGCTCCGAGTGCCTTTCGGGGCGGCCGGGCAGGCTCCGAGTGCCTTTTCGGGGCGGCCGGGCAGGCTCCGAGTGCCTTTGTGGGCGGCCGTGGAGGCTCTGAGTGCCTTTCGGGGCGGCCGGGGAGGCTCCGAGTGCCTTTCGGGGCGGTCGGGGAGGCTCCGAGTGCCTTTGGGGGCGGCCGGGGAGTCTCCGAGTGCCTTTCGGGGCAGCCGTGGAGGCTCCGAGTGCCTTTTGGGGCGAGTGTGCAGACTCCGAGTGCCTTTTGGGGCGGCCGTGCCGCCTCCGAGTGCCTTTCGGGGCGGCCGGGGAGGCTCCGAGTGCCTTTCGGGGTGGCCGAGCCGCCTCCGAGTGCCTTTCGGCGCGTCCGGTCAGGCTCCGAGTGCCTTTCGGGGCGGTCGGGCAGGCTCCGAGTGCCTTTCGGGGCGGCCGTGGAGTCTCCGAGTGCCTTTCGGGGCGGCCGGGGAGGCTCGGATTGCCTTTGGGGGTGGCTGTGCAGGCTCCGATTGCCTTTGGGGGCTGCCGGGCCGGCTCCGAGTGCCTTTGGGGGTCCCCGGGCAGGCTCCGAGTGCCTTTGGGGGCTGCCGGGCCGGCTCCGAGTGCCTTTGCGGGTGGCCGGGCAGGCTCCGAGTGCCTTTCGGGGCGGCCGGGGATGCTCCGAGTGCCTTTCGGGGTGGCCGTTCCCCCTCCGAATGCCTTTCGGGGCGGCTGGGCTCGTCCCTGTGCCTTTCGGGGCGGCCGGACCGGCTCCGAGTGGCTTTCGGGGCGGCCGGCGGGGCTCTAATTGCCTTTCCGGACTGCCGGGGAGGCTCCGAGTGCCTTTGGGGGCGGCCGGGGAGGCTCCGAGTGCCTTTCGGGGTGGCCGGGGAGGCTCCGAGTGCCTTTGGGGGCGGCCGGGGAGGCTCCGAGTGCCTTTTGGGGCGGCCGGGGAGGCTCCGAGTGCCTTTCGGGGTGGCCGGGCCGCCCCTGAGTGCCTTTCGGGGCTGCCGGGGAGGCTCCGAGTGCCTTTCGGGGTAGTTGGGCCGCCTCCGAGTGCCTTTGGGGGCGGCCGGGATGCATCCGAGTTCCTTTGTGGGTGGCCGTGGAGGCTCCGAGTGCCTTTCGGGGCGGCCGGGGAGGCTCCGAGTGCCTTTTGGGGTGGCCGAGCCGCCTCCGAGTGCCTTTCGGCGCGTCCGGTCAGGCTCCGAGTGCCTTTCGGGGCGGCCGGGAAGGCTCCGAGTGCCTTTCGGGGCGGCCGGGCAGGCTCCGAGTGGCTTTCGGGGAGGCCCGGCCGCCTCTGAGTGCCTTTGTGGGCGGCCGGGGAGGCTCCGAGTGCCTTTGGGGGCGGCCGTGCAGGCTCCGAGTGCCTTTGTGAGCGGCCGTGGAGGCTCCGATTGCCTTTGGGGGCGGCCGGGGAGGCTCCGAGTGCCTTTCGGGGTGGCCGGGGAGTCTCCGAGTGCCTTTCGGGGTTCTCGGGGAGGCTCCGAGTGCCTTTCGGGGTGGCCGGGGAGGCTCCGAGTGCCTTTTGGGGGTGGCCGGGCAGGCTCCGAGTGTCTTTTCGGGCGGTCGGGCAGGCTCCGAGTGCCTTTGTGGGCGGCTAGGCCGGGTCCGAGGGCCTTTCGGGGCGGCCTGGCCGCCTCCGAGTGCATTTCGGGGCGGTCGGGGAGGCTCCGAGTGCCTTTGTGGGCGGCCGGGTAGGCTCCGAGTGCCTTTGTGGGCGGCCGGGCCGGCTCCGAGTGCCTTTGGTGGTGCCCGGGGAGGCTCCGAGTGCCTTTCGGGCGGCCGGGGAGGCTCCGAGTGCCTTTGGGGGCGGCCGGGAAGGCTCCGAGTGCCTTTCGGGGCGGCCGGGGAGGCTCCGAGTGCCTTTCGGGGCGGCCGGGGAGGCTCCGAGTGGCTTTCGGGGAGGCCCGGCCGCCTCCGAGTGCCTTTCGGGGCGGCCGGGGAGGCTCCGAGTGCCTTTCAGGGCGGCCGGGGAGGCTCCGAGTGCCTGTCGGGGTGGCCGGGCAGGCTCCGAGTGCCTTTTCGGGGCGGCCGGGCAGGCTCCGAGTGCCTTTGTGGGCGGCCGTGGAGGCTCTGAGTGCCTTTCGGGGCGGCCGGGGAGGCTCCGAGTGCCTTTCGGGGCGGTCGGGGAGGCTCCGAGTGCGTTTGTGGGCGGCCGGGGAGTCTCCGAGTGCCTTTCGGGGCAGCCGTGGAGGCTCCGAGTGCCTTTTGGGGCGAGTGTGCAGACTCCGAGTGCCTTTTGGGGCGGCCGTGCCGCCTCCGAGTGCCTTTCGGGGCGGCCGGGGAGGCTCCGAGTGCCTTTCGGGGTGGCCGAGCCGCCTCCGAGTGCCTTTCGGCGCGTCCGGTCAGGCTCCGAGTGCCTTTCGGGGCGGCCGGGGAGTCTCCGAGTGCCTTTCGGGGCGGCCATGGAGGCTCGGAGTGCCTTTGGGGGCGGCTGTGCAGGCTCCGATTGCCTTTGGGGGCTGCCGGGCCGGCTCCGAGTGCCTTTGGGGGTCCCCGGGCAGGCTCCGATTGCCTTTGGGGGCTGCCGGGCCGGCTCCGAGTGCCTTTGTGGGTGGCCGTGGAGGCTCCGAGTGCCTTTCGGGGCGGCCGGGGATGCTCCGAGTGCCTTTCGGGGTGGCCGTTCCCCCTCCGAATGCCTTTCGGGGCGGCTGGGCCCGTCCCAGTGCTTTTCGGGGCGGCCGGACCGGCTCCGAGTGGCTTTCGGGGCGGCCGGCGAGGCTCTAATTGCCTTTCCGGACTGCCGGGGAGGCTCCGAGTGCCTTTGGGGGCGGCCGGGGAGTCTCCGAGTGCCTTTCGGGGCAGCCGTGGAGGCTCCGAGTGCCTTTGGGGGCGAGTGTGCAGGCTCCGAGTGCCTTTTTGGGCGGCCGTGCCGCCTCCGAGTGCCTTTGTGGGCGGCCGTGGAGGCTCCGAGTGGCTTTCGGGGCGGCCCGGCCGCCTCCGAGTGCGTTTGTGGGCGGCCGAGGAGGCTCCGAGTGCCTTTCGGGGTGGCCGGGCCACCTCCGAGTGCCTTTCGGGGCGGCCGGGGAGGCTCCGAGTGCCTTTCGGGGCGGCCGGTCAGGCTCCGAGTGCCTTTCGGGGAGGCCCGGCCGCCTCCGAGTGCCTTTCGGGGCGGCCGGGGAGGCTCCGAGTGCCTTTCAGGGCGGCCGGGGAGGCTCCGAGTGCCTGTCGGGGCGGCCGGGCAGGCTCCGAGTGCCTTTTCGGGGCGGCCGGGCAGGCTCCGAGTGCCTTTGTGGGCGGCCGTGGAGGCTCTGAGTGCCTTTCGGGGCGGCCGGGGAGGCTCCGAGTGCCTTTCGGGGCGGTCGGGGAGGCTCCGAGTGCCTTTCGGGGCGGCCGGGGAGTCTCCGAGTGCCTTTCGGGGCAGCCGTGGAGGCTCCGAGTGCCTTTTGGGGCGAGTGTGCAGACTCCGAGTGCCTTTTGGGGCGGCCGTGCCGCCTCCGAGTGCCTTTCGGGGCGGCCGGGGAGGCTCCGAGTGCCTTTCGGGGTGGCCGAGCCGCCTCCGAGTGCCTTTCGGCGCGTCCGGTCAGGCTCCGAGTGCCTTTCGGGGCGGTCGGGCAGGCTCCGAGTGCCTTTCGGGGCGGCCGTGGAGTCTCCGAGTGCCTTTCGGGGCGGCCGGGGAGGCTCGGATTGCCTTTGGGGGAGGCTGTGCAGGCTCCGATTGCCTTTGGGGGCTGCCGGGCCGGCTCCGAGTGCCTTTGGGGGTCCCCGGGCAGGCTCCGATTGCCTTTGGGGGCTGCCGGGCCGGCTCCGAGTGCCTTTGCGGGTGGCCGGGCAGGCTCCGAGTGCCTTTCGGGGCGGCCGGGGATGCTCCGAGTGCCTTTCGGGGTGGCCGTTCCCCCTCCGAATGCCTTTCGGGGCGGCTGGGCTCGTCCCAGTGCCTTTCGGGGCGGCCGGACCGGCTCCGAGTGGCTTTCGGGGCGGCCGGCGGGGCACTAATTGCCTTTCCGGACTGCCGGGGAGGCTCCGAGTGCCTTTGGGGGCGGCCGGGGAGGCTCCGAGTGCCTTTCGGGGTGGCCGGGGAGGCTCCGAGTGCCTTTGGGGGCGGCCGGGGAGGCTCCGAGTGCCTTTTGGGGCGGCCGGGGAGGCTCCGAGTGCCTTTCGGGGTGGCCGGGCCGCCCCTGAGTGCCTTTCGGGGCTGCCGGGGAGGCTCCGAGTGCCTTTCGGGGTAGTTGGGCCGCCTCCGAGTGCCTTTGGGGGCGGCCGGGATGCATCCGAGTTCCTTTGTGGGTGGCCGTGGAGGCTCCGAGTGCCTTTCGGGGCGGCCGGGGAGGCTCCGAGTGCCTTTTGGGGTGGCCGAGCCGCCTCCGAGTGCCTTTCGGCGCGTCCGGTCAGGCTCCGAGTGCCTTTGTGGGCGGCCGTGGAGTCTCCGAGTGCCTTTCGGGGCGGCTGGGAAGGCTCCGAGTGCCTTTGGGGGCAGTCGGGGAGGCTCCGAGTGCCTTTCAGAGTGGCCGGGGAGGCTCCGAGTGCCTGTCGGGGTGGCCGGGCAGGCTCCGAGTGCCTTTCGGGGCGGCCGGGCAGGCTCCGAGTGCCTTTGTGGGCGGTCGGGCAGGCTCCGAGTGCCTTTCGGGGCGGCCGTGGAGTCTCCGAGTGCCTTTCGGGGCGGCCGGGAAGGCTCCGAGTGCCTTTGGGGGCAGTCGGGGAGGCTCCGAGTGCCTTTCAGAGTGGCCGGGGAGGCTCCGAGTGCCTGTCGGGGTGGCCGGGCAGGCTCCGAGTGCCTTTTCGGGGCGGCCGGGCAGGCTCCGAGTGCCTTTGTGGGCGGCCGTGGAGGCTCTGAGTGCCTTTCGGGGCGGCCGGGGATGCTCCGAGTGCCTTTCGGGGCGGTCGGGGAGGCTCCGAGTGCCTTTCGGGGCGGCCGGGGAGTCTCCGAGTGCCTTTCGGGGCAGCCGTGGAGGCTCCGAGTGCCTTTCGGGGTGGCCGAGCCGCCTCCGAGTGCCTTTTGGGGCGGCCGTGCCGCCTCCGAGTGCCTTTCGGGGCGGCCGGGGAGTCTCCGAGTGCCTTTCGGGGCGGCCATGGAGGCTCGGAGTGCCTTTCGGGGTGGCTGTGCAGGCTCCGATTGCCTTTGGGGGCGGCCGGGGAGGCTCCGAGTGCCTTTGGGGGTCCCCGGGCAGGCTCCGATTGCCTTTGGGGGCTGCCGGGCCGCCTCCGAGTGCCTTTGCGGGTGGCCGGGGAGGCTCCGAGTGCCTTTCGGGGCGGCCGGGGATGCTCCGAGTGCCTTTCGGGGTGGCCGTTCCCCCTCCGAATGCCTTTCGGGGCGGCTGGGCCCGTCCCAGTGCCTTTCGGGGCGGCCGGACCGGCTCCGAGTGGCTTTCGGGGCGGCCGGCGAGGCTCTAATTGCCTTTCCGGACTGCCGAGGAGGCTCCGAGTGCCTTTCGGGGCGGCCGGACAGGCTCCGAGTGCCTTTCGGGGTGGCCGGGGAGGCTCCGAGTGCCTTTTGGGGCGGCCGGGGAGGCTCCGAGTGCCTTTCGGGGTGGCCGGGCCGCCTCTGAGTGCCTTTCGGGGCTGCCGG
Source organism: Struthio camelus (assembly GCF_040807025.1). Classification (NCBI taxonomy): domain Eukaryota; kingdom Metazoa; phylum Chordata; class Aves; order Struthioniformes; family Struthionidae; genus Struthio; species Struthio camelus. Next base: position 1,219,190 of record NC_090964.1, read on the forward strand.
GGAGGCTCCGAGTGCCTTTCGGGGTAGTTGGGCCGCCTCCGAGTGCCTTTGGGGGCGGCCGGGATGCATCCGAGTTCCTTTGCGGGTGGCCGTGGAGGCTCCGAGTGCCTTTCGGGGCGGCCGGGAAGGCTCCGAGTGCCTTTCGGGGCGGCCGGGCAGGCTCCGAGTGGCTTTCGGGGAGGCCCGGCCGCCTCTGAGTGCCTTTGTGGGCGGCCGGGGAGGCTCCGAGTGCCTTTGGGGGCGGCCGTGCAGGCTCCGAGTGCCTTTGTGAGCGGCCGTGGAGGCTCCGATTGCCTTTGGGGGCGGCCGGGGAGGCTCCGAGTGCCTTTCGGGGTGGCCGGGGAGTCTCCGAGTGCCTTTCGGGGTTCTCGGGGAGGCTCCGAGTGCCTTTCGGGGCATCCGGGGAGGCTCCGAGTGCCTTTGGGGGTTGCCGGGTAGGCTCCGAGTGCCTTTCGGGGTGGCCGGGGAGGCTCCGAGTGCCTTTTTGGGGTGGCCGGGCAGGCTCCGAGTGCCTTTGTGGGCAGCCGGGGTGGCTCCGAGTGCCTTTGTGGGTGGCCGGGCAGGCTCCGAGTGCCTTTCGGGGCGGCCTGGCCGCCTCCGAGTGCATTTCGGGGCGGCCAGGGAGGCTCCGAGTGCCTTTGTGGGCGGCCGGGTAGGCTCTGAGTGCCTTTGTGGGCGGCCGGGGAGGCTCCGAGTGCCTTTCGGGGTAGCCGGGGCGCTTCCGAGTGCCTTTGGGGGCGGCTGGGGAGGCTATGAGTGCCTTTCGTGGCGGCCTGGCCGCCTTCGAGTGCATTTCGGGGCAGCCAGGGAGGCTCCCAGTGCCTTTGTGGGTGGCCGGGTAGGCTCCGAGTGCCTTTTGGGGTGGCCGGGGAGGCTCCGAGTGCATTTTGGGGCGGCCGGGGAGGCTCCGAGTGCCTTTCGGGGAGGCCCAGCCGCCTCTGAGTGCCTTTGGGGGCGTCCGGGGATGCTCCGAGTGCCTTTCGGGGCGGCCGGGAAGGCTCCGAGTGCCTTTCGGGGCGGCCGTGGAGGCTCCGAGTGCCTTTGGGGGCGGCCGGGGATGCTGCGAGTGCCTTTCGGGGCGGTCGGGGAGGCTCCGAGTGCCTTTTGGGGCGGCCGGGGAGGCTCCAATTGCCTTTCGGGGCGGCCATGGAGGCTCGGAGTGCCTTTGGGGGCGGCTGTGCAGGCTCCGATTGCCTTTGGGGGCTGCCGGGCCGGCTCCGAGTGCCTTTGGGGGCGGCTGTGCAGGCTCCGAGTGCCTTTGGGGGCTGCCGGGCCGGCTCCGAGTGCCTTTTGGGGTCGCCGGGCAGGCTCCGAGTGCCTTTGCGGGTGGCCGGGGAGGCTCCGAGTGCCTTTGTGGGCGGCCGTGGAGGCTCCGAGTGCCTTTTGGGGTGGCCGGGGAGGCTCCGAGTGCCTTTGTGGGCGGCCGGGGAGGCTCCGAGTGCCTTTCGAGGTGGCCGTGGAGGCTCCGAGTGCCTTTCGGGGCGGCCGGGGAGGCTCCGAGTGCCTTTCGGGGCGGCCGGGGTGGCTCCGAGTGCCTTTGTGGGCGGCCGTGGAGGCTCCGAGTGCCTTTCGGGGAGGCCCGGCCGCCTCCGAGTGCGTTTGTGGGCGGCCGGGGAGGCTCCGAGTGCCTTTCGGTGTGGCCGGGCCACCTCCGAGTGCTTTTCGGGGCGGCCGGGCTGCATCCAAGTGCCTTTGGGGGCGGCCGTGGAGGCTCCGAGTGCCTTTGTGGGCGGCCGGGAAGGCTCCGAGTGCCTTTGGTGGTGCCCGGGGAGGCTCCGAGTGCCTTTCGGGCGGCCGGGGAGGCTCCGAGTGCCTTTCGGGGCGGCCGGGGAGGCTCCGAGTGCCTTTCGGGGCGGCCGGGGTGGCTCCGAGTGCCTTTGTGGGCGGCCGTGGAGGCTCTGAGTGCCTTTCGGGGAGGCCCGGCCGCCTCCGAGTGCGTTTGTGGGCGGCCGGGGAGGCTCCGAGTGCCTTTCGGTGTGGCCGGGCCACCTCCGAGTGCTTTTCGGGGCGGCCGGGCTGCATCCAAGTGCCTTTGGGGGCGGCCGTGGAGGCTCCGAGTGCCTTTGTGGGCGGCCGGGAAGGCTCCGAGTGCCTTTGGTGGTGCCCGGGGAGGCTCCGAGTGCCTTTCGGGCGGCCGGGGAGGCTCCGAGTGCCTTTCGGGGCGGCCGGGGAGGCTCCGAGTGCCTTTTTGGGCGGCCGTGGAGGCTCCGAGTGCCTTTCGGGGCGGCCGGGGAGGCTCCGAGTGGCTTTCGGGGAGGCCCGGCCGCCTCCGAGTGCCTTTCAGGGCGGCCGGGGAGGCTCCGAGTGCCTGTCGGGGTGGCCGGGCAGGCTCCGAGTGCCTTTTCGGGGCGGCCGGGCAGGCTCCGAGTGCCTTTGTGGGCGGCCGTGGAGGCTCTGAGTGCCTTTCGGGGCGGCCGGGGAGGCTCCGAGTGCCTTTCGGGGCGGTCGGGGAGGCTCCGAGTGCGTTTGTGGGCGGCCGGGGAGTCTCCGAGTGCCTTTCGGGGCAGCCGTGGAGGCTCCGAGTGCCTTTTGGGGCGAGTGTGCAGACTCCGAGTGCCTTTCGGGGCGGCCGTGCCGCCTCCGAGTGCCTTTCGGGGCGGCCGGGGAGGCTCCGAGTGCCTTTCGGGGTGGCCGAGCCGCCTCCGAGTGCCTTTCGGCGCGTCCGGTCAGGCTCCGAGTGCCTTTCGGGGCGGCCGGGGAGTCTCCGAGTGCCTTTCGGGGCGGCCATGGAGGCTCGGAGTGCCTTTGGGGGCGGCTGTGCAGGCTCCGATTGCCTTTGGGGGCTGCCGGGCCGGCTCCGAGTGCCTTTGGGGGTGCCCGGGCACGCTCCGATTGCCTTTGGGGGCTGCCGGGCCGGCTCCGAGTGCCTTTGCGGGTGGCCGTGGAGGCTCCGAGTGCCTTTCGGGGCGGCCGGGGATGCTCCGAGTGCCTTTCGGGGTGGCCGTTCCCCCTCCGAATGCCTTTCGGGGCGGCTGGGCCCGTCCCAGTGCCTTTCGGGGCGGCCGGACCGGCTCCGAGTGGCTTTCGGGGCGGCCGGCGAGGCTCTAATTGCCTTTCCGGACTGCCGGGGAGGCTCCGAGTGCCTTTGGGGGCGGCCGGGGAGTCTCCGAGTGCCTTTCGGGGCAGCCGTGGAGGCTCCGAGTGCCTTTGGGGGCGAGTGTGCAGGCTCCGAGTGCCTTTTTGGGCGGCCGTGCCGCCTCCGAGTGCCTTTGTGGGCGGCCGTGGAGGCTCCGAGTGGCTTTCGGGGCGGCCCGGCCGCCTCCGAGTGCGTTTGTGGGCGGCCGGGGAGGCTCCGAGTGCCTTTCGGGGTGGCCGGGCCACCTCCGAGTGCCTTTCGGGGCGGCCGGGGAGGCTCCGAGTGCCTTTCGGGGTGGCCGGGCCACCTCCGAGTGCCTTTCGGGGCGGCCGGGGAGGCTCCGAGTGCCTTTCGGGGCGGCCGGTCAGGCTCCGAGTGCCTTTCGGGGAGGCCCGGCCGCCTCCGAGTGCCTTTCGGGGCGGCCGGGGAGGCTCCGAGTGCCTTTCAGGGCGGCCGGGGAGGCTCCGAGTGCCTGTCGGGGCGGCCGGGCAGGCTCCGAGTGCCTTTTCGGGGCGGCCGGGCAGGCTCCGAGTGCCTTTGGGGGCGGCCGTGGAGGCTCTGAGTGCCTTTCGGGGCGGCCGGGGAGGCTCCGAGTGCCTGTCGGGGCGGCCGGGCAGGCTCCGAGTGCCTTTTCGGGGCGGCCGGGCAGGCTCCGAGTGCCTTTGTGGGCGGCCGTGGAGGCTCTGAGTGCCTTTCGGGGCGGCCGGGGATGCTCCGAGTGCCTTTCGGGGCGGTCGGGGAGGCTCCGAGTGCCTTTGGGGGCGGCCGGGGAGTCTCCGAGTGCCTTTCGGGGCAGCCGTGGAGGCTCCGAGTGCCTTTTGGGGCGAGTGTGCAGACTCCGAGTGCCTTTTGGGGCGGCCGTGCCGCCTCCGAGTGCCTTTCGGGGCGGCCGGGGAGGCTCCGAGTGCCTTTCGGGGTGGCCGAGCCGCCTCCGAGTGCCTTTCGGCGCGTCCGGTCAGGCTCCGAGTGCCTTTCGGGGCGGTCGGGCAGGCTCCGAGTGCCTTTCGGGGCGGCCGTGGAGTCTCCGAGTGCCTTTCGGGGCGGCCGGGGAGGCTCGGATTGCCTTTGGGGGTGGCTGTGCAGGCTCCGATTGCCTTTGGGGGCTGCCGGGCCGGCTCCGAGTGCCTTTGGGGGTCCCCGGGGAGGCTCCGATTGCCTTTGGGGGCTGCCGGGCCGCCTCCGAGTGCCTTTGCGGGTGGCCGGGGAGGCTCCGAGTGCCTTTCGGGGCGGCCGGGGATGCTCCGAGTGCCTTTCGGGGTGGCCGTTCCCCCTCCGAATGCCTTTCGGGGCGGCTGGGCCCGTCCCAGTGCCTTTCGGGGCGGCCGGACCGGCTCCGAGTGGCTTTCGGGGCGGCTGGCGAGGCTCTAATTGCCTTTTGGGACTGCCGGGGAGGCTCCGAGTGCCTTTGGGGGCGGCCGGGGAGGCTCCGAGTGCCTTTCGGGGTGGCCGGGGAGGCTCCGAGTGCCTTTTGGGGCGGCCGGGGAGGCTCCGAGTGCCTTTCGGGGTGGCCGGGCCGCCTCTGAGTGCCTTTCAGGGCTGCCGGGGAGGCTCCGAGTGCCTTTCGGGGTAGTTGGGCCGCCTCCGAGTGCCTTTGGGGGCGGCCGTGCAGGCTCCGAGTGCCTTTGTGAGCGGCCGTGGAGGCTCCGATTGCCTTTGGGGGCGGCCGGGGAGGCTCCGAGTGCCTTTCGGGGTGGCCGGGGAGTCTCCGAGTGCCTTTCGGGGTTCTCGGGGAGGCTCCGAGTGCCTTTCGGGGCATTCGGGGAGGCTCCGAGTGCCTTTGAGGGTCGCCGGGCAGGCTCCGAGTGCCTTTCGGGGTGGCCGGGGAGGCTCCGAGTGCCTTTTGGGGGTGGCCGGGCAGGCTCCGAGTGTCTTTTCGGGCGGTCGGGCAGGCTCCGAGTGCCTTTGTGGGCGGCTAGGCCGGGTCCGAGGGCCTTTCGGGGCGGCCTGGCCGCCTCCGAGTGCATTTCGGGGCGGTCGGGGAGGCTCCGAGTGCCTTTGTGGGCGGCCGGGTAGGCTCCGAGTGCCTTTGTGGGCGGCCGGGCCGGCTCCGAGTGCCTTTCAGGGCGGCCATGGAGGCTCCGAGTGCCTTTCGGGGTAGCCGGGGCGCTTCCGAGTGCCTTTGGGGGCGGCTGGGGAGGCTCTGAGTGCCTTTCGTGGCGGCCTGGCCGTCTTCGAGTGCATTTCGGGGCAGCCAGGGAGGCTCCCAGTGCCTTTGTGGGCGGCCGGGTAGGCTCCGAGTGCCTTTTGGGGTGGCCGGGGAGGCTCCGAGTGCGTTTTGGGGTGGCCGGGGAGGCTCCGAGTGGCTTTCGGGGAGGCCCAGCCGCCTCTGAGTGCCTTTGGGGGCGTCCGGGGATGCTCCGAGTGCCTTTCGGGGCGGCCGGGAAGGCTCCGAGTGCCTTTCGGGGCGGCCGTGGAGGCTCCGAGTGCCTTTGGGGGCGGCCGGGGATGCTGCGAGTGCCTTTCGGGGCGGTCGGGGAGGCTCCGAGTGCCTTTTGGGGCGGCCGGGGAGGCTCCAATTGCCTTTCGGGGCGGCCATGGAGGCTCGGAGTGCCTTTGGGGGCGGCTGTGCAGGCTCCGATTGCCTTTGGGGGCTGCCGGGCCGGCTCCGAGTGCCTTTGGGGGCGGCTGTGCAGGCTCCGAGTGCCTTTGGGGGCTGCCGGGCCGGCTCCGAGTGCCTTTTGGGGTCGCCGGGCAGGCTCCGAGTGCCTTTGCGGGGGGCCGGGGAGGCTCCGAGTGCCTTTGTGGGTGGCCGTGGAGGCTCCGAGTGCCTTTTGGGGTGGCCGGGGAGGCTCCGAGTGCCTTTGTGGGCGGCCGGGGAGGCTCCGAGTGCCTTTCGAGGTGGCCGTGGAGGCTCCGAGTGCCTTTCGGGGCGGCCGGGAAGGCTCCGAGTGCCTTTCGGGGCGGCCGGGCAGACTCCGAGTGCCTTTGTGGGCGGCCGTGGAGGCTCCGAGTGGCTTTCGGTGTGGCCGGGCCACCTCCGAGTGCTTTTCGGGGCGGCCGGGCTGCATCCAAGTGCCTTTGGGGGCGGCCGTGGAGGCTCCGAGTGCCTTTGTGGGCGGCCGGGAAGGCTCCGAGTGCCTTTGGTGGTGCCCGGGGAGGCTCCGAGTGCCTTTCGGGCGGCCGGGGAGGCTCTGAGTGCCTTTCGGGGTGGCCGGGGTGGCTCCGAGTGCCTTTCGGGGCGGCCGTGGAGGCTCCGAGTGCCTTTCGGGGCGGCCGGGGAGGCTCCGAGTGGCTTTCGGGGAGGCCCGGCCGCCTCCGAGTGCCTTTCGGGGCGGCCGGGGAGGCTCCGAGTGCCTTTCAGGGCGGCCGGGGAGGCTCCGAGTGCCTGTCGGGGTGGCCGGGCAGGCTCCGAGTGCCTTTTCGGGGCGGCCGGGCAGGCTCCGAGTGCCTTTGTGGGCGGCCGTGGAGGCTCTGAGTGCCTTTCGGGGCGGCCGGGGAGGCTCCGAGTGCCTTTCGGGGCGGTCGGGGAGGCTCCGAGTGCGTTTGTGGGCGGCCGGGGAGTCTCCGAGTGCCTTTCGGGGCAGCCGTGGAGGCTCCGAGTGCCTTTTGGGGCGAGTGTGCAGACTCCGAGTGCCTTTCGGGGCGGCCGTGCCGCCTCCGAGTGCCTTTCGGGGCGGCCGGGGAGGCTCCGAGTGCCTTTCGGGGTGGCCGAGCCGCCTCCGAGTGCCTTTCGGCGCGTCCGGTCAGGCTCCGAGTGCCTTTCGGGGCGGCCGGTGAGTCTCCGAGTGCCTTTCGGGGCGGCCGGGGAGGCTCGGAGTGCCTTTGGGGGCGGCTGTGCAGGCTCCGATTGCCTTTGGGGGCTGCCGGGCCGGCTCCGAGTGCCTTTGGGGGTCCCCGGGCAGGCTCCGATTGCCTTTGGGGGCTGCCGGGCCGGCTCCGAGTGCCTTTGTGGGTGGCCGTGGAGGCTCCGAGTGCCTTTCGGGGCGGCCGGGGATGCTCCGAGTGCCTTTCGGGGTGGCCGTTCCCCCTCCGAATGCCTTTCGGGGCGGCTGGGCCCGTCCCAGTGCCTTTCGGGGCGGCCGGACCGGCTCCGAGTGGCTTTCGGGGCGGCCGGCGAGGCTCTAATTGCCTTTCCGGACTGCCGGGGAGGCTCCGAGTGCCTTTGGGGGCGGCCGGGGAGTCTCCGAGTGCCTTTCAGGGCAGCCGTGGAGGCTCCGAGTGCCTTTGGGGGCAAGTGTGCAGGCTCCGAGTGCCTTTTTGGGCGGCCGTGCCGCCTCCGAGTGCCTTTGTGGGCGGCCGTGGAGGCTCCGAGTGGCTTTCGGGGCGGCCCGGCCGCCTCCGAGTGCGTTTGTGGGCGGCCGGGGAGGCTCCGAGTGCCTTTCGGGGTGGCCGGGCCACCTCCGAGTGCCTTTCGGGGCGGCCGGGGAGGCTCCGAGTGCCTTTCGGGGCGGCCGGGGAGGCTCCGAGTGGCTTTCGGGGAGGCCCGGCCGCCTCCGAGTGCCTTTCGGGGCGGCCGGGGAGGCTCCGAGTGCCTTTCAGGGCGGCCGGGGAGGCTCCGAGTGCCTGTCGGGGCGGCCGGGCAGGCTCCGAGTGCCTTTTCGGGGCGGCCGGGCAGGCTCCGAGTGCCTTTGTGGGCGGCCGTGGAGGCTCCGAGTGCCTTTCGGGGCGGCCGGGGATGCTCCGAGTGCCTTTCGGGGCGGTCGGGGAGGCTCCGAGTGCCTTTGGGGGCGGCCGGGGAGTCTCCGAGTGCCTTTCGGGGCAGCCGTGGAGGCTCCGAGTGCCTTTTGGGGCGAGTGTGCAGACTCCGAGTGCCTTTTGGGGCGGCCGTGCCGCCTCCGAGTGCCTTTCGGGGCGGCCGGGGAGGCTCCGAGTGCCTTTCGGGGTGGCCGAGCCGCCTCCGAGTGCCTTTCGGCGCGTCCGGTCAGGCTCCGAGTGCCTTTCGGGGCGGTCGGGCAGGCTCCGAGTGCCTTTCGGGGCGGCCGTGGAGTCTCCGAGTGCCTTTCGGGGCGGCCGGGGAGGCTCGGATTGCCTTTGGGGGTGGCTGTGCAGGCTCCGATTGCCTTTGGGGGCTGCCGGGCCGGCTCCGAGTGCCTTTGGGGGCGGCTGTGCAGGCTCCGAGTGCCTTTGGGGGCTGCCGGGCCGGCTCCGAGTGCCTTTGCGGGTGGCCGGGCAGGCTCCGAGTGCCTTTCGGGGCGGCCGGGGATGCTCCGAGTGCCTTTCGGGGTGGCCGTTCCCCCTCCGAATGCCTTTCGGGGCGGCTGGGCTCGTCCCTGTGCCTTTCGGGGCGGCCGGACCGGCTCCGAGTGGCTTTCGGGGCGGCCGGCGGGGCTCTAATTGCCTTTTGGGACTGCCGGGGAGGCTCCGAGTGCCTTTGGGGGCGGCCGGGGAGGCTCCGAGTGCCTTTCGGGGTGGCCGGGGAGGCTCCGAGTGCCTTTGGGGGTGGCCGGGGAGGCTCCGAGTGCCTTTTGGGGCTGCCGGACCGGCTCCGAGTGCCTTTCGGGGTGGCCGGGCCGCCCCTGAGTGCCTTTCGGGGCTGCCGGGGAGGCTCCGAGTGCCTTTCGGGGTAGTTGGGCCGCCTCCGAGTGCCTTTGGGGGCGGCCGGGATGCATCCGAGTTCCTTTGTGGGTGGCCGTGGAGGCTCCGAGTGCCTTTCGGGGCGGCCGGGGAGGCTCCGAGTGCCTTTTGGGGTGGCCGAGCCGCCTCCGAGTGCCTTTCGGCGCGTCCGGTCAGGCTCCGAGTGCCTTTCGGGGCGGCCGGGAAGGCTCCGAGTGCCTTTCGGGGCGGCCGGGCAGGCTCCGAGTGGCTTTCGGGGAGGCCCGGCCGCCTCTGAGTGCCTTTGTGGGCGGCCGGGGAGGCTCCGAGTGCCTTTGGGGGCGGCCGTGCAGGCTCCGAGTGCCTTTGTGAGCGGCCGTGGAGGCTCCGATTGCCTTTGGGGGCGGCCGGGGAGGCTCCGAGTGCCTTTCGGGGTGGCCGGGGAGTCTCCGAGTGCCTTTCGGGGTTCTCGGGGAGGCTCCGAGTGCCTTTCGGGGTGGCCGGGGAGGCTCCGAGTGCCTTTTGGGGGTGGCCGGGCAGGCTCCGAGTGTCTTTTCGGGCGGTCGGGCAGGCTCCGAGTGCCTTTGTGGGCGGCTAGGCCGGGTCCGAGGGCCTTTCGGGGCGGCCTGGCCGCCTCCGAGTGCATTTCGGGGCGGTCGGGGAGGCTCCGAGTGCCTTTGTGGGCGGCCGGGTAGGCTCCGAGTGCCTTTGTGGGCGGCCGGGCCGGCTCCGAGTGCCTTTCAGGGCGGCCATGGAGGCTCCGAGTGCCTTTCGGGGTAGCCGGGGCGCTTCCGAGTGCCTTTGGGGGCGGCTGGGGAGGCTCCGAGTGCCTTTCGTGGCGGCCTGGCCGCCTTCGAGTGCATTTCGGGGCAGCCAGGGAGGCTCCCAGTGCCTTTGTGGGCGGCCGGGTAGGCTCCGAGTGCCTTTTGGGGCGGCCGGGGAGGCTCCGAGTGCGTTTTGGGGCGGCCGGGGAGGCTCCGAGTGGCTTTCAGGGAGGCCCAGCCGCCTCTGAGTGCCTTTGGGGGCGTCCGGGGATGCTCCGAGTGCCTTTCGGGGCGGCCGGGAAGGCTCCGAGTGCCTTTCGGGGCGGCCGGGGAGGCTCTGAGTGCCTTTCGGGGCGGCCGGGGAGGCTCCGAGTGCCTTTCGGGGCGGTCGGGGAGGCTCCGAGTGCCTTTGTGGGCGGCCGGGGAGTCTCCGAGTGCCTTTCGGGGCAGCCGTGGAGGCTCCGAGTGCCTTTTGGGGCGAGTGTGCAGACTCCGAGTGCCTTTCGGGGCGGCCGTGCCGCCTCCGAGTGCCTTTCGGGGCGGCCGGGGAGGCTCCGAGTGCCTTTCGGGGTGGCCGAGCCGCCTCCGAGTGCCTTTCGGCGCGTCCGGTCAGGCTCCGAGTGCCTTTCGGGGCGGCCGGTGAGTCTCCGAGTGCCTTTCGGGGCGGCCGGGGAGGCTCGGAGTGCCTTTGGGGGCGGCTGTGCAGGCTCCGATTGCCTTTGGGGGCTGCCGGGCCGGCTCCGAGTGCCTTTGGGGGTCCCCGGGCAGGCTCCGATTGCCTTTGGGGGCTGCCGGGCCGGCTCCGAGTGCCTTTGTGGGTGGCCGTGGAGGCTCCGAGTGCCTTTCGGGGCGGCCGTTCCCCCTCCGAATGCCTTTCGGGGCGGCTGGGCCCGTCCCAGTGCCTTTCGGGGCGGCCGGACCGGCTCCGAGTGGCTTTCGGGGCGGCCGGCGAGGCTCTAATTGCCTTTCCGGACTGCCGGGGAGGCTCCGAGTGCCTTTGGGGGCGGCCGGGGAGTCTCCGAGTGCCTTTCGGGGCAGCCGTGGAGGCTCCGAGTGCCTTTGGGGGCGAGTGTGCAGGCTCCGAGTGCCTTTTTGGGCGGCCGTGCCGCCTCCGAGTGCCTTTGTGGGCGGCCGTGGAGGCTCCGAGTGGCTTTCGGGGCGGCCCGGCCGCCTCCGAGTGCGTTTGTGGGCGGCCGGGGAGGCTCCGAGTGCCTTTCGGGGTGGCCGGGCCACCTCCGAGTGCCTTTCGGGGCGGCCGGGGAGGCTCCGAGTGCCTTTCGGGGCGGCCGGGGAGGCTCCGAGTGGCTTTCGGGGAGGCCCGGCCGCCTCCGAGTGCCTTTCGGGGCGGTCGGGGAGGCTCCGAGTGCCTTTCAGGGCGGCCGGGGAGGCTCCGAGTGCCTGTCGGGGCGGCCAGGCAGGCTCCGAGTGCCTTTGTGGGCGGCCGGGCAGGCTCCGAGTGCCTTTGTGGGCGGCCGTGGAGGCTCTGAGTGCCTTTCGGGGCGGCCGGGGAGGCTCCGAGTGCCTTTCGGGGCGGTCGGGGAGGCTCCGAGTGCCTTTGGGGGCGGCCGGGGAGTCTCCGAGTGCCTTTCGGGGCAGCCGTGGAGGCTCCGAGTGCCTTTTGGGGCGAGTGTGCAGACTCCGAGTGCCTTTTGGGGCGGCCGTGCCGCCTCCGAGTGCCTTTCGGGGCGGCCGGGGAGGCTCCGAGTGCCTTTTGGGGTGGCCGAGCCGCCTCCGAGTGCCTTTCGGCGCGTCCGGTCAGGCTCCGAGTGCCTTTCGGGGCGGTCGGGCAGGCTCCGAGTGCCTTTCGGGGCGGCCGTGGAGTCTCCGAGTGCCTTTCGGGGCGGCCGGGGAGGCTCGGATTGCCTTTGGGGGTGGCTGTGCAGGCTCCGATTGCCTTTGGGGGCTGCCGGGCCGGCTCCGAGTGCCTTTGGGGGCGGCTGTGCAGGCTCCGAGTGCCTTTGGGGGCTGCCGGGCCGGCTCCGAGTGCCTTTGCGGGTGGCCGGGCAGGCTCCGAGTGCCTTTCGGGGCGGCCGGGGATGCTCCGAGTGCCTTTCGGGGTGGCCGTTCCCCCTCCGAATGCCTTTCGGGGCGGCTGGGCTCGTCCCTGTGCCTTTCGGGGCGGCCGGACCGGCTCCGAGTGGCTTTCGGGGCGGCCGGCGGGGCTCTAATTGCCTTTCCGGACTGCCGGGGAGGCTCCGAGTGCCTTTGGGGGCGGCCGGGGAGGCTCCGAGTGCCTTTCGGGGTGGCCGGGGAGGCTCCGAGTGCCTTTGGGGGCGGCCGGGGAGGCTCCGAGTGCCTTTTGGGGCGGCCGGGGAGGCTCCGAGTGCCTTTCGGGGTGGCCGGGCCGCCCCTGAGTGCCTTTCGGGGCTGCCGGGGAGGCTCCGAGTGCCTTTCGGGGTAGTTGGGCCGCCTCCGAGTGCCTTTGGGGGCGGCCGGGATGCATCCGAGTTCCTTTGTGGGTGGCCGTGGAGGCTCCGAGTGCCTTTCGGGGCGGCCGGGGAGGCTCCGAGTGCCTTTTGGGGTGGCCGAGCCGCCTCCGAGTGCCTTTCGGCGCGTCCGGTCAGGCTCCGAGTGCCTTTCGGGGCGGCCGGGGTGGCTCCGAGTGCCTTTCGGGGCGGCCGGGCAGGCTCCGAGTGGCTTTCGGGGAGGCCCGGCCGCCTCTGAGTGCCTTTGTGGGCGGCCGGGGAGGCTCCGAGTGCCTTTGGGGGCGGCCATGCAGGCTCCGAGTGCCTTTGTGAGCGGCCGTGGAGGCTCCGATTGCCTTTGGGGGCGGCCGGGGAGGCTCCGAGTGCCTTTCGGGGTGGCCGGGGAGTCTCCGAGTGCCTTTCGGGGTTCTCGGGGAGGCTCCGAGTGCCTTTCGGGGCGGCCGGGGAGGCTCGGATTGCCTTTGGGGGTGGCTGTGCAGGCTCCGATTGCCTTTGGGGGCTGCCGGGCCGGCTCCGAGTGCCTTTGGGGGCGGCTGTGCAGGCTCCGAGTGCCTTTGGGGGCTGCCGGGCCGGCTCCGAGTGCCTTTGCGGGTGGCCGGGCAGGCTCCGAGTGCCTTTCGGGGCGGCCGGGGATGCTCCGAGTGCCTTTCGGGGTGGCCGTTCCCCCTCCGAATGCCTTTCGGGGCGGCTGGGCTCGTCCCTGTGCCTTTCGGGGCGGCCGGACCGGCTCCGAGTGGCTTTCGGGGCGGCCGGCGGGGCTCTAATTGCCTTTCCGGACTGCCGGGGAGGCTCCGAGTGCCTTTGGGGGCGGCCGGGGAGGCTCCGAGTGCCTTTCGGGGTGGCCGGGGAGGCTCCGAGTGCCTTTGGGGGCGGCCGGGGAGGCTCCGAGTGCCTTTTGGGGCGGCCGGGGAGGCTCCGAGTGCCTTTCGGGGTGGCCGGGCCGCCCCTGAGTGCCTTTCGGGGCTGCCGGGGAGGCTCCGAGTGCCTTTCGGGGTAGTTGGGCCGCCTCCGAGTGCCTTTGGGGGCGGCCGGGATGCATCCGAGTTCCTTTGTGGGTGGCCGTGGAGGCTCCGAGTGCCTTTCGGGGCGGCCGGGGAGGCTCCGAGTGCCTTTTGGGGTGGCCGAGCCGCCTCCGAGTGCCTTTCGGCGCGTCCGGTCAGGCTCCGAGTGCCTTTCGGGGCGGCCGGGGTGGCTCCGAGTGCCTTTCGGGGCGGCCGGGCAGGCTCCGAGTGGCTTTCGGGGAGGCCCGGCCGCCTCTGAGTGCCTTTGTGGGCGGCCGGGGAGGCTCCGAGTGCCTTTGGGGGCGGCCGTGCAGGCTCCGAGTGCCTTTGTGAGCGGCCGTGGAGGCTCCGATTGCCTTTGTGGGCGGCCGGGGAGGCTCCGAGTGCCTTTCGGGGTGGCCGGGGAGTCTCCGAGTGCCTTTCGGGGTTCTCGGGGAGGCTCCGAGTGCCTTTCGGGGTGGCCGGGGAGGCTCCGAGTGCCTTTTGGGGGTGGCCGGGCAGGCTCCGAGTGTCTTTTCGGGCGGTCGGGCAGGCTCCGAGTGCCTTTGGGGGCGGCTAGGCCGGGTCCGAGTGCCTTTCGGGGCGGCCTGGCCGCCTCCGAGTGCATTTCGGGGCGGTCGGGGAGGCTCCGAGTGCCTTTCGGGGCGGCCGGGAAGGCTCCGAGTGCCTTTCGGGGCGGCCGGGCAGGCTCCGAGTGGCTTTCGGGGAGGCCCGGCCGCCTCTGAGTGCCTTTGTGGGTGGCCGGGGAGGCTCCGAGTGCCTTTGGGGGCGGCCGTGCAGGCTCCGAGTGCCTTTGTGAGCGGCCGTGGAGGCTCCGATTGCCTTTGGGGGCGGCCGGGGAGGCTCCGAGTGCCTTTCGGGGTGGCCGGGGAGTCTCCGAGTGCCTTTCGGGGTTCTCGGGGAGGCTCCGAGTGCCTTTCGGGGCATCCGGGGAGGCTCCGAGTGCCTTTGAGGGTCGCCGGGCAGGCTCCGAGTGCCTTTCGGGGTGGCCGGGGAGGCTCCGAGTGCCTTTTGGGGGTGGCCGGGCAGGCTCCGAGTGTCTTTTCGGGCGGTCGGGCAGGCTCCGAGTGCCTTTGTGGGCGGCTAGGCCGGGTCCGAGGGCCTTTCGGGGCGGCCTGGCCGCCTCCGAGTGCATTTCGGGGCGGTCGGGGAGGCTCCGAGTGCCTTTGTGGGCGGCCGGGTAGGCTCCGAGTGCCTTTGTGGGCGGCCGGGCCGGCTCCGAGTGCCTTTCAGGGCGGCCATGGAGGCTCCGAGTGCCTTTCGGGGTAGCCGGGGCGCTTCCGAGTGCCTTTGGGGGCGGCTGGGGAGGCTCTGAGTGCCTTTCGTGGCGGCCTGGCCGCCTTCGAGTGCATTTCGGGGCAGCCAGGGAGGCTCCCAGTGCCTTTGTGGGCGGCCGGGTAGGCTCCGAGTGCCTTTTGGGGTGGCCGGGGAGGCTCCGAGTGCGTTTTGGGGCGGCCGGGGAGGCTCCGAGTGGCTTTCGGGGAGGCCCAGCCGCCTCTGAGTGCCTTTGGGGGCGTCCGGGGATGCTCCGAGTGCCTTTCGGGGCGGCCGGGAAGGCTCCGAGTGCCTTTCGGGGCGGCCGTGGAGGCTCCGAGTGCCTTTGGGGGCGGCCGGGGATGCTGCGAGTGCCTTTCGGGGCGGTCGGGGAGGCTCCGAGTGCCTTTTGGGGCGGCCGGGGAGGCTCCAATTGCCTTTCGGGGCGGCCATGGAGGCTCGGAGTGCCTTTGGGGGCGGCTGTGCAGGCTCCGATTGCCTTTGGGGGCTGCCGGGCCGGCTCCGAGTGCCTTTCGGGGTAGTTGGGCCGCCTCCGAGTGCCTTTGCGGGGGGCCGGGGAGGCTCCGAGTGCCTTTGTGGGCGGCCGTGGAGGCTCCGAGTGCCTTTTGGGGTGGCCGGGGAGGCTCCGAGTGCCTTTGTGGGCGGCCGGGGAGGCTCCGAGTGCCTTTCGAGGTGGCCGTGGAGGCTCCGAGTGCCTTTCGGGGCGGCCGGGAAGGCTCCGAGTGCCTTTCGGGGCGGCCGGGGTGGCTCCGAGTGCCTTTGTGGGCGGCCGTGGAGGCTCCGAGTGCCTTTCGGGGAGGCCCGGCCGCCTCCGAGTGCGTTTGTGGGCGGCCGGGGAGGCTCCGAGTGCCTTTCGGTGTGGCCGGGCCACCTCCGAGTGCTTTTCGGGGCGGCCGGGCTGCATCCAAGTGCCTTTGGGGGCGGCCGTGGAGGCTCCGAGTGCCTTTGTGGGCGGCCGGGAAGGCTCCGAGTGCCTTTGGTGGTGCCCGGGGAGGCTCCGAGTGCCTTTCGGGCGGCCGGGGAGGCTCCGAGTGCCTTTGTGGGCGGCCGGGGAGGCTCCGAGTGCCTTTCGGGGCTGCCGGGGAGGCTCCGAGTGCCTTTCGGGGCGGCCGGGGAGGCTCCGAGTGGCTTTCGGGGAGGCCCGGCCGCCTCCGAGTGCCTTTCGGGGCGGCCGGGGAGGCTCCGAGTGCCTTTCAGGGCGGCCGGGGAGGCTCCGAGTGCCTGTCGGGGTGGCCGGGCCGGCTCCGAGTGCCTTTTCGGGGCGGCCGGGCAGGCTCCGAGTGCCTTTGTGGGCGGCCGTGGAGGCTCTGAGTGCCTTTCGGGACGGCCGGGGAGGCTCCGAGTGCCTTTCGGGGCGGTCGGGGAGGCTCCGAGTGCGTTTGTGGGCGGCCGGGGAGTCTCCGAGTGCCTTTCGGGGCAGCCGTGGAGGCTCCGAGTGCCTTTTGGGGCGAGTGTGCAGACTCCGAGTGCCTTTCGGGGAGGCCGTGCCGCCTCCGAGTGCCTTTCGGGGCGGCCGGGGAGGCTCCGAGTGCCTTTCGGGGTGGCCGAGCCGCCTCCGAGTGCCTTTCGGCGCGTCCGGTCAGGCTCCGAGTGCCTTTCGGGGCGGCCGGGGAGTCTCCGAGTGCCTTTCGGGGCGGCCATGGAGGCTCGGAGTGCCTTTGGGGGCGGCTGTGCAGGCTCCGATTGCCTTTGGGGGCTGCCGGGCCGGCTCCGAGTGCCTTTGGGGGTCCCCGGGCAGGCTCCGATTGCCTTTGGGGGCTGCCGGGCCGGCTCCGAGTGCCTTTGTGGGTGGCCGTGGAGGCTCCGAGTGCCTTTCGGGGCGGCCGGGGATGCTCCGAGTGCCTTTCGGGGTGGCCGTTCCCCCTCCGAATGCCTTTCGGGGCGGCTGGGCCCGTCCCAGTGCCTTTCGGGGCGGCCGGACCGGCTCCGAGTGGCTTTCGGGGCGGCCGGCGAGGCTCTAATTGCCTTTCCGGACTGCCGGGGAGGCTCCGAGTGCCTTTGGGGGCGGCCGGGGAGTCTCCGAGTGCCTTTCGGGGCAGCCGTGGAGGCTCCGAGTGCCTTTGGGGGCGAGTGTGCAGGCTCCGAGTGCCTTTTTGGGCGGCCGTGCCGGCTCCGAGTGCCTTTGTGGGCGGCCGTGGAGGCTCCGAGTGGCTTTCGGGGCGGCCCGGCCGCCTCCGAGTGCGTTTGTGGGCGGCCGGGGAGGCTCCGAGTGCCTTTCGGGGTGGCCGGGCCACCTCCGAGTGCCTTTCGGGGCGGCCGGGGAGGCTCCGAGTGCCTTTCGGGGCGGCCGGGGAGGCTCCGAGTGGCTTTCGGGGAGGCCCGGCCGCCTCCGAGTGCCTTTCGGGGCGGCCGGGGAGGCTCCGAGTGCCTTTCAGGGCGGCCGGGGAGGCTCCGAGTGCCTGTCGGGGCGGCCGGGCAGGCTCCGAGTGCCTTTTCGGGGCGGCCGGGCAGGCTCCGAGTGCCTTTGTGGGCGGCCGTGGAGGCTCTGAGTGCCTTTCGGGGCGGCCGGGGAGGCTCTGAGTGCCTGTCGGGGCGGCCGAGCCGCCTCCGAGTGCCTTTCGGCGCGTCCGGTCAGGCTCCGAGTGCCTTTCGGGGCGGTCGGACAGGCTCCGAGTGCCTTTCGGGGCGGCCGTGGAGTCTCCAAGTGCCTTTCGGGGCGGCCGGGGAGGCTCGGATTGCCTTTGGGGGTGGCTGTGCAGGCTCCGATTGCCTTTGGGGGCTGCCGGGCCGGCTCCGAGTGCCTTTGGGGGTCCCCGGGCAGGCTCCGATTGCCTTTGGGGGCTGCCGGGCCGGCTCCGAGTGCCTTTGCGGGTGGCCGGGCAGGCTCCGAGTGCCTTTCGGGGCGGCCGGGGATGCTCCGAGTGCCTTTCGGGGTGGCCGTTCCCCCTCCGAATGCCTTTCGGGGCGGCTGGGCTCGTCCCTGTGCCTTTCGGGGCGGCCGGACCGGCTCCGAGTGGCTTTCGGGGCGGCCGGCGGGGCTCTAATTGCCTTTCCGGACTGCCGGGGAGGCTCCGAGTGCCTTTGGGGGCGGCCGGGGAGGCTCCGAGTGCCTTTCGGGGTGGCCGGGGAGGCTCCGAGTGCCTTTGGGGGCGGCCGGGGAGGCTCCGAGTGCCTTTCGGGGTGGCCGGGCCGCCCCTGAGTGCCTTTCGGGGCTGCCGGGGAGGCTCCGAGTGCCTTTCGGGGTAGTTGGGCCGCCTCCGAGTGCCTTTGGGGGCGGCCGGGATGCATCCGAGTTCCTTTGTGGGTGGCCGTGGAGGCTCCGAGTGCCTTTCGGGGCGGCCGGGGAGGCTCCGAGTGCCTTTTGGGGTGGCCGAGCCGCCTCCGAGTGCCTTTCGGCGCGTCCGGTCAGGCTCCGAGTGCCTTTGGGGGCGGCCGTGGAGTCTCCGAGTGCCTTTCGGGGCGGCCGGGAAGGCTCCGAGTGCCTTTGGGGGCAGTCGGGGAGGCTCCGAGTGCCTTTCAGAGCGGCCGGGGAGGCTCCGAGTGCCTGTCGGGGTGGCCGGGCAGGCTCCGAGTGCCTTTTCGGGGCGGCCGGGCAGGCTCCGAGTGCCTTTGTGGGCGGCCGTGGAGGCTCCGAGTGCCTTTCGGGGCGGCCGGGGATGCTCCGAGTGCCTTTCGGGGCGGTCGGGGAGGCTCCGAGTGCCTTTGGGGGCGGCCGGGGAGTCTCCGAGTGCCTTTCGGGGCAGCCGTGGAGGCTCCGAGTGCCTTTGGGGGCGAGTGTGCAGGCTCCGAGTGCCTTTTGGGGCGGCCGTGCCGCCTCCGAGTGCCTTTCGGGGCGGCCGTGGAGGCTCCGAGTGCCTTTCGGGGTGGCCGAGCCGCCTCCGAGTGCCTTTCGGGGCGGTCGGGCAGGCTCCGAGTGCCTTTCGGGGCGGCCGTGGAGTCTCCAAGTGCCTTTCGGGGCGGCCGGGGAGGCTCGGATTGCCTTTGGGGGTGGCTGTGCAGGCTCCGATTGCCTTTGGGGGCTGCCGGGCCGGCTCCGAGTGCCTTTGGGGGTCCCCGGGCAGGCTCCGATTGCCTTTGGGGGCTGCCGGGCCGGCTCCGAGTGCCTTTGCGGGTGGCCGGGCAGGCTCCGAGTGCCTTTCGGGGCGGCCGGGGATGCTCCGAGTGCCTTTCGGGGTGGCCGTTCCCCCTCCGAATGCCTTTCGGGGCGGCTGGGCTCGTCCCTGTGCCTTTCGGGGCGGCCGGACCGGCTCCGAGTGGCTTTCGGGGCGGCCGGCGGGGCTCTAATTGCCTTTCCGGACTGCCGGGGAGGCTCCGAGTGCCTTTGGGGGCGGCCGGGGAGGCTCCGAGTGCCTTTCGGGGTGGCCGGGGAGGCTCCGAGTGCCTTTGGGGGCGGCCGGGGAGGCTCCGAGTGCCTTTTGGGGCGGCCGGGGAGGCTCCGAGTGCCTTTCGGGGTGGCCGGGCCGCCCCTGAGTGCCTTTCGGGGCTGCCGGGGAGGCTCCGAGTGCCTTTCGGGGTAGTTGGGCCGCCTCCGAGTGCCTTTGGGGGCGGCCGGGATGCATCCGAGTTCCTTTGTGGGTGGCCGTGGAGGCTCCGAGTGCCTTTCGGGGCGGCCGGGGAGGCTCCGAGTGCCTTTTGGGGTGGCCGAGCCGCCTCCGAGTGCCTTTCGGCGCGTCCGGTCAGGCTCCGAGTGCCTTTCGGGGCGGCCGTGGAGTCTCCGAGTGCCTTTCGGGGCGGCCGGGAAGGCTCCGAGTGCCTTTGGGGGCAGTCGGGGAGGCTCCGAGTGCCTTTCAGAGTGGCCGGGGAGGCTCCGAGTGCCTGTCGGGGTGGCCGGGCAGGCTCCGAGTGCCTTTTCGGGGCGGCCGGGCAGGCTCCGAGTGCCTTTGTGGGCGGCCGTGGAGGCTCCGAGTGCCTTTCGGGGCGGCCGGGGATGCTCCGAGTGCCTTTCGGGGCGGTCGGGGAGGCTCCGAGTGCCTTTGGGGGCGGCCGGGGAGTCTCCGAGTGCCTTTCGGGGCAGCCGTGGAGGCTCCGAGTGCCTTTGGGGGCGAGTGTGCAGGCTCCGAGTGCCTTTTGGGGCGGCCGTGCCGCCTCCGAGTGCCTTTCGGGGCGGCCGTGGAGGCTCCGAGTGCCTTTCGGGCGGCCGGGGAGGCTCCGAGTGCCTTTGTGGGCGGCTAGGCCGGGTCCGAGGGCCTTTCGGGGCGGCCTGGCCGCCTCCGAGTGCATTTCGGGGCGGTCGGGGAGGCTCCGAGTGCCTTTGTGGGCGGCCGGGTAGGCTCCGAGTGCCTTTGTGGGCGGCCGGGCCGGCTCCGAGTGCCTTTCAGGGCGGCCATGGAGGCTCCGAGTGCCTTTCGGGGTAGCCGGGGCGCTTCCGAGTGCCTTTGGGGGCGGCTGGGGAGGCTCTGAGTGCCTTTCGTGGCGGCCTGGCCGCCTTCGAGTGCATTTCGGGGCAGCCAGGGAGGCTCCCAGTGCCTTTGTGGGCGGCCGGGTAGGCTCCGAGTGCCTTTTGGGGTGGCCGGGGAGGCTCCGAGTGCGTTTTGGGGCGGCCGGGGAGGCTCCGAGTGGCTTTCGGGGAGGCCCAGCCGCCTCTGAGTGCCTTTGGGGGCGTCCGGGGATGCTCCGAGTGCCTTTCGGGGCGGCCGGGAAGGCTCCGAGTGCCTTTCGGGGCGGCCGTGGAGGCTCCGAGTGCCTTTGGGGGCGGCCGGGGATGCTGCGAGTGCCTTTCGGGGCGGTCGGGGAGGCTCCGAGTGCCTTTTGGGGCGGCCGGGGAGGCTCCAATTGCCTTTCGGGGCGGCCATGGAGGCTCGGAGTGCCTTTGGGGGCGGCTGTGCAGGCTCCGATTGCCTTTGGGGGCTGCCGGGCCGGCTCCGAGTGCCTTTCGGGGTAGTTGGGCCGCCTCCGAGTGCCTTTGCGGGGGGCCGGGGAGGCTCCGAGTGCCTTTGTGGGCGGCCGTGGAGGCTCCGAGTGCCTTTTGGGGTGGCCGGGGAGGCTCCGAGTGCCTTTGTGGGCGGCCGGGGAGGCTCCGAGTGCCTTTCGAGGTGGCCGTGGAGGCTCCGAGTGCCTTTCGGGGCGGCCGGGAAGGCTCCGAGTGCCTTTCGGGGCGGCCGGGGTGGCTCCGAGTGCCTTTGTGGGCGGCCGTGGAGGCTCCGAGTGCCTTTCGGGGAGGCCCGGCCGCCTCCGAGTGCGTTTGTGGGCGGCCGGGGAGGCTCCGAGTGCCTTTCGGTGTGGCCGGGCCACCTCCGAGTGCTTTTCGGGGCGGCCGGGCTGCATCCAAGTGCCTTTGGGGGCGGCCGTGGAGGCTCCGAGTGCCTTTGTGGGCGGCCGGGAAGGCTCCGAGTGCCTTTGGTGGTGCCCGG
Organism: Struthio camelus; assembly: GCF_040807025.1. Taxonomy (NCBI): domain Eukaryota; kingdom Metazoa; phylum Chordata; class Aves; order Struthioniformes; family Struthionidae; genus Struthio; species Struthio camelus. Next base: position 1,239,494 of record NC_090964.1, read on the forward strand.
GGAGGCTCCGAGTGCCTTTCGGGCGGCCGGGGAGGCTCCGAGTGCCTTTGTGGGCGGCCGGGGAGGCTCCGAGTGCCTTTCGGGGCTGCCGGGGAGGCTCCGAGTGCCTTTCGGGGCGGCCGGGGAGGCTCCGAGTGGCTTTCGGGGAGGCCCGGCCGCCTCCGAGTGCCTTTCGGGGCGGCCGGGGAGGCTCCGAGTGCCTTTCAGGGCGGCCGGGGAGGCTCCGAGTGCCTGTCGGGGTGGCCGGGCAGGCTCCGAGTGCCTTTTCGGGGCGGCCGGGCAGGCTCCGAGTGCCTTTGTGGGCGGCCGTGGAGGCTCTGAGTGCCTTTCGGGGCGGCCGGGGAGGCTCCGAGTGCCTTTCGGGGCGGTCGGGGAGGCTCCGAGTGCGTTTGTGGGCGGCCGGGGAGTCTCCGAGTGCCTTTTGGGGCAGCCGTGGAGGCTCCGAGTGCCTTTTGGGGCGAGTGTGCAGACTCCGAGTGCCTTTCGGGGAGGCCGTGCCGCCTCCGAGTGCCTTTCGGGGCGGCCGGGGAGGCTCCGAGTGCCTTTCGGGGTGGCCGAGCCGCCTCCGAGTGCCTTTCGGCGCGTCCGGTCAGGCTCCGAGTGCCTTTCGGGGCGGCCGGGGAGTCTCCGAGTGCCTTTCGGGGCGGCCATGGAGGCTCGGAGTGCCTTTGAGGGCGGCTGTGCAGGCTCCGATTGCCTTTGGGGGCTGCCGGGCCGGCTCCGAGTGCCTTTGGGGGTCCCCGGGCAGGCTCCGATTGCCTTTGGGGGCTGCCGGGCCGGCTCCGAGTGCCTTTGTGGGTGGCCGTGGAGGCTCCGAGTGCCTTTGCGGGCGGCCGGGGATGCTCCGAGTGCCTTTCGGGGTGGCCGTTCCCCCTCCGAATGCCTTTCGGGGCGGCTGGGCCCGTCCCAGTGCCTTTCGGGGCGGCCGGACCGGCTCCGAGTGGCTTTCGGGGCGGCCGGCGAGGCTCTAATTGCCTTTCCGGACTGCCGGGGAGGCTCCGAGTGCCTTTGGGGGCGGCCGGGGAGTCTCCGAGTGCCTTTCGGGGCAGCCGTGGAGGCTCCGAGTGCCTTTGGGGGCGAGTGTGCAGGCTCCGAGTGCCTTTTTGGGCGGCCGTGCCGGCTCCGAGTGCCTTTGTGGGCGGCCGTGGAGGCTCCGAGTGGCTTTCGGGGCGGCCCGGCCGCCTCCGAGTGCGTTTGTGGGCGGCCGGGGAGGCTCCGAGTGCCTTTCGGGGTGGCCGGGCCACCTCCGAGTGCCTTTCGGGGCGGCCGGGGAGGCTCCGAGTGCCTTTGTGGGCGGCCGGTGAGGCTCCGAGTGGCTTTCGGGGAGGCCCGGCCGCCTCCGAGTGCCTTTCGGGGCGGCCGGGGAGGCTCCGAGTGCCTTTCAGGGCGGCCGGGGAGGCTCCGAGTGCCTGTCGGGGCGGCCGGGCAGGCTCCGAGTGCCTTTTCGGGGCGGCCGGGCAGGCTCCGAGTGCCTTTGTGGGCGGCCGTGGAGGCTCTGAGTGCCTTTCGGGGCGGCCGGGGAGGCTCTGAGTGCCTTTCGGGGCGGTCGGGGAGGCTCCGAGTGCCTTTGGGGGCGGCCGGGGAGTCTCCGAGTGCCTTTCGGGGCAGCCGTGGAGGCTCCGAGTGCCTTTTGGGGCGAGTGTGCAGACTTCGAGTGCCTTTTGGGGCGGCCGTGCCGCCTCCGAGTGCCTTTCGGGGCGGCCGGGGAGGCTCCGAGTGCCTTTCGGGGTGGCCGAGCCGCCTCCGAGTGCCTTTCGGCGCGTCCGGTCAGGCTCCGAGTGCCTTTCGGGGCGGTCGGGCAGGCTCCGAGTGCCTTTCGGGGCGGCCGTGGAGTCTCCAAGTGCCTTTCGGGGCGGCCGGGGAGGCTCGGATTGCCTTTGGGGGTGGCTGTGCAGGCTCCGATTGCCTTTGGGGGCTGCCGGGCCGGCTCCGAGTGCCTTTGGGGGTCCCCGGGCAGGCTCCGATTGCCTTTGGGGGCTGCCGGGCCGGCTCCGAGTGCCTTTGCGGGTGGCCGGGCAGGCTCCGAGTGCCTTTCGGGGCGGCCGGGGATGCTCCGAGTGCCTTTCGGGGTGGCCGTTCCCCCTCCGAATGCCTTTCGGGGCGGCTGGGCTCGTCCCTGTGCCTTTCGGGGCGGCCGGACCGGCTCCGAGTGGCTTTCGGGGCGGCCGGCGGGGCTCTAATTGCCTTTCCGGACTGCCGGGGAGGCTCCGAGTGCCTTTGGGGGCGGCCGGGGAGGCTCCGAGTGCCTTTCGGGGTGGCCGGGGAGGCTCCGAGTGCCTTTGGGGGCGGCCGGGGAGGCTCCGAGTGCCTTTCGGGGTGGCCGGGCCGCCCCTGAGTGCCTTTCGGGGCTGCCGGGGAGGCTCCGAGTGCCTTTCGGGGTAGTTGGGCCGCCTCCGAGTGCCTTTGGGGGCGGCCGGGATGCATCCGAGTTCCTTTGTGGGTGGCCGTGGAGGCTCCGAGTGCCTTTCGGGGCGGCCGGGGAGGCTCCGAGTGCCTTTTGGGGTGGCCGAGCCGCCTCCGAGTGCCTTTCGGCGCGTCCGGTCAGGCTCCGAGTGCCTTTCGGGGCGGCCGTGGAGTCTCCGAGTGCCTTTCGGGGCGGCCGGGAAGGCTCCGAGTGCCTTTGGGGGCAGTCGGGGAGGCTCCGAGTGCCTTTCAGAGTGGCCGGGGAGGCTCCGAGTGCCTGTCGGGGTGGCCGGGCAGGCTCCGAGTGCCTTTTCGGGGCGGCCGGGCAGGCTCCGAGTGCCTTTGTGGGCGGCCGTGGAGGCTCCGAGTGCCTTTCGGGGCGGCCGGGGATGCTCCGAGTGCCTTTCGGGGCGGTCGGGGAGGCTCCGAGTGCCTTTGTGGGCGGCCGGGGAGTCTCCGAGTGCCTTTCGGGGCAGCCGTGGAGGCTCCGAGTGCCTTTTGGGGCGAGTGTGCAGGCTCCGAGTGCCTTTTGGGGCGGCCGTGCCGCCTCCGAGTGCCTTTCGGGGCGGCCGGGGAGGCTCCGAGTGCCTTTCGGGGTGGCCGAGCCGCCTCCGAGTGCCTTTCGGGGCGGTCGGGCAGGCTCCGAGTGCCTTTCGGGGCGGCCGTGGAGTCTCCAAGTGCCTTTCGGGGCGGCCGGGGAGGCTCGGATTGCCTTTGGGGGTGGCTGTGCAGGCTCCGATTGCCTTTGGGGGCTGCCGGGCCGGCTCCGAGTGCCTTTGGGGGTCCCCGGGCAGGCTCCGATTGCCTTTGGGGGCTGCCGGGCCGGCTCCGAGTGCCTTTGCGGGTGGCCGGGCAGGCTCCGAGTGCCTTTCGGGGCGGCCGGGGAGGCTCCGAGTGCCTTTCGGGGCGGTCGGGCAGGCTCCGAGTGCCTTTCGGGGCGGCCGTGGAGTCTCCAAGTGCCTTTCGGGGCGGCCGGGGAGGCTCGGATTGCCTTTGGGGGTGGCTGTGCAGGCTCCGATTGCCTTTGGGGGCTGCCGGGCCGGCTCCGAGTGCCTTTGGGGGTCCCCGGGCAGGCTCCGATTGCCTTTGGGGGCTGCCGGGCCGGCTCCGAGTGCCTTTGCGGGTGGCCGGGCAGGCTCCGAGTGCCTTTCGGGGCGGCCGGGGATGCTCCGAGTGCCTTTCGGGGTGGCCGTTCCCCCTCCGAATGCCTTTCGGGGCGGCTGGGCTCGTCCCTGTGCCTTTCGGGGCGGCCGGACCGGCTCCGAGTGGCTTTCGGGGCGGCCGGCGGGGCTCTAATTGCCTTTCCGGACTGCCGGGGAGGCTCCGAGTGCCTTTGGGGGCGGCCGGGGAGGCTCCGAGTGCCTTTCGGGGTGGCCGGGGAGGCTCCGAGTGCCTTTTGGGGCGGCCGGGGAGGCTCCGAGTGCCTTTTGGGGCGGCCGGGGAGGCTCCGAGTGCCTTTCGGGGTGGCCGGGCCGCCCCTGAGTGCCTTTCGGGGCTGCCGGGGAGGCTCCGAGTGCCTTTCGGGGTAGTTGGGCCGCCTCCGAGTGCCTTTGGGGGCGGCCGGGATGCATCCGAGTTCCTTTGTGGGTGGCCGTGGAGGCTCCGAGTGCCTTTCGGGGCGGCCGGGGAGGCTCCGAGTGCCTTTTGGGGTGGCCGAGCCGCCTCCGAGTGCCTTTCGGCGCGTCCGGTCAGGCTCCGAGTGCCTTTCGGGGCGGCCGTGGAGTCTCCGAGTGCCTTTCGGGGCGGCCGGGAAGGCTCCGAGTGCCTTTGGGGGCAGTCGGGGAGGCTCCGAGTGCCTTTCAGAGTGGCCGGGGAGGCTCCGAGTGCCTGTCGGGGTGGCCGGGCAGGCTCCGAGTGCCTTTTCGGGGCGGCCGGGCAGGCTCCGAGTGCCTTTGTGGGCGGCCGTGGAGGCTCCGAGTGCCTTTCAGGGCGGCCGGGGATGCTCCGAGTGCCTTTCGGGGCGGTCGGGGAGGCTCCGAGTGCCTTTGGGGGCGGCCGGGGAGTCTCCGAGTGCCTTTCGGGGCAGCCGTGGAGGCTCCGAGTGCCTTTGGGGGCGAGTGTGCAGGCTCCGAGTGCCTTTTGGGGCGGCCGTGCCGCCTCCGAGTGCCTTTCGGGGCGGCCGTGGAGGCTCCGAGTGCCTTTCGGGCGGCCGGGGAGGCTCCGAGTGCCTTTCGGGGCGGCCGGGGTGGCTCCGAGTGCCTTTCGGGGCGGCCGTGGAGGCTCCGAGTGCCTTTCGGGGCGGCCGGGGAGGCTCCGAGTGGCTTTCGGGGAGGCCCGGCCGCCTCCGAGTGCCTTTCGGGGCGGCCGGGGAGGCTCCGAGTGCCTTTCAGGGCGGCCGGGGAGGCTCCGAGTGCCTGTCGGGGTGGCCGGGCAGGCTCCGAGTGCCTTTTCGGGGCTGCCGGGCCGCCTCCGAGTGCCTTTGTGGGCGGCCGTGGAGGCTCTGAGTGCCTTTGTGGGCGGCCGGGGAGGCTCCGAGTGCCTTTCGGGGCGGTCGGGGAGGCTCCGAGTGCGTTTGTGGGCGGCCGGGGAGTCTCCGAGTGCCTTTCGGGGCAGCCGTGGAGGCTCCGAGTGCCTTTTGGGGCGAGTGTGCAGACTCCGAGTGCCTTTCGGGGCGGCCGTGCCGCCTCCGAGTGCCTTTCGGGGCGGCCGGGGAGGCTCCGAGTGCCTTTCGGGGTGGCCGAGCCGCCTCCGAGTGCCTTTCGGCGCGTCCGGTCAGGCTCCGAGTGCCTTTCGGGGCGGCCGGTGAGTCTCCGAGTGCCTTTCGGGGCGGCCATGGAGGCTCGGAGTGCCTTTGGGGGCGGCTGTGCAGGCTCCGATTGCCTTTGGGGGCTGCCGGGCCGGCTCCGAGTGCCTTTGGGGGTCCCCGGGCAGGCTCCGATTGCCTTTGGGGGCTGCCGGGCCGGCTCCGAGTGCCTTTGTGGGTGGCCGTGGAGGCTCCGAGTGCCTTTCGGGGCGGCCGGGGATGCTCCGAGTGCCTTTCGGGGTGGGCGTTCCCCCTCCGAATGCCTTTCGGGGCGGCTGGGCCCGTCCCAGTGCCTTTCGGGGCGGCCGGACCGGCTCCGAGTGGCTTTCGGGGCGGCCGGCGAGGCTCTAATTGCCTTTCCGGACTGCCGGGGAGGCTCCGAGTGCCTTTGGGGGCGGCCGGGGAGTCTCCGAGTGCCTTTCAGGGCAGCCGTGGAGGCTCCGAGTGCCTTTGGGGGCAAGTGTGCAGGCTCCGAGTGCCTTTTTGGGCGGCCGTGCCGCCTCCGAGTGCCTTTGTGGGCGGCCGTGGAGGCTCCGAGTGGCTTTCGGGGCGGCCCGGCCGCCTCCGAGTGCGTTTGTGGGCGGCCGGGGAGGCTCCGAGTGCCTTTCGGGGTGGCCGGGCCACCTCCGAGTGCCTTTCGGGGCGGCCGGGGAGGCTCCGAGTGCCTTTCGGGGCGGCCGGGGAGGCTCCGAGTGGCTTTCGGGGAGGCCCGGCCGCCTCCGAGTGCCTTTCGGGGCGGCCGGGGAGGCTCCGAGTGCCTTTCAGGGCGGCCGGGGAGGCTCCGAGTGCCTGTCGGGGCGGCCGGGCAGGCTCCGAGTGCCTTTTCGGGGCGGCCGGGCAGGCTCCGAGTGCCTTTGTGGGCGGCCGTGGAGGCTCTGAGTGCCTTTCGGGGCGGCCGGGGAGGCTCCGAGTGCCTTTCGGGGCGGTCGGGGAGGCTCCGAGTGCCTTTGGGGGCGGCCGGGGAGTCTCCGAGTGCCTTTCGGGGCAGCCGTGGAGGCTCCGAGTGCCTTTTGGGGCGAGTGTGCAGACTCCGAGTGCCTTTTGGGGCGGCCGTGCCGCCTCCGAGTGCCTTTCGGGGCGGCCGGGGAGGCTCCGAGTGCCTTTCGGGGTGGCCGAGCCGCCTCCGAGTGCCTTTCGGCGCGTCCGGTCAGGCTCCGAGTGCCTTTCGGGGCGGTCGGGCAGGCTCCGAGTGCCTTTCGGAGCGGCCGTGGAGTCTCCGAGTGCCTTTCGGGGCGGCCGGGGAGGCTCGGATTGCCTTTGGGGGTGGCTGTGCAGGCTCCGATTGCCTTTGGGGGCTGCCGGGCCGGCTCCGAGTGCCTTTGGGGGCGGCCGGGGAGGCTCCGAGTGCCTTTGGGGGCTGCCGGGCCGGCTCCGAGTGCCTTTGCGGGTGGCCGGGCAGGCTCCGAGTGCCTTTCGGGGCGGCTGGGGATGCTCCGAGTGCCTTTCGGGGTGGCCGTTCCCCCTCCGAATGCCTTTCGGGGCGGCTGGGCTCGTCCCTGTGCCTTTCGGGGCGGCCGGACCGGCTCCGAGTGGCTTTCGGGGCGGCCGGCGGGGCTCTAATTGCCTTTCCGGACTGCCGGGGAGGCTCCGAGTGCCTTTGGGGGCGGCCGGGGAGGCTCCGAGTGCCTTTCGGGGTGGCCGGGGAGGCTCCGAGTGCCTTTGGGGGCGGCCGGGGAGGCTCCGAGTGCCTTTTGGGGCTGCCGGACCGGCTCCGAGTGCCTTTCGGGGTGGCCGGGCCGCCCCTGAGTGCCTTTCGGGGCTGCCGGGGAGGCTCCGAGTGCCTTTCGGGGTAGTTGGGCCGCCTCCGAGTGCCTTTGGGGGCGGCCGGGATGCATCCGAGTTCCTTTGTGGGTGGCCGTGGAGGCTCCGAGTGCCTTTCGGGGCGGCCGGGGAGGCTCCGAGTGCCTTTTGGGGTGGCCGAGCCGCCTCCGAGTGCCTTTCGGCGCGTCCGGTCAGGCTCCGAGTGCCTTTCGGGGCGGCCGGGAAGGCTCCGAGTGCCTTTCGGGGCGGCCGGGCAGGCTCCGAGTGGCTTTCGGGGAGGCCCGGCCGCCTCTGAGTGCCTTTGTGGGCGGCCGGGGAGGCTCCGAGTGCCTTTGGGGGCGGCCGTGCAGGCTCCGAGTGCCTTTGTGAGCGGCCGTGGAGGCTCCGATTGCCTTTGGGGGCGGCCGGGGAGGCTCCGAGTGCCTTTCGGGGTGGCCGGGGAGTCTCCGAGTGCCTTTCGGGGTTCTCGGGGAGGCTCCGAGTGCCTTTCGGGGTGGCCGGGGAGGCTCCGAGTGCCTTTTGGGGGTGGCCGGGCAGGCTCCGAGTGTCTTTTCGGGCGGTCGGGCAGGCTCCGAGTGCCTTTGTGGGCGGCTAGGCCGGGTCCGAGTGCCTTTCGGGGCGGCCTGGCCGCCTCCGAGTGCATTTCGGGGCGGTCGGGGAGGCTCCGAGTGCCTTTGTGGGCGGCCGGGTAGGCTCCGAGTGCCTTTGTGGGCGGCCGGGCCGGCTCCGAGTGCCTTTCAGGGCGGCCATGGAGGCTCCGAGTGCCTTTCGGGGTAGCCGGGGCGCTTCCGAGTGCCTTTGGGGGCGGCTGGGGAGGCTCTGAGTGCCTTTCGTGGCGGCCTGGCCGCCTTCGAGTGCATTTCGGGGCAGCCAGGGAGGCTCCCAGTGCCTTTGTGGGCGGCCGGGTAGGCTCCGAGTGCCTTTTGGGGTGGCCGGGGAGGCTCCGAGTGCGTTTTGGGGCGGCCGGGGAGGCTCCGAGTGGCTTTCGGGGAGGCCCAGCCGCCTCTGAGTGCCTTTGGGGGCGTCCGGGGATGCTCCGAGTGCCTTTCGGGGCGGCCGGGAAGGCTCCGAGTGCCTTTCGGGGCGGCCGTGGAGGCTCCGAGTGCCTTTGGGGGCGGCCGGGGATGCTGCGAGTGCCTTTCGGGGCGGTCGGGGAGGCTCCGAGTGCCTTTTGGGGCGGCCGGGGAGGCTCCAATTGCCTTTCGGGGCGGCCATGGAGGCTCGGAGTGCCTTTGGGGGCGGCTGTGCAGGCTCCGATTGCCTTTGGGGGCTGCCGGGCCGGCTCCGAGTGCCTTTGGGGGCGGCTGTGCAGGCTCCGAGTGCCTTTGGGGGCGGCCGGGGAGGCTCCGAGTGCCTTTTGGGGCGGCCGGGGAGGCTCCGAGTGCCTTTCGGGGTGGCCGGGCCGCCCCTGAGTGCCTTTCGGGGCTGCCGGGGAGGCTCCGAGTGCCTTTCGGGGTAGTTGGGCCGCCTCCGAGTGCCTTTGGGGGCGGCCGGGATGCATCCGAGTGCCTTTGTGGGTGGCCGTGGAGGCTCCGAGTGCCTTTGGGGGCGGCCGGGAAGGCTCCGAGTGCCTTTCGGGGCGGCCGGGGTGGCTCCGAGTGCCTTTGTGGGCGGCCGTGGAGGCTCCGAGTGCCTTTCGGGGAGGCCCGGCCGCCTCCGAGTGCGTTTGTGGGCGGCCGGGGAGGCTCCGAGTGCCTTTCGGTGTGGCCGGGCCACCTCCGAGTGCTTTTCGGGGCGGCCGGGCTGCATCCAAGTGCCTTTGGGGGCGGCCGTGGAGGCTCCGAGTGCCTTTGTGGGCGGCCGGGAAGGCTCCGAGTGCCTTTGGTGGTGCCCGGGGAGGCTCCGAGTGCCTTTCGGGCGGCCGGGGAGGCTCCGAGTGCCTTTGTGGGCGGCCGGGGAGGCTCCGAGTGCCTTTCGGGGCGGCCGTGGAGGCTCCGAGTGCCTTTCGGGGCGGCCGGGGAGGCTCCGAGTGGCTTTCGGGGAGGCCCGGCCGCCTCCGAGTGCCTTTCGGGGCGGCCGGGGAGGCTCCGAGTGCCTTTCAGGGCGGCCGGGGAGGCTCCGAGTGCCTGTCGGGGTGGCCGGGCAGGCTCCGAGTGCCTTTTCGGGGCGGCCGGGCAGGCTCCGAGTGCCTTTGTGGGCGGCCGTGGAGGCTCTGAGTGCCTTTCGGGGCGGCCGGGGAGGCTCCGAGTGCCTTTCGGGGCGGTCGGGGAGGCTCCGAGTGCGTTTGTGGGCGGCCGGGGAGTCTCCGAGTGCCTTTCGGGGCAGCCGTGGAGGCTCCGAGTGCCTTTTGGGGCGAGTGTGCAGACTCCGAGTGCCTTTCGGGGCGGCCGTGCCGCCTCCGAGTGCCTTTCGGGGCGGCCGGGGAGGCTCCGAGTGCCTTTCGGGGTGGCCGAGCCGCCTCCGAGTGCCTTTCGGCGCGTCCGGTCAGGCTCCGAGTGCCTTTCGGGGCGGCCGGGGAGTCTCCGAGTGCCTTTCGGGGCGGCCATGGAGGCTCGGAGTGCCTTTGGGGGCGGCTGTGCAGGCTCCGATTGCCTTTGGGGGCTGCCGGGCCGGCTCCGAGTGCCTTTGGGGGTCCCCGGGCAGGCTCCGATTGCCTTTGTGGGCTGCCGGGCCGGCTCCGAGTGCCTTTGTGGGTGGCCGTGGAGGCTCCGAGTGCCTTTCGGGGCGGCCGGGGATGCTCCGAGTGCCTTTCGGGGTGGCCGTTCCCCCTCCGAATGCCTTTCGGGGCGGCTGGGCCCGTCCCAGTGCCTTTCGGGGCGGCCGGACCGGCTCCGAGTGGCTTTCGGGGCGGCCGGCGAGGCTCTAATTGCCTTTCCGGACTGCCGGGGAGGCTCCGAGTGCCTTTGGGGGCGGCCGGGGAGTCTCCGAGTGCCTTTCGGGGCAGCCGTGGAGGCTCCGAGTGCCTTTGGGGGCGAGTGTGCAGGCTCCGAGTGCCTTTTTGGGCGGCCGTGCCGCCTCCGAGTGCCTTTGTGGGCGGCCGTGGAGGCTCCGAGTGGCTTTCGGGGCGGCCCGGCCGCCTCCGAGTGCGTTTGTGGGCGGCCGGGGAGGCTCCGAGTGCCTTTCGGGGTGGCCGGGCCACCTCCGAGTGCCTTTCGGGGCGGCCGGGGAGGCTCCGAGTGCCTTTCGGGGCGGCCGGGGAGGCTCCGAGTGGCTTTCGGGGAGGCCCGGCCGCCTCCGAGTGCCTTTCGGGGCGGCCGGGGAGGCTCCGAGTGCCTTTCAGGGCGGCCGGGGAGGCTCCGAGTGCCTGTCGGGGCGGCCAGGCAGGCTCCGAGTGCCTTTTCGGGGCGGCCGGGCAGGCTCCGAGTGCCTTTGTGGGCGGCCGTGGAGGCTCTGAGTGCCTTTCGGGGCGGCCGGGGAGGCTCCGAGTGCCTTTCGGGGCGGTCGGGGAGGCTCCGAGTGCCTTTGGGGGCGGCCGGGGAGTCTCCGAGTGCCTTTGTGGGCGGCCGTGGAGGCTCCGAGTGCCTTTCGGGGCGAGTGTGCAGACTCCGAGTGCCTTTTGGGGCGGCCGTGCCGCCTCCGAGTGCCTTTCGGGGCGGCCGGGGAGGCTCCGAGTGCCTTTCGGGGTGGCCGAGCCGCCTCCGAGTGCCTTTCGGCGCGTCCGGTCAGGCTCCGAGTGCCTTTCGGGGCGGTCGGGCAGGCTCCGAGTGCCTTTCGTTGCGGCCGTGGAGTCTCCGAGTGCCTTTCGGGGCGGCCGGGGAGGCTCGGATTGCCTTTGGGGGTGGCTGTGCAGGCTCCGATTGCCTTTGGGGGCTGCCGGGCCGGCTCCGAGTGCCTTTGGGGGTCCCCGGGCAGGCTCCGATTGCCTTTGGGGGCTGCCGGGCCGGCTCCGAGTGCCTTTGCGGGTGGCCGGGCAGGCTCCGAGTGCCTTTCGGGGCGGCCGGGGATGCTCCGAGTGCCTTTCGGGGTGGCCGTTCCCCCTCCGAATGCCTTTCGGGGCGGCTGGGCTCGTCCCTGTGCCTTTCGGGGCGGCCGGACCGGCTCCGAGTGGCTTTCGGGGCGGCCGGCGGGGCTCTAATTGCCTTTCCGGACTGCCGGGGAGGCTCCGAGTGCCTTTGGGGGCGGCCGGGGAGGCTCCGAGTGCCTTTCGGGGTGGCCGGGGAGGCTCCGAGTGCCTTTGGGGGCGGCCGGGGAGGCTCCGAGTGCCTTTTGGGGCGGCCGGGGAGGCTCCGAGTGCCTTTCGGGGTGGCCGGGCCGCCCCTGAGTGCCTTTCGGGGCTGCCGGGGAGGCTCCGAGTGCCTTTCGGGGTAGTTGGGCCGCCTCCGAGTGCCTTTGGGGGCGGCCGGGATGCATCCGAGTTCCTTTGTGGGTGGCCGTGGAGGCTCCGAGTGCCTTTCGGGGCGGCCGGGGAGGCTCCGAGTGCCTTTTGGGGTGGCCGAGCCGCCTCCGAGTGCCTTTCGGCGCGTCCGGTCAGGCTCCGAGTGCCTTTCGGGGCGGCCGTGGAGTCTCCGAGTGCCTTTCGGGGCGGCCGGGAAGGCTCCGAGTGCCTTTGGGGGCAGTCGGGGAGGCTCCGAGTGCCTTTCAGAGTGGCCGGGGAGGCTCCGAGTGCCTGTCGGGGTGGCCGGGCAGGCTCCGAGTGCCTTTTCGGGGCGGCCGGGCAGGCTCCGAGTGCCTTTGTGGGCGGCCGTGGAGGCTCCGAGTGCCTTTCGGGGCGGCCGGGGATGCTCCGAGTGCCTTTCGGGGCGGTCGGGGAGGCTCCGAGTGCCTTTGGGGGCGGCCGGGGAGTCTCCGAGTGCCTTTCGGGGCAGCCGTGGAGGCTCCGAGTGCCTTTGGGGGCGAGTGTGCAGGCTCCGAGTGCCTTTTGGGGCGGCCGTGCCGCCTCCGAGTGCCTTTCGGGGCGGCCGTGGAGGCTCCGAGTGCCTTTGGGGGCGGCCGGGGAGGCTCCGAGTGCCTTTCGGGGCGGCCGGGGTGGCTCCGAGTGCCTTTCGGGGCGGCCGTGGAGGCTCCGAGTGCCTTTCGGGGCGGCCGGGGAGGCTCCGAGTGGCTTTCGGGGAGGCCCGGCCGCCTCCGAGTGCCTTTCGGGGCGGCCGGGGAGGCTCCGAGTGCCTTTCAGGGCGGCCGGGGAGGCTCCGAGTGCCTGTCGGGGTGGCCGGGCAGGGTCCGAGTGCCTTTTCGGGGCGGCCGGGCAGGCTCCGAGTGCCTTTGTGGGCGGCCGTGGAGGCTCTGAGTGCCTTTCGGGGCGGCCGGGGAGGCTCCGAGTGCCTTTCGGGGCGGTCGGGGAGGCTCCGAGTGCGTTTGTGGGCGGCCGGGGAGTCTCCGAGTGCCTTTCGGGGCAGCCGTGGAGGCTCCGAGTGCCTTTTGGGGCGAGTGTGCAGACTCCGAGTGCCTTTCGGGGCGGCCGTGCCGCCTCCGAGTGCCTTTCGGGGCGGCCGGGGAGGCTCCGAGTGCCTTTCGGGGTGGCCGAGCCGCCTCCGAGTGCCTTTCGGCGCGTCCGGTCAGGCTCCGAGTGCCTTTCGGGGCGGCCGGGGAGTCTCCGAGTGCCTTTCGGGGCGGCCATGGAGGCTCGGAGTGCCTTTGGGGGCGGCTGTGCAGGCTCCGATTGCCTTTGGGGGCTGCCGGGCCGGCTCCGAGTGCCTTTGGGGGTCCCCGGGCAGGCTCCGATTGCCTTTGGGGGCTGCCGGGCCGCCTCCGAGTGCCTTTGCGGGTGGCCGGGCAGGCTCCGAGTGCCTTTCGGGGCGGCCGGGGATGCTCCGAGTGCCTTTCGGGGTGGCCGTTCCCCCTCCGAATGCCTTTCGGGGCGGCTGGGCCCGTCCCAGTGCCTTTCGGGGCGGCCGGACCGGCTCCGAGTGGCTTTCGGGGCGGCCGGCGAGGCTCTAATTGCCTTTCCGGACTGCCGGGGAGGCTCCGAGTGCCTTTGGGGGCGGCCGGGGAGTCTCCGAGTGCCTTTCAGGGCAGCCGTGGAGGCTCCGAGTGCCTTTGGGGGCAAGTGTGCAGGCTCCGAGTGCCTTTTTGGGCGGCCGTGCCGCCTCCGAGTGCCTTTGTGGGCGGCCGTGGAGGCTCCGAGTGGCTTTCGGGGCGGCCCGGCCGCCTCCGAGTGCGTTTGTGGGCGGCCGGGGAGGCTCCGAGTGCCTTTCGGGGTGGCCGGGCCACCTCCGAGTGCCTTTCGGGGCGGCCGGGGAGGCTCCGAGTGCCTTTCGGGGCGGCCGGGGAGGCTCCGAGTGGCTTTCGGGGAGGCCCGGCCGCCTCCGAGTGCCTTTCGGGGCGGCCGGGGAGGCTCCGAGTGCCTTTCAGGGCGGCCGGGGAGGCTCCGAGTGCCTGTCGGGGCGGCCAGGCAGGCTCCGAGTGCCTTTTCGGGGCGGCCGGGCAGGCTCCGAGTGCCTTTGTGGGCGGCCGTGGAGGCTCTGAGTGCCTTTCGGGGCGGCCGGGGAGGCTCCGAGTGCCTTTGGGGGCGGTCGGGGAGGCTCCGAGTGCCTTTGGGGGCGGCCGGGGAGTCTCCGAGTGCCTTTCGGGGCAGCCGTGGAGGCTCCGAGTGCCTTTTGGGGCGAGTGTGCAGACTCCGAGTGCCTTTTGGGGCGGCCGTGCCGCCTCCGAGTGCCTTTCGGGGCGGCCGGGGAGGCTCCGAGTGCCTTTCGGGGTGGCCGAGCCGCCTCCGAGTGCCTTTCGGCGCGTCCGGTCAGGCTCCGAGTGCCTTTCGGGGCGGTCGGGCAGGCTCCGAGTGCCTTTCGGGGCGGCCGTGGAGTCTCCGAGTGCCTTTCGGGGCGGCCGGGGAGGCTCGGATTGCCTTTGGGGGTGGCTGTGCAGGCTCCGATTGCCTTTGGGGGCTGCCGGGCCGGCTCCGAGTGCCTTTGGGGGTCCCCGGGCAGGCTCCGATTGCCTTTGGGGGCTGCCGGGCCGCCTCCGAGTGCCTTTGCGGGTGGCCGGGCAGGCTCCGAGTGCCTTTCGGGGCGGCCGGGGATGCTCCGAGTGCCTTTCGGGGTGGCCGTTCCCCCTCCGAATGCCTTTCGGGGCGGCTGGGCTCGTCCCTGTGCCTTTCGGGGCGGCCGGACCGGCTCCGAGTGGCTTTCGGGGCGGCCGGCGGGGCTCTAATTGCCTTTCCGGACTGCCGGGGAGGCTCCGAGTGCCTTTGGGGGCGGCCGGGGAGGCTCCGAGTGCCTTTCGGGGTGGCCGGGGAGGCTCCGAGTGCCTTTGGGGGCGGCCGGGGAGGCTCCGAGTGCCTTTTGGGGCGGCCGGGGAGGCTCCGAGTGCCTTTCGGGGTGGCCGGGCCGCCCCTGAGTGCCTTTCGGGGCTGCCGGGGAGGCTCCGAGTGCCTTTCGGGGTAGTTGGGCCGCCTCCGAGTGCCTTTGGGGGCGGCCGGGATGCATCCGAGTTCCTTTGTGGGTGGCCGTGGAGGCTCCGAGTGCCTTTCGGGGCGGCCGGGGAGGCTCCGAGTGCCTTTTGGGGTGGCCGAGCCGCCTCCGAGTGCCTTTCGGCGCGTCCGGTCAGGCTCCGAGTGCCTTTCGGGGCGGCCGTGGAGTCTCCGAGTGCCTTTGGGGGCGGCCGGGAAGGCTCCGAGTGCCTTTGGGGGCAGTCGGGGAGGCTCCGAGTGCCTTTCAGAGTGGCCGGGGAGGCTCCGAGTGCCTGTCGGGGTGGCCGGGCAGGCTCCGAGTGCCTTTTCGGGGCGGCCGGGCAGGCTCCGAGTGCCTTTGTGGGCGGCCGTGGAGGCTCCGAGTGCCTTTCGGGGCGGCCGGGGAGGCTCCGAGTGCCTTTCGGGGCGGTCGGGGAGGCTCCGAGTGCCTTTGGGGGCGGCCGGGGAGGCTCCGAGTGCCTTTCGGGGCAGCCGTGGAGGCTCCGAGTGCCTTTGGGGGCGAGTGTGCAGGCTCCGAGTGCCTTTTGGGGCGGCCGTGCCGCCTCCGAGTGCCTTTCGGGGCGGCCGTGGAGGCTCCGAGTGCCTTTCGGGCGGCCGGGGAGGCTCCGAGTGCCTTTCGGGGCGGCCGGGGTGGCTCCGAGTGCCTTTCGGGGCGGCCGTGGAGTCTCCGAGTGCCTTTCGGGGCGGCCGGGGAGGCTCCGAGTGCCTTTGGGGGTCCCCGGGCAGGCTCCGATTGCCTTTGTGGGCTGCCGGGCCGGCTCCGAGTGCCTTTGTGGGTGGCCGTGGAGGCTCCTAGTGCCTTTCGGGGCGGCCGGGGATGCTCCGAGTGCCTTTCGGGGTGGCCGTTCCCCCTCCGAATGCCTTTCGGGGCGGCTGGGCCCGTCCCAGTGCCTTTCGGGGCGGCCGGACCGGCTCCGAGTGGCTTTCGGGGCGGCCGGCGAGGCTCTAATTGCCTTTCCGGACTGCCGGGGAGGCTCCGAGTGCCTTTGGGGGCGGCCGGGGAGTCTCCGAGTGCCTTTCGGGGCAGCCGTGGAGGCTCCGAGTGCCTTTGGGGGCGAGTGTGCAGGCTCCGAGTGCCTTTTTGGGCGGCCGTGCCGCCTCCGAGTGCCTTTGTGGGCGGCCGTGGAGGCTCTGAGTGGCTTTCGGGGCGGCCCGGCCGCCTCCGAGTGCGTTTGTGGGCGGCCGGGGAGGCTCCGAGTGCCTTTCGGGGTGGCCGGGCCACCTCCGAGTGCCTTTCGGGGCGGCCGGGGAGGCTCCGAGTGCCTTTCGGGGCGGCCGGGGAGGCTCCGAGTGGCTTTCGGGGAGGCCCGGCCGCCTCCGAGTGCCTTTCGGGGCGGCCGGGGAGGCTCCGAGTGCCTTTCAGGGCGGCCGGGGAGGCTCCGAGTGCCTGTCGGGGCGGCCAGGCAGGCTCCGAGTGCCTTTTCGGGGCGGCCGGGCAGGCTCCGAGTGCCTTTGTGGGCGGCCGTGGAGGCTCTGAGTGCCTTTCGGGGCGGCCGGGGAGGCTCCGAGTGCCTTTCGGGGCGGTCGGGGAGGCTCCGAGTGCCTTTGGGGGCGGCCGGGGAGTCTCCGAGTGCCTTTCGGGGCAGCCGTGGAGGCTCCGAATGCCTTTTGGGGCGAGTGTGCAGACTCCGAGTGCCTTTTGGGGCGGCCGTGCCGCCTCCGAGTGCCTTTCGGGGCGGCCGGGGAGGCTCCGAGTGCCTTTCGGGGTGGCCGAGCCGCCTCCGAGTGCCTTTCGGCGCGTCCGGTCAGGCTCCGAGTGCCTTTCGGGGCGGTCGGGCAGGCTCCGAGTGCCTTTCGGGGCGGCCGTGGAGTCTCCGAGTGCCTTTCGGGGCGGCCGGGGAGGCTCGGATTGCCTTTGGGGGTGGCTGTGCAGGCTCCGATTGCCTTTGGGGGCTGCCGGGCCGGCTCCGAGTGCCTTTGGGGGCGGCTGTGCAGGCTCCGAGTGCCTTTGGGGGCTGCCGGGCCGGCTCCGAGTGCCTTTGCGGGTGGCCGGGCAGGCTCCGAGTGCCTTTCGGGGCGGCCGGGGATGCTCCGAGTGCCTTTCGGGGTGGCCGTTCCCCCTCCGAATGCCTTTCGGGGCGGCTGGGCTCGTCCCTGTGCCTTTCGGGGCGGCCGGACCGGCTCCGAGTGGCTTTCGGGGCGGCCGGCGGGGCTCTAATTGCCTTTCCGGACTGCCGGGGAGGCTCCGAGTGCCTTTGGGGGTGGCCGGGGAGGCTCCGAGTGCCTTTCGGGGTGGCCGGGGAGGCTCCGAGTGCCTTTGGGGGCGGCCGGGGAGGCTCCGAGTGCCTTTTGGGGCGGCCGGGGAGGCTCCGAGTGCCTTTCGGGGTGGCCGGGCCGCCCCTGAGTGCCTTTCGGGGCTGCCGGGGAGGCTCCGAGTGCCTTTCGGGGTAGTTGGGCCGCCTCCGAGTGCCTTTGGGGGCGGCCGGGATGCATCCGAGTTCCTTTGTGGGTGGCCGTGGAGGCTCCGAGTGCCTTTCGGGGCGGCCGGGGAGGCTCCGAGTGCCTTTTGGGGTGGCCGAGCCGCCTCCGAGTGCCTTTCGGCGCGTCCGGTCAGGCTCCGAGTGCCTTTCGGGGCGGCCGGGAAGGCTCCGAGTGCCTTTCGGGGCGGCCGGGCAGGCTCCGAGTGGCTTTCGGGGAGGCCCGGCCGCCTCTGAGTGCCTTTGTGGGCGGCCGGGGAGGCTCCGAGTGCCTTTGGGGGCGGCCGTGCAGGCTCCGAGTGCCTTTGTGAGCGGCCGTGGAGGCTCCGATTGCCTTTGGGGGCGGCCGGGGAGGCTCCGAGTGCCTTTCGGGGTGGCCGGGGAGTCTCCGAGTGCCTTTCGGGGTTCTCGGGGAGGCTCCGAGTGCCTTTCGGGGTGGCCGGGGAGGCTCCGAGTGCCTTTTGGGGGTGGCCGGGCAGGCTCCGAGTGTCTTTTCGGGCGGTCGGGCAGGCTCCGAGTGCCTTTGTGGGCGGCTAGGCCGGGTCCGAGGGCCTTTCGGGGCGGCCTGGCCGCCTCCGAGTGCATTTCGGGGCGGTCGGGGAGGCTCCGAGTGCCTTTCGGGGCGGCCGGGAAGGCTCCGAGTGCCTTTCGGGGCGGCCGGGCAGGCTCCGAGTGGCTTTCGGGGAGGCCCGGCCGCCTCTGAGTGCCTTTGTGGGCGGCCGGGGAGGCTCCGAGTGCCTTTGGGGGCGGCCGTGCAGGCTCCGAGTGCCTTTGTGAGCGGCCGTGGAGGCTCCGATTGCCTTTGGGGGCGGCCGGGGAGGCTCCGAGTGCCTTTCGGGGTGGCCGGGGAGTCTCCGAGTGCCTTTCGGGGTTCTCGGGGAGGCTCCGAGTGCCTTTCGGGGCATCCGGGGAGGCTCCGAGTGCCTTTGAGGGTCGCCGGGCAGGCTCCGAGTGCCTTTCGGGGTGGCCGGGGAGGCTCCGAGTGCCTTTTGGGGGTGGCCGGGCAGGCTCCGAGTGTCTTTTCGGGCGGTCGGGCAGGCTCCGAGTGCCTTTGTGGGCGGCTAGGCCGGGTCCGAGGGCCTTTCGGGGCGGCCTGGCCGCCTCCGAGTGCATTTCGGGGCGGTCGGGGAGGCTCCGAGTGCCTTTGTGGGCGGCCGGGTAGGCTCCGAGTGCCTTTGTGGGCGGCCGGGCCGGCTCCGAGTGCCTTTCAGGGCGGCCATGGAGGCTCCGAGTGCCTTTCGGGGTAGCCGGGGCGCTTCCGAGTGCCTTTGGGGGCGGCTGGGGAGGCTCTGAGTGCCTTTCGTGGCGGCCTGGCCGCCTTCGAGTGCATTTCGGGGCAGCCAGGGAGGCTCCCAGTGCCTTTGTGGGCGGCCGGGTAGGCTCCGAGTGCCTTTTGGGGTGGCCGGGGAGGCTCCGAGTGCGTTTTGGGGCGGCCGGGGAGGCTCCGAGTGGCTTTCGGGGAGGCCCAGCCGCCTCTGAGTGCCTTTGGGGGCGTCCGGGGATGCTCCGAGTGCCTTTCGGGGCGGCCGGGAAGGCTCCGAGTGCCTTTCGGGGCGGCCGTGGAGGCTCCGAGTGCCTTTGGGGGCGGCCGGGGATGCTGCGAGTGCCTTTCGGGGCGGTCGGGGAGGCTCCGAGTGCCTTTTGGGGCGGCCGGGGAGGCTCCAATTGCCTTTCGGGGCGGCCATGGAGGCTCGGAGTGCCTTTGGGGGCGGCTGTGCAGGCTCCGATTGCCTTTGGGGGCTGCCGGGCCGGCTCCGAGTGCCTTTGGGGGTCCCCGGGCAGGCTCCGAGTGCCTTTGGGGGCTGCCGGGCCGGCTCCGAGTGCCTTTTGGGGTCGCCGGGCAGGCTCCGAGTGCCTTTGCGGGGGGCCGGGGAGGCTCCGAGTGCCTTTGTGGGCGGCCGTGGAGGCTCCGAGTGCCTTTTGGGGTGGCCGGGGAGGCTCCGAGTGCCTTTGTGGGCGGCCGGGGAGGCTCCGAGTGCCTTTCGAGGTGGCCGTGGAGGCTCCGAGTGCCTTTCGGGGCGGCCGGGAAGGCTCCGAGTGCCTTTCGGGGCGGCCGGGGTGGCTCCGAGTGCCTTTGTGGGCGGCCGTGGAGGCTCTGAGTGCCTTTCGGGGAGGCCCGGCCGCCTCCGAGTGCGTTTGTGGGCGGCCGGGGAGGCTCCGAGTGCCTTTCGGTGTGGCCGGGCCACCTCCGAGTGCTTTTCGGGGCGGCCGGGCTGCATCCAAGTGCCTTTGGGGGCGGCCGTGGAGGCTCCGAGTGCCTTTGTGGGCGGCCGGGAAGGCTCCGAGTGCCTTTGGTGGTGCCCGGGGAGGCTCCGAGTGCCTTTCGGGCGGCCGGGGAGGCTCCGAGTGCCTTTGTGGGCGGCCGGGGAGGCTCCGAGTGCCTTTCGGGGCTGCCGGGGAGGCTCCGAGTGCCTTTCGGGGCGGCCGGGGAGGCTCCGAGTGGCTTTCGGGGAGGCCCGGCCGCCTCCGAGTGCCTTTCGGGGCGGCCGGGGAGGCTCCGAGTGCCTTTCAGGGCGGCCGGGGAGGCTCCGAGTGCCTGTCGGGGTGGCCGGGCAGGCTCCGAGTGCCTTTTCGGGGCGGCCGGGCAGGCTCCGAGTGCCTTTGTGGGCGGCCGTGGAGGCTCTGAGTGCCTTTCGGGGCGGCCGGGGAGGCTCCGAGTGCCTTTCGGGGCGGTCGGGGAGGCTCCGAGTGCGTTTGTGGGCGGCCGGGGAGTCTCCGAGTGCCTTTCGGGGCAGCCGTGGAGGCTCCGAGTGCCTTTTGGGGCGAGTGTGCAGACTCCGAGTGCCTTTCGGGGCGGCCGTGCCGCCTCCGAGTGCCTTTCGGGGCGGCCGGGGAGGCTCCGAGTGCCTTTCGGGGTGGCCGAGCCGCCTCCGAGTGCCTTTCGGCGCGTCCGGTCAGGCTCCGAGTGCCTTTCGGGGCGGCCGGGGAGTCTCCGAGTGCCTTTCGGGGCGGCCATGGAGGCTCGGAGTGCCTTTGGGGGCGGCTGTGCAGGCTCCGATTGCCTTTGGGGGCTGCCGGGCCGGCTCCGAGTGCCTTTGGGGGTCCCCGGGCAGGCTCCGAGTGCCTTTGGGGGCTGCCGGGCCGCCTCCGAGTGCCTTTGCGGGTGGCCGTGGAGGCTCCGAGTGCCTTTCGGGGCGGCCGGGGATGCTCCGAGTGCCTTTCGGGGTGGCCGTTCCCCCTCCGAATGCCTTTCGGGGCGGCTGGGCCCGTCCCAGTGCCTTTCGGGGCAGCCGTGGAGGCTCCGAGTGGCTTTCGGGGCGGCCGGCGAGGCTCTAATTGCCTTTCCGGACTGCCGGGGAGGCTCCGAGTGCCTTTGGGGGCGGCCGGGGAGTCTCCGAGTGCCTTTCGGGGCAGCCGTGGAGGCTCCGAGTGCCTTTGGGGGCGAGTGTGCAGGCTCCGAGTGCCTTTTTGGGCGGCCGTGCCGCCTCCGAGTGCCTTTCTGGGCGGCCGTGGAGGCTCCGAGTGGCTTTCGGGGCGGCCCGGCCGCCTCCGAGTGCGTTTGTGGGCGGCCGGGGAGGCTCCGAGTGCCTTTCGGGGTGGCCGGGCCACCTCCGAGTGCCTTTCGGGGCGGCCGGGGAGGCTCCGAGTGCCTTTCGGGGCGGCCGGGGAGGCTCCGAGTGGCTTTCGGGGAGGCCCGGCCGCCTCCGAGTGCCTTTCGGGGCGGCCGGGGAGGCTCCGAGTGCCTTTCAGGGCGGCCGGGGAGGCTCCGAGTGCCTGTCGGGGCGGCCGGGCAGGCTCCGAGTGCCTTTTCGGGGCGGCCGGGCAGGCTCCGAGTGCCTTTGTGGGCGGCCGTGGAGGCTCTGAGTGCCTTTCGGGGCGGCCGGGGAGGCTCCGAGTGCCTTTCGGGGCGGTCGGGGAGGCTCCGAGTGCCTTTGGGGGCGGCCGGGGAGTCTCCGAGTGCCTTTGGGGGCAGCCGTGGAGGCTCCGAGTGCCTTTTGGGGCGAGTGTGCAGACTCCGAGTGCCTTTTGGGGCGGCCGTGCCGCCTCCGAGTGCCTTTCGGGGCGGCCGGGGAGGCTCCGAGTGCCTTTCGGGGTGGCCGAGCCGCCTCCGAGTGCCTTTCGGCGCGTCCGGTCAGGCTCCGAGTGCCTTTCGGGGCGGTCGGGCAGGCTCCGAGTGCCTTTCGGGGCGGCCGTGGAGTCTCCAAGTGCCTTTCGGGGCGGCCGGGGAGGCTCGGAGTGCCTTTGGGGGTGGCTGTGCAGGCTCCGATTGCCTTTGGGGGCTGCCGGGCCGGCTCCGAGTGCCTTTGGGGGTCCCCGGGCAGGCTCCGATTGCCTTTGGGGGCTGCCGGGCCGGCTCCGAGTGCCTTTGTGGGCGGCTGTGGAGGCTCCGAGTGCCTTTCGGGGCGGCCGGGGATGCTCCGAGTGCCTTTCGGGGCGGTCGGGGAGGCTCCGAGTGCCTTTGGGGGCGGCCGGGGAGTCTCCGAGTGCCTTTCGGGGCAGCCGTGGAGGCTCCGAGTGCCTTTGGGGGCGAGTGTGCAGGCTCCGAGTGCCTTTTGGGGCGGCCGTGCCGTCTCCGAGTGCCTTTCGGGGCGGCCGTGGAGGCTCCGAGTGCCTTTCGGGGTGGCCGAGCCGCCTCCGAGTGCCTTTCGGCGCGTCCGGTCAGGCTCCGAGTGCCTTTCGGGGCGGTCGGGCAGGCTCCGAGTGCCTTTCGGGGCGGCCATGGAGTCTCGGAGTGCCTTTGGGGGCGGCTGTGCAGGCTCCAATTGCCTTTGGGGGCTGCCGGGCCGGCTCCGAGTGCCTTTGGGGGTCCCCGGGGAGGCTCCGATGGCCTTTGGGGCTGCCAGGCCGCCTCCGAGTGCCTTTGCGGGTGGCCGGGGAGGCTCCGAGTGCCTTTCGGGGCGGCCGGGGATGCTCCGAGTGCCTTTCGGGGTGGCCGTTCCCCCTCCGAATGCCTTTCGGGGCGGCTGGGCCCGTCCCAGTGCCTTTCGGGGCGGCCGGACCGGCTCCGAGTGGCTTTCGGGGCGGCTGGCGAGGCTCTAATTGCCTTTCCGGACTGCCGGGGAGGCTCCGAGTGCCTTTGGGGGCGGCCGGGGAGGCTCCGAGTGCCTTTCGGGGTGGCCGGGGAGGCTCCGAGTGCCTTTTGGGGCGGCCGGGGAGGCTCCGAGTGCCTTTCGGGGTGGCCCAGCCGCCTCTGAGTGCCTTTGGGGGCGTCCGGGGATGCTCCGAGTGCCTTTCAGGGCGGCCGGGAAGGCTCCGAGTGCCTTTCGGGGCGGCCGTGGAGGCTCCGAGTGCCTTTGGGGGCGGCCGGGGATGCTGCGAGTGCCTTTCGGGGCGGTCGGGGAGGCTCCGAGTGCCTTTTGGGGCGGCCGGGGAGGCTCCGAGTGCCTTTCGGGGCGGCCATGGAGGCTCGGAGTGCCTTTGGGGGCGGCTGTGCAGGCTCCGATTGCCTTTGGGGGCTGCCGGGCCGGCTCCGAGTGCCTTTGGGGGTCCCCGGGCAGGCTCCGATTGCCTTTGGGGGCTGCCGGGCCGGCTCCGAGTGCCTTTTGGGGTCGCCGGGCAGGCTCCGAGTGCCTTTGCGGGTGGCCGGGGAGGCTCCGAGTGCCTTTGTGGGCGGCCGTGGAGGCTCCGAGTGCCTTTCGGGGTAGCCGGGGAGGCTCCGAGTGCCTTTCGGGGCGGCCGGGCTGCATCCGAGTGTCTTTCGAGGTGGCCGTGGAGGCTCCGAGTGCCTTTCGGGGCGGCCGGGAAGGCTCCGAGTGCCTTTCGGGGCGGCCGGGGTGGCTCCGAGTGCCTTTGTGGGCGGCCGTGGAGGCTCCGAGTGCCTTTCGGGGAGGCCCGGCCGCCTCCGAGTGCCTTTCGGCGCGTCCGGTCAGGCTCCGAGTGCCTTTCGGGGCGGTCGGGCAGGCTCCGAGTGCCTTTCGGGGCGGCCGGGGAGGCTCCGAGTGCCTTTGGGGGCGTCCGGGGAGGCTCGGAGTGCCTTTGGGGGCGGCTGTGCAGGCTCCGATTGCCTTTGGGGGCTGCCGGGCCGGCTCCGAGTGCCTTTGGGGGTCCCCGGGGAGGCTCCGAGTGCCTTTGGGGGCTGCCGGGCCGCCTCCGAGTGCCTTTGCGGGTGGCCGGGCAGGCTCCGAGTGCCTTTCGGGGCGGCCGGGGATGCTCCGAGTGCCTTTCGGGGTGGCCGTTCCCCCTCCGAATGCCTTTCGGGGCGGCTGGGCCCGTCCCAGTGCCTTTCGGGGCGGCCGGACCGGCTCCGAGTGGCTTTCGGGGCGGCCGGCGAGGCTCTAATTGCCTTTCCGGACTGCCGGGGAGGCTCCGAGTGCCTTTCGGGGCGGCCGGGGAGGCTCCGAGTGCCTTTCGGGGTGGCCGGGGAGGCTCCGAGTGCCTTTGGGGGCGGCCGGGGAGGCTCCGAGTGCCTTTTGGGGCGGCCGGGGAGGCTCCGAGTACCTTTCGGGGTGGCCGGGCCGCCCCTGAGTGCCTTTCGGGGCTGCCGGGGAGGCTCCGAGTGCCTTTCGGGGTAGTTGGGCCGCCTCCGAGTGCCTTTGGGGGCGGCCGGGATGCATCCGAGTGCCTTTGTGGGTGGCCGTGGAGGCTCCGAGTGCCTTTCGGGGCGGCCGGGCTGCATCCGAGTGCGTTTGTGGGCGGCCGTGGAGGCTCCGAGTGCCTTTCGGGGCGGCCGGGAAAGCTCCGAGTGCCTTTCGGGGCAGCCGGGAAGGCTCCGAGTGCCTTTCGGGGCGGCCGGGCAGGCTCCGAGTGGCTTTCGGGGAGGCCCGGCCGCCTCTGAGTGCCTTTGTGGGCGGCCGGGGAGGCTCCGAGTGCCTTTGGGGGCGGCCGTGCAGGCTCCGAGTGCCTTTGTGAGCGGCCGTGGAGGCTCCGATTGCCTTTGGGGGCGGCCGGGGAGGCTCCGAGTGCCTTTCGGGGCGGCCGGGGAGGCTCCGAGTGCCTTTCGGGGCGGCCATGGAGGCTCGGAGTGCCTTTGGGGGCGGCTGTGCAGGCTCCGATTGCCTTTGGGGGCTGCCGGGCCGGCTCCGAGTGCCTTTGGGGGTCCCCGGGGAGGCTCCGATGGCCTTTGGGGGCTGCCGGGCCGGCTCCGAGTGCCTTTGCGGGTGGCCGGGCAGGCTCCGAGTGCCTTTCGGGGCGGCCGGGGATGCTCCGAGTGCCTTTCGGGGTGGCCGTTCCCCCTCCGAATGCCTTTCGGGGCGGCTGGGCCCGTCCCAGTGCCTTTCGGGGCGGCCGGACCGGCTCCGAGTGGCTTTCGGGGCGGCCGGCGAGGCTCTAATTGCCTTTCCGGACTGCCGGGGAGGCTCCGAGTGCCTTTGGGGGCGGCCGGGGAGGCTCCGAGTGCCTTTCGGGGTGGCCGGGGAGGCTCCGAGTGCCTTTTGGGGCGGCCGGGGAGGCTCCGAGTGCCTTTCGGGGTGGCCGGGCCGCCCCTGAGTGCCTTTCAGGGCTGCCGGGGAGGCTCCGAGTGCCTTTCGGGGTAGTTGGGCCGCCTCCGAGTGCCTTTGGGGGCGGCCGGGATGCATCCGAGTTCCTTTGTGGGTGGCCGTGGAGGCTCCGTGTGCCTTTCGGGGCGGCCGGGAAGGCTCCGAGTGCCTTTCGGCGCGGCCGGGAAGGCTCCAAGTGCCTTTCGGGGCGGCCGGGCAGGCTCCGAGTGGCTTTCGGGGAGGCCCGGCCGCCTCTGAGTTCCTTTGTGGGTGGCCGTGGAGGCTCCGAGTGCCTTTCGGGGCGGCCGGGAAGGCTCCGAGTGCCTTTCGGGGCGGCCGGGAAGGCTCCAAGTGCCTTTCGGGGCGGCCGGGCAGGCTCCGAGTGGCTTTCGGGGAGGCCCGGCCGCCTCTGAGTGCCTTTGTGGGCGGCCGGGGAGGCTCCGAGTGCCTTTGGGGGCGGCCGTGCAGGCTCCGAGTGCCTTTTGGGGCGGCCGTGCAGGCTCCGAGTGCCTTTGGGGGCGGCCGTGGAGGCTCCGATTGCCTTTGGGGGCGGCCGGGGAGGCTCCGAGTGCCTTTCGGGGTGGCCGGGGAGTCTCTGAGTGCCTTTCGGGGTTCTTGGGGAGGCCCCGAGTGCCTTTCGGGGCATCCGGCGAGGCTCCGAGTGCCTTTGAGGGTCGCCGGGCAGGCTCCGAGTGCCTTTCGGGGTGGCCGGGGAGGCTCCGAGTGCCTTTTGGGGGTGGCCGGGCAGGCTCCGAGTGTCTTTTCGGGCGGTCGGGCAGGCTCCGAGTTCCTTTGTGGGCGGCTAGGCCGGGTCCGAGGGCCTTTCGGGGCGGCCTGGCCGCCTCCGAGTGCATTTCGGGGCGGTCGGGGAGGCTCCGAGTGCCTTTGTGGGCGGCCGGGTAGGCTCCGAGTGCCTTTGTGGGCGGCCGGGCCGGCTCCGAGTGCCTTTCAGGGCGGCCATGGAGGCTCCGAGTGCCTTTCGGGGTAGCCGGGGCGCTTCCGAGTGCCTTTGGGGGCGGCTGGGGAGGCTCTGAGTGCCTTTCGTGGCGGCCTGGCCGCCTTCGAGTGCATTTCGGGGCAGCCAGGGAGGCTCCCAGTGCCTTTGTGGGCGGCCGGGTAGGCTCCGAGTGCCTTTGGGGGCGTCCGGGGATGCTCCGAGTGCCTTTCGGGGCGGCCGGGCCGGCTCCGAGTGCCTTTGGGGGTCCCCGTGGAGGCTCCGAGTGCCTTTGGGGGCTGCCGGGCCGGCTCCGAGTGCCTTTGCGGGTGGCCGGGCAGGCTCCGAGTGCCTTTCGGGGCGGCCGGGGATGCTCCGAGTGCCTTTCGGGGTGGCCGTTCCCCCTCCGAATGCCTTTCGGGGCGGCTGGGCCCGTCCCAGTGCCTTTCGGGGCGGCCGGACCGGCTCCGAGTGGCTTTCGGGGCGGCCGGCGAGGCTCTAATTGCCTTTCCGGACTGCCGGGGAGGCTCCGAGTGCCTTTGGGGGCGGCCGGGGAGGCTCCGAGTGCCTTTCGGGGCGGCCGGGGAGGCTCCGAGTGCCTTTGGGGGCGGCCGGGGAGGCTCCGAGTGCCTTTTGGGGCGGCCGGGGAGGCTCCGAGTGCCTTTCGGGGTGGCCGGGCCGCCCCTGAGTGCCTTTCGGGGCTGCCGGGGAGGCTCCGAGTGCCTTTCGGGGTAGTTGGGCCGCCTCCGAGTGCCTTTGGGGGCGGCCGGGATGCATCCGAGTGCCTTTGTGGGTGGCCGTGGAGGCTCCGAGTGCCTTTCGGGGCGGCCGGGCTGCATCCGAGTGCGTTTGTGGGCGGCCGTGGAGGCTCCGAGTGCCTTTCGGGGCGGCCGGGTAAGCTCCGAGTGCCTTTTGGGGCGGCCGGGAAGGCTCCGAGTGCCTTTCGGGGCGGCCGGGCAGGCTCCGAGTGGCTTTCGGGGAGGCCCGGCCGCCTCTGAGTGCCTTTGTGGGCGGCCGGGGAGGCTCCGAGTGCCTTTGGGGGCGGCCGGGAAGGCTCCGAGTGCCTTTCGGGGCGGCCGGGAAGGCTCCGAGTGCCTTTCGGGGCGGCCGGGCAGGCTCCGAGTGGCTTTCGGGGAGGCCCGGCCGCCTCTGAGTGCCTTTGTGGGCGGCCGGGGAGGCTCCGAGTGCCTTTGGGGGCGGCCGTGCAGGCTCCGAGTGCCTTTGTGAGCGGCCGTGGAGGCTCCGATTGCCTTTGGGGGCGGCCGGGAAGGCTCCGAGTGCCTTTCGGGGTGGCCGGGGAGTCTCCGAGTGCCTTTCGGGGTTCTCGGGGAGGCTCCGAGTGCCTTTCGGGGCATCCGGGGAGGCTCCGAGTGCCTTTGGGGGTCGCCGGGCAGGCTCCGAGTGCCTTTCGGGGTGGCCGGGGAGGCTCCGAGTGCCTTTGGGGGTGGCCGAGCCGCCTCCGAGTGCCTTTGTGGGCGGTCGGGCAGGCTCCGAGTGCGTTTGTGGGCGGCCGTGGAGGCTCCGAGTGCCTTTCGGGGCGGCCTGGCCGCCTCCGAGTGCCTTTGGGGGCGGCCGTGGAGGCTCCGAGTGCCTTTGTGGGCGGCCGGGTAGGCTCCGAGTGCCTTTGGGGGCGGTCGGGGAGGCTCCGAGTGCCTTTCGGGGCATCCGGGGAGGCTCCGAATGCCTTTCGGGGCGGCCGGGCTGCCTCCGAGTGCCTTTGGGGGCGGCTGGGGAGGCTCTGAGTGCCTTTCGTGGCGGCCTGGCCGCCTCCGAGTGCATTTCGGGGAAGCCAGGGAGGCTCCCAGTGCCTTTGTGGGCGGCCGGGTAGGCTCCGAGTGCCTTTTGGGGTGGCCGGGGAGGCTCCGAGTGCGTTTTGGGGCGGCCGGGGAGGCTCCGAGTGGCTTTTGGGGAGGCCCAGCCGCCTCCGAGTGCCTTTGTGGGCGGCCGGGGAAGCTCCGAGTGCCTTTTGGGGCGGCCGGTGAGGCTCCGAGTGCCTTTGTGGGCGGCCGGGGAGACTCCGAGTGCCTTTCGGGGCGGCCGGGGATGCTCCGAGTGCCTTTCGGGGCGGTCGGGGAGGCTCCGAGTGCCTTTGGGGGCGGCCGGGGAGGCTCCGAGTGCCTTTGGGGGCGGCCGTGGATGCTCCGAGTGCCTTTCGGGGTAGCCGGGGAGGCTCCGAGTGCCTTTCGGGGTGGCCGGGCCGCCTCCGAGTGCCTTTCGAGGTGGCCGTGGAGGCTCCGAGTGCCTTTCGGGGCGGCCGGGCCGGCTCCGAGTGCCTTTCGGGGCGGCCGGGGTGGCTCCGAGTGCCTTTGGGGGCGGCCGGGCAGGCTCCGAGTGGCTTTCGGGGAGGCCCGGCCGCCTCCGAGTGCGTTTGTGGGCGGCCGGGGAGTCTGCGAGCGCCTTTCGGTGTGGCCGGGCCACCTCCGAGTGCTTTTCGGGGCGGCCGGGCTGCATCCGAGTGCGTTTGTGGGCGGCCGTGGAGGCTCCGAGTGCCTTTGTGGGCGGCCGGGGAGGCTCCGAGTGCCTTTGTGGGCGGCCGGGGAGGCTCCGAGTGCCTTTGGGGGCTGCCGGGGAGGCTCCGAGTGCCTTTCGGGGCATCCTAGAGGCTCCGAGTGCCTTTCGGGGTGGCCGGGCCACCTCCGAGTGCCTTTGTGGGCGGCCGAGCCGGCTCCGAATGCCTTTTGGGGTGGCCGGGGAGGCTCCGAGTGCCTTTCGGGGTGGCCGGGCCGCCTCTGAGTGCCTTTCGGGGCTGCCGGGGAGGCTCCGAGTGCCTTTCGGGGTAGCCGGTCCGCCTCCGAGTGCCTTTCGGGGCGGCCGCGGAGGCTCCGAGTGCCTTTGTGGTCGGCCGTGCCGCCTCCGAGTGCCTTTCGAGGCGTCCGGGGAGGCTCCGAGTGCCTTTCGGGGTGGCCGGGCCGCCTCCGAGTGCCTTTCGGGGCGGCCGCGGAGGCTCCGAGTGCCTTTCGGGGCGGCCGGGGATGCTCCGAGTGCCTTTCGGGGTGGCCGTTCCCCCTCCGAATGCCTTTCGGGGCGGCTGGGCCCGTCCCAGTGCCTTTCGGGGCGGCCGGACCGGCTCCGAGTGGCTTTCGGGGCGGCCGGCGAGGCTCTAATTGCCTTTCCGGACTGCCGGGGAGGCTCCGAGTGCCTTTCGGGGTGGCCGGGGAGGCTCCGAGTGCCTTTCGGGGCGGCCGGGGAGGCTCCGAGTGCCTTTCGGGGTGGCCGGGCCGCCCCTGAGTGCCTTTCGGGGCTGCCGGGGAGGCTCCGAGTGCCTTTCGGGGTAGTTGGGCCGCCTCCGAGTGCCTTTGGGGGCGGCCGGGATGCATCCGAGTTCCTTTGTGGGTGGCCGTGGAGGCTCCGAGTGCCTTTCGGGGCGGCCGGGGAGGCTCCGAGTGCCTTTTGGGGTGGCCGAGCCGCCTCCGAGTGCCTTTCGGCGCGTCCGGTCAGGCTCCGAGTGCCTTTCGGGGCGGTCGGGCAGGCTCCGAGTGCCTTTCGGGGCGGCCGGGAAGGCTCCGAGTGCCTTTCGGGGCGGCCGGGAAGGCTCCGAGTGCCTTTGGGGGCAGTCGGGGAGGCTCCGAGTGCCTTTCAGAGTGGCCGGGGAGGCTCCGAGTGCCTGTCGGGGTGGCCGGGCAGGCTCCGAGTGCCTTTTCGGGGCGGCCGGGCAGGCTCCGAGTGCCTTTGTGGGCGGCCGTGGAGGCTCCGAGTGCCTTTCGGGGCGGCCGGGGATGCTCCGAGTGCCTTTCGGGGCGGTCGGGGAGGCTCCGAGTGCCTTTCGGGGCGGCCGGGGAGTCTCCGAGTGCCTTTCGGGGCAGCCGTGGAGGCTCCGAGTGCCTTTGGGGGCGAGTGTGCAGGCTCCGAGTGCCTTTTTGGGCGGCCGTGCCGCCTCCGAGTGCCTTTCGGGGCGGCCGTGGAGGCTCCGAGTGCCTTTCGGGGTGGCCGAGCCGCCTCCGAGTGCCTTTCGGCGCGTCCGGTCAGGCTCCGAGTGCCTTTCGGGGCGGTCGGGCAGGCTCCGAGTGCCTTTCGGGGCGGCCGGGGAGGCTCCGAGTGCCTTTGGGGGCGTCCGGGGAGGCTCGGAGTGCCTTTGGGGGCGGCTGTGCAGGCTCCGATTGCCTTTGGGGGCTGCCGGGCCGGCTCCGAGTGCCTTTGGGGGTCCCCGGGGAGGCTCCGAGTGCCTTTGGGGGCTGCCGGGCCGCCTCCGAGTGCCTTTGCGGGTGGCCGGGGAGGCTCCGAGTGCCTTTCGGGGCGGCCGGGGATGCTCCGAGTGCCTTTCGGGGTGGCCGTTCCCCCTCCGAATGCCTTTCGGGGCGGCTGGGCCCGTCCCAGTGCCTTTCGGGGCGGCCGGACCGGCTCCGAGTGGCTTTCGGGGCGGCCGGCGAGGCTCTAATTGCCTTTCCGGACTGCCGGGGAGGCTCCGAGTGCCTTTGGGGGCGGCCGGGGAGGCTCCGAGTGCCTTTCGGGGTGGCCGGGGAGGCTCCGAGTGCCTTTTGGGGCGGCCGGGGAGGCTCCGAGTGCCTTTCGGGGTGGCCGGGCCGCCTCTGAGTGCCTTTCAGGGCTGCCGGGGAGGCTCCGAGTGCCTTTCGGGGTAGTTGGGCCGCCTCCGAGTGCCTTTGGGGGCGGCCGGGATGCATCCGAGTTCCTTTGTGGGTGGCCGGGAAGGCTCCGAGTGCCTTTGTGGGCGGCCGGGAAGGCTCCGAGTGCCTTTCGGGGCGGCCGGGAAGGCTCCGAGTGCCTTTCGGGGCGGCCGGGCAGGCTCCGAGTGGCTTTCGGGGAGGCCCGGCCGCCTCTGAGTGCCTTTGTGGGCGGCCGGGGAGGCTCCGAGTGCCTTTGGGGGCGGCCGTGCAGGCTCCGAGTGCCTTTGTGAGCGGCCGTGGAGGCTCCGATTGCCTTTGGGGGCGGCCGGGGAGGCTCCGAGTGCCTTTCGGGGTGGCCGGGGAGTCTCCGAGTGCCTTTCGGGGTTCTCGGGGAGGCTCTGAGTGCCTTTCGGTGCATCCGGGGAGGCTCCGAGTGCCTTTGAGGGTCGCCGGGCAGGCTCCGAGTGCCTTTCGGGGTGGCCGTGGAGGCTCCGAGTGCCTTTTGGGGGTGGCCGGGCAGGCTCCGAGTGTCTTTTCGGGCGGTCGGGCAGGCTCCGAGTGCCTTTGTGGGCGGCTAGGCCGGGTCCGAGGGCCTTTCGGGGCGGCCTGGCCGCCTCCGAGTGCATTTCGGGGCGGTCGGGGAGGCTCCGAGTGCCTTTGTGGGCGGCCGGGTAGGCTCCGAGTGCCTTTGTGGGCGGCCGGGCCGGCTCCGAGTGCCTTTCAGGGCGGCCATGGAGGCTCCGAGTGCCTTTCGGGGTAGCCGGGGCGCTTCCGAGTGCCTTTGGGGGCGGCTGGGGAGGCTCTGAGTGCCTTTCGTGGCGGCCTGGCCGCCTTCGAGTGCATTTCGGGGCAGCCAGGGAGGCTCCCAGTGCCTTTGTGGGCGGCCGGGTAGGCTCCGAGTGCCTTTTGGGGTGGCCGGGGAGGCTCCGAGTGCGTTTTGGGGCGGCCGGGGAGGCTCCGAGTGGCTTTCGGGGAGGCCCAGCCGCCTCTGAGTGCCTTTGGGGGCGTCCGGGGATGCTCCGAGTGCCTTTCAGGGCGGCCGGGAAGGCTCCGAGTGCCTTTCGGGGCGGCCGTGGAGGCTCCGAGTGCCTTTTGGGGCGGCCGCGGAGGCTCCGAGTGCCTTTCGGGGCGGCCATGGAGGCTCGGAGTGCCTTTGGGGGCGGCTGTGCAGGCTCCGATTGCCTTTGGGGGCTGCCGGGCCGGCTCCGAGTGCCTTTCGGGGTCCCCGGGCAGGCTCCGATTGCCTTTGGGGGCTGCCGGGCCGGCTCCGAGTGCCTTTTGGGGTCGCCGGGCAGGCTCCGAGTGCCTTTGCGGGTGGCCGGGGAGGCTCCGAGTGCCTTTGTGGGCGGCCGTGGAGGCTCCGAGTGCCTTTCGGGGTAGCCGGGGAGGCTCCGAGTGCCTTTCGGGGCGGCCGGGCAGGCTCCGAGTGTCTTTCGAGGTGGCCGTGGAGGCTCCGAGTGCCTTTCGGGGCGGCCGGGAAGGCTCCGAGTGCCTTTCGGGGCGGCCGGGGTGGCTCCGAGTGCCTTTGTGGGCGGCCGTGGAGGCTCCGAGTGCCTTTCGGGGAGGCCCGGCCGCCTCCGAGTGCCTTTCGGCGCGTCCGGTCAGGCTCCGAGTGCCTTTCGGGGCGGTCGGGCAGGCTCCGAGTGCCTTTCGGGGCGGCCGGGGAGGCTCCGAGTGCCTTTGGGGGCGTCCGGGGAGGCTCGGAGTGCCTTTCGGGGCGGCTGTGCAGGCTCCGATTGCCTTTGGGGGCTGCCGGGCCGGCTCCGAGTGCCTTTGGGGGTCCCCGGGGAGGCTCCGAGTGCCTTTGGGGGCTGCCGGGCCGCCTCCGAGTGCCTTTGCGGGTGGCCGGGCAGGCTCCGAGTGCCTTTCGGGGCGGCCGGGGATGCTCCGAGTGCCTTTCGGGGTGGCCGTTCCCCCTCCGAATGCCTTTCGGGGCGGCTGGGCCCGTCCCAGTGCCTTTCGGGGCGGCCGGACCGGCTCCGAGTGGCTTTCGGGGCGGCCGGCGAGGCTCTAATTGCCTTTCCGGACTGCCGGGGAGGCTCCGAGTGCCTTTGGGGGCGGCCGGGGAGGCTCCGAGTGCCTTTCGGGGTGGCCGGGGAGGCTCCGAGTGCCTTTGGGGGCGGCCGGGGAGGCTCCGAGTGCCTTTTGGGGCGGCCGGGGAGGCTCCGAGTACCTTTCGGGGTGGCCGGGCCGCCCCTGAGTGCCTTTCGGGGCTGCCGGGGAGGCTCCGAGTGCCTTTCGGGGTAGTTGGGCCGCCTCCGAGTGCCTTTGGGGGCGGCCGGGATGCATCCGAGTGCCTTTGTGGGTGGCCGTGGAGGCTCCGAGTGCCTTTCGGGGCGGCCGGGCTGCATCCGAGTGCGTTTGTGGGCGGCCGTGGAGGCTCCGAGTGCCTTTCGGGGCGGCCGGGAAAGCTCCGAGTGCCTTTCGGGGCAGCCGGGAAGGCTCCGAGTGCCTTTCGGGGCGGCCGGGCAGGCTCCGAGTGGCTTTCGGGGAGGCCCGGCCGCCTCTGAGTGCCTTTGTGGGCGGCCGGGGAGGCTCCGAGTGCCTTTGGGGGCGGCCGTGCAGGCTCCGAGTGCCTTTGTGAGCGGCCGTGGAGGCTCCGATTGCCTTTGGGGGCGGCCGGGGAGGCTCCGAGTGCCTTTCGGGGCGGCCGGGGAGGCTCCGAGTGCCTTTCGGGGCGGCCATGGAGGCTCGGAGTGCCTTTGGGGGCGGCTGTGCAGGCTCCGATTGCCTTTGGGGGCTGCCGGGCCGGCTCCGAGTGCCTTTGGGGGTCCCCGGGGAGGCTCCGATTGCCTTTGGGGGCTGCCGGGCCGCCTCCGAGTGCCTTTGCGGGTGGCCGGGCAGGCTCCGAGTGCCTTTCGGGGCGGCCGGGGATGCTCCGAGTGCCTTTCGGGGTGGCCGTTCCCCCTCCGAATGCCTTTCGGGGCGGCTGGGCCCGTCCCAGTGCCTTTCGGGGCGGCCGGACCGGCTCCGAGTGGCTTTCGGGGCGGCCGGCGAGGCTCTAATTGCCTTTCCGGACTGCCGGGGAGGCTCCGAGTGCCTTTGGGGGCGGCCGGGGAGGCTCCGAGTGCCTTTCGGGGTGGCCGGGGAGGCTCCGAGTGCCTTTTGGGGCGGCCGGGGAGGCTCCGAGTGCCTTTCGGGGTGGCCGGGCCGCCCCTGAGTGCCTTTCAGGGCTGCCGGGGAGGCTCCGAGTGCCTTTCGGGGTAGTTGGGCCGCCTCCGAGTGCCTTTGGGGGCGGCCGGGATGCATCCGAGTTCCTTTGTGGGTGGCCGTGGAGGCTCCGTGTGCCTTTCGGGGCGGCCGGGAAGGCTCCGAGTGCCTTTCGGCGCGGCCGGGAAGGCTCCAAGTGCCTTTCGGGGCGGCCGGGCAGGCTCCGAGTGGCTTTCGGGGAGGCCCGGCCGCCTCTGAGTTCCTTTGTGGGTGGCCGTGGAGGCTCCGAGTGCCTTTCGGGGCGGCCGGGAAGGCTCCGAGTGCCTTTCGGGGCGGCCGGGAAGGCTCCAAGTGCCTTTCGGGGCGGCCGGGCAGGCTCCGAGTGCCTTTCGGGGAGGCCCGGCCGCCTCTGAGTGCCTTTGTGGGCGGCCGGGGAGGCTCCGAGTGCCTTTGGGGGCGGCCGGGGAGGCTCCGAGTGCCTTTTGGGGCGGCCGTGCAGGCTCCGAGTGCCTTTGGGGGCGGCCGTGGAGGCTCCGATTGCCTTTGGGGGCGGCCGGGGAGGCTCCGAGTGCCTTTCGGGGTGGCCGGGGAGTCTCTGAGTGCCTTTCGGGGTTCTTGGGGAGGCCCCGAGTGCCTTTCGGGGCATCCGGGGAGGCTCCGAGTGCCTTTGAGGGTCGCCGGGCAGGCTCCGAGTGCCTTTCGGGGTGGCCGGGGAGGCTCCGAGTGCCTTTTGGGGGTGGCCGGGCAGGCTCCGAGTGTCTTTTCGGGCGGTCGGGCAGGCTCCGAGTTCCTTTGTGGGCGGCTAGGCCGGGTCCGAGGGCCTTTCGGGGCGGCCTGGCCGCCTCCGAGTGCATTTCGGGGCGGTCGGGGAGGCTCCGAGTGCCTTTGTGGGCGGCCGGGTAGGCTCCGAGTGCCTTTGTGGGCGGCCGGGCCGGCTCCGAGTGCCTTTCAGGGCGGCCATGGAGGCTCCGAGTGCCTTTCGGGGTAGCCGGGGCGCTTCCGAGTGCCTTTGGGGGCGGCTGGGGAGGCTCTGAGTGCCTTTCGTGGCGGCCTGGCCGCCTTCGAGTGCATTTCGGGGCAGCCAGGGAGGCTCCCAGTGCCTTTGTGGGCGGCCGGGTAGGCTCCGAGTGCCTTTGGGGGCGTCCGGGGATGCTCCGAGTGCCTTTCGGGGCGGCCGGGCCGGCTCCGAGTGCCTTTGGGGGTCCCCGGGGAGGCTCCGAGTGCCTTTGGGGGCTGCCGGGCCGGCTCCGAGTGCCTTTGCGGGTGGCCGGGCAGGCTCCGAGTGCCTTTCGGGGCGGCCGGGGATGCTCCGAGTGCCTTTCGGGGTGGCCGTTCCCCCTCCGAATGCCTTTCGGGGCGGCTGGGCCCGTCCCAGTGCCTTTCGGGGCGGCCGGACCGGCTCCGAGTGGCTTTCGGGGCGGCCGGCGAGGCTCTAATTGCCTTTCCGGACTGCCGGGGAGGCTCCGAGTGCCTTTGGGGGCGGCCGGGGAGGCTCCGAGTGCCTTTCGGGGCGGCCGGGGAGGCTCCGAGTGCCTTTGGGGGCGGCCGGGGAGGCTCCGAGTGCCTTTTGGGGCGGCCGGGGAGGCTCCGAGTGCCTTTCGGGGTGGCCGGGCCGCCCCTGAGTGCCTTTCGGGGCTGCCGGGGAGGCTCCGAGTGCCTTTCGGGGTAGTTGGGCCGCCTCCGAGTGCCTTTGGGGGCGGCCGGGATGCATCCGAGTGCCTTTGTGGGTGGCCGTGGAGGCTCCGAGTGCCTTTCGGGGCGGCCGGGCTGCATCCGAGTGCGTTTGTGGGCGGCCGTGGAGGCTCCGAGTGCCTTTCGGGGCGGCCGGGTAAGCTCCGAGTGCCTTTCGGGGCGGCCGGGAAGGCTCCGAGTGCCTTTCGGGGCGGCCGGGCAGGCTCCGAGTGGCTTTCGGGGAGGCCCGGCCGCCTCTGAGTGCCTTTGTGGGCGGCCGGGGAGGCTCCGAGTGCCTTTGGGGGCGGCCGGGAAGGCTCCGAGTGCCTTTCGGGGCGGCCGGGAAGGCTCCGAGTGCCTTTCGGGGCGGCCGGGCAGGCTCCGAGTGGCTTTCGGGGAGGCCCGGCCGCCTCTGAGTGCCTTTGTGGGCGGCCGGGGAGGCTCCGAGTGCCTTTGGGGGCGGCCGTGCAGGCTCCGAGTGCCTTTGTGAGCGGCCGTGGAGGCTCCGATTGCCTTTGGGGGCGGCCGGGAAGGCTCCGAGTGCCTTTCGGGGTGGCCGGGGAGTCTCCGAGTGCCTTTCGGGGTTCTCGGGGAGGCTCCGAGTGCCTTTCGGGGCATCCGGGGAGGCTCCGAGTGCCTTTGGGGGTCGCCGGGCAGGCTCCGAGTGCCTTTCGGGGTGGCCGGGGAGGCTCCGAGTGCCTGTCGGGGTGGCCGAGCCGCCTCCGAGTGCCTTTGTGGGCGGTCGGGCAGGCTCCGAGTGCGTTTGTGGGCGGCCGTGGAGGCTCCGAGTGCCTTTCGGGGCGGCCTGGCCGCCTCCGAGTGCCTTTGGGGGCGGCCGTGGAGGCTCCGAGTGCCTTTGTGGGCGGCCGGGTAGGCTCCGAGTGCCTTTGGGGGCGGTCGGGGAGGCTCCGAGTGCCTTTCGGGGCATCCGGGGAGGCTCCGAATGCCTTTCGGGGCGGCCGGGCTGCCTCCGAGTGCCTTTGGGGGCGGCTGGGGAGGCTCTGAGTGCCTTTCGTGGCGGCCTGGCCGCCTCCGAGTGCATTTCGGGGAAGCCAGGGAGGCTCCCAGTGCCTTTGTGGGCGGCCGGGTAGGCTCCGAGTGCCTTTTGGGGTGGCCGGGGAGGCTCCGAGTGCGTTTTGGGGCGGCCGGGGAGGCTCCGAGTGGCTTTTGGGGAGGCCCAGCCGCCTCCGAGTGCCTTTGTGGGCGGCCGGGGAAGCTCCGAGTGCCTTTTGGGGCGGCCGGTGAGGCTCCGAGTGCCTTTGTGGGCGGCCGGGGAGACTCCGAGTGCCTTTCGGGGCGGCCGGGGATGCTGCGAGTGCCTTTCGGGGCGGTCGGGGAGGCTCCGAGTGCCTTTGGGGGCGGCCGGGGAGGCTCCGAGTGCCTTTGGGGGCGGCCGTGGATGCTCCGAGTGCCTTTCGGGGTAGCCGGGGAGGCTCCGAGTGCCTTTCGGGGTGGCCGGGCCGCCTCCGAGTGCCTTTCGAGGTGGCCGTGGAGGCTCCGAGTGCCTTTCGGGGCGGCCGGGCCGGCTCCGAGTGCCTTTCGGGGCGGCCGGGGTGGCTCCGAGTGCCTTTGGGGGCGGCCGGGCAGGCTCCGAGTGGCTTTCGGGGAGGCCCGGCCGCCTCCGAGTGCGTTTGTGGGCGGCCGGGGAGGCTGCGAGCGCCTTTCGGTGTGGCCGGGCCACCTCCGAGTGCTTTTCGGGGCGGCCGGGCTGCATCCGAGTGCGTTTGTGGGCGGCCGTGGAGGCTCCGAGTGCCTTTGTGGGCGGCCGGGGAGGCTCCGAGTGCCTTTGTGGGCGGCCGGGGAGGCTCCGAGTGCCTTTGGGGGCTGCCGGGGAGGCTCCGAGTGCCTTTCGGGGCATCCTAGAGGCTCCGAGTGCCTTTCGGGGTGGCCGGGCCACCTCCGAGTGCCTTTGTGGGCGGCCGAGCCGGCTCCGAATGCCTTTTGGGGTGGCCGGGGAGGCTCCGAGTGCCTTTCGGGGTGGCCGGGCCGCCTCTGAGTGCCTTTCGGGGCTGCCGGGGAGGCTCCGAGTGCCTTTCGGGGTAGCCGGTCCGCCTCCGAGTGCCTTTCGGGGCGGCCGCGGAGGCTCCGAGTGCCTTTGTGGTCGGCCGTGCCGCCTCCGAGTGCCTTTCGAGGCGTCCGGGGAGGCTCCGAGTGCCTTTCGGGGTGGCCGGGCCGCCTCCGAGTGCCTTTCGGGGCGGCCGCGGAGGCTCCGAGTGCCTTTCGGGGCGGCCGGGGATGCTCCGAGTGCCTTTCGGGGTGGCCGTTCCCCCTCCGAATGCCTTTCGGGGCGGCTGGGCCCGTCCCAGTGCCTTTCGGGGCGGCCGGACCGGCTCCGAGTGGCTTTCGGGGCGGCCGGCGAGGCTCTAATTGCCTTTCCGGACTGCCGGGGAGGCTCCGAGTGCCTTTCGGGGTGGCCGGGGAGGCTCCGAGTGCCTTTCGGGGCGGCCGGGGAGGCTCCGAGTGCCTTTCGGGGTGGCCGGGCCGCCCCTGAGTGCCTTTCGGGGCTGCCGGGGAGGCTCCGAGTGCCTTTCGGGGTAGTTGGGCCGCCTCCGAGTGCCTTTGGGGGCGGCCGGGATGCATCCGAGTTCCTTTGTGGGTGGCCGTGGAGGCTCCGAGTGCCTTTCGGGGCGGCCGGGGAGGCTCCGAGTGCCTTTTGGGGTGGCCGAGCCGCCTCCGAGTGCCTTTCGGCGCGTCCGGTCAGGCTCCGAGTGCCTTTCGGGGCGGTCGGGCAGGCTCCGAGTGCCTTTCGGGGCGGCCGGGAAGGCTCCGAGTGCCTTTCGGGGCGGCCGGGAAGGCTCCGAGTGCCTTTGGGGGCAGTCGGGGAGGCTCCGAGTGCCTTTCAGAGTGGCCGGGGAGGCTCCGAGTGCCTGTCGGGGTGGCCGGGCAGGCTCCGAGTGCCTTTTCGGGGCGGCCGGGCAGGCTCCGAGTGCCTTTGTGGGCGGCCGTGGAGGCTCCGAGTGCCTTTCGGGGCGGCCGGGGATGCTCCGAGTGCCTTTCGGGGCGGTCGGGGAGGCTCCGAGTGCCTTTGGGGGCGGCCGGGGAGTCTCCGAGTGCCTTTCGGGGCAGCCGTGGAGGCTCCGAGTGCCTTTGGGGGCGAGTGTGCAGGCTCCGAGTGCCTTTGTGGGCGGCCGTGCCGCCTCCGAGTGCCTTTCGGGGCGGCCGTGGAGGCTCCGAGTGCCTTTCGGGGTGGCCGAGCCGCCTCCGAGTGCCTTTCGGCGCGTCCGGTCAGGCTCCGAGTGCCTTTCGGGGCGGTCGGGCAGGCTCCGAGTGCCTTTCGGGGCGGCCATGGAGGCTCGGAGTGCCTTTGGGGGCGGCTGTGCAGGCTCCGATTGCCTTTGGGGGCTGCCGGGCCGGCTCCGAGTGCCTTTGGGGGTCCCCGGGGAGGCTCCGAGTGCCTTTGGGGGCTGCCGGGCCGCCTCCGAGTGCCTTTGCGGGTGGCCGGGGAGGCTCCGAGTGCCTTTCGGGGCGGCCGGGGATGCTCCGAGTGCCTTTCGGGGTGGCCGTTCCCCCTCCGAATGCCTTTCGGGGCGGCTGGGCCCGTCCCAGTGCCTTTCGGGGCGGCCGGACCGGCTCCGAGTGGCTTTCGGGGCGGCCGGCGAGGCTCTAATTGCCTTTCCGGACTGCCGGGGAGGCTCCGAGTGCCTTTGGGGGCGGCCGGGGAGGCTCCGAGTGCCTTTCGGGGTGGCCGGGGAGGCTCCGAGTGCCTTTTGGGGCGGCCGGGGAGGCTCCGAGTGCCTTTCGGGGTGGCCGGGCCGCCTCTGAGTGCCTTTCAGGGCTGCCGGGGAGGCTCCGAGTGCCTTTCGGGGTAGTTGGGCCGCCTCCGAGTGCCTTTGGGGGCGGCCGGGATGCATCCGAGTTCCTTTGTGGGTGGCCGGGAAGGCTCCGAGTGCCTTTGTGGGCGGCCGGGAAGGCTCCGAGTGCCTTTCGGGGCGGCCGGGAAGGCTCCGAGTGCCTTTCGGGGCGGCCGGGCAGGCTCCGAGTGGCTTTCGGGGAGGCCCGGCCGCCTCTGAGTGCCTTTGTGGGCGGCCGGGGAGGCTCCGAGTGCCTTTGGGGGCGGCCGTGCAGGCTCCGAGTGCCTTTGTGAGCGGCCGTGGAGGCTCCGATTGCCTTTGGGGGCGGCCGGGGAGGCTCCGAGTGCCTTTCGGGGTGGCCGGGGAGTCTCCGAGTGCCTTTCGGGGTTCTCGGGGAGGCTCCGAGTGCCTTTCGGGGCATCCGGGGAGGCTCCGAGTGCCTTTGAGGGTCGCCGGGCAGGCTCCGAGTGCCTTTCGGGGTGGCCGTGGAGGCTCCGAGTGCCTTTTGGGGGTGGCCGGGCAGGCTCCGAGTGTCTTTTCGGGCGGTCGGGCAGGCTCCGAGTGCCTTTGTGGGCGGCTAGGCCGGGTCCGAGGGCCTTTCGGGGCGGCCTGGCCGCCTCCGAGTGCATTTCGGGGCGGTCGGGGAGGCTCCGAGTGCCTTTGTGGGCGGCCGGGTAGGCTCCGAGTGCCTTTGTGGGCGGCCGGGCCGGCTCCGAGTGCCTTTCAGGGCGGCCATGGAGGCTCCGAGTGCCTTTCGGGGTAGCCGGGGCGCTTCCGAGTGCCTTTGGGGGCGGCTGGGGAGGCTCTGAGTGCCTTTCGTGGCGGCCTGGCCGCCTTCGAGTGCATTTCGGGGCAGCCAGGGAGGCTCCCAGTGCCTTTGTGGGCGGCCGGGTAGGCTCCGAGTGCCTTTTGGGGTGGCCGGGGAGGCTCCGAGTGCGTTTTGGGGCGGCCGGGGAGGCTCCGAGTGGCTTTCGGGGAGGCCCAGCCGCCTCTGAGTGCCTTTGGGGGCGTCCGGGGATGCTCCGAGTGCCTTTCAGGGCGGCCGGGAAGGCTCCGAGTGCCTTTCGGGGCGGCCGTGGAGGCTCCGAGTGCCTTTCGGGGCGGCCGGGGATGCTGCGAGTGCCTTTCGGGGCGGTCGGGGAGGCTCCGAGTGCCTTTTGGGGCGGCCGCGGAGGCTCCGAGTGCCTTTCGGGGCGGCCATGGAGGCTCGGAGTGCCTTTGGGGGCGGCTGTGCAGGCTCCGATTGCCTTTGGGGGCTGCCGGGCCGGCTCCGAGTGCCTTTCGGGGTCCCCGGGCAGGCTCCGATTGCCTTTGGGGGCTGCCGGGCCGGCTCCGAGTGCCTTTTGGGGTCGCCGGGCAGGCTCCGAGTGCCTTTGCGGGTGGCCGGGGAGGCTCCGAGTGCCTTTGTGGGCGGCCGTGGAGGCTCCGAGTGCCTTTCGGGGTAGCCGGGGAGGCTCCGAGTGCCTTTCGGGGCGGCCGGGCAGGCTCCGAGTGTCTTTCGAGGTGGCCGTGGAGGCTCCGAGTGCCTTTCGGGGCGGCCGGGAAGGCTCCGAGTGCCTTTCGGGGCGGCCGGGGTGGCTCCGAGTGCCTTTGTGGGCGGCCGTGGAGGCTCCGAGTGCCTTTCGGGGAGGCCCGGCCGCCTCCGAGTGCCTTTCGGCGCGTCCGGTCAGGCTCCGAGTGCCTTTCGGGGCGGTCGGGCAGGCTCCGAGTGCCTTTCGGGGCGGCCGGGGAGGCTCCGAGTGCCTTTGGGGGCGTCCGGGGAGGCTCGGAGTGCCTTTGGGGGCGGCTGTGCAGGCTCCGATTGCCTTTGGGGGCTGCCGGGCCGGCTCCGAGTGCCTTTGGGGGTCCCCGGGGAGGCTCCGAGTGCCTTTGGGGGCTGCCGGGCCGCCTCCGAGTGCCTTTGCGGGTGGCCGGGCAGGCTCCGAGTGCCTTTCGGGGCGGCCGGGGATGCTCCGAGTGCCTTTCGGGGTGGCCGTTCCCCCTCCGAATGCCTTTCGGGGCGGCTGGGCCCGTCCCAGTGCCTTTCGGGGCGGCCGGACCGGCTCCGAGTGGCTTTCGGGGCGGCCGGCGAGGCTCTAATTGCCTTTCCGGACTGCCGGGGAGGCTCCGAGTGCCTTTGGGGGCGGCCGGGGAGGCTCCGAGTGCCTTTCGGGGCGGCCGGGGAGGCTCCGAGTGCCTTTGGGGGCGGCCGGGGAGGCTCCGAGTGCCTTTTGGGGCGGCCGGGGAGGCTCCGAGTACCTTTCGGGGTGGCCGGGCCGCCCCTGAGTGCCTTTCGGGGCTGCCGGGGAGGCTCCGAGTGCCTTTCGGGGTAGTTGGGCCGCCTCCGAGTGCCTTTGGGGGCGGCCGGGATGCATCCGAGTGCCTTTGTGGGTGGCCGTGGAGGCTCCGAGTGCCTTTCGGGGCGGCCGGGCTGCATCCGAGTGCGTTTGTGGGCGGCCGTGGAGGCTCCGAGTGCCTTTCGGGGCGGCCGGGAAAGCTCCGAGTGCCTTTCGGGGCAGCCGGGAAGGCTCCGAGTGCCTTTCGGGGCGGCCGGGCAGGCTCCGAGTGGCTTTCGGGGAGGCCCGGCCGCCTCTGAGTGCCTTTGTGGGCGGCCGGGGAGGCTCCGAGTGCCTTTGGGGGCGGCCGTGCAGGCTCCGAGTGCCTTTGTGAGCGGCCGTGGAGGCTCCGATTGCCTTTGGGGGCGGCCGGGGAGGCTCCGAGTGCCTTTCGGGGCGGCCGGGGAGGCTCCGAGTGCCTTTCGGGGCGGCCATGGAGGCTCGGAGTGCCTTTGGGGGCGGCTGTGCAGGCTCCGATTGCCTTTGGGGGCTGCCGGGCCGGCTCCGAGTGCCTTTGGGGGTCCCCGGGGAGGCTCCGATTGCCTTTGGGGGCTGCCGGGCCGCCTCCGAGTGCCTTTGCGGGTGGCCGGGCAGGCTCCGAGTGCCTTTCGGGGCGGCCGGGGATGCTCCGAGTGCCTTTCGGGGTGGCCGTTCCCCCTCCGAATGCCTTTCGGGGCGGCTGGGCCCGTCCCAGTGCCTTTCGGGGCGGCCGGACCGGCTCCGAGTGGCTTTCGGGGCGGCCGGCGAGGCTCTAATTGCCTTTCCGGACTGCCGGGGAGGCTCCGAGTGCCTTTGGGGGCGGCCGGGGAGGCTCCGAGTGCCTTTCGGGGTGGCCGTGGAGGCTCCGAGTGCCTTTCGGGGCGGCCGGGAAGGCTCCGAGTGCCTTTCGGGGCGGCCGGGCAGGCTCCGAGTGGCTTTCGGGGAGGCCCGGCCGCCTCTGAGTGCCTTTGTGGGCGGCCGGGGAGGCTCCGAGTGCCTTTGGGGGCGGCCGTGCAGGCTCCGAGTGCCTTTTGGGGCGGCCGTGCAGGCTCCGAGTGCCTTTGGGGGCGGCCGTGGAGGCTCCGATTGCCTTTGGGGGCGGCCGGGGAGGCTCCGAGTGCCTTTCGGGGTGGCCGGGGAGTCTCTGAGTGCCTTTCGGGGTTCTTGGGGAGGCCCCGAGTGCCTTTCGGGGCATCCGGCGAGGCTCCGAGTGCCTTTGAGGGTCGCCGGGCAGGCTCCGAGTGCCTTTCGGGGTGGCCGGGGAGGCTCCGAGTGCCTTTCGGGGGTGGCCGGGCAGGCTCCGAGTGTCTTTTCGGGCGGTCGGGCAGGCTCCGAGTGCCTTTGTGGGCGGCTAGGCCGGGTCCGAGGGCCTTTCGGGGTGGCCTGGCCGCCTTCGAGTGCATTTCGGGGCGGTCGGGGAGGCTCCGAGTGCCTTTGTGGGCGGCCGGGTAGGCTCCGAGTGCCTTTGTGGGCGGCCGGGCCGGCTCCGAGTGCCTTTCAGGGCGGCCATGGAGGCTCCGAGTGCCTTTCGGGGTAGCCGGGGCGCTTCCGAGTGCCTTTGGGGGCGGCTGGGGAGGCTCTGAGTGCCTTTCGTGGCGGCCTGGCCGCCTTCGAGTGCATTTCGGGGCAGCCAGGGAGGCTCCCAGTGCCTTTGTGGGCGGCCGGGTAGGCTCCGAGTGCCTTTTGGGGTGGCCGGGGAGGCTCCGAGTGCGTTTTGGGGCGGCCGGGGAGGCTCCGAGTGGCTTTCGGGGAGGCCCAGCCGCCTCTGAGTGCCTTTGGGGGCGTCCGGGGATGCTCCGAGTGCCTTTCGGGGCGGCCGGACCGGCTCCGAGTGGCTTTCGGGGCGGCCGTCGAGGCTCTAATTGCCTTTCCGGACTGCCGGGGAGGCTCCGAGTGCCTTTGGGGGCGGTCGGGGAGGCTCCGAGTGCCTTTCGGGGTGGCCGGGGAGGCTCCGAGTGCCTTTGGGGGCGGCCGGGGAGGCTCCGAGTGCCTTTTGGGGCGGCCGGGGAGGCTCCGAGTGCCTTTCGGGGTGGCCGGGCCGCCCCTGAGTGCCTTTCGGGGCTGCCGGGGAGGCTCCGAGTGCCTTTCGGGGTAGTTGGGCCGCCTCCGAGTGCCTTTGGGGGCGGCCGGGATGCATCCGAGTGCCTTTGTGGGTGGCCGTGGAGGCTCCGAGTGCCTTTCGGGGCGGCCGGGCTGCATCCGAGTGCCTTTGTGAGCGGCCGTGGAGGCTCCGAGTGCCTTTCGGGGCGGCCGGGAAAGCTCCGAGTGCCTTTCGGGGCGGCCGGGAAGGCTCCGAGTGCCTTTCGGGGCGGCTGGGAAGGCTCCGAGTGGCTTTCGGGGAGGCCCGGCCGCCTCTGAGTGCCTTTGTGGGCGGCCGGGGAGGCTCCGAGTGCCTTTGGGGGCGGCCGGGAAGGCTCCGAGTGCCTTTCGGGGCGGCCGGGAAGGCTCCGAGTGCCTTTGGGGGCGGCCGGGCAGGCTCCGAGTGGCTTTCGGGGAGGCCCGGCCGCCTCTGAGTGCCTTTGTGGGCGACCGGGGAGGCTCCGAGTGCCTTTGGGGGCGGCCGTGCAGGCTCCGAGTGCCTTTGTGAGCGGCCGTGGAGGCTCCGATTGCCTTTGGGGGCGGCCGGGAAGGCTCCGAGTGCCTTTCGGGGTGGCCGGGGAGTCTCCGAGTGCCTTTCGGGGTTCTCGGGGAGGCTCCGAGTGCCTTTCGGGGCATCCGGGGAGGCTCCGAGTGCCTTTGGGGGTCGCCGGGCAGGCTCCGAGTGCCTTTCGGGGTGGCCGGGGAGGCTCCGAGTGCCTTTGGGGGTGGCCGGGCAGGCTCCGAGTGCCTTTTCGGGGCGGCCGGGCAGGCTCCGAGTGCCTTTGTGGGCGGCCGTGGAGGCTCCGAGTGCCTTTCGGGGCGGCCTGGCCGCCTCCGAGTGCCTTTGGGGGCGGCCGTGGAGGCTCCGAGTGCCTTTGTGGGCGGCCGGGTAGGCTCCGAGTGCCTTTGCGGGCGGTCGGGGAGGCTCCGAGTGCCTTTCGGGGCATCCGGGGAGGCTCCGAATGCCTTTCGGGGCGGCCGGGCTGCCTCCGAGTGCCTTTGGGGGCGGCTGGGGAGGCTCTGAGTGCCATTCGTGGCGGCCTGGCCGCCTCCGAGTGCATTTCGGGGAAGCCAGGGAGGCTCCCAGTGCCTTTGTGGGCGGCCGGGGAGGCTCCGAGTGCCTTTTGGGGTGGCCGGGGAGGCTCCGAGTGCGTTTTGGGGCGGCCGGGGAGGCTCCGAGTGGCTTTTGGGGAGGCCCAGCCGCCTCCGAGTGCCTTTGTGGGCGGCCGGGGAAGCTCCGAGTGCCTTTTGGGGCGGCCGGTGAGGCTCCGAGTGCCTTTGTGGGCGGCCGTGGAGGCTCCGAGTGCCTTTCGGGGCGGCCGGGGATGCTGCGAGTGCCTTTCGGGGCGGTCGGGGAGGCTCCGAGTGCCTTTGGGCGCGGCCGGGGAGGCTCCGAGTGCCTTTGGGGGCGGCCGTGGATGCTCCGAGTGCCTTTCGGGGTAGCCGGGGAGGCTCCGAGTGCCTTTCGGGGTGGCCGGGCCGCCTCCGAGTGTCTTTCGAGGTGGCCGTGGAGGCTCCGAGTGCCTTTCGGGGCGGCCGGGAAGGCTCCGAGTGCCTTTCGGGGCGGCCGGGGTGGCTCCGAGTGCCTTTGGGGGCGGCCGGGCAGG
Source organism: Struthio camelus (assembly GCF_040807025.1). Lineage (NCBI taxonomy): Eukaryota > Metazoa > Chordata > Aves > Struthioniformes > Struthionidae > Struthio > Struthio camelus. Next base: position 1,283,543 of record NC_090964.1, read on the forward strand.
CTCCGAGTGGCTTTCGGGGAGGCCCGGCCGCCTCCGAGTGCGTTTGTGGGCGGCCGGGGAGGCTGCGAGCGCCTTTCGGTGTGGCCGGGCCACCTCCGAGTGCTTTTCGGGGCGGCCGGGCTGCATCCGAGTGCGTTTGTGGGCGGCCGTGGAGGCTCCGAGTGCCTTTGTGGGCGGCCGGGGAGGCTCCGAGTGCGTTTGTGGGCGGCCGGGGAGGCTCCGAGTGCCTTTGGGGGCTGCCGGGGAGGCTCCGAGTGCCTTTCGGGGCATCCTAGAGGCTCCGAGTGCCTTTCGGGGTGGCCGGGCCACCTCCGAGTGCCTTTGTGGGCGGCCGAGCCGGCTCCGAATGCCTTTTGGGGTGGCCGGGGAGGCTCCGAGTGCCTTTCGGGGTGGCCGGGCCGCCTCTGAGTGCCTTTCGGGGCTGCCGGGGAGGCTCCGAGTGCCTTTCGGGGTAGCCGGTCCGCCTCCGAGTGCCTTTGTGGGCGGCCGGGGAGGCTCCAAGTGCCTTTGTGGTCGGCCGTGCCGCCTCCGAGTGCCTTTCGAGGCGTCCGGGGAGGCTCCGAGTGCCTTTCGGGGCGGCCGGGGATGCTCCGAGTGCCTTTCGGGGTGGCCGTTCCCCCTCCGAATGCCTTTCGGGGCGGCTGGGCCCGTCCCAGTGCCTTTCGGGGCGGCCGGACCGGCTCCGAGTGGCTTTCGGGGCGGCCGGCGAGGCTCTAATTGCCTTTCCGGACTGCCGGGGAGGCTCCGAGTGCCTTTGGGGGCGGCCGGGGAGGCTCCGAGTGCCTTTCGGGGTGGCTGGGGAGGCTCCGAGTGCCTTTCGGGGCGGCCGGGGAGGCTCCGAGTGCCTTTCGGGGTGGCCGGGCCGCCCCTGAGTGCCTTTCGGCGCGTCCGGTCAGGCTCCGAGTGCCTTTCGGGGCGGTCGGGCAGGCTCCGAGTGCCTTTGGGGGCGGCCGTGGAGTCTCCGAGTGCCTTTCGGGGCGGCCGGGAAGGCTCCGAGTGCCTTTGGGGGCAGTCGGGGAGGCTCCGAGTGCCTTTCAGAGTGGCCGGGGAGGCTCCGAGTGCCTGTCGGGGTGGCCGGGCAGGCTCCGAGTGCCTTTTCGGGGCGGCCGGGCAGGCTCCGAGTGCCTTTGTGGGCGGCCGTGGAGGCTCTGAGTGCCTTTCGGGGCGGCCGGGGATGCTCCGAGTGCCTTTCGGGGCGGTCGGGGAGGCTCCGAGTGCCTTTGGGGGCGGCCGGGGAGTCTCCGAGTGCCTTTCGGGGCAGCCGTGGAGGCTCCGAGTGCCTTTGGGGGCGAGTGTGCAGGCTCCGAGTGCCTTTTTGGGCGGCCGTGCCGCCTCCGAGTGCCTTTCGGGGCGGTCGTGGAGGCTCCGAGTGCGTTTCGGGGCGGCCCGGCCGCCTCCGAGTGCGTTTGTGGGCTGCCGGGGAGGCTCCGAGTGCCTTTCGGGGTGGCCGGGCCGCCTCCGAGTGCTTTTCGGGGCGGCCGGGCTGCATCCAAGTGCCTTTGGGGGCGGCCGTGGAGGCTCCGAGTGCCTTTGTGGGCGGCCGGGAAGGCTCCGAGTGCCTTTGGTGGTGCCCGGGGAGGCTCCGAGTGCCTTTCGGGCGGCCGGGGAGGCTCCGAGTGCCTTTCGGGGCGGCCGGGGAGGCTCCGAGTGGCTTTCGGGGAGGCCCGGCCGCCTCCGAGTGCCTTTCGGGGCGGCCGGGGAGGCTCCGAGTGCCTTTCAGGGCGGCCGGGGAGGCTCCGAGTGCCTGTCGGGGTGGCCGGGCCGGCTCCGAGTGCCTTTTCGGGGCGGCCGGGCAGGCTCCGAGTGCCTTTGTGGGCGGCCGTGGAGGCTCCGAGTGCCTTTCGGGGCGGCCGGGGAGGCTCCGAGTGCCTTTCGGGGCGGTCGGGGAGGCTCCGAGTGCGTTTGTGGGCGGCCGGGGAGTCTCCGAGTGCCTTTCGGGGCAGCCGTGGAGGCTCCGAGTGCCTTTTGGGGCGAGTGTGCAGACTCCGAGTGCCTTTTGGGGCGGCCGTGCCGCCTCCGAGTGCCTTTCGGGGCGGCCGGGGAGGCTCCGAGTGCCTTTCGGGGTGGCCGAGCCGCCTCCGAGTGCCTTTCGGCGCGTCCGGTCAGGCTCCGAGTGCCTTTCGGGGCGGTCGGGCAGGCTCCGAGTGCCTTTCGGGGCGGCCGGGGAGGCTCCGAGTGCCTTTGGGGGCGTCCGGGGAGGCTCGGAGTGCCTTTGGGGGCGGCTGTGCAGGCTCCGATTGCCTTTGGGGGCTGCCGGGCCGGCTCCGAGTGCCTTTGGGGGTCCCCGGGGAGGCTCCGAGTGCCTTTGGGGGCTGCCGGGCCGCCTCCGAGTGCCTTTCGGGGTGGCCGGGCCGCCTCCGAGTGCCTTTCGGGGCGGCCGGGGATGCTCCGAGTGCCTTTCGGGGTGGCCGTTCCCCCTCCGAATGCCTTTCGGGGCGGCTGGGCCCGTCCCAGTGCCTTTCGGGGCGGCCGGACCGGCTCCGAGTGGCTTTCGGGGCGGCCGGCGAGGCTCTAATTGCCTTTCCGGACTGCCAGGGAGGCTCCGAGTGCCTTTGGGGGCGGCCGGGGAGGCTCCGAGTGCCTTTCGGGGTGGCCGGGGAGGCTCCGAGTGCCTTTTGGGGCGGCCGGGGAGGCTCCGAGTGCCTTTCGGGGTGGCCGGGCCGCCCCTGAGTGCCTTTCGGGGCTGCCGGGGAGGCTCCGAGTGCCTTTCGGGGTAGTTGGGCCGCCTCCGAGTGCCTTTGGGGGCGGCCGGGATGCATCCGAGTTCCTTTGTGGGTGGCCGTGGAGGCTCCGAGTGCCTTTCGGGGCGGCCGGGGAGGCTCCGAGTGCCTTTTGGGGTGGCCGAGCCGCCTCCGAGTGCCTTTCGGCGCGTCCGGTCAGGCTCCGAGTGCCTTTCGGGGCGGTCGGGCAGGCTCCGAGTGCCTTTCGGGGCGGCCGTGGAGTCTCCGAGTGCCTTTCGGGGCGGCCGGGAAGGCTCCGAGTGCCTTTGGGGGCAGTCGGGGAGGCTCCGAGTGCCTTTCAGAGTGGCCGGGGAGGCTCCGAGTGCCTGTCGGGGTGGCCGGGCAGGCTCCGAGTGCCTTTCGGGGTGGCCGGGCCGCCTCTGAGTGCCTTTCGGGGCTGCCGGGGAGGCTCCGAGTGCCTTTCGGGGTAGCCGGGCCGCCTCCGAGTGCCTTTGGGGGCGGCCGGGATGCATCCAAGTGCCTTTCGGGGTGGCTGTGGAGGCTCCTAGTGCCTTTCGGGGCGGTCGGGCAGGCTCCGAGTGCCTTTCGGGGTGGCCGGGCCGCCTCCGAGTGCTTTTCGGGGCGGCCGGGCTGCATCCAAGTGCCTTTGGGGGCGGCTGGGGAGGCTCCGAGTGCCTTTGGGGGCGGCCGTGGAGGCTCCGAGTGCCTTTGCGGGCGGCCGGGGAGGCTCCGAGTGCCTTTGGGGGCGGCCGGGGAGGCTCCGAGTGCCTTTCGGGGCGGCCGTGGAGTCTCCGAGTGCCTTTCGTGGCAGCCGTGGAGGCTCCGAGTGCCTTTGGGGGCGAGTGTGCAGGCTCCGAGTGCCTTTTTGGGCGGCCGTGCCGCCTCCGAGTGCCTTTCGGGGCGGCCGGGGAGGCTCCGAGTGCCTTTCGGGGTGGCCGAGCCGCCTCCGAGTGCCTTTCGGCGCGTCCGGTCAGGCTCCGAGTGCCTTTCGGCGCGGCCGGTGAGGCTCCGAGTGCCTTTCGGTGTGGCCGGGGAGGCTCCGAGTGCCTGTCGGGGTGGCCGGGCAGGCTCCGAGTGCCTTTTCGGGCGGTCGGGGAGGCTCCGAGTGCCTTTGTGGGCGGCCGTGGAGGCTCCGAGTGCCTTTTGGGGTGGCCGGGGAGGCTCCGAGTGCCTTTCGGGGCGGTCGGGGAGGCTCCGAGTGCGTTTGTGGGCGGCCGGGGAGTCTCCGAGTGCCTTTCGGGGCAGCCGTGGAGGCTCCGAGTGCCTTTTGGGGCGAGTGTGCAGACTCCGAGTGCCTTTCGGGGCGGCCGGGGAGGCTCCGAGTGCCTTTCGGGGCGGCCGGGGAGGCTCCGAGTGCCTTTCGGGGTGGCCGAGCCGCCTCCGAGTGCCTTTCGGCGCGTCCGGTCAGGCTCCGAGTGCCTTTCGGGGCGGTCGGGCAGGCTCCGAGTGCCTTTCGGGGCGGCCGTGGAGTCTCCGAGTGCCTTTCGGGGCGGCCATGGAGGCTCGGAGTGCCTTTGGGGGCGGCTGTGCAGGCTCCGATTGCCTTTGGGGGCTGCCGGGCCGGCTCCGAGTGCCTTTGGGGGTCCCCGGGGAGGCTCCGAGTGCCTTTGGGGGCTGCCGGGCCGGCTCCGAGTGCCTTTCGGGGTGGCCGGGCCGCCTCCGAGTGCCTTTCGGGGCGGCCGGGGATGCTCCGAGTGCCTTTCGGGGTGGCCGTTCCCCCTCCGAATGCCTTTCGGGGCGGCTGGGCCCGTCCCAGTGCCTTTCGGGGCGGCCGGACCGGCTCCGAGTGGCTTTCGGGGCGGCCGGCGAGGCTCTAATTGCCTTTCCGGACTGCCAGGGAGGCTCCGAGTGCCTTTGGGGGCGGCCGGGGAGGCTCCGAGTGCCTTTCGGGGTGGCCGGGGAGGCTCCGAGTGCCTTTTGGGGCGGCCGGGGAGGCTCCGAGTGCCTTTCGGGGTGGCCGGGCCGCCCCTGAGTGCCTTTCGGGGCGGCCGGGGAGGCTCCGAGTGCCTTTCGGGGTAGTTGGGCCGCCTCCGAGTGCCTTTGGGGGCGGCCGGGATGCATCCGAGTTCCTTTGTGGGTGGCCGTGGAGGCTCCGAGTGCCTTTCGGGGCGGCCGGGGAGGCTCCGAGTGCCTTTTGGGGTGGCCGAGCCGCCTCCGAGTGCCTTTCGGCGCGTCCGGTCAGGCTCCGAGTGCCTTTCGGGGCGGTCGGGCAGGCTCCGAGTGCCTTTCGGGGCGGCCGTGGAGTCTCCGAGTGCCTTTCGGGGCGGCCGGGAAGGCTCCGAGTGCCTTTGGGGGCAGTCGGGGAGGCTCCGAGTGCCTTTCAGAGTGGCCGGGGAGGCTCCGAGTGCCTGTCGGGGTGGCCGGGCAGGCTCCGAGTGCCTTTCGGGGTGGCCGGGCCGCCTCTGAGTGCCTTTCGGGGCTGCCGGGGAGGCTCCGAGTGCCTTTCGGGGTAGCCGCGCCGCCTCCGAGTGCCTTTGGGGGCAGCCGGGATGCATCCAAGTGCCTTTCGGGGTGGCTGTGGAGGCTCCTAGTGCCTTTCGGGGCGGTCGGGCAGGCTCCGAGTGCCTTTCGGGGTGGCCGGGCCGCCTCCGAGTGCTTTTCGGGGCGGCCGGGCTGCATCCAAGTGCCTTTGGGGGCGGCTGGGGAGGCTCCGAGTGCCTTTGGGGGCGGCCGTGGAGGCTCCGAGTGCCTTTGCGGGCGGCCGGGGAGGCTCCGAGTGCCTTTGGGGGCGGCCGGGGAGGCTCCGAGTGCCTTTCGGGGCGGCCGTGGAGTCTCCGAGTGCCTTTCGTGGCAGCCGTGGAGGCTCCGAGTGCCTTTGGGGGCGAGTGTGCAGGCTCCGAGTGCCTTTCGTGGCAGCCGTGGAGGCTCCGAGTGCCTTTGGGGGCGAGTGTGCAGGCTCCGAGTGCCTTTTTGGGCGGCCGTGCCGCCTCCGAGTGCCTTTCGGGGCGGCCGGGGAGGCTCCGAGTGCCTTTCGGGGTGGCCGAGCCGCCTCCGAGTGCCTTTCGGCGCGTCCGGTCAGGCTCCGAGTGCCTTTCGGCGCGGCCGGTGAGGCTCCGAGTGCCTTTCGGTGTGGCCGGGGAGGCTCCGAGTGCCTGTCGGGGTGGCCGGGCAGGCTCCGAGTGCCTTTTCGGGCGGTCGGACAGGCTCCGACTGCCTTTGTGGGCGGCCGTGGAGGCTCCGAGTGCCTTTCGGGGCGGCCTGGCCGCCTCCGAGTGCCTTTGGGGGCGGCCGTGGAGGCTCCGAGTGCCTTTGGGGGCGGCCGTGGAGGCTCCGAGTGCCTTTGTGGGCGGCCGGGCCGGCTCCGAGTGCCTTTCGGGGTGGCCGGCCCGCTCCGAGTGCCTTTCGGGGTGGCCGGGGAGGCTCCGAGTGCCTTTGTGGGCGGCCGGGGAGGCTCCGAGTGCCTTTCGGGGCGGCCGGGGAGGCTCCGAGTGCCTTTCGGGGCATCCTAGAGGCTCCGAGTGCCTTTCGGGGTGGCCGGGCCACCTCCGAGTGCCTTTGTGGGCGGCCGAGCCGGCTCCGAATGCCTTTTGGGGTGGCCGGGGAGGCTCCGAGTGCCTTTCGGGGTGGCCGGGCCGCCTCTGAGTGCCTTTCGGGGCTGCCGGGGAGGCTCCGAGTGCCTTTCGGGGTAGCCGGTCCGCCTCCGAGTGCCTTTGTGGGCGGCCGGGGAGGCTCCAAGTGCCTTTGTGGTCGGCCGTGCCGCCTCTGAGTGCCTTTCGAGGCGTCCGGGGAGGCTCCGAGTGCCTTTCGGGGTGGCCGGGCCGCCTCCGAGTGCCTTTCGGGGCGGCCGCGGAGGCTCCGAGTGCCTTTGGGGGCGGCCGGGGATGCTCCGAGTGCCTTTCGGGGTGGCCGTTCCCCCTCCGAATGCCTTTCGGGGCGGCTGGGCCCGTCCCAGTGCCTTTCGGGGCGGCCGGACCGGCTCCGAGTGGCTTTCGGGGCGGCCGGCGAGGCTCTAATTGCCTTTCCGGACTGCCGGGGAGGCTCCGAGTGCCTTTTGGGGCGGCCGGGGAGGCTCCGAGTGCCTTTCGGGGTGGCCGGGGAGGCTCCGAGTGCCTTTTGGGGCGGCCGGGGAGGCTCCGAGTGCCTTTCGGGGTGGCCGGGCCGCCCCTGAGTGCCTTTCGGGGCTGCCGGGGAGGTTCCGAGTGCCTTTCGGGGTAGTTGGGCCGCCTCCGAGTGCCTTTGGGGGCGGCCGGGATGCATCCGAGTTCCTTTGTGGGTGGCCGTGGAGGCTCCGAGTGCCTTTCGGGGTGGCCGGGGAGGCTCCGAGTGCCTTTTGGGGTGGCCGAGCCGCCTCCGAGTGCCTTTCGGCGCGTCCGGTCAGGCTCCGAGTGCCTTTCGGGGCAGTCGGGCAGGCTCCGAGTGCCTTTCGGGGCGGCCGTGGAGTCTCCGAGTGCCTTTGTGGGCGGCCGGGAAGGCTCCGAGTGCCTTTGGGGGCAGTCGGGGAGGCTCCGAGTGCCTTTCAGAGTGGCCGGGGAGGCTCCGAGTGCCTTTCGGGGTGGCCGGGCCACCTCCGAGTGCTTTTCGGGGTGGCCGGGCTGCATCCAAGTGCCTTTGGGGGCGGCCGTGGAGGCTCCGAGTGCCTTTGTGGGCGGCCGGGAAGGCTCCGAGTGCCTTTGGTGGTGCCCGGGGAGGCTCCGAGTGCCTTTCGGGCGGCCGGGGAGGCTCCGAGTGCCTTTCGGGGCGGCCGTGGAGGCTCCGAGTGGCTTTCGGGGAGGCCCGGCCGCCTCCGAGTGCCTTTCGGGGCGGCCGGGGAGGCTCCGAGTGCCTTTCAGAGCGGCCGGGGAGGCTCCGAGTGCCTGTCGGGGTGGCCGGGGAGGCTCCGAGTGCCTTTTCGGGGCGGCCGGGCAGGCTCCGAGTGCCTTTGTGGGCGGCTGTGGAGGCTCCGAGTGCCTTTCGGGGCGGCCGGGGAGGCTCCGAGTGCCTTTCGGGGCGGTCGGGGAGGCTCCGAGTGCCTTTGTGGGCGGCCGGGGAGTCTCCGAGTGCCTTTCGGGGCAGCCGTGGAGGCTCCGAGTGCCTTTTGGGGCGAGTGTGCAGGCTCCGAGTGCCTTTTGGGGCGGCCGTGCCGCCTCCGAGTGCCTTTCGGGGCGGCCGGGGAGGCTCCGAGTGCCTTTCGGGGTGGCCGAGCCGCCTCCGAGTGCCTTTCGGCGCGTCCGGTCAGGCTCCGAGTGCCTTTCGGGGCGGTCGGGCAGGCTCCGAGTGCCTTTCGGGGCGGCCGTGGAGTCTCCGAGTGCCTTTCGGGGCGGCCGGGGATGCTCCGAGTGCCTTTCGGGGTGGCCGTTCCCCCTCCGAATGCCTTTCGGGGCGGCTGGGCTCGTCCCTGTGCCTTTCAGGGCGGCCGGACCGGCTCCGAGTGGCTTTCGGGGCGGCCGGCGAGGCTCTAATTGCCTTTTGGGACTGCCGGGGAGGCTCCGAGTGCCTTTGGGGGCGGCCGGGGAGGCTCCGAGTGCCTTTCGGGGTGGCCGGGGAGGCTCCGAGTGCCTTTGGGGGCGGCCGGGGAGGCTCCGAGTGCCTTTTGGGGCGGCCGGGGAGGCTCCGAGTGCCTTTCGGGGTGGCCGGGCCGCCCCTGAGTGCCTTTCGGGGCTGCCGGGGAGGCTCCGAGTGCCTTTCGGGGTAGTTGGGCCGCCTCCGAGTGCCTTTGGGGGCGGCCGGGATGCATCCGAGTTCCTTTGTGGGTGGCCGTGGAGGCTCCGAGTGCCTTTCGGGGCGGCCGGGGAGGCTCCGAGTGCCTTTTGGGGTGGCCGAGCCGCCTCCGAGTGCCTTTCGGCGCGTCCGGTCAGGCTCCGAGTGCCTTTCGGGGCAGCCGTGGAGTCTCCGAGTGCCTTTCGGGGCGGCCGGGAAGGCTCCGAGTGCCTTTGGGGGCAGTCGGGGAGGCTCCGAGTGCCTTTCAGAGTGGCCGGGGAGGCTCCGAGTGCCTGTCGGGGTGGCCGGGCAGGCTCCGAGTGCCTTTTCGGGGCGGCCGGGCAGGCTCCGAGTGCCTTTGTGGGCGGCCGTGGAGGCTCTGAGTGCCTTTCGGGGCGGCCGGGGATGCTCCGAGTGCCTTTCGGGGCGGTCGGGGAGGCTCCGAGTGCCTTTGGGGGCGGCCGGGGAGTCTCCGAGTGCCTTTCGGGGCAGCCGTGGAGGCTCCGAGTGCCTTTGGGGGCGAGTGTGCAGGCTCCGAGTGCCTTTTTGGGCGGCCGTGCCGCCTCCGAGTGCCTTTCGGGGCGGCCGGGGAGGCTCCGAGTGCCTTTCGGGGTGGCCGAGCCGCCTCCGAGTGCCTTTCGGCGCGTCCGGTCAGGCTCCGAGTGCCTTTCGGGGCGGTCGGGCAGGCTCCGAGTGCCTTTCGGGGCGGTCGGGCAGGCTCCGAGTGCCTTTCGGGGCGGCCATGGAGGCTCGGAGTGCCTTTGGGGGCGGCTGTGCAGGCTCCGATTGCCTTTGGGGGCTGCCGGGCCGGCTCCGAGTGCCTTTGGGGGTCCCCGGGGAGGCTCCGAGTGCCTTTGGGGGCTGCCGGGCCGGCTCCGAGTGCCTTTCGGGGTGGCCGGGCCGCCTCCGAGTGCCTTTCGGGGCGGCCGGGGATGCTCCGAGTGCCTTTCGGGGTGGCCGTTCCCCCTCCGAATGCCTTTCGGGGCGGCTGGGCCCGTCCCAGTGCCTTTCGGGGCGGCCGGACCGGCTCCGAGTGGCTTTCGGGGCTGCCGGCGAGGCTCTAATTGCCTTTCCGGACTGCCGGGGAGGCTCCGAGTGCCTTTGGGGGCGGCCGGGGAGGCTCCGAGTGCCTTTCGGGGTGGCCGGGGAGGCTCCGAGTGCCTTTTGGGGCGGCCGGGGAGGCTCCGAGTGCCTTTTGGGGTGGCCGGGCCGCCCCTGAGTGCCTTTCGGGGCTGCCGGGGAGGCTCCGAGTGCCTTTCGGGGTAGTTGGGCCGCCTCCGAGTGCCTTTGGGGGCGGCCGGGATGCATCCGAGTTCCTTTGTGGGTGGCCGTGGAGGCTCCGAGTGCCTTTCGGGGCGGCCGGGGAGGCTCCGAGTGCCTTTTGGGGTGGCCGAGCCGCCTCCGAGTGCCTTTCGGCGCGTCCGGTCAGGCTCCGAGTGCCTTTCGGGGCGGTCGGGCAGGCTCCGAGTGCCTTTCGGGGCGGCCGTGGAGTCTCCGAGTGCCTTTCGGGGCGGCCGGGAAGGCTCCGAGTGCCTTTCGGGGCAGTCGGGGAGGCTCCGAGTGCCTTTCAGAGTGGCCGGGGAGGCTCCGAGTGCCTGTCGGGGTGGCCGGGCAGGCTCCGAGTGCCTTTCGGGGTGGCCGGGCCGCCTCTGAGTGCCTTTCGGGGCTGCCGGGGAGGCTCCGAGTGCCTTTCGGGGTAGCCGCGCCGCCTCCGAGTGCCTTTGGGGGCGGCCGGGATGCATCCAAGTGCCTTTCGGGGTGGCTGTGGAGGCTCCTAGTGCCTTTCGGGGCGGTCGGGCAGGCTCCGAGTGCCTTTCGGGGTGGCCGGGCCACCTCCGAGTGCTTTTCGGGGCGGCCGGGCTGCATCCAAGTGCCTTTGGGGGCGGCTGGGGAGGCTCCGAGTGCCTTTGGGGGCGGCCGTGGAGGCTCCGAGTGCCTTTGCGGGCGGCCGGGGAGGCTCCGAGTGCCTTTGGGGGCGGCCGGGGAGGCTCCGAGTGCCTTTCGGGGCGGCCGTGGAGTCTCCGAGTGCCTTTCGTGGCAGCCGTGGAGGCTCCGAGTGCCTTTGGGGGCGAGTGTGCAGGCTCCGAGTGCCTTTTTGGGCGGCCGTGCCGCCTCCGAGTGCCTTTCGGGGCGGCCGGGGAGGCTCCGAGTGCCTTTCGGGGTGGCCGTTCCCCCTCCGAATGCCTTTCGGGGCGGCTGGGCCCGTCCCAGTGCCTTTCGGGGCGGCCGGACCGGCTCCGAGTGGCTTTCGGGGCGGCCGGCGAGGCTCTAATTGCCTTTCCGGACTGCCAGGGAGGCTCCGAGTGCCTTTGGGGGCGGCCGGGGAGGCTCCGAGTGCCTTTCGGGGTGGCCGGGGAGGCTCCGAGTGCCTTTTGGGGCGGCCGGGGAGGCTCCGAGTGCCTTTCGGGGTGGCCGGGGAGGCTCCGAGTGCCTTTCGGGGTAGTTGGGCCGCCTCCTAGTGCCTTTGGGGGCGGCCGGGATGCATCCGAGTTCCTTTGTGGGTGGCCGTGGAGGCTCCGAGTGCCTTTCGGGGCGGCCGGGGAGGCTCCGAGTGCCTTTTGGGGTGGCCGAGCCGCCTCCGAGTGCCTTTCGGCGCGTCCGGTCAGGCTCCGAGTGCCTTTCGGGGCGGTCGGGCAGGCTCCGAGTGCCTTTCGGGGCGGCCGTGGAGTCTCCGAGTGCCTTTCGGGGCGGCCGGGAAGGCTCCGAGTGCCTTTGGGGGCAGTCGGGGAGGCTCCGAGTGCCTTTCAGAGTGGCCGGGGAGGCTCCGAGTGCCTGTCGGGGTGGCCGGGCAGGCTCCGAGTGCCTTTCGGGGTGGCCGGGCCGCCTCTGAGTGCCTTTCGGGGCTGCCGGGGAGGCTCCGAGTGCCTTTCGGGGTAGCCGGGCCGCCTCCGAGTGCCTTTGGGGGCGGCCGGGATGCATCCAAGTGCCTTTCGGGGTGGCTGTGGAGGCTCCTAGTGCCTTTCGGGGCGGTCGGGCAGGCTCCGAGTGCCTTTCGGGGTGGCCGGGCCGCCTCCGAGTGCTTTTCGGGGCGGCCGGGCTGCATCCAAGTGCCTTTGGGGGCGGCTGGGGAGGCTCCGAGTGCCTTTGGGGGCGGCCGTGGAGGCTCCGAGTGCCTTTGCGGGCGGCCGGGGAGGCTCCGAGTGCCTTTGGGGGCGGCCGGGGAGGCTCCGAGTGCCTTTCGGGGCGGCCGTGGAGTCTCCGAGTGCCTTTCGTGGCAGCCGTGGAGGCTCCGAGTGCCTTTGGGGGCGAGTGTGCAGGCTCCGAGTGCCTTTTTGGGCGGCCGTGCCGCCTCCGAGTGCCTTTCGGGGCGGCCGGGGAGGCTCCGAGTGCCTTTCGGGGTGGCCGAGCCGCCTCCGAGTGCCTTTCGGCGCGTCCGGTCAGGCTCCGAGTGCCTTTCGGCGCGGCCGGTGAGGCTCCGAGTGCCTTTCGGTGTGGCCGGGGAGGCTCCGAGTGCCTGTCGGGGTGGCCGGGCAGGCTCCGAGTGCCTTTTCGGGCGGTCGGACAGGCTCCGACTGCCTTTGTGGGCGGCCGTGGAGGCTCCGAGTGCCTTTCGGGGCGGCCTGGCCGCCTCCGAGTGCCTTTGGGGGCGGCCGTGGAGGCTCCGAGTGCCTTTGGGGGCGGCCGTGGAGGCTCCGAGTGCCTTTGTGGGCGGCCGGGCCGGCTCCGAGTGCCTTTCGGGGTGGCCGGCCCGCTCCGAGTGCCTTTCGGGGTGGCCGGGGAGGCTCCGAGTGCCTTTTGGGGCGGCCGGGCCGGCCCCGAGTGCCTTTCGGGGCGGTCGGCCGCCTCCGAGTGCTTTTCGGGGCGGCCGGGAAGGCTCCGAGTGCCTTTCGGGGCGGCCGGGGAGGCTCCGAGTGCCTTTCGGGGCATCCTAGAGGCTCCGAGTGCCTTTCGGGGTGGCCGGGCCACCTCCGAGTGCCTTTGTGGGCGGCCGAGCCGGCTCCGAATGCCTTTTGGGGTGGCCGGGGAGGCTCCGAGTGCCTTTCGGGGTGGCCGGGCCGCCTCTGAGTGCCTTTCGGGGCTGCCGGGGAGGCTCCGAGTGCCTTTCGGGGTAGCCGGTCCGCCTCCGAGTGCCTTTGTGGGCGGCCGGGGAGGCTCCAAGTGCCTTTGTGGTCGGCCGTGCCGCCTCCGAGTGCCTTTCGAGGCGTCCGGGGAGGCTCCGAGTGCCTTTCGGGGTGGCCGGGCCGCCTCCGAGTGCCTTTCGGGGCGGCCGCGGAGGCTCCGAGTGCCTTTGGGGGCAGCCGGGGATTCTCCGAGTGCCTTTCGGGGTGGCCGTTCCCCCTCCGAATGCCTTTCGGGGCGGCTGGGCCCGTCCCAGTGCCTTTCGGGGCGGCCGGACCGGCTCCGAGTGGCTTTCGGGGCGGCCGGCGAGGCTCTAATTGCCTTTCCGGACTGCCGGGGAGGCTCCGAGTGCCTTTTGGGGCGGCCGGGGAGGCTCCGAGTGCCTTTCGGGGTGGCCGGGGAGGCTCCGAGTGCCTTTTGGGGCGGCCGGGGAGGCTCCGAGTGCCTTTCGGGGTGGCCGGGCCGCCTCTGAGTGCCTTTCGGGGCTGCCGGGGAGGCTCCGAGTGCCTTTCGGGGTAGTTGGGCCGCCTCCGAGTGCCTTTGGGGGCGGCCGGGATGCATCCGAGTTCCTTTGTGGGTGGCCGTGGAGGCTCCGAGTGCCTTTCGGGGCGGCCGGGGAGGCTCCGAGTGCCTTTTGGGGTGGCCGAGCCGCCTCCGAGTGCCTTTCGGCGCGTCCGGTCAGGCTCCGAGTGCCTTTCGGGGCGGTCGGGCAGGCTCCGAGTGCCTTTCGGGGCGGCCGTGGAGTCTCCGAGTGCCTTTCGGGGCGGCCGGGAAGGCTCCGAGTGCCTTTGGGGGCAGTCGGGGAGGCTCCGAGTGCCTTTCAGAGTGGCCGGGGAGGCTCCGAGTGCCTTTCGGGGTGGCCGGGCCGCCCCTGAGTGCCTTTCGGGGCTGCCGGGGAGGCTCCGAGTGCCTTTCGGGGTAGTTGGGCCGCCTCCGAGTGCCTTTGGGGGCGGCCAGGATGCATCCGAGTTCCTTTGTGGGTGGCCGTGGAGGCTCCGAGTGCCTTTCGGGGCGGCCGGGGAGGCTCCGAGTGCCTTTTGGGGTGGCCGAGCCGCCTCCGAGTGCCTTTCGGCGCGTCCGGTCAGGCTCCGAGTGCCTTTCGGGGCGGTCGGGCAGGCTCCGAGTGCCTTTCGGGGCGGCCGTGGAGTCTCCGAGTGCCTTTCGGGGCGGCCGGGAAGGCTCCGAGTGCCTTTGGGGGCAGTCGGGGAGGCTCCGAGTGCCTTTCAGAGTGGCCGGGGAGGCTCCGAGTGCCTGTCGGGGTGGCCGGGCAGGCTCCGAGTGCCTTTCGGGGTGGCCGGGCCGCCTCTGAGTGCCTTTCGGGGCTGCCGGGGAGGCTCCGAGTGCCTTTCGGGGTAGCCGGGCCGCCTCCGAGTGCCTTTGGGGGCGGCCGGGATGCATCCAAGTGCCTTTCGGGGTGGCTGTGGAGGCTCCTAGTGCCTTTCGGGGCGGTCGGGCAGGCTCCGAGTGCCTTTCGGGGTGGCCGGGCCGCCTCCGAGTGCTTTTCGGGGCGGCCGGGCTGCATCCAAGTGCCTTTGGGGGCGGCTGGGGAGGCTCCGAGTGCCTTTGGGGGCGGCCGTGGAGGCTCCGAGTGCCTTTGCGGGCGGCCGGGGAGGCTCCGAGTGCCTTTCGGGGCGGCCGGGGAGGCTCCGAGTGCCTTTTCGGGGCGGCCGTGGAGTCTCCGAGTGCCTTTCGTGGCAGCCGTGGAGGCTCCGAGTGCCTTTGGGGGCGAGTGTGCAGGCTCCGAGTGCCTTTTTGGGCGGCCGTGCCGCCTCCGAGTGCCTTTCGGGGCGGCCGGGGAGGCTCCGAGTGCCTTTCGGGGTGGCCGAGCCGCCTCCGAGTGCCTTTCGGCGCGTCCGGTCAGGCTCCGAGTGCCTTTCGGCGCGGCCGGTGAGGCTCCGAGTGCCTTTCGGTGTGGCCGGGGAGGCTCCGAGTGCCTGTCGGGGTGGCCGGGCAGGCTCCGAGTGCCTTTTCGGGCGGTCGGGGAGGCTCCGAGTGCCTTTGTGGGCGGCCGTGGAGGCTCCGAGTGCCTTTCGGGGCGGCCGGGGAGGCTCCGAGTGCCTTTCGGGGCGGTCGGGGAGGCTCCGAGTGCGTTTGTGGGCGGCCGGGGAGTCTCCGAGTGCCTTTCGGGGCAGCCGTGGAGGCTCCGAGTGCCTTTTGGGGCGAGTGTGCAGACTCCGAGTGCCTTTCGGGGCGGCCGGGGAGGCTCCGAGTGCCTTTCGGGGCGGCCGGGGAGGCTCCGAGTGCCTTTCGGGGTGGCCGAGCCGCCTCCGAGTGCCTTTCGGCGCGTCCGGTCAGGCTCCGAGTGCCTTTCGGGGCGGTCGGGCAGGCTCCGAGTGCCTTTCGGGGCGGTCGGGCAGGCTCCGAGTGCCTTTCGGGGCGGCCATGGAGGCTCGGAGTGCCTTTGGGGGCGGCTGTGCAGGCTCCGATTGCCTTTGGGGGCTGCCGGGCCGGCTCCGAGTGCCTTTGGGGGCGGCCGTGGAGGCTCCGAGTGCCTTTGGGGGCTGCCGGGCCGCCTCCGAGTGCCTTTCGGGGTGGCCGGGCCGCCTCCGAGTGCCTTTCGGGGCGGCCGGGGATGCTCCGAGTGCCTTTCGGGGTGGCCGTTCCCCCTCCGAATGCCTTTCGGGGCGGCTGGGCCCGTCCCAGTGCCTTTCGGGGCGGCCGGACCGGCTCCGAGTGGCTTTCGGGGCGGCCGGCGAGGCTCTAATTGCCTTTCCGGACTGCCGGGGAGGCTCCGAGTGCCTTTGGGGGCGGCCGGGGAGGCTCCGAGTGCCTTTCGGGGTGGCCGGGGAGGCTCCGAGTGCCTTTTGGGGCGACCGGGGAGGCTCCGAGTGCCTTTTGGGGTGGCCGGGCCGACCCTGAGTGCCTTTCGGGGCTGCCGGGGAGGCTCCGAGTGCCTTTCGGGGTAGTTGGGCCGCCTCCGAGTGCCTTTGGGGGCGGCCGGGATGCATCCGAGTTCCTTTGTGGGTGGCCGTGGAGGCTCCGAGTGCCTTTCGGGGCGGCCGGGGAGGCTCCGAGTGCCTTTTGGGGTGGCCGAGCCGCCTCCGAGTGCCTTTCGGCGCGTCCGGTCAGGCTCCGAGTGCCTTTCGGGGCGGTCGGGCAGGCTCCGAGTGCCTTTCGGGGCGGCCGTGGAGTCTCCGAGTGCCTTTCGGGGCGGCCGGGAAGGCTCCGAGTGCCTTTGGGGGCAGTCGGGGAGGCTCCGAGTGCCTTTCAGAGTGGCCGGGGAGGCTCCGAGTGCCTGTCGGGGTGGCCGGGCAGGCTCCGAGTGCCTTTCGGGGTGGCCGGGCCGCCTCTGAGTGCCTTTCGGGGCTGCCGGGGAGGCTCCGAGTGCCTTTCGGGGTAGCCGGGCCGCCTCCGAGTGCCTTTGGGGGCGGCCGGGATGCATCCAAGTGCCTTTCGGGGTGGCTGTGGAGGCTCCTAGTGCCTTTCGGGGCGGTCGGGCAGGCTCCGAGTGCCTTTCGGGGTGGCCGGGCCGCCTCCGAGTGCTTTTCGGGGCGGCCGGGCTGCATCCAAGTGCCTTTGGGGGCGGCTGGGGAGGCTCCGAGTGCCTTTGGGGGCGGCCGTGGAGGCTCCGAGTGCCTTTGCGGGCGGCCGGGGAGGCTCCGAGTGCCTTTGGGGGCGGCCGGGGAGGCTCCGAGTGCCTTTCGGGGCGGCCGTGGAGTCTCCGAGTGCCTTTCGTGGCAGCCGTGGAGGCTCCGAGTGCCTTTGGGGGCGAGTGTGCAGGCTCCGAGTGCCTTTTTGGGCGGCCGTGCCGCCTCCGAGTGCCTTTCGGGGCGGCCGGGGAGGCTCCGAGTGCCTTTCGGGGTGGCCGAGCCGCCTCCGAGTGCCTTTCGGCGCGTCCGGTCAGGCTCCGAGTGCCTTTCGGCGCGGCCGGTGAGGCTCCGAGTGCCTTTCGGTGTGGCCGGGGAGGCTCCGAGTGCCTGTCGGGGTGGCCGGGCAGGCTCCGAGTGCCTTTTCGGGCGGTCGGACAGGCTCCGACTGCCTTTGTGGGCGGCCGTGGAGGCTCCGAGTGCCTTTCGGGGCGGCCTGGCCGCCTCCGAGTGCCTTTGGGGGCGGCCGTGGAGGCTCCGAGTGCCTTTGGGGGCGGCCGTGGAGGCTCCGAGTGCCTTTGTGGGCGGCCGGGCCGGCTCCGAGTGCCTTTCGGGGTGGCCGGCCCGCTCCGAGTGCCTTTCGGGGTGGCCGGGGAGGCTCCGAGTGCCTTTTGGGGCGGCCGGGCCGGCCCCGAGTGCCTTTCGGGGCGGTCGGCCGCCTCCGAGTGCTTTTCGGGGCGGCCGGGAAGGCTCCGAGTGCCTTTGTGGGCGGCCGGGGAGGCTCCGAGTGCCTTTCGGGGCGGCCGGGGAGGCTCCGAGTGCCTTTCGGGGCATCCTAGAGGCTCCGAGTGCCTTTCGGGGTGGCCGGGCCACCTCCGAGTGCCTTTGTGGGCGGCCGAGCCGGCTCCGAATGCCTTTTGGGGTGGCCGGGGAGGCTCCGAGTGCCTTTCGGGGTGGCCGGGCCGCCTCTGAGTGCCTTTCGGGGCTGCCGGGGAGGCTCCGAGTGCCTTTCGGGGTAGCCGGTCCGCCTCCGAGTGCCTTTGTGGGCGGCCGGGGAGGCTCCAAGTGCCTTTGTGGTCGGCCGTGCCGCCTCCGAGTGCCTTTCGAGGCGTCCGGGGAGGCTCCGAGTGCCTTTCGGGGTGGCCGGGCCGCCTCCGAGTGCCTTTCGGGGCGGCCGCGGAGGCTCCGAGTGCCTTTGGGGGCGGCCGGGGATGCTCCGAGTGCCTTTCGGGGTGGCCGTTCCCCCTCCGAATGCCTTTCGGGGCGGCTGGGCCCGTCCCAGTGCCTTTCGGGGCGGCCGGACCGGCTCCGAGTGGCTTTCGGGGCGGCCGGCGAGGCTCTAATTGCCTTTCCGGACTGCCGGGGAGGCTCCGAGTGCCTTTGGGGGCGGCCGGGGAGGCTCCGAGTGCCTTTCGGGGTGGCCGGGGAGGCTCCGAGTGCCTTTTGGGGCGGCCGGGGAGGCTCCGAGTGCCTTTCGGGGTGGCCGGGCCGCCCCTGAGTGCCTTTCGGGGCTGCCGGGGAGGCTCCGAGTGCCTTTCGGGGTAGTTGGGCCGCCTCCGAGTGCCTTTGGGGGCGGCCGGGATGCATCCGAGTTCCTTTGTGGGTGGCCGTGGAGGCTCCGAGTGCCTTTCGGGGTGGCCGGGGAGGCTCCGAGTGCCTTTTGGGGTGGCCGAGCCGCCTCCGAGTGCCTTTCGGCGCGTCCGGTCAGGCTCCGAGTGCCTTTCGGGGCGGTCGGGCAGGCTCCGAGTGCCTTTCGGGGCGGCCGTGGAGTCTCCGAGTGCCTTTCGGGGCGGCCGGGAAGGCTCCGAGTGCCTTTGGGGGCAGTCGGGGAGGCTCCGAGTGCCTTTCAGAGTGGCCGGGGAGGCTCCGAGTGCCTTTCGGGGTGGCCGGGCCACCTCCGAGTGCTTTTCGGGGTGGCCGGGCTGCATCCAAGTGCCTTTGGGGGCGGCCGTGGAGGCTCCGAGTGCCTTTGTGGGCGGCCGGGAAGGCTCCGAGTGCCTTTGGTGGTGCCCGGGGAGGCTCCGAGTGCCTTTCGGGCGGCCGGGGAGGCTCCGAGTGCCTTTCGGGGCGGCCGGGGAGGCTCCGAGTGGCTTTCGGGGAGGCCCGCCCGCCTGCGAGTGCCTTTCGGGGCGGCCGGGGAGGCTCCGAGTGCCTTTCAGAGCGGCCGGGGAGGCTCCGAGTGCCTGTCGGGGTGGCCGGGGAGGCTCCGAGTGCCTTTTCGGGGCGGCCGGGCAGGCTCCGAGTGCCTTTGTGGGCGGCTGTGGAGGCTCCGAGTGCCTTTCGGGGCGGCCGGGGAGGCTCCGAGTGCCTTTCGGGGCGGTCGGGGAGGCTCCGAGTGCCTTTGTGGGCGGCCGGGGAGTCTCCGAGTGCCTTTCGGGGCAGCCGTGGAGGCTCCGAGTGCCTTTTGGGGCGAGTGTGCAGGCTCCGAGTGCCTTTTGGGGCGGCCGTGCCGCCTCCGAGTGCCTTTCGGGGCGGCCGGGGAGGCTCCGAGTGCCTTTCGGGGTGGCCGAGCCGCCTCCGAGTGCCTTTCGACGCGTCCGGTCAGGCTCCGAGTGCCTTTCGGGGCGGTCGGGCAGGCTCCGAGTGCCTTTCGGGGCGGCCGTGGAGTCTCCGAGTGCCTTTCGGGGCGGCCGGGGATGCTCCGAGTGCCTTTCGGGGTGGCCGTTCCCCCTCCGAATGCCTTTCGGGGCGGCTGGGCTCGTCCCTGTGCCTTTCGGGGCGGCCGGACCGGCTCCGAGTGGCTTTCGGGGCGGCCGGCGAGGCTCTAATTGCCTTTTGGGACTGCCGGGGAGGCTCCGAGTGCCTTTGGGGGCGGCCGGGGAGGCTCCGAGTGCCTTTCGGGGTGGCCGGGGAGGCTCCGAGTGCCTTTGGGGGCGGCCGGGGAGGCTCCGAGTGCCTTTTGGGGCGGCCGGGGAGGCTCCGAGTGCCTTTCGGGGTGGCCGGGCCGCCCCTGAGTGCCTTTCGGGGCTGCCGGGGAGGCTCCGAGTGCCTTTCGGGGTAGTTGGGCCGCCTCCGAGTGCCTTTGGGGGCGGCCGGGATGCATCCGAGTTCCTTTGTGGGTGGCCGTGGAGGCTCCGAGTGCCTTTCGGGGCGGCCGGGGAGGCTCCGAGTGCCTTTTGGGGTGGCCGAGCCGCCTCCGAGTGCCTTTCGGCGCGTCCGGTCAGGCTCCGAGTGCCTTTCGGGGCGGCCGTGGAGTCTCCGAGTGCCTTTCGGGGCGGCCGGGAAGGCTCCGAGTGCCTTTGGGGGCAGTCGGGGAGGCTCCGAGTGCCTTTCAGAGTGGCCGGGGAGGCTCCGAGTGCCTGTCGGGGTGGCCGGGCAGGCTCCGAGTGCCTTTTCGGGGCGGCCGGGCAGGCTCCGAGTGCCTTTGTGGGCGGCCGTGGAGGCTCTGAGTGCCTTTCGGGGCGGCCGGGGATGCTCCGAGTGCCTTTCGGGGCGGTCGGGGAGGCTCCGAGTGCCTTTGGGGGCGGCCGGGGAGTCTCCGAGTGCCTTTCGGGGCAGCCGTGGAGGCTCCGAGTGCCTTTGGGGGCGAGTGTGCAGGCTCCGAGTGCCTTTGGGGGCTGCCGGGCCGGCTCCGAGTGCCTTTGGGGGTCCCCGGGGAGGCTCCGAGTGCCTTTGGGGGCTGCCGGGCCGCCTCCGAGTGCCTTTGCGGGTGGCCGGGGAGGCTCCGAGTGCCTTTCGGGGCGGCCGGGGATGCTCCGAGTGCCTTTCGGGGTGGCCGTTCCCCCTCCGAATGCCTTTCGGGGCGGCTGGGCCCGTCCCAGTGCCTTTCGGGGCGGCCGGACCGGCTCCGAGTGGCTTTCGGGGCGGCTGGCGAGGCTCTAATTGCCTTTTGGGACTGCCGGGGAGGCTCCGAGTGCCTTTGGGGGCGGCCGGGGAGGCTCCGAGTGCCTTTCGGGGTGGCCGGGGAGGCTCCGAGTGCCTTTGGGGGCGGCCGGGGAGGCTCCGAGTGCCTTTCGGGGTGGCCGGGCCGCCTCTGAGTGCCTTTCAGGGCTGCCGGGGAGGCTCCGAGTGCCTTTCGGGGTAGCCGGGCCGCCTCCGAGTGCCTTTGGGGGCGGCCGGGATGCATCCAAGTGCCTTTCGGGGTGGCTGTGGAGGCTCCTAGTGCCTTTCGGGGCGGTCGGGCAGGCTCCGAGTGCCTTTTGGGGTGGCCGGGCCGCCTCCGAGTGCTTTTCGGGGTGGCCGGGCTGCATCCAAGTGCCTTTGGGGGCGGCTGGGGAGGCTCCGAGTGCCTTTGGGGGCGGCCGTGGAGGCTCCGAGTGCCTTTGCGGGCGGCCGGGGAGGCTCCGAGTGCCTTTGGGGGCGGCCGGGGAGGCTCCGAGTGCCTTTCGGGGCGGCCGTGGAGTCTCCGAGTGCCTTTCGTGGCAGCCGTGGAGGCTCCGAGTGCCTTTGGGGGCGAGTGTGCAGGCTCCGAGTGCCTTTTTGGGCGGCCGTGCCGCCTCCGAGTGCCTTTCGGGGCGGCCGGGGAGGCTCCGAGTGCCTTTCGGGGTGGCCGAGCCGCCTCCGAGTGCCTTTCGGCGCGTCCGGTCAGGCTCCGAGTGCCTTTCGGCGCGGCCGGTGAGGCTCCGAGTGCCTTTCGGTGTGGCCGGGGAGGCTCCGAGTGCCTGTCGGGGTGGCCGGGCAGGCTCCGAGTGCCTTTTCGGGCGGTCGGACAGGCTCCGAGTGCCTTTGTGGGCGGCCGTGGAGTCTCCGAGTGCCTTTCGGGGCGGCCGGGGAGGCTCCGAGTGCCTTTCGGGGCGGTCGGGGAGGCTCCGAGTGCGTTTGTGGGCGGCCGGGGAGTCTCCGAGTGCCTTTCGGGGCAGCCGTGGAGGCTCCGAGTGCCTTTTGGGGCGAGTGTGCAGACTCCGAGTGCCTTTCGGGGCGGCCGGGGAGGCTCCGAGTGCCTTTCGGGGCGGCCGGGGAGGCTCCGAGTGCCTTTCGGGGTGGCCGAGCCGCCTCCGAGTGCCTTTCGGCGCGTCCGGTCAGGCTCCGAGTGCCTTTCGGGGCGGTCGGGCAGGCTCCGAGTGCCTTTCGGGGCGGTCGGGCAGGCTCCGAGTGCCTTTCGGGGCGGCCATGGAGGCTCGGAGTGCCTTTGGGGGCGGCTGTGCAGGCTCCGATTGCCTTTGGGGGCTGCCGGGCCGGCTCCGAGTGCCTTTGGGGGTCCCCGGGGAGGCTCCGAGTGCCTTTGGGGGCTGCCGGGCCGGCTCCGAGTGCCTTTCGGGGTGGCCGGGCCGCCTCCGAGTGCCTTTCGGGGCGGCCGGGGATGCTCCGAGTGCCTTTCGGGGTGGCCGTTCCCCCTCCGAATGCCTTTCGGGGCGGCTGGGCCCGTCCCAGTGCCTTTCGGGGCGGCCGGACCGGCTCCGAGTGGCTTTCGGGGCGGCCGGCGAGGCTCTAATTGCCTTTCCGGACTGCCAGGGAGGCTCCGAGTGCCTTTGGGGGCGGCCGGGGAGGCTCCGAGTGCCTTTCGGGGTGGCCGGGGAGGCTCCGAGTGCCTTTTGGGGCGGCCGGGGAGGCTCCGAGTGCCTTTCGGGGTGGCCGGGCCGCCCCTGAGTGCCTTTCGGGGCTGCCGGGGAGGCTCCGAGTGCCTTTCGGGGTAGTTGGGCCGCCTCCGAGTGCCTTTGGGGGCGGCCGGGATGCATCCGAGTTCCTTTGTGGGTGGCCGTGGAGGCTCCGAGTGCCTTTCGGGGCGGCCGGGGAGGCTCCGAGTGCCTTTTGGGGTGGCCGAGCCGCCTCCGAGTGCCTTTCGGCGCGTCCGGTCAGGCTCCGAGTGCCTTTCGGGGCGGTCGGGCAGGCTCCGAGTGCCTTTCGGGGCGGCCGTGGAGTCTCCGAGTGCCTTTCGGGGCGGCCGGGAAGGCTCCGAGTGCCTTTCGGGGCAGTCGGGGAGGCTCCGAGTGCCTTTCAGAGTGGCCGGGGAGGCTCCGAGTGCCTGTCGGGGTGGCCGGGCAGGCTCCGAGTGCCTTTCGGGGTGGCCGGGCCGCCTCTGAGTGCCTTTCGGGGCTGCCGGGGAGGCTCCGAGTGCCTTTCGGGGTAGCCGGGCCGCCTCCGAGTGCCTTTGGGGGCGGCCGGGATGCATCCAAGTGCCTTTCGGGGTGGCTGTGGAGGCTCCTAGTGCCTTTCGGGGCGGTCGGGCAGGCTCCGAGTGCCTTTCGGGGTGGCCGGGCCACCTCCGAGTGCTTTTCGGGGCGGCCGGGCTGCATCCAAGTGCCTTTGGGGGCGGCTGGGGAGGCTCCGAGTGCCTTTGGGGGCGGCCGTGGAGGCTCCGAGTGCCTTTGCGGGCGGCCGGGGAGGCTCCGAGTGCCTTTCGGGGCGGCCGTGGAGTCTCCGAGTGCCTTTCGTGGCAGCCGTGGAGGCTCCGAGTGCCTTTGGGGGCGAGTGTGCAGGCTCCGAGTGCCTTTTTGGGCGGCCGTGCCGCCTCCGAGTGCCTTTCGGGGCGGCCGGGGAGGCTCCGAGTGCCTTTCGGGGTGGCCGTTCCCCCTCCGAATGCCTTTCGGGGCGGCTGGGCCCGTCCCAGTGCCTTTCGGGGCGGCCGGACCGGCTCCGAGTGGCTTTCGGGGCGGCCGGCGAGGCTCTAATTGCCTTTCCGGACTGCCAGGGAGGCTCCGAGTGCCTTTGGGGGCGGCCGGGGAGGCTCCGAGTGCCTTTCGGGGTGGCCGGGGAGGCTCCGAGTGCCTTTTGGGGCGGCCGGGGAGGCTCCGAGTGCCTTTCGGGGTAGCCGGGCCGCCCCTGAGTGCCTTTCGGGGCTGCCGGGGAGGCTCCGAGTGCCTTTCGGGGTAGTTGGGCCGCCTCCGAGTGCCTTTGGGGGCGGCCGGGATGCATCCGAGTTCCTTTGTGGGTGGCCGTGGAGGCTCCGAGTGCCTTTCGGGGCGGCCGGGGAGGCTCCGAGTGCCTTTTGGGGTGGCCGAGCCGCCTCCGAGTGCCTTTCGGCGCGTCCGGTCAGGCTCCGAGTGCCTTTCGGGGCGGTCGGGCAGGCTCCGAGTGCCTTTCGGGGCGGCCGTGGAGTCTCCGAGTGCCTTTCGGGGCGGCCGGGAAGGCTCCGAGTGCCTTTGGGGGCAGTCGGGGAGGCTCCGAGTGCCTTTCAGAGTGGCCGGGGAGGCTCCGAGTGCCTGTCGGGGTGGCCGGGCAGGCTCCGAGTGCCTTTCGGGGTGGCCGGGCCGCCTCTGAGTGCCTTTCGGGGCTGCCGGGGAGGCTCCGAGTGCCTTTCGGGGTAGCCGGGCCGCCTCCGAGTGCCTTTGGGGGCGGCCGGGATGCATCCAAGTGCCTTTCGGGGTGGCTGTGGAGGCTCCTAGTGCCTTTCGGGGCGGTCGGGCAGGCTCCGAGTGCCTTTCGGGGTGGCCGGGCCGCCTCCGAGTGCTTTTCGGGGCGGCCGGGCTGCATCCAAGTGCCTTTGGGGGCGGCTGGGGAGGCTCCGAGTGCCTTTGGGGGCGGCCGTGGAGGCTCCGAGTGCCTTTGCGGGCCGCCGGGGAGGCTCCGAGTGCCTTTGGGGGCGGCCGGGGAGGCTCCGAGTGCCTTTCGGGGCGGCCGTGGAGTCTCCGAGTGCCTTTCGTGGCAGCCGTGGAGGCTCCGAGTGCCTTTGGGGGCGAGTGTGCAGGCTCCGAGTGCCTTTTTGGGCGGCCGTGCCGCCTCCGAGTGCCTTTCGGGGCGGCCGGGGAGGCTCCGAGTGCCTTTCGGGGTGGCCGAGCCGCCTCCGAGTGCCTTTCGGGGTGGCCGGGCCACCTCCGAGTGCCTTTGTGGGCGGCCGAGCCGGCTCCGAATGCCTTTTGGGGTGGCCGGGGAGGCTCCGAGTGCCTTTCGGGGTGGCCGGGCCGCCTCTGAGTGCCTTTCGGGGCTGCCGGGGAGGCTCCGAGTGCCTTTCGGGGTAGCCGGTCCGCCTCCGAGTGCCTTTGTGGGCGGCCGGGGAGGCTCCAAGTGCCTTTGTGGTCGGCCGTGCCGCCTCTGAGTGCCTTTCGAGGCGTCCGGGGAGGCTCCGAGTGCCTTTCGGGGTGGCCGGGCCGCCTCCGAGTGCCTTTCGGGGCGGCCGCGGAGGCTCCGAGTGCCTTTGGGGGCAGCCGGGGATTCTCCGAGTGCCTTTCGGGGTGGCCGTTCCCCCTCCGAATGCCTTTCGGGGCGGCTGGGCCCGTCCCAGTGCCTTTCGGGGCGGCCGGACCGGCTCCGAGTGGCTTTCGGGGCGGCCGGCGAGGCTCTAATTGCCTTTCCGGACTGCCGGGGAGGCTCCGAGTGCCTTTTGGGGCGGCCGGGGAGGCTCCGAGTGCCTTTCGGGGTGGCCGGGGAGGCTCCGAGTGCCTTTTGGGGCGGCCGGGGAGGCTCCGAGTGCCTTTCGGGGTGGCCGGGCCGCCTCTGAGTGCCTTTCGGGGCTGCCGGGGAGGCTCCGAGTGCCTTTCGGGGTAGTTGGGCCGCCTCCGAGTGCCTTTGGGGGCGGCCAGGATGCATCCGAGTTCCTTTGTGGGTGGCCGTGGAGGCTCCGAGTGCCTTTCGGGGCGGCCGGGGAGGCTCCGAGTGCCTTTTGGGGTGGCCGAGCCGCCTCCGAGTGCCTTTCGGCGCGTCCGGTCAGGCTCCGAGTGCCTTTCGGGGCGGTCGGGCAGGCTCCGAGTGCCTTTCGGGGCGGCCGTGGAGTCTCCGAGTGCCTTTCGGGGCGGCCGGGAAGGCTCCGAGTGCCTTTGGGGGCAGTCGGGGAGGCTCCGAGTGCCTTTCAGAGTGGCCGGGGAGGCTCCGAGTGCCTGTCGGGGTGGCCGGGCAGGCTCCGAGTGCCTTTCGGGGTGGCCGGGCCGCCTCTGAGTGCCTTTCGGGGCTGCCGGGGAGGCTCCGAGTGCCTTTCGGGGTAGCCGGGCCGCCTCCGAGTGCCTTTGGGGGCGGCCGGGATGCATCCAAGTGCCTTTCGGGTGGCTGTGGAGGCTCCTAATGCCTTTCGGGGCGGTCGGGCAGGCTCCAAGTGCCTTTCGGGGTGGCCGGGCCGCCTCCGAGTGCTTTTCGGGGCGGCCGGGCTGCATCCAAGTGCCTTTGGGGGCGGCTGGGGAGGCTCCGAGTGCCTTTGGGGGCGGCCGTGGAGGCTCCGAGTGCCTTTGCGGGCGGCCGGGGAGGCTCCGAGTGCCTTTCGGGGCGGCCGTGGAGTCTCCGAGTGCCTTTCGTGGCAGCCGTGGAGGCTCCGAGTGCCTTTGGGGGCGAGTGTGCAGGCTCCGAGTGCCTTTTTGGGCGGCCGTGCCGCCTCCGAGTGCCTTTCGGGGCGGCCGGGGAGGCTCCGAGTGCCTTTCGGGGTGGCCGAGCCGCCTCCGAGTGCCTTTCGGCGCGTCCGGTCAGGCTCCGAGTGCCTTTCGGCGCGGCCGGTGAGGCTCCGAGTGCCTTTCGGTGTGGCCGGGGAGGCTCCGAGTGCCTGTCGGGGTGGCCGGGCAGGCTCCGAGTGCCTTTTCGGGCGGTCGGGGAGGCTCCGAGTGCCTTTGTGGGCGGCCGTGGAGGCTCCGAGTGCCTTTCGGGGCGGCCGGGGAGGCTCCGAGTGCCTTTCGGGGCGGTCGGGGAGGCTCCGAGTGCGTTTGTGGGCGGCCGGGGAGTCTCCGAGTGCCTTTCGGGGCAGCCGTGGAGGCTCCGAGTGCCTTTTGGGGCGAGTGTGCAGACTCCGAGTGCCTTTCGGGGCGGCCGGGGAGGCTCCGAGTGCCTTTCGGGGCGGCCGGGGAGGCTCCGAGTGCCTTTCGGGGTGGCCGAGCCGCCTCCGAGTGCCTTTCGGCGCGTCCGGTCAGGCTCCGAGTGCCTTTCGGGGCGGTCGGGCAGGCTCCGAGTGCCTTTCGGGGCGGTCGGGCAGGCTCCGAGTGCCTTTCGGGGCGGCCATGGAGGCTCGGAGTGCCTTTGGGGGCGGCTGTGCAGGCTCCGATTGCCTTTGGGGGCTGCCGGGCCGGCTCCGAGTGCCTTTGGGGGCGGCCGTGGAGGCTCCGAGTGCCTTTGGGGGCTGCCGGGCCGGCTCCGAGTGCCTTTCGGGGTGGCCGGGCCGCCTCCGAGTGCCTTTCGGGGCGGCCGGGGATGCTCCGAGTGCCTTTCGGGGTGGCCGTTCCCCCTCCGAATGCCTTTCGGGGCGGCTGGGCCCGTCCCAGTGCCTTTCGGGGCGGCCGGACCGGCTCCGAGTGGCTTTCGGGGCGGCCGGCGAGGCTCTAATTGCCTTTCCGGACTGCCAGGGAGGCTCCGAGTGCCTTTGGGGGCGGCCGGGGAGGCTCCGAGTGCCTTTCGGGGTGGCCGGGGAGGCTCCGAGTGCCTTTTGGGGCGGCCGGGGAGGCTCCGAGTGCCTTTCGGGGTGGCCGGGCCGCCCCTGAGTGCCTTTCGGGGCTGCCGGGGAGGCTCCGAGTGCCTTTCGGGGTAGTTGGGCCGCCTCCGAGTGCCTTTGGGGGCGGCCGGGATGCATCCGAGTTCCTTTGTGGGTGGCCGTGGAGGCTCCGAGTGCCTTTCGGGGCGGCCGGGGAGGCTCCGAGTGCCTTTTGGGGTGGCCGAGCCGCCTCCGAGTGCCTTTCGGCGCGTCCGGTCAGGCTCCGAGTGCCTTTCGGGGCGGTCGGGCAGGCTCCGAGTGCCTTTCGGGGCGGCCGTGGAGTCTCCGAGTGCCTTTCGGGGCGGCCGGGAAGGCTCCGAGTGCCTTTGGGGGCAGTCGGGGAGGCTCCGAGTGCCTTTCAGAGTGGCCGGGGAGGCTCCGAGTGCCTGTCGGGGTGGCCGGGCAGGCTCCGAGTGCCTTTCGGGGTGGCCGGGCCGCCTCTGAGTGCCTTTCGGGGCTGCCGGGGAGGCTCCGAGTGCCTTTCGGGGTAGCCGGGCCGCCTCCGAGTGCCTTTGGGGGCGGCCGGGATGCATCCAAGTGCCTTTCGGGGTGGCTGTGGAGGCTCCTAGTGCCTTTCGGGGCGGTCGGGCAGGCTCCGAGTGCCTTTCGGGGTGGCCGGGCCGCCTCCGAGTGCTTTTCGGGGCGGCCGGGCTGCATCCAAGTGCCTTTGGGGGCGGCTGGGGAGGCTCCGAGTGCCTTTGGGGGCGGCCGTGGAGGCTCCGAGTGCCTTTGCGGGCGGCCGGGGAGGCTCCGAGTGCCTTTGGGGGCGGCCGGGGAGGCTCCGAGTGCCTTTCGGGGCGGCCGTGGAGTCTCCGAGTGCCTTTCGTGGCAGCCGTGGAGGCTCCGAGTGCCTTTGGGGGCGAGTGTGCAGGCTCCGAGTGCCTTTTTGGGCGGCCGTGCCGCCTCCGAGTGCCTTTCGGGGCGGCCGGGGAGGCTCCGAGTGCCTTTCGGGGTGGCCGAGCCGCCTCCGAGTGCCTTTCGGCGCGTCCGGTCAGGCTCCGAGTGCCTTTCGGCGCGGCCGGTGAGGCTCCGAGTGCCTTTCGGTGTGGCCGGGGAGGCTCCGAGTGCCTGTCGGGGTGGCCGGGCAGGCTCCGAGTGCCTTTTCGGGCGGTCGGACAGGCTCCGACTGCCTTTGTGGGCGGCCGTGGAGGCTCCGAGTGCCTTTCGGGGCGGCCTGGCCGCCTCCGAGTGCCTTTGGGGGCGGCCGTGGAGGCTCCGAGTGCCTTTGGGGGCGGCCGTGGAGGCTCCGAGTGCCTTTGTGGGCGGCCGGGCCGGCTCCGAGTGCCTTTCGGGGTGGCCGGCCCGCTCCGAGTGCCTTTCGGGGTGGCCGGGGAGGCTCCGAGTGCCTTTTGGGGCGGCCGGGCCGGCCCCGAGTGCCTTTCGGGGCGGTCGGCCGCCTCCGAGTGCTTTTCGGGGCGGCCGGGAAGGCTCCGAGTGCCTTTGTGGGCGGCCGGGGAGGCTCCGAGTGCCTTTCGGGGCGGCCGGGGAGGCTCCGAGTGCCTTTCGGGGCATCCTAGAGGCTCCGAGTGCCTTTCGGGGTGGCCGGGCCACCTCCGAGTGCCTTTGTGGGCGGCCGAGCCGGCTCCGAATGCCTTTTGGGGTGGCCGGGGAGGCTCCGAGTGCCTTTCGGGGTGGCCGGGCCGCCTCTGAGTGCCTTTCGGGGCTGCCGGGGAGGCTCCGAGTGCCTTTCGGGGTAGCCGGTCCGCCTCCGAGTGCCTTTGTGGGCGGCCGGGGAGGCTCCAAGTGCCTTTGTGGTCGGCCGTGCCGCCTCCGAGTGCCTTTCGAGGCGTCCGGGGAGGCTCCGAGTGCCTTTCGGGGTGGCCGGGCCGCCTCCGAGTGCCTTTCGGGGCGGCCGCGGAGGCTCCGAGTGCCTTTGGGGGCGGCCGGGGATGCTCCGAGTGCCTTTCGGGGTGGCCGTTCCCCCTCCGAATGCCTTTCGGGGCGGCTGGGCCCGTCCCAGTGCCTTTCGGGGCGGCCGGACCGGCTCCGAGTGGCTTTCGGGGCGGCCGGCGAGGCTCTAATTGCCTTTCCGGACTGCCGGGGAGGCTCCGAGTGCCTTTGGGGGCGGCCGGGGAGGCTCCGAGTGCCTTTCGGGGTGGCCGGGGAGGCTCCGAGTGCCTTTTGGGGCGGCCGGGGAGGCTCCGAGTGCCTTTCGGGGTGGCCGGGCCGCCCCTGAGTGCCTTTCGGGGCTGCCGGGGAGGCTCCGAGTGCCTTTCGGGGTAGTTGGGCCGCCTCCGAGTGCCTTTGGGGGCGGCCGGGATGCATCCGAGTTCCTTTGTGGGTGGCCGTGGAGGCTCCGAGTGCCTTTCGGGGTGGCCGGGGAGGCTCCGAGTGCCTTTTGGGGTGGCCGAGCCGCCTCCGAGTGCCTTTCGGCGCGTCCGGTCAGGCTCCGAGTGCCTTTCGGGGCGGTCGGGCAGGCTCCGAGTGCCTTTCGGGGCGGCCGTGGAGTCTCCGAGTGCCTTTCGGGGCGGCCGGGAAGGCTCCGAGTGCCTTTGGGGGCAGTCGGGGAGGCTCCGAGTGCCTTTCAGAGTGGCCGGGGAGGCTCCGAGTGCCTTTCGGGGTGGCCGGGCCACCTCCGAGTGCTTTTCGGGGTGGCCGGGCTGCATCCAAGTGCCTTTGGGGGCGGCCGTGGAGGCTCCGAGTGCCTTTGTGGGCGGCCGGGAAGGCTCCGAGTGCCTTTGGTGGTGCCCGGGGAGGCTCCGAGTGCCTTTCGGGCGGCCGGGGAGGCTCCGAGTGCCTTTCGGGGCGGCCGGGGAGGCTCCGAGTGGCTTTCGGGGAGGCCCGGCCGCCTCCGAGTGCCTTTCGGGGCGGCCGGGGAGGCTCCGAGTGCCTTTCAGAGCGGCCGGGGAGGCTCCGAGTGCCTGTCGGGGTGGCCGGGGAGGCTCCGAGTGCCTTTTCGGGGCGGCCGGGCAGGCTCCGAGTGCCTTTGTGGGCGGCTGTGGAGGCTCCGAGTGCCTTTCGGGGCGGCCGGGGAGGCTCCGAGTGCCTTTCGGGGCGGTCGGGGAGGCTCCGAGTGCCTTTGTGGGCGGCCGGGGAGTCTCCGAGTGCCTTTCGGGGCAGCCGTGGAGGCTCCGAGTGCCTTTTGGGGCGAGTGTGCAGGCTCCGAGTGCCTTTTGGGGCGGCCGTGCCGCCTCCGAGTGCCTTTCGGGGCGGCCGGGGAGGCTCCGAGTGCCTTTCGGGGTGGCCGAGCCGCCTCCGAGTGCCTTTCGACGCGTCCGGTGAGGCTCCGAGTGCCTTTCGGGGCGGTCGGGCAGGCTCCGAGTGCCTTTCGGGGCGGCCGTGGAGTCTCCGAGTGCCTTTCGGGGCGGCCGGGGATGCTCCGAGTGCCTTTCGGGGTGGCCGTTCCCCCTCCGAATGCCTTTCGGGGCGGCTGGGCTCGTCCCTGTGCCTTTCGGGGCGGCCGGACCGGCTCCGAGTGGCTTTCGGGGCGGCCGGCGAGGCTCTAATTGCCTTTCCGGACTGCCGGGGAGGCTCCGAGTGCCTTTGGGGGCGGCCGGGGAGGCTCCGAGTGCCTTTCGGGGTGGCCGGGGAGGCTCCGAGTGCCTTTGGGGGCGGCCGGGGAGGCTCCGAGTGCCTTTTGGGGCGGCCGGGGAGGCTCCGAGTGCCTTTCGGGGTGGCCGGGCCGCCCCTGAGTGCCTTTCGGGGCTGCCGGGGAGGCTCCGAGTGCCTTTCGGGGTAGTTGGGCCGCCTCCGAGTGCCTTTGGGGGCGGCCGGGATGCATCCGAGTTCCTTTGTGGGTGGCCGTGGAGGCTCCGAGTGCCTTTCGGGGCGGCCGGGGAGGCTCCGAGTGCCTTTTGGGGTGGCCGAGCCGCCTCCGAGTGCCTTTCGGCGCGTCCGGTCAGGCTCCGAGTGCCTTTCGGGGCGGCCGTGGAGTCTCCGAGTGCCTTTCGGGGCGGCCGGGAAGGCTCCGAGTGCCTTTGGGGGCAGTCGGGGAGGCTCCGAGTGCCTTTCAGAGTGGCCGGGGAGGCTCCGAGTGCCTGTCGGGGTGGCCGGGCAGGCTCCGAGTGCCTTTTCGGGGCGGCCGGGCAGGCTCCGAGTGCCTTTGTGGGCGGCCGTGGAGGCTCTGAGTGCCTTTCGGGGCGGCCGGGGATGCTCCGAGTGCCTTTCGGGGCGGTCGGGGAGGCTCCGAGTGCCTTTGGGGGCGGCCGGGGAGTCTCCGAGTGCCTTTCGGGGCAGCCGTGGAGGCTCCGAGTGCCTTTGGGGGCGAGTGTGCAGGCTCCGAGTGCCTTTGGGGGCTGCCGGGCCGGCTCCGAGTGCCTTTGGGGGTCCCCGGGGAGGCTCCGAGTGCCTTTGGGGGCTGCCGGGCCGCCTCCGAGTGCCTTTGCGGGTGGCCGGGGAGGCTCCGAGTGCCTTTCGGGGCGGCCGGGGATGCTCCGAGTGCCTTTCGGGGTGGCCGTTCCCCCTCCGAATGCCTTTCGGGGCGGCTGGGCCCGTCCCAGTGCCTTTCGGGGCGGCCGGACCGGCTCCGAGTGGCTTTCGGGGCGGCTGGCGAGGCTCTAATTGCCTTTTGGGACTGCCGGGGAGGCTCCGAGTGCCTTTGGGGGCGGCCGGGGAGGCTCCGAGTGCCTTTCGGGGTGGCCGGGGAGGCTCCGAGTGCCTTTGGGGGCGGCCGGGGAGGCTCCGAGTGCCTTTCGGGGTGGCCGGGCCGCCTCTGAGTGCCTTTCAGGGCTGCCGGGGAGGCTCCGAGTGCCTTTCGGGGTAGCCGGGCCGCCTCCGAGTGCCTTTGGGGGCGGCCGGGATGCATCCAAGTGCCTTTCGGGGTGGCTGTGGAGGCTCCTAGTGCCTTTCGGGGCGGTCGGGCAGGCTCCGAGTGCCTTTTGGGGTGGCCGGGCCGCCTCCGAGTGCTTTTCGGGGTGGCCGGGCTGCATCCAAGTGCCTTTGGGGGCGGCTGGGGAGGCTCCGAGTGCCTTTGGGGGCGGCCGTGGAGGCTCCGAGTGCCTTTGCGGGCGGCCGGGGAGGCTCCGAGTGCCTTTGGGGGCGGCCGGGGAGGCTCCGAGTGCCTTTCGGGGCGGCCGTGGAGTCTCCGAGTGCCTTTCGTGGCAGCCGTGGAGGCTCCGAGTGCCTTTGGGGGCGAGTGTGCAGGCTCCGAGTGCCTTTTTGGGCGGCCGTGCCGCCTCCGAGTGCCTTTCGGGGCGGCCGGGGAGGCTCCGAGTGCCTTTCGGGGTGGCCGAGCCGCCTCCGAGTGCCTTTCGGCGCGTCCGGTCAGGCTCCGAGTGCCTTTCGGCGCGGCCGGTGAGGCTCCGAGTGCCTTTCGGTGTGGCCGGGGAGGCTCCGAGTGCCTGTCGGGGTGGCCGGGCAGGCTCCGAGTGCCTTTTCGGGCGGTCGGACAGGCTCCGAGTGCCTTTGTGGGCGGCCGTGGAGTCTCCGAGTGCCTTTCGGGGCGGCCGGGGAGGCTCCGAGTGCCTTTCGGGGCGGTCGGGGAGGCTCCGAGTGCGTTTGTGGGCGGCCGGGGAGTCTCCGAGTGCCTTTCGGGGTGGCCGAGCCGCCTCCGAGTGCCTTTCGGCGCGTCCGGTCAGGCTCCGAGTGCCTTTCGGGGCGGTCGGGCAGGCTCCGAGTGCCTTTCGGGGCGGTCGGGCAGGCTCCGAGTGCCTTTCGGGGCGGCCATGGAGGCTCGGAGTGCCTTTGGGGGCGGCTGTGCAGGCTCCGATTGCCTTTGGGGGCTGCCGGGCCGGCTCCGAGTGCCTTTGGGGGTCCCCGGGGAGGCTCCGAGTGCCTTTGGGGGCTGCCGGGCCGGCTCCGAGTGCCTTTCGGGGTGGCCGGGCCGCCTCCGAGTGCCTTTCGGGGCGGCCGGGGATGCTCCGAGTGCCTTTCGGGGTGGCCGTTCCCCCTCCGAATGCCTTTCGGGGCGGCTGGGCCCGTCCCAGTGCCTTTCGGGGCGGCCGGACCGGCTCCGAGTGGCTTTCGGGGCGGCCGGCGAGGCTCTAATTGCCTTTCCGGACTGCCAGGGAGGCTCCGAGTGCCTTTGGGGGCGGCCGGGGAGGCTCCGAGTGCCTTTCGGGGTGGCCGGGGAGGCTCCGAGTGCCTTTTGGGGCGGCCGGGGAGGCTCCGAGTGCCTTTCGGGGTGGCCGGGCCGCCCCTGAGTGCCTTTCGGGGCTGCCGGGGAGGCTCCGAGTGCCTTTCGGGGTAGTTGGGCCGCCTCCGAGTGCCTTTGGGGGCGGCCGGGATGCATCCGAGTTCCTTTGTGGGCTGCCGGGGAGGCTCCGAGTGCCTTTCGGGGCGGCCGGGGAGGCTCCGAGTGCCTTTTGGGGTGGCCGAGCCGCCTCCGAGTGCCTTTCGGCGCGTCCGGTCAGGCTCCGAGTGCCTTTCGGGGCGGTCGGGCAGGCTCCGAGTGCCTTTCGGGGCGGCCGTGGAGTCTCCGAGTGCCTTTCGGGGCGGCCGGGAAGGCTCCGAGTGCCTTTGGGGGCAGTCGGGGAGGCTCCGAGTGCCTTTCAGAGTGGCCGGGGAGGCTCCGAGTGCCTGTCGGGGTGGCCGGGCAGGCTCCGAGTGCCTTTCGGGGTGGCCGGGCCGCCTCTGAGTGCCTTTCGGGGCTGCCGGGGAGGCTCCGAGTGCCTTTCGGGGTAGCCGGGCCGCCTCCGAGTGCCTTTGGGGGCGGCCGGGATGCATCCAAGTGCCTTTCGGGGTGGCTGTGGAGGCTCCTAGTGCCTTTCGGGGCGGTCGGGCAGGCTCCGAGTGCCTTTCGGGGTGGCCGGGCCACCTCCGAGTGCTTTTCGGGGCGGCCGGGCTGCATCCAAGTGCCTTTGGGGGCGGCCGTGCCGCCTCCGAGTGCCTTTGTGGGCGGCCGGGAAGGCTCCGAGTGCCTTTGGTGGTGCCCGGGGAGGCTCCGAGTGCCTTTCGGGCGGCCGGGGAGGCTCCGAGTGCCTTTCGGGGCGGCCGGGCCGCCTCTGAGTGCCTTTCGGGGCTGCCGGGGAGGCTCCGAGTGCCTTTCGGGGTAGCCGGTCCGCCTCCGAGTGCCTTTGTGGGCGGCCGGGGAGGCTCCAAGTGCCTTTGTGGTCGGCCGTGCCGCCTCCGAGTGCCTTTCGAGGCGTCCGGGGAGGCTCCGAGTGCCTTTCGGGGTGGCCGGGCCGCCTCTGAGTGCCTTTCGGGGCTGCCGGGGAGGCTCCGAGTGCCTTTCGGGGTAGCCGGTCCGCCTCCGAGTGCCTTTGTGGGCGGCCGGGGAGGCTCCAAGTGCCTTTGTGGTCGGCCGTGCCGCCTCCGAGTGCCTTTCGAGGCGTCCGGGGAGGCTCCGAGTGCCTTTCGGGGTGGCCGGGCCGCCTCCGAGTGCCTTTCGGGGTGGCCGCGGAGGCTCCGAGTGCCTTTGGGGGCGGCCGGGGATTCTCCGAGTGCCTTTCGGGGTGGCCGTTCCCCCTCCGAATGCCTTTCGGGGCGGCTGGGCCCGTCCCAGTGCCTTTCGGGGCGGCCGGACCGGCTCCGAGTGGCTTTCGGGGCGGCCGGCGAGGCTCTAATTGCCTTTCCGGACTGCCGGGGAGGCTCCGAGTGCCTTTTGGGGCGGCCGGGGAGGCTCCGAGTGCCTTTCGGGGTGGCCGGGGAGGCTCCGAGTGCCTTTTGGGGCGGCCGGGGAGGCTCCGAGTGCCTTTCGGGGTGGCCGGGCCGCCCCTGAGTGCCTTTCGGGGCTGCCGGGGAGGCTCCGAGTGCCTTTCGGGGTAGTTGGGCCGCCTCCGAGTGCCTTTGGGGGCGGCCGGGATGCATCCGAGTTCCTTTGTGGGTGGCCGTGGAGGCTCCGAGTGCCTTTCGGGGCGGCCGGGGAGGCTCCGAGTGCCTTTTGGGGTGGCCGAGCCGCCTCCGAGTGCCTTTCGGCGCGTCCGGTCAGGCTCCGAGTGCCTTTCGGGGCGGTCGGGCAGGCTCCGAGTGCCTTTCGGGGCGGCCGTGGAGTCTCCGAGTGCCTTTCGGGGCGGCCGGGAAGGCTCCGAGTGCCTTTGGGGGCAGTCGGGGAGGCTCCGAGTGCCTTTCAGAGTGGCCGGGGAGGCTCCGAGTGCCTGTCGGGGTGGCCGGGCCACCTCCGAGTGCTTTTCGGGGTGGCCGGGCTGCATCCAAGTGCCTTTGGGGGCGGCCGTGGAGGCTCCGAGTGCCTTTGTGGGCGGCCGGGAAGGCTCCGAGTGCCTTTGGTGGTGCCTGGGGAGGCTCCGAGTGCCTTTCGGGCGGCCGGGGAGGCTCCGAGTGCCTTTCGGGGCGGCCGGGGAGGCTCCGAGTGGCTTTCGGGGAGGCCCGGCCGCCTCCGAGTGCCTTTCGGGGCGGCCGGGGAGGCTCCGAGTGCCTTTCAGAGCGGCCGGGGAGGCTCCGAGTGCCTGTCGGGGTGGCCGGGGAGGCTCCGAGTGCCTTTTCGGGGCGGCCGGGCAGGCTCCGAGTGCCTTTGTGGGCGGCTGTGGAGGCTCCGAGTGCCTTTCGGGGCGGCCGGGGAGGCTCCGAGTGCCTTTCGGGGCGGTCGGGGAGGCTCCGAGTGCCTTTGTGGGCGGCCGGGGAGTCTCCGAGTGCCTTTCGGGGCAGCCGTGGAGGCTCCGAGTGCCTTTTGGGGCGAGTGTGCAGGCTCCGAGTGCCTTTTGGGGCGGCCGTGCCGCCTCCGAGTGCCTTTCGGGGCGGCCGGGGAGGCTCCGAGTGCCTTTCGGGGTGGCCGAGCCGCCTCCGAGTGCCTTTCGGCGCGTCCGGTCAGGCTCCGAGTGCCTTTCGGGGCGGTCGGGCAGGCTCCGAGTGCCTTTCGGGGCGGCCGTGGAGTCTCCGAGTGCCTTTCGGGGCGGCCGGGGATGCTCCGAGTGCCTTTCGGGGTGGCCGTTCCCCCTCCGAATGCCTTTCGGGGCGGCTGGGCTCGTCCCTGTGCCTTTCGGGGCGGCCGGACCGGCTCCGAGTGGCTTTCGGGGCGGCCGGCGAGGCTCTAATTGCCTTTTGGGACTGCCGGGGAGGCTCCGAGTGCCTTTGGGGGCGGCCGGGGAGGCTCCGAGTGCCTTTCGGGGTGGCCGGGGAGGCTCCGAGTGCCTTTGGGGGCGGCCGGGGAGGCTCCGAGTGCCTTTTGGGGCGGCCGGGGAGGCTCCGAGTGCCTTTCGGGGTGGCCGGGCCGCCCCTGAGTGCCTTTCGGGGCTGCCGGGGAGGCTCCGAGTGCCTTTCGGGGTAGTTGGGCCGCCTCCGAGTGCCTTTGGGGGCGGCCGGGATGCATCCGAGTTCCTTTGTGGGTGGCCGTGGAGGCTCCGAGTGCCTTTCGGGGCGGCCGGGGAGGCTCCGAGTGCCTTTTGGGGTGGCCGAGCCGCCTCCGAGTGCCTTTCGGCGCGTCCGGTCAGGCTCCGAGTGCCTTTCGGGGCGGCCGTGGAGTCTCCGAGTGCCTTTCGGGGCGGCCGGGAAGGCTCCGAGTGCCTTTGGGGGCAGTCGGGGAGGCTCCGAGTGCCTTTCAGAGTGGCCGGGGAGGCTCCGAGTGCCTGTCGGGGTGGCCGGGCAGGCTCCGAGTGCCTTTTCGGGGCGGCCGGGCAGGCTCCGAGTGCCTTTGTGGGCGGCCGTGGAGGCTCTGAGTGCCTTTCGGGGCGGCCGGGGATGCTCCGAGTGCCTTTCGGGGCGGTCGGGGAGGCTCCGAGTGCCTTTGGGGGCGGCCGGGGAGTCTCCGAGTGCCTTTCGGGGCAGCCGTGGAGGCTCCGAGTGCCTTTGGGGGCGAGTGTGCAGGCTCCGAGTGCCTTTTTGGGCGGCCGTGCCGCCTCCGAGTGCCTTTCGGGGCGGCCGGGGAGGCTCCGAGTGCCTTTCGGGGTGGCCGAGCCGCCTCCGAGTGCCTTTCGGCGCGTCCGGTCAGGCTCCGAGTGCCTTTCGGGGCGGTCGGGCAGGCTCCGAGTGCCTTTCGGGGCGGCCGTGGAGTCTCCGAGTGCCTTTCGGGGCGGCCATGGAGGCTCGGAGTGCCTTTGGGGGCGGCTGTGCAGGCTCCGATTGCCTTTGGGGGCTGCCGGGCCGGCTCCGAGTGCCTTTGGGGGTCCCCGGGGAGGCTCCGAGTGCCTTTGGGGGCTGCCGGGCCGCCTCCGAGTGCCTTTGCGGGTGGCCGGGGAGGCTCCGAGTGCCTTTCGGGGCGGCCGGGG
Organism: Struthio camelus; assembly: GCF_040807025.1. Taxonomy (NCBI): domain Eukaryota; kingdom Metazoa; phylum Chordata; class Aves; order Struthioniformes; family Struthionidae; genus Struthio; species Struthio camelus. The sequence goes on from NC_090964.1 coordinate 1,319,718, forward strand.
ATGCTCCGAGTGCCTTTCGGGGTGGCCGTTCCCCCTCCGAATGCCTTTCGGGGCGGCTGGGCCCGTCCCAGTGCCTTTCGGGGCGGCCGGACCGGCTCCGAGTGGCTTTCGGGGCGGCTGGCGAGGCTCTAATTGCCTTTTGGGACTGCCGGGGAGGCTCCGAGTGCCTTTGGGGGCGGCCGGGGAGGCTCCGAGTGCCTTTCGGGGTGGCCGGGGAGGCTCCGAGTGCCTTTGGGGGCGGCCGGGGAGGCTCCGAGTGCCTTTCGGGGTGGCCGGGCCGCCTCTGAGTGCCTTTCAGGGCTGCCGGGGAGGCTCCGAGTGCCTTTCGGGGTAGTTGGGCCGCCTCCGAGTGCCTTTGGGGGCGGCCGGGATGCATCCGAGTTCCTTTGTGGGTGGCCGTGGAGGCTCCGAGTGCCTTTCGGGGCGGCCGGGAAGGCTCCGAGTGCCTTTCGGGGCGGCCGGGAAGGCTCCGAGTGCGTTTGTGGGCGGCCGTGGAGGCTCCGAGTGGCTTTCGGGGAGGCCCGGCCGCCTCTGAGTGCCTTTGTGGGCGGCCGGGGAGGCTCCGAGTGCCTTTGGGGGCGGCCGTGCAGGCTCCGAGTGCCTTTGTGAGCGGCCGTGGAGGCTCCGATTGCCTTTGGGGGCGGCCGGGGAGGCTCCGAGTGCCTTTCGGGGTGGCCGGGGAGTCTCCGAGTGCCTTTCGGGGTTCTCGGGGAGGCTCCGAGTGCCTTTCGGGGCATCCGGGGAGGCTCCGAGTGCCTTTGAGGGTCGCCGGGCAGGCTCTGAGTGCCTTTCGGGGTGGCCGGGGAGGCTCCGAGTGCCTTTTGGGGGTGGCCGGGCAGGCTCCGAGTGTCTTTTCGGGCGGTCGGGCAGGCTCCGAGTGCCTTTGTGGGCGGCTAGGCCGGGTCCGAGGGCCTTTCGGGGCGGCCTGGCCGCCTCCGAGTGCATTTCGGGGCGGTCGGGGAGGCTCCGAGTGCCTTTGTGGGCGGCCGGGTAGGCTCCGAGTGCCTTTGTGGGCGGCCGGGCCGGCTCCGAGTGCCTTTCAGGGCGGCCATGGAGGCTCCGAGTGCCTTTCGGGGTAGCCGGGGCGCTTCCGAGTGCCTTTGGGGGCGGCTGGGGAGGCTCTGAGTGCCTTTCGTGGCGGCCTGGCCGCCTTCGAGTGCATTTCGGGGCAGCCAGGGAGGCTCCCAGTGCCTTTGTGGGCGGCCGGGTAGGCTCCGAGTGCCTTTTGGGGTGGCCGGGGAGGCTCCGAGTGCGTTTTGGGGCGGCCGGGGAGGCTCCGAGTGGCTTTCGGGGAGGCCCAGCCGCCTCTGAGTGCCTTTGGGGGCGTCCGGGGATGCTCCGAGTGCCTTTCAGGGCGGCCGGGAAGGCTCCGAGTGCCTTTCGGGGCGGCCGTGGAGGCTCCGAGTGCCTTTCGGGGCGGCCGGGGATGCTCCGAGTGCCTGTCGGGGTGGCCGGGCAGGCTCCGAGTGCCTTTTGGGGCGGCCGGGGAGGCTCCGAGTGCCTTTCGGGGCGGCCATGGAGGCTCGGAGTGCCTTTGGGGGCGGCTGTGCAGGCTCCGATTGCCTTTGGGGGCTGCCGGGCCGGCTCCGAGTGCCTTTGGGGGCGGCCGGGCAGGCTCCGATTGCCTTTGGGGGCTGCCGGGCAGGCTCCGAGTGCCTTTTGGGGTCGCCGGGCAGGCTCCGAGTGCCTTTGCGGGTGGCCGGGGAGGCTCCGAGTGCCTTTGTGGGCGGCCGTGGAGGCTCCGAGTGCCTTTCGGGGCGGCCTGGCCGCCTCCGAGTGCCTTTGGGGGCGGCCGTGGAGGCTCCGAGTGCCTTTGGGGGCGGCCGTGGAGGCTCCGAGTGCCTTTGTGGGCGGCCGGGCCGGCTCCGAGTGCCTTTCGGGGTGGCCGGCCCGCTCCGAGTGCCTTTCGGGGTGGCCGGGGAGGCTCCGAGTGCCTTTTGGGGCGGCCGGGCCGGCCCCGAGTGCCTTTCGGGGCGGTCGGCCGCCTCCGAGTGCTTTTCGGGGCGGCCGGGAAGGCTCCGAGTGCCTTTGTGGGCGGCCGGGGAGGCTCCGAGTGCCTTTCGGGGCGGCCGGGGAGGCTCCGAGTGCCTTTCGGGGCATCCTAGAGGCTCCGAGTGCCTTTCGGGGTGGCCGGGCCACCTCCGAGTGCCTTTGTGGGCGGCCGAGCCGGCTCCGAATGCCTTTTGGGGTGGCCGGGGAGGCTCCGAGTGCCTTTCGGGGTGGCCGGGCCGCCTCTGAGTGCCTTTCGGGGCTGCCGGGGAGGCTCCGAGTGCCTTTCGGGGTAGCCGGTCCGCCTCCGAGTGCCTTTGTGGGCGGCCGGGGAGGCTCCAAGTGCCTTTGTGGTCGGCCGTGCCGCCTCCGAGTGCCTTTCGAGGCGTCCGGGGAGGCTCCGAGTGCCTTTCGGGGTGGCCGGGCCGCCTCCGAGTGCCTTTCGGGGCGGCCGCGGAGGCTCCGAGTGCCTTTGGGGGCGGCCGGGGATGCTCCGAGTGCCTTTCGGGGTGGCCGTTCCCCCTCCGAATGCCTTTCGGGGCGGCTGGGCCCGTCCCAGTGCCTTTCGGGGCGGCCGGACCGGCTCCGAGTGGCTTTCGGGGCGGCCGGCGAGGCTCTAATTGCCTTTCCGGACTGCCGGGGAGGCTCCGAGTGCCTTTGGGGGCGGCCGGGGAGGCTCCGAGTGCCTTTCGGGGTGGCCGGGGAGGCTCCGAGTGCCTTTTGGGGCGGCCGGGGAGGCTCCGAGTGCCTTTCGGGGTGGCCGGGCCGCCCCTGAGTGCCTTTCGGGGCTGCCGGGGAGGCTCCGAGTGCCTTTCGGGGTAGTTGGGCCGCCTCCGAGTGCCTTTGGGGGCGGCCGGGATGCATCCGAGTTCCTTTGTGGGTGGCCGTGGAGGCTCCGAGTGCCTTTCGGGGTGGCCGGGGAGGCTCCGAGTGCCTTTTGGGGTGGCCGAGCCGCCTCCGAGTGCCTTTCGGCGCGTCCGGTCAGGCTCCGAGTGCCTTTCGGGGCGGTCGGGCAGGCTCCGAGTGCCTTTCGGGGCGGCCGTGGAGTCTCCGAGTGCCTTTCGGGGCGGCCGGGAAGGCTCCGAGTGCCTTTGGGGGCAGTCGGGGAGGCTCCGAGTGCCTTTCAGAGTGGCCGGGGAGGCTCCGAGTGCCTTTCGGGGTGGCCGGGCCACCTCCGAGTGCTTTTCGGGGTGGCCGGGCTGCATCCAAGTGCCTTTGGGGGCGGCCGTGGAGGCTCCGAGTGCCTTTGTGGGCGGCCGGGAAGGCTCCGAGTGCCTTTGGTGGTGCCCGGGGAGGCTCCGAGTGCCTTTCGGGCGGCCGGGGAGGCTCCGAGTGCCTTTCGGGGCGGCCGGGGAGGCTCCGAGTGGCTTTCGGGGAGGCCCGCCCGCCTGCGAGTGCCTTTCGGGGCGGCCGGGGAGGCTCCGAGTGCCTTTCAGAGCGGCCGGGGAGGCTCCGAGTGCCTGTCGGGGTGGCCGGGGAGGCTCCGAGTGCCTTTTCGGGGCGGCCGGGCAGGCTCCGAGTGCCTTTGTGGGCGGCTGTGGAGGCTCCGAGTGCCTTTCGGGGCGGCCGGGGAGGCTCCGAGTGCCTTTCGGGGCGGTCGGGGAGGCTCCGAGTGCCTTTGTGGGCGGCCGGGGAGTCTCCGAGTGCCTTTCGGGGCAGCCGTGGAGGCTCCGAGTGCCTTTTGGGGCGAGTGTGCAGGCTCCGAGTGCCTTTTGGGGCGGCCGTGCCGCCTCCGAGTGCCTTTCGGGGCGGCCGGGGAGGCTCCGAGTGCCTTTCGGGGTGGCCGAGCCGCCTCCGAGTGCCTTTCGACGCGTCCGGTCAGGCTCCGAGTGCCTTTCGGGGCGGTCGGGCAGGCTCCGAGTGCCTTTCGGGGCGGCCGTGGAGTCTCCGAGTGCCTTTCGGGGCGGCCGGGGATGCTCCGAGTGCCTTTCGGGGTGGCCGTTCCCCCTCCGAATGCCTTTCGGGGCGGCTGGGCTCGTCCCTGTGCCTTTCGGGGCGGCCGGACCGGCTCCGAGTGGCTTTCGGGGCGGCCGGCGAGGCTCTAATTGCCTTTTGGGACTGCCGGGGAGGCTCCGAGTGCCTTTGGGGGCGGCCGGGGAGGCTCCGAGTGCCTTTCGGGGTGGCCGGGGAGGCTCCGAGTGCCTTTGGGGGCGGCCGGGGAGGCTCCGAGTGCCTTTTGGGGCGGCCGGGGAGGCTCCGAGTGCCTTTCGGGGTGGCCGGGCCGCCCCTGAGTGCCTTTCGGGGCTGCCGGGGAGGCTCCGAGTGCCTTTCGGGGTAGTTGGGCCGCCTCCGAGTGCCTTTGGGGGCGGCCGGGATGCATCCGAGTTCCTTTGTGGGTGGCCGTGGAGGCTCCGAGTGCCTTTCGGGGCGGCCGGGGAGGCTCCGAGTGCCTTTTGGGGTGGCCGAGCCGCCTCCGAGTGCCTTTCGGCGCGTCCGGTCAGGCTCCGAGTGCCTTTCGGGGCGGCCGTGGAGTCTCCGAGTGCCTTTCGGGGCGGCCGGGAAGGCTCCGAGTGCCTTTGGGGGCAGTCGGGGAGGCTCCGAGTGCCTTTCAGAGTGGCCGGGGAGGCTCCGAGTGCCTGTCGGGGTGGCCGGGCAGGCTCCGAGTGCCTTTTCGGGGCGGCCGGGCAGGCTCCGAGTGCCTTTGTGGGCGGCCGTGGAGGCTCTGAGTGCCTTTCGGGGCGGCCGGGGATGCTCCGAGTGCCTTTCGGGGCGGTCGGGGAGGCTCCGAGTGCCTTTGGGGGCGGCCGGGGAGTCTCCGAGTGCCTTTCGGGGCAGCCGTGGAGGCTCCGAGTGCCTTTGGGGGCGAGTGTGCAGGCTCCGAGTGCCTTTGGGGGCTGCCGGGCCGGCTCCGAGTGCCTTTGGGGGTCCCCGGGGAGGCTCCGAGTGCCTTTGGGGGCTGCCGGGCCGCCTCCGAGTGCCTTTGCGGGTGGCCGGGGAGGCTCCGAGTGCCTTTCGGGGCGGCCGGGGATGCTCCGAGTGCCTTTCGGGGTGGCCGTTCCCCCTCCGAATGCCTTTCGGGGCGGCTGGGCCCGTCCCAGTGCCTTTCGGGGCGGCCGGACCGGCTCCGAGTGGCTTTCGGGGCGGCTGGCGAGGCTCTAATTGCCTTTTGGGACTGCCGGGGAGGCTCCGAGTGCCTTTGGGGGCGGCCGGGGAGGCTCCGAGTGCCTTTCGGGGTGGCCGGGGAGGCTCCGAGTGCCTTTGGGGGCGGCCGGGGAGGCTCCGAGTGCCTTTCGGGGTGGCCGGGCCGCCTCTGAGTGCCTTTCAGGGCTGCCGGGGAGGCTCCGAGTGCCTTTCGGGGTAGCCGGGCCGCCTCCGAGTGCCTTTGGGGGCGGCCGGGATGCATCCAAGTGCCTTTCGGGGTGGCTGTGGAGGCTCCTAGTGCCTTTCGGGGCGGTCGGGCAGGCTCCGAGTGCCTTTTGGGGTGGCCGGGCCGCCTCCGAGTGCTTTTCGGGGTGGCCGGGCTGCATCCAAGTGCCTTTGGGGGCGGCTGGGGAGGCTCCGAGTGCCTTTGGGGGCGGCCGTGGAGGCTCCGAGTGCCTTTGCGGGCGGCCGGGGAGGCTCCGAGTGCCTTTGGGGGCGGCCGGGGAGGCTCCGAGTGCCTTTCGGGGCGGCCGTGGAGTCTCCGAGTGCCTTTCGTGGCAGCCGTGGAGGCTCCGAGTGCCTTTGGGGGCGAGTGTGCAGGCTCCGAGTGCCTTTTTGGGCGGCCGTGCCGCCTCCGAGTGCCTTTCGGGGCGGCCGGGGAGGCTCCGAGTGCCTTTCGGGGTGGCCGAGCCGCCTCCGAGTGCCTTTCGGCGCGTCCGGTCAGGCTCCGAGTGCCTTTCGGCGCGGCCGGTGAGGCTCCGAGTGCCTTTCGGTGTGGCCGGGGAGGCTCCGAGTGCCTGTCGGGGTGGCCGGGCAGGCTCCGAGTGCCTTTTCGGGCGGTCGGACAGGCTCCGAGTGCCTTTGTGGGCGGCCGTGGAGTCTCCGAGTGCCTTTCGGGGCGGCCGGGGAGGCTCCGAGTGCCTTTCGGGGCGGTCGGGGAGGCTCCGAGTGCGTTTGTGGGCGGCCGGGGAGTCTCCGAGTGCCTTTCGGGGCAGCCGTGGAGGCTCCGAGTGCCTTTTGGGGCGAGTGTGCAGACTCCGAGTGCCTTTCGGGGCGGCCGGGGAGGCTCCGAGTGCCTTTCGGGGCGGCCGGGGAGGCTCCGAGTGCCTTTCGGGGTGGCCGAGCCGCCTCCGAGTGCCTTTCGGCGCGTCCGGTCAGGCTCCGAGTGCCTTTCGGGGCGGTCGGGCAGGCTCCGAGTGCCTTTCGGGGCGGTCGGGCAGGCTCCGAGTGCCTTTCGGGGCGGCCATGGAGGCTCGGAGTGCCTTTGGGGGCGGCTGTGCAGGCTCCGATTGCCTTTGGGGGCTGCCGGGCCGGCTCCGAGTGCCTTTGGGGGTCCCCGGGGAGGCTCCGAGTGCCTTTGGGGGCTGCCGGGCCGGCTCCGAGTGCCTTTCGGGGTGGCCGGGCCGCCTCCGAGTGCCTTTCGGGGCGGCCGGGGATGCTCCGAGTGCCTTTCGGGGTGGCCGTTCCCCCTCCGAATGCCTTTCGGGGCGGCTGGGCCCGTCCCAGTGCCTTTCGGGGCGGCCGGACCGGCTCCGAGTGGCTTTCGGGGCGGCCGGCGAGGCTCTAATTGCCTTTCCGGACTGCCAGGGAGGCTCCGAGTGCCTTTGGGGGCGGCCGGGGAGGCTCCGAGTGCCTTTCGGGGTGGCCGGGGAGGCTCCGAGTGCCTTTTGGGGCGGCCGGGGAGGCTCCGAGTGCCTTTCGGGGTGGCCGGGCCGCCCCTGAGTGCCTTTCGGGGCTGCCGGGGAGGCTCCGAGTGCCTTTCGGGGTAGTTGGGCCGCCTCCGAGTGCCTTTGGGGGCGGCCGGGATGCATCCGAGTTCCTTTGTGGGTGGCCGTGGAGGCTCCGAGTGCCTTTCGGGGCGGCCGGGGAGGCTCCGAGTGCCTTTTGGGGTGGCCGAGCCGCCTCCGAGTGCCTTTCGGCGCGTCCGGTCAGGCTCCGAGTGCCTTTCGGGGCGGTCGGGCAGGCTCCGAGTGCCTTTCGGGGCGGCCGTGGAGTCTCCGAGTGCCTTTCGGGGCGGCCGGGAAGGCTCCGAGTGCCTTTCGGGGCAGTCGGGGAGGCTCCGAGTGCCTTTCAGAGTGGCCGGGGAGGCTCCGAGTGCCTGTCGGGGTGGCCGGGCAGGCTCCGAGTGCCTTTCGGGGTGGCCGGGCCGCCTCTGAGTGCCTTTCGGGGCTGCCGGGGAGGCTCCGAGTGCCTTTCGGGGTAGCCGGGCCGCCTCCGAGTGCCTTTGGGGGCGGCCGGGATGCATCCAAGTGCCTTTCGGGGTGGCTGTGGAGGCTCCTAGTGCCTTTCGGGGCGGTCGGGCAGGCTCCGAGTGCCTTTCGGGGTGGCCGGGCCACCTCCGAGTGCTTTTCGGGGCGGCCGGGCTGCATCCAAGTGCCTTTGGGGGCGGCTGGGGAGGCTCCGAGTGCCTTTGGGGGCGGCCGTGGAGGCTCCGAGTGCCTTTGCGGGCGGCCGGGGAGGCTCCGAGTGCCTTTCGGGGCGGCCGTGGAGTCTCCGAGTGCCTTTCGTGGCAGCCGTGGAGGCTCCGAGTGCCTTTGGGGGCGAGTGTGCAGGCTCCGAGTGCCTTTTTGGGCGGCCGTGCCGCCTCCGAGTGCCTTTCGGGGCGGCCGGGGAGGCTCCGAGTGCCTTTCGGGGTGGCCGTTCCCCCTCCGAATGCCTTTCGGGGCGGCTGGGCCCGTCCCAGTGCCTTTCGGGGCGGCCGGACCGGCTCCGAGTGGCTTTCGGGGCGGCCGGCGAGGCTCTAATTGCCTTTCCGGACTGCCAGGGAGGCTCCGAGTGCCTTTGGGGGCGGCCGGGGAGGCTCCGAGTGCCTTTCGGGGTGGCCGGGGAGGCTCCGAGTGCCTTTTGGGGCGGCCGGGGAGGCTCCGAGTGCCTTTCGGGGTAGCCGGGCCGCCCCTGAGTGCCTTTCGGGGCTGCCGGGGAGGCTCCGAGTGCCTTTCGGGGTAGTTGGGCCGCCTCCGAGTGCCTTTGGGGGCGGCCGGGATGCATCCGAGTTCCTTTGTGGGTGGCCGTGGAGGCTCCGAGTGCCTTTCGGGGCGGCCGGGGAGGCTCCGAGTGCCTTTTGGGGTGGCCGAGCCGCCTCCGAGTGCCTTTCGGCGCGTCCGGTCAGGCTCCGAGTGCCTTTCGGGGCGGTCGGGCAGGCTCCGAGTGCCTTTCGGGGCGGCCGTGGAGTCTCCGAGTGCCTTTCGGGGCGGCCGGGAAGGCTCCGAGTGCCTTTGGGGGCAGTCGGGGAGGCTCCGAGTGCCTTTCAGAGTGGCCGGGGAGGCTCCGAGTGCCTGTCGGGGTGGCCGGGCAGGCTCCGAGTGCCTTTCGGGGTGGCCGGGCCGCCTCTGAGTGCCTTTCGGGGCTGCCGGGGAGGCTCCGAGTGCCTTTCGGGGTAGCCGGGCCGCCTCCGAGTGCCTTTGGGGGCGGCCGGGATGCATCCAAGTGCCTTTCGGGGTGGCTGTGGAGGCTCCTAGTGCCTTTCGGGGCGGTCGGGCAGGCTCCGAGTGCCTTTCGGGGTGGCCGGGCCGCCTCCGAGTGCTTTTCGGGGCGGCCGGGCTGCATCCAAGTGCCTTTGGGGGCGGCTGGGGAGGCTCCGAGTGCCTTTGGGGGCGGCCGTGGAGGCTCCGAGTGCCTTTGCGGGCCGCCGGGGAGGCTCCGAGTGCCTTTGGGGGCGGCCGGGGAGGCTCCGAGTGCCTTTCGGGGCGGCCGTGGAGTCTCCGAGTGCCTTTCGTGGCAGCCGTGGAGGCTCCGAGTGCCTTTGGGGGCGAGTGTGCAGGCTCCGAGTGCCTTTTTGGGCGGCCGTGCCGCCTCCGAGTGCCTTTCGGGGCGGCCGGGGAGGCTCCGAGTGCCTTTCGGGGTGGCCGAGCCGCCTCCGAGTGCCTTTCGGGGTGGCCGGGCCACCTCCGAGTGCCTTTGTGGGCGGCCGAGCCGGCTCCGAATGCCTTTTGGGGTGGCCGGGGAGGCTCCGAGTGCCTTTCGGGGTGGCCGGGCCGCCTCTGAGTGCCTTTCGGGGCTGCCGGGGAGGCTCCGAGTGCCTTTCGGGGTAGCCGGTCCGCCTCCGAGTGCCTTTGTGGGCGGCCGGGGAGGCTCCAAGTGCCTTTGTGGTCGGCCGTGCCGCCTCTGAGTGCCTTTCGAGGCGTCCGGGGAGGCTCCGAGTGCCTTTCGGGGTGGCCGGGCCGCCTCCGAGTGCCTTTCGGGGCGGCCGCGGAGGCTCCGAGTGCCTTTGGGGGCAGCCGGGGATTCTCCGAGTGCCTTTCGGGGTGGCCGTTCCCCCTCCGAATGCCTTTCGGGGCGGCTGGGCCCGTCCCAGTGCCTTTCGGGGCGGCCGGACCGGCTCCGAGTGGCTTTCGGGGCGGCCGGCGAGGCTCTAATTGCCTTTCCGGACTGCCGGGGAGGCTCCGAGTGCCTTTTGGGGCGGCCGGGAAGGCTCCGAGTGCCTTTCGGGGTGGCCGGGGAGGCTCCGAGTGCCTTTTGGGGCGGCCGGGGAGGCTCCGAGTGCCTTTCGGGGTGGCCGGGCCGCCTCTGAGTGCCTTTCGGGGCTGCCGGGGAGGCTCCGAGTGCCTTTCGGGGTAGTTGGGCCGCCTCCGAGTGCCTTTGGGGGCGGCCAGGATGCATCCGAGTTCCTTTGTGGGTGGCCGTGGAGGCTCCGAGTGCCTTTCGGGGCGGCCGGGGAGGCTCCGAGTGCCTTTTGGGGTGGCCGAGCCGCCTCCGAGTGCCTTTCGGCGCGTCCGGTCAGGCTCCGAGTGCCTTTCGGGGCGGTCGGGCAGGCTCCGAGTGCCTTTCGGGGCGGCCGTGGAGTCTCCGAGTGCCTTTCGGGGCGGCCGGGAAGGCTCCGAGTGCCTTTGGGGGCAGTCGGGGAGGCTCCGAGTGCCTTTCAGAGTGGCCGGGGAGGCTCCGAGTGCCTGTCGGGGTGGCCGGGCAGGCTCCGAGTGCCTTTCGGGGTGGCCGGGCCGCCTCTGAGTGCCTTTCGGGGCTGCCGGGGAGGCTCCGAGTGCCTTTCGGGGTAGCCGGGCCGCCTCCGAGTGCCTTTGGGGGCGGCCGGGATGCATCCAAGTGCCTTTCGGGTGGCTGTGGAGGCTCCTAATGCCTTTCGGGGCGGTCGGGCAGGCTCCAAGTGCCTTTCGGGGTGGCCGGGCCGCCTCCGAGTGCTTTTCGGGGCGGCCGGGCTGCATCCAAGTGCCTTTGGGGGCGGCTGGGGAGGCTCCGAGTGCCTTTGGGGGCGGCCGTGGAGGCTCCGAGTGCCTTTGCGGGCGGCCGGGGAGGCTCCGAGTGCCTTTCGGGGCGGCCGGGGAGGCTCCGAGTGCCTTTCGGGGCGGCCGTGGAGTCTCCGAGTGCCTTTCGTGGCAGCCGTGGAGGCTCCGAGTGCCTTTGGGGGCGAGTGTGCAGGCTCCGAGTGCCTTTTTGGGCGGCCGTGCCGCCTCCGAGTGCCTTTCGGGGCGGCCGGGGAGGCTCCGAGTGCCTTTCGGGGTGGCCGAGCCGCCTCCGAGTGCCTTTCGGCGCGTCCGGTCAGGCTCCGAGTGCCTTTCGGCGCGGCCGGTGAGGCTCCGAGTGCCTTTCGGTGTGGCCGGGGAGGCTCCGAGTGCCTGTCGGGGTGGCCGGGCAGGCTCCGAGTGCCTTTTCGGGCGGTCGGGGAGGCTCCGAGTGCCTTTGTGGGCGGCCGTGGAGGCTCCGAGTGCCTTTCGGGGCGGCCGGGGAGGCTCCGAGTGCCTTTCGGGGCGGTCGGGGAGGCTCCGAGTGCGTTTGTGGGCGGCCGGGGAGTCTCCGAGTGCCTTTCGGGGCAGCCGTGGAGGCTCCGAGTGCCTTTTGGGGCGAGTGTGCAGACTCCGAGTGCCTTTCGGGGCGGCCGGGGAGGCTCCGAGTGCCTTTCGGGGCGGCCGGGGAGGCTCCGAGTGCCTTTCGGGGTGGCCGAGCCGCCTCCGAGTGCCTTTCGGCGCGTCCGGTCAGGCTCCGAGTGCCTTTCGGGGCGGTCGGGCAGGCTCCGAGTGCCTTTCGGGGCGGTCGGGCAGGCTCCGAGTGCCTTTCGGGGCGGCCATGGAGGCTCGGAGTGCCTTTGGGGGCGGCTGTGCAGGCTCCGATTGCCTTTGGGGGCTGCCGGGCCGGCTCCGAGTGCCTTTGGGGGCGGCCGTGGAGGCTCCGAGTGCCTTTGGGGGCTGCCGGGCCGGCTCCGAGTGCCTTTCGGGGTGGCCGGGCCGCCTCCGAGTGCCTTTCGGGGCGGCCGGGGATGCTCCGAGTGCCTTTCGGGGTGGCCGTTCCCCCTCCGAATGCCTTTCGGGGCGGCTGGGCCCGTCCCAGTGCCTTTCGGGGCGGCCGGACCGGCTCCGAGTGGCTTTCGGGGCGGCCGGCGAGGCTCTAATTGCCTTTCCGGACTGCCAGGGAGGCTCCGAGTGCCTTTGGGGGCGGCCGGGGAGGCTCCGAGTGCCTTTCGGGGTGGCCGGGGAGGCTCCGAGTGCCTTTTGGGGCGGCCGGGGAGGCTCCGAGTGCCTTTCGGGGTGGCCGGGCCGCCCCTGAGTGCCTTTCGGGGCTGCCGGGGAGGCTCCGAGTGCCTTTCGGGGTAGTTGGGCCGCCTCCGAGTGCCTTTGGGGGCGGCCGGGATGCATCCGAGTTCCTTTGTGGGTGGCCGTGGAGGCTCCGAGTGCCTTTCGGGGCGGCCGGGGAGGCTCCGAGTGCCTTTTGGGGTGGCCGAGCCGCCTCCGAGTGCCTTTCGGCGCGTCCGGTCAGGCTCCGAGTGCCTTTCGGGGCGGTCGGGCAGGCTCCGAGTGCCTTTCGGGGCGGCCGTGGAGTCTCCGAGTGCCTTTCGGGGCGGCCGGGAAGGCTCCGAGTGCCTTTGGGGGCAGTCGGGGAGGCTCCGAGTGCCTTTCAGAGTGGCCGGGGAGGCTCCGAGTGCCTGTCGGGGTGGCCGGGCAGGCTCCGAGTGCCTTTCGGGGTGGCCGGGCCGCCTCTGAGTGCCTTTCGGGGCTGCCGGGGAGGCTCCGAGTGCCTTTCGGGGTAGCCGGGCCGCCTCCGAGTGCCTTTGGGGGCGGCCGGGATGCATCCAAGTGCCTTTCGGGGTGGCTGTGGAGGCTCCTAGTGCCTTTCGGGGCGGTCGGGCAGGCTCCGAGTGCCTTTCGGGGTGGCCGGGCCGCCTCCGAGTGCTTTTCGGGGCGGCCGGGCTGCATCCAAGTGCCTTTGGGGGCGGCTGGGGAGGCTCCGAGTGCCTTTGGGGGCGGCCGTGGAGGCTCCGAGTGCCTTTGCGGGCGGCCGGGGAGGCTCCGAGTGCCTTTGGGGGCGGCCGGGGAGGCTCCGAGTGCCTTTCGGGGCGGCCGTGGAGTCTCCGAGTGCCTTTCGTGGCAGCCGTGGAGGCTCCGAGTGCCTTTGGGGGCGAGTGTGCAGGCTCCGAGTGCCTTTTTGGGCGGCCGTGCCGCCTCCGAGTGCCTTTCGGGGCGGCCGGGGAGGCTCCGAGTGCCTTTCGGGGTGGCCGAGCCGCCTCCGAGTGCCTTTCGGCGCGTCCGGTCAGGCTCCGAGTGCCTTTCGGCGCGGCCGGTGAGGCTCCGAGTGCCTTTCGGTGTGGCCGGGGAGGCTCCGAGTGCCTGTCGGGGTGGCCGGGCAGGCTCCGAGTGCCTTTTCGGGCGGTCGGACAGGCTCCGACTGCCTTTGTGGGCGGCCGTGGAGGCTCCGAGTGCCTTTCGGGGCGGCCTGGCCGCCTCCGAGTGCCTTTGGGGGCGGCCGTGGAGGCTCCGAGTGCCTTTGGGGGCGGCCGTGGAGGCTCCGAGTGCCTTTGTGGGCGGCCGGGCCGGCTCCGAGTGCCTTTCGGGGTGGCCGGCCCGCTCCGAGTGCCTTTCGGGGTGGCCGGGGAGGCTCCGAGTGCCTTTTGGGGCGGCCGGGCCGGCCCCGAGTGCCTTTCGGGGCGGTCGGCCGCCTCCGAGTGCTTTTCGGGGCGGCCGGGAAGGCTCCGAGTGCCTTTGTGGGCGGCCGGGGAGGCTCCGAGTGCCTTTCGGGGCGGCCGGGGAGGCTCCGAGTGCCTTTCGGGGCATCCTAGAGGCTCCGAGTGCCTTTCGGGGTGGCCGGGCCACCTCCGAGTGCCTTTGTGGGCGGCCGAGCCGGCTCCGAATGCCTTTTGGGGTGGCCGGGGAGGCTCCGAGTGCCTTTCGGGGTGGCCGGGCCGCCTCTGAGTGCCTTTCGGGGCTGCCGGGGAGGCTCCGAGTGCCTTTCGGGGTAGCCGGTCCGCCTCCGAGTGCCTTTGTGGGCGGCCGGGGAGGCTCCAAGTGCCTTTGTGGTCGGCCGTGCCGCCTCCGAGTGCCTTTCGAGGCGTCCGGGGAGGCTCCGAGTGCCTTTCGGGGTGGCCGGGCCGCCTCCGAGTGCCTTTCGGGGCGGCCGCGGAGGCTCCGAGTGCCTTTGGGGGCGGCCGGGGATGCTCCGAGTGCCTTTCGGGGTGGCCGTTCCCCCTCCGAATGCCTTTCGGGGCGGCTGGGCCCGTCCCAGTGCCTTTCGGGGCGGCCGGACCGGCTCCGAGTGGCTTTCGGGGCGGCCGGCGAGGCTCTAATTGCCTTTCCGGACTGCCGGGGAGGCTCCGAGTGCCTTTGGGGGCGGCCGGGGAGGCTCCGAGTGCCTTTCGGGGTGGCCGGGGAGGCTCCGAGTGCCTTTTGGGGCGGCCGGGGAGGCTCCGAGTGCCTTTCGGGGTGGCCGGGCCGCCCCTGAGTGCCTTTCGGGGCTGCCGGGGAGGCTCCGAGTGCCTTTCGGGGTAGTTGGGCCGCCTCCGAGTGCCTTTGGGGGCGGCCGGGATGCATCCGAGTTCCTTTGTGGGTGGCCGTGGAGGCTCCGAGTGCCTTTCGGGGTGGCCGGGGAGGCTCCGAGTGCCTTTTGGGGTGGCCGAGCCGCCTCCGAGTGCCTTTCGGCGCGTCCGGTCAGGCTCCGAGTGCCTTTCGGGGCGGTCGGGCAGGCTCCGAGTGCCTTTCGGGGCGGCCGTGGAGTCTCCGAGTGCCTTTCGGGGCGGCCGGGAAGGCTCCGAGTGCCTTTGGGGGCAGTCGGGGAGGCTCCGAGTGCCTTTCAGAGTGGCCGGGGAGGCTCCGAGTGCCTTTCGGGGTGGCCGGGCCACCTCCGAGTGCTTTTCGGGGTGGCCGGGCTGCATCCAAGTGCCTTTGGGGGCGGCCGTGGAGGCTCCGAGTGCCTTTGTGGGCGGCCGGGAAGGCTCCGAGTGCCTTTGGTGGTGCCCGGGGAGGCTCCGAGTGCCTTTCGGGCGGCCGGGGAGGCTCCGAGTGCCTTTCGGGGCGGCCGGGGAGGCTCCGAGTGGCTTTCGGGGAGGCCCGGCCGCCTCCGAGTGCCTTTCGGGGCGGCCGGGGAGGCTCCGAGTGCCTTTCAGAGCGGCCGGGGAGGCTCCGAGTGCCTGTCGGGGTGGCCGGGGAGGCTCCGAGTGCCTTTTCGGGGCGGCCGGGCAGGCTCCGAGTGCCTTTGTGGGCGGCTGTGGAGGCTCCGAGTGCCTTTCGGGGCGGCCGGGGAGGCTCCGAGTGCCTTTCGGGGCGGTCGGGGAGGCTCCGAGTGCCTTTGTGGGCGGCCGGGGAGTCTCCGAGTGCCTTTCGGGGCAGCCGTGGAGGCTCCGAGTGCCTTTTGGGGCGAGTGTGCAGGCTCCGAGTGCCTTTTGGGGCGGCCGTGCCGCCTCCGAGTGCCTTTCGGGGCGGCCGGGGAGGCTCCGAGTGCCTTTCGGGGTGGCCGAGCCGCCTCCGAGTGCCTTTCGACGCGTCCGGTGAGGCTCCGAGTGCCTTTCGGGGCGGTCGGGCAGGCTCCGAGTGCCTTTCGGGGCGGCCGTGGAGTCTCCGAGTGCCTTTCGGGGCGGCCGGGGATGCTCCGAGTGCCTTTCGGGGTGGCCGTTCCCCCTCCGAATGCCTTTCGGGGCGGCTGGGCTCGTCCCTGTGCCTTTCGGGGCGGCCGGACCGGCTCCGAGTGGCTTTCGGGGCGGCCGGCGAGGCTCTAATTGCCTTTCCGGACTGCCGGGGAGGCTCCGAGTGCCTTTGGGGGCGGCCGGGGAGGCTCCGAGTGCCTTTCGGGGTGGCCGGGGAGGCTCCGAGTGCCTTTGGGGGCGGCCGGGGAGGCTCCGAGTGCCTTTTGGGGCGGCCGGGGAGGCTCCGAGTGCCTTTCGGGGTGGCCGGGCCGCCCCTGAGTGCCTTTCGGGGCTGCCGGGGAGGCTCCGAGTGCCTTTCGGGGTAGTTGGGCCGCCTCCGAGTGCCTTTGGGGGCGGCCGGGATGCATCCGAGTTCCTTTGTGGGTGGCCGTGGAGGCTCCGAGTGCCTTTCGGGGCGGCCGGGGAGGCTCCGAGTGCCTTTTGGGGTGGCCGAGCCGCCTCCGAGTGCCTTTCGGCGCGTCCGGTCAGGCTCCGAGTGCCTTTCGGGGCGGCCGTGGAGTCTCCGAGTGCCTTTCGGGGCGGCCGGGAAGGCTCCGAGTGCCTTTGGGGGCAGTCGGGGAGGCTCCGAGTGCCTTTCAGAGTGGCCGGGGAGGCTCCGAGTGCCTGTCGGGGTGGCCGGGCAGGCTCCGAGTGCCTTTTCGGGGCGGCCGGGCAGGCTCCGAGTGCCTTTGTGGGCGGCCGTGGAGGCTCTGAGTGCCTTTCGGGGCGGCCGGGGATGCTCCGAGTGCCTTTCGGGGCGGTCGGGGAGGCTCCGAGTGCCTTTGGGGGCGGCCGGGGAGTCTCCGAGTGCCTTTCGGGGCAGCCGTGGAGGCTCCGAGTGCCTTTGGGGGCGAGTGTGCAGGCTCCGAGTGCCTTTGGGGGCTGCCGGGCCGGCTCCGAGTGCCTTTGGGGGTCCCCGGGGAGGCTCCGAGTGCCTTTGGGGGCTGCCGGGCCGCCTCCGAGTGCCTTTGCGGGTGGCCGGGGAGGCTCCGAGTGCCTTTCGGGGCGGCCGGGGATGCTCCGAGTGCCTTTCGGGGTGGCCGTTCCCCCTCCGAATGCCTTTCGGGGCGGCTGGGCCCGTCCCAGTGCCTTTCGGGGCGGCCGGACCGGCTCCGAGTGGCTTTCGGGGCGGCTGGCGAGGCTCTAATTGCCTTTTGGGACTGCCGGGGAGGCTCCGAGTGCCTTTGGGGGCGGCCGGGGAGGCTCCGAGTGCCTTTCGGGGTGGCCGGGGAGGCTCCGAGTGCCTTTGGGGGCGGCCGGGGAGGCTCCGAGTGCCTTTCGGGGTGGCCGGGCCGCCTCTGAGTGCCTTTCAGGGCTGCCGGGGAGGCTCCGAGTGCCTTTCGGGGTAGCCGGGCCGCCTCCGAGTGCCTTTGGGGGCGGCCGGGATGCATCCAAGTGCCTTTCGGGGTGGCTGTGGAGGCTCCTAGTGCCTTTCGGGGCGGTCGGGCAGGCTCCGAGTGCCTTTTGGGGTGGCCGGGCCGCCTCCGAGTGCTTTTCGGGGTGGCCGGGCTGCATCCAAGTGCCTTTGGGGGCGGCTGGGGAGGCTCCGAGTGCCTTTGGGGGCGGCCGTGGAGGCTCCGAGTGCCTTTGCGGGCGGCCGGGGAGGCTCCGAGTGCCTTTGGGGGCGGCCGGGGAGGCTCCGAGTGCCTTTCGGGGCGGCCGTGGAGTCTCCGAGTGCCTTTCGTGGCAGCCGTGGAGGCTCCGAGTGCCTTTGGGGGCGAGTGTGCAGGCTCCGAGTGCCTTTTTGGGCGGCCGTGCCGCCTCCGAGTGCCTTTCGGGGCGGCCGGGGAGGCTCCGAGTGCCTTTCGGGGTGGCCGAGCCGCCTCCGAGTGCCTTTCGGCGCGTCCGGTCAGGCTCCGAGTGCCTTTCGGCGCGGCCGGTGAGGCTCCGAGTGCCTTTCGGTGTGGCCGGGGAGGCTCCGAGTGCCTGTCGGGGTGGCCGGGCAGGCTCCGAGTGCCTTTTCGGGCGGTCGGACAGGCTCCGAGTGCCTTTGTGGGCGGCCGTGGAGTCTCCGAGTGCCTTTCGGGGCGGCCGGGGAGGCTCCGAGTGCCTTTCGGGGCGGTCGGGGAGGCTCCGAGTGCGTTTGTGGGCGGCCGGGGAGTCTCCGAGTGCCTTTCGGGGTGGCCGAGCCGCCTCCGAGTGCCTTTCGGCGCGTCCGGTCAGGCTCCGAGTGCCTTTCGGGGCGGTCGGGCAGGCTCCGAGTGCCTTTCGGGGCGGTCGGGCAGGCTCCGAGTGCCTTTCGGGGCGGCCATGGAGGCTCGGAGTGCCTTTGGGGGCGGCTGTGCAGGCTCCGATTGCCTTTGGGGGCTGCCGGGCCGGCTCCGAGTGCCTTTGGGGGTCCCCGGGGAGGCTCCGAGTGCCTTTGGGGGCTGCCGGGCCGGCTCCGAGTGCCTTTCGGGGTGGCCGGGCCGCCTCCGAGTGCCTTTCGGGGCGGCCGGGGATGCTCCGAGTGCCTTTCGGGGTGGCCGTTCCCCCTCCGAATGCCTTTCGGGGCGGCTGGGCCCGTCCCAGTGCCTTTCGGGGCGGCCGGACCGGCTCCGAGTGGCTTTCGGGGCGGCCGGCGAGGCTCTAATTGCCTTTCCGGACTGCCAGGGAGGCTCCGAGTGCCTTTGGGGGCGGCCGGGGAGGCTCCGAGTGCCTTTCGGGGTGGCCGGGGAGGCTCCGAGTGCCTTTTGGGGCGGCCGGGGAGGCTCCGAGTGCCTTTCGGGGTGGCCGGGCCGCCCCTGAGTGCCTTTCGGGGCTGCCGGGGAGGCTCCGAGTGCCTTTCGGGGTAGTTGGGCCGCCTCCGAGTGCCTTTGGGGGCGGCCGGGATGCATCCGAGTTCCTTTGTGGGCTGCCGGGGAGGCTCCGAGTGCCTTTCGGGGCGGCCGGGGAGGCTCCGAGTGCCTTTTGGGGTGGCCGAGCCGCCTCCGAGTGCCTTTCGGCGCGTCCGGTCAGGCTCCGAGTGCCTTTCGGGGCGGTCGGGCAGGCTCCGAGTGCCTTTCGGGGCGGCCGTGGAGTCTCCGAGTGCCTTTCGGGGCGGCCGGGAAGGCTCCGAGTGCCTTTGGGGGCAGTCGGGGAGGCTCCGAGTGCCTTTCAGAGTGGCCGGGGAGGCTCCGAGTGCCTGTCGGGGTGGCCGGGCAGGCTCCGAGTGCCTTTCGGGGTGGCCGGGCCGCCTCTGAGTGCCTTTCGGGGCTGCCGGGGAGGCTCCGAGTGCCTTTCGGGGTAGCCGGGCCGCCTCCGAGTGCCTTTGGGGGCGGCCGGGATGCATCCAAGTGCCTTTCGGGGTGGCTGTGGAGGCTCCTAGTGCCTTTCGGGGCGGTCGGGCAGGCTCCGAGTGCCTTTCGGGGTGGCCGGGCCACCTCCGAGTGCTTTTCGGGGCGGCCGGGCTGCATCCAAGTGCCTTTGGGGGCGGCCGTGCCGCCTCCGAGTGCCTTTGTGGGCGGCCGGGAAGGCTCCGAGTGCCTTTGGTGGTGCCCGGGGAGGCTCCGAGTGCCTTTCGGGCGGCCGGGGAGGCTCCGAGTGCCTTTCGGGGCGGCCGGGCCGCCTCTGAGTGCCTTTCGGGGCTGCCGGGGAGGCTCCGAGTGCCTTTCGGGGTAGCCGGTCCGCCTCCGAGTGCCTTTGTGGGCGGCCGGGGAGGCTCCAAGTGCCTTTGTGGTCGGCCGTGCCGCCTCCGAGTGCCTTTCGAGGCGTCCGGGGAGGCTCCGAGTGCCTTTCGGGGTGGCCGGGCCGCCTCTGAGTGCCTTTCGGGGCTGCCGGGGAGGCTCCGAGTGCCTTTCGGGGTAGCCGGTCCGCCTCCGAGTGCCTTTGTGGGCGGCCGGGGAGGCTCCAAGTGCCTTTGTGGTCGGCCGTGCCGCCTCCGAGTGCCTTTCGAGGCGTCCGGGGAGGCTCCGAGTGCCTTTCGGGGTGGCCGGGCCGCCTCCGAGTGCCTTTCGGGGTGGCCGCGGAGGCTCCGAGTGCCTTTGGGGGCGGCCGGGGATTCTCCGAGTGCCTTTCGGGGTGGCCGTTCCCCCTCCGAATGCCTTTCGGGGCGGCTGGGCCCGTCCCAGTGCCTTTCGGGGCGGCCGGACCGGCTCCGAGTGGCTTTCGGGGCGGCCGGCGAGGCTCTAATTGCCTTTCCGGACTGCCGGGGAGGCTCCGAGTGCCTTTTGGGGCGGCCGGGGAGGCTCCGAGTGCCTTTCGGGGTGGCCGGGGAGGCTCCGAGTGCCTTTTGGGGCGGCCGGGGAGGCTCCGAGTGCCTTTCGGGGTGGCCGGGCCGCCCCTGAGTGCCTTTCGGGGCTGCCGGGGAGGCTCCGAGTGCCTTTCGGGGTAGTTGGGCCGCCTCCGAGTGCCTTTGGGGGCGGCCGGGATGCATCCGAGTTCCTTTGTGGGTGGCCGTGGAGGCTCCGAGTGCCTTTCGGGGCGGCCGGGGAGGCTCCGAGTGCCTTTTGGGGTGGCCGAGCCGCCTCCGAGTGCCTTTCGGCGCGTCCGGTCAGGCTCCGAGTGCCTTTCGGGGCGGTCGGGCAGGCTCCGAGTGCCTTTCGGGGCGGCCGTGGAGTCTCCGAGTGCCTTTCGGGGCGGCCGGGAAGGCTCCGAGTGCCTTTGGGGGCAGTCGGGGAGGCTCCGAGTGCCTTTCAGAGTGGCCGGGGAGGCTCCGAGTGCCTGTCGGGGTGGCCGGGCCACCTCCGAGTGCTTTTCGGGGTGGCCGGGCTGCATCCAAGTGCCTTTGGGGGCGGCCGTGGAGGCTCCGAGTGCCTTTGTGGGCGGCCGGGAAGGCTCCGAGTGCCTTTGGTGGTGCCTGGGGAGGCTCCGAGTGCCTTTCGGGCGGCCGGGGAGGCTCCGAGTGCCTTTCGGGGCGGCCGGGGAGGCTCCGAGTGGCTTTCGGGGAGGCCCGGCCGCCTCCGAGTGCCTTTCGGGGCGGCCGGGGAGGCTCCGAGTGCCTTTCAGAGCGGCCGGGGAGGCTCCGAGTGCCTGTCGGGGTGGCCGGGGAGGCTCCGAGTGCCTTTTCGGGGCGGCCGGGCAGGCTCCGAGTGCCTTTGTGGGCGGCTGTGGAGGCTCCGAGTGCCTTTCGGGGCGGCCGGGGAGGCTCCGAGTGCCTTTCGGGGCGGTCGGGGAGGCTCCGAGTGCCTTTGTGGGCGGCCGGGGAGTCTCCGAGTGCCTTTCGGGGCAGCCGTGGAGGCTCCGAGTGCCTTTTGGGGCGAGTGTGCAGGCTCCGAGTGCCTTTTGGGGCGGCCGTGCCGCCTCCGAGTGCCTTTCGGGGCGGCCGGGGAGGCTCCGAGTGCCTTTCGGGGTGGCCGAGCCGCCTCCGAGTGCCTTTCGGCGCGTCCGGTCAGGCTCCGAGTGCCTTTCGGGGCGGTCGGGCAGGCTCCGAGTGCCTTTCGGGGCGGCCGTGGAGTCTCCGAGTGCCTTTCGGGGCGGCCGGGGATGCTCCGAGTGCCTTTCGGGGTGGCCGTTCCCCCTCCGAATGCCTTTCGGGGCGGCTGGGCTCGTCCCTGTGCCTTTCGGGGCGGCCGGACCGGCTCCGAGTGGCTTTCGGGGCGGCCGGCGAGGCTCTAATTGCCTTTTGGGACTGCCGGGGAGGCTCCGAGTGCCTTTGGGGGCGGCCGGGGAGGCTCCGAGTGCCTTTCGGGGTGGCCGGGGAGGCTCCGAGTGCCTTTGGGGGCGGCCGGGGAGGCTCCGAGTGCCTTTTGGGGCGGCCGGGGAGGCTCCGAGTGCCTTTCGGGGTGGCCGGGCCGCCCCTGAGTGCCTTTCGGGGCTGCCGGGGAGGCTCCGAGTGCCTTTCGGGGTAGTTGGGCCGCCTCCGAGTGCCTTTGGGGGCGGCCGGGATGCATCCGAGTTCCTTTGTGGGTGGCCGTGGAGGCTCCGAGTGCCTTTCGGGGCGGCCGGGGAGGCTCCGAGTGCCTTTTGGGGTGGCCGAGCCGCCTCCGAGTGCCTTTCGGCGCGTCCGGTCAGGCTCCGAGTGCCTTTCGGGGCGGCCGTGGAGTCTCCGAGTGCCTTTCGGGGCGGCCGGGAAGGCTCCGAGTGCCTTTGGGGGCAGTCGGGGAGGCTCCGAGTGCCTTTCAGAGTGGCCGGGGAGGCTCCGAGTGCCTGTCGGGGTGGCCGGGCAGGCTCCGAGTGCCTTTTCGGGGCGGCCGGGCAGGCTCCGAGTGCCTTTGTGGGCGGCCGTGGAGGCTCTGAGTGCCTTTCGGGGCGGCCGGGGATGCTCCGAGTGCCTTTCGGGGCGGTCGGGGAGGCTCCGAGTGCCTTTGGGGGCGGCCGGGGAGTCTCCGAGTGCCTTTCGGGGCAGCCGTGGAGGCTCCGAGTGCCTTTGGGGGCGAGTGTGCAGGCTCCGAGTGCCTTTTTGGGCGGCCGTGCCGCCTCCGAGTGCCTTTCGGGGCGGCCGGGGAGGCTCCGAGTGCCTTTCGGGGTGGCCGAGCCGCCTCCGAGTGCCTTTCGGCGCGTCCGGTCAGGCTCCGAGTGCCTTTCGGGGCGGTCGGGCAGGCTCCGAGTGCCTTTCGGGGCGGCCGTGGAGTCTCCGAGTGCCTTTCGGGGCGGCCATGGAGGCTCGGAGTGCCTTTGGGGGCGGCTGTGCAGGCTCCGATTGCCTTTGGGGGCTGCCGGGCCGGCTCCGAGTGCCTTTGGGGGTCCCCGGGGAGGCTCCGAGTGCCTTTGGGGGCTGCCGGGCCGCCTCCGAGTGCCTTTGCGGGTGGCCGGGGAGGCTCCGAGTGCCTTTCGGGGCGGCCGGGGATGCTCCGAGTGCCTTTCGGGGTGGCCGTTCCCCCTCCGAATGCCTTTCGGGGCGGCTGGGCCCGTCCCAGTGCCTTTCGGGGCGGCCGGACCGGCTCCGAGTGGCTTTCGGGGCGGCTGGCGAGGCTCTAATTGCCTTTTGGGACTGCCGGGGAGGCTCCGAGTGCCTTTGGGGGCGGCCGGGGAGGCTCCGAGTGCCTTTCGGGGTGGCCGGGGAGGCTCCGAGTGCCTTTGGGGGCGGCCGGGGAGGCTCCGAGTGCCTTTCGGGGTGGCCGGGCCGCCTCTGAGTGCCTTTCAGGGCTGCCGGGGAGGCTCCGAGTGCCTTTCGGGGTAGTTGGGCCGCCTCCGAGTGCCTTTGGGGGCGGCCGGGATGCATCCGAGTTCCTTTGTGGGTGGCCGTGGAGGCTCCGAGTGCCTTTCGGGGCGGCCGGGAAGGCTCCGAGTGCCTTTCGGGGCGGCCGGGAAGGCTCCGAGTGCGTTTGTGGGCGGCCGTGGAGGCTCCGAGTGGCTTTCGGGGAGGCCCGGCCGCCTCTGAGTGCCTTTGTGGGCGGCCGGGGAGGCTCCGAGTGCCTTTGGGGGCGGCCGTGCAGGCTCCGAGTGCCTTTGTGAGCGGCCGTGGAGGCTCCGATTGCCTTTGGGGGCGGCCGGGGAGGCTCCGAGTGCCTTTCGGGGTGGCCGGGGAGTCTCCGAGTGCCTTTCGGGGTTCTCGGGGAGGCTCCGAGTGCCTTTCGGGGCATCCGGGGAGGCTCCGAGTGCCTTTGAGGGTCGCCGGGCAGGCTCTGAGTGCCTTTCGGGGTGGCCGGGGAGGCTCCGAGTGCCTTTTGGGGGTGGCCGGGCAGGCTCCGAGTGTCTTTTCGGGCGGTCGGGCAGGCTCCGAGTGCCTTTGTGGGCGGCTAGGCCGGGTCCGAGGGCCTTTCGGGGCGGCCTGGCCGCCTCCGAGTGCATTTCGGGGCGGTCGGGGAGGCTCCGAGTGCCTTTGTGGGCGGCCGGGTAGGCTCCGAGTGCCTTTGTGGGCGGCCGGGCCGGCTCCGAGTGCCTTTCAGGGCGGCCATGGAGGCTCCGAGTGCCTTTCGGGGTAGCCGGGGCGCTTCCGAGTGCCTTTGGGGGCGGCTGGGGAGGCTCTGAGTGCCTTTCGTGGCGGCCTGGCCGCCTTCGAGTGCATTTCGGGGCAGCCAGGGAGGCTCCCAGTGCCTTTGTGGGCGGCCGGGTAGGCTCCGAGTGCCTTTTGGGGTGGCCGGGGAGGCTCCGAGTGCGTTTTGGGGCGGCCGGGGAGGCTCCGAGTGGCTTTCGGGGAGGCCCAGCCGCCTCTGAGTGCCTTTGGGGGCGTCCGGGGATGCTCCGAGTGCCTTTCAGGGCGGCCGGGAAGGCTCCGAGTGCCTTTCGGGGCGGCCGTGGAGGCTCCGAGTGCCTTTCGGGGCGGCCGGGGATGCTCCGAGTGCCTGTCGGGGTGGCCGGGCAGGCTCCGAGTGCCTTTTGGGGCGGCCGGGGAGGCTCCGAGTGCCTTTCGGGGCGGCCATGGAGGCTCGGAGTGCCTTTGGGGGCGGCTGTGCAGGCTCCGATTGCCTTTGGGGGCTGCCGGGCCGGCTCCGAGTGCCTTTGGGGGCGGCCGGGCAGGCTCCGATTGCCTTTGGGGGCTGCCGGGCAGGCTCCGAGTGCCTTTTGGGGTCGCCGGGCAGGCTCCGAGTGCCTTTGCGGGTGGCCGGGGAGGCTCCGAGTGCCTTTGTGGGCGGCCGTGGAGGCTCCGAGTGCCTTTCGGGGTAGCCGGGGAGGCTCCGAGTGCCTTTCGGGGCTGCCGGGGAGGCTCTGAGTGCCTTTCGAGGTGGCCGCGGAGGCTCCGAGTGCCTTTCGGGGCGGCCGGGAAGGCTCCGAGTGCCTTTCGGGGCGGCCGGGGTGGCTCCGAGTGCCTTTGTGGGCGGCCGTGGAGGCTCCGAGTGGCTTTCGGGGAGGCCCGGCCGCCTCCGAGTGCCTTTCGGCGCGTCCGGTCAGGCTCCGAGTGCCTTTCGGGGCGGTCGGGCAGGCTCCGAGTGCCTTTGGGGGCGTCCGGGGAGGCTCGGAGTGCCTTTGGGGGCGGCTGTGCAGGCTCCGATTGCCTTTGGGGGCTGCCGGGCCGGCTCCGAGTGCCTTTGGGGGTCCCCGGGGAGGCTCCGAGTGCCTTTGGGGGCTGCCGGGCCGGCTCCGAGTGCCTTTGCGGGTGGCCGGGCAGGCTCCGAGTGCCTTTCGGGGCGGCCGGGGATGCTCCGAGTGCCTTTCGGGGTGGCCGTTCCCCCTCCGAATGCCTTTCGGGGCGGCTGGGCTCGTCCCTGTGCCTTTCGGGGCGGCCGGACCGGCTCCGAGTGGCTTTCGGGGCGGCCGGCGAGGCTCTAATTGCCTTTCCGGACTGCTGGGGAGGCTCCGAGTGCCTTTGGGGGCGGCCGGGGAGGCTCCGAGTGCCTTTCGGGGTGGCCGGGGAGGCTCCGAGTGCCTTTGGGGGCGGCCGGGGAGGCTCCGAGTGCCTTTCGGGGTGGCCGGGCCGCCCCTGAGTGCCTTTCGGGGCTGCCGGGGAGGCTCCGAGTGCCTTTCGGGGTAGTTGGGCCGCCTCCGAGTGCCTTTGGGGGCGGCCGGGATGCATCCGAGTTCCTTTGTGGGTGGCCGTGGAGGCTCCGAGTGCCTTTCGGGGCGGCCGGGGAGGCTCCGAGTGCCTTTTGGGGTGGCCGAGCCGCCTCCGAGTGCCTTTCGGCGCGTCCGGTCAGGCTCCGAGTGCCTTTCGGGGCGGCCGTGGAGTCTCCGAGTGCCTTTCGGGGCGGCCGGGAAGGCTCCGAGTGCCTTTGGGGGCAGTCGGGGAGGCTCCGAGTGCCTTTCAGAGTGGCCGGGGAGGCTCCGAGTGCCTGTCGGGGTGGCCGGGCAGGCTCCGAGTGCCTTTTCGGGGCGGCCGGGCAGGCTCCGAGTGCCTTTGTGGGCGGCCGTGGAGGCTCTGAGTGCCTTTCGGGGCGGCCGGGGATGCTCCGAGTGCCTTTCGGGGCGGTCGGGGAGGCTCCGAGTGCCTTTGGGGGCGAGTGTGCAGACTCCGAGTGCCTTTTGGGGCGGCCGTGCCGCCTCCGAGTGCCTTTCGGGGCGGCCGGGGAGGCTCCGAGTGCCTTTCGGGGTGGCCGAGCCGCCTCCGAGTGCCTTTCGGCGCGTCCGGTCAGGCTCCGAGTGCCTTTCGGGGCGGTCGGGCAGGCTCCGAGTGCCTTTCGGGGCGGCCGTGGAGTCTCCGAGTGCCTTTCGGGGCGGCCATGGAGGCTCGGAGTGCCTTTGGGGGCGGCTGTGCAGGCTCCGATTGCCTTTGGGGGCTGCCGGGCCGGCTCCGAGTGCCTTTGGGGGTCCCCGGGCAGGCTCCGATTGCCTTTGGGGGCTGCCGGGCCGCCTCCGAGTGCCTTTGCGGGTGGCCGGGGAGGCTCCGAGTGCCTTTCGGGGCGGCCGGGGATGCTCCGAGTGCCTTTCGGGGTGGCCGTTCCCCCTCCGAATGCCTTTCGGGGCGGCTGGGCCCGTCCCAGTGCCTTTCGGGGCGGCCGGACCGGCTCCGAGTGGCTTTCGGGGCGGCTGGCGAGGCTCTAATTGCCTTTTGGGACTGCCGGGGAGGCTCCGAGTGCCTTTGGGGGCGGCCGGGGAGGCTCCGAGTGCCTTTCGGGGTGGCCGGGGAGGCTCCGAGTGCCTTTTGGGGCGGCCGGGGAGGCTCCGAGTGCCTTTCGGGGTGGCCGGGCCGCCTCTGAGTGCCTTTCAGGGCTGCCGGGGAGGCTCCGAGTGCCTTTCGGGGTAGTTGGGCCGCCTCCGAGTGCCTTTGGGGGCGGCCGGGATGCATCCGAGTTCCTTTGTGGGTGGCCGTGGAGGCTCCGAGTGCCTTTCGGGGCGGCCGGGAAGGCTCCGAGTGCCTTTCGGGGCGGCCGGGCAGGCTCCGAGTGGCTTTCGGGGAGGCCCGGCCGCCTCTGAGTGCCTTTGTGGGCGGCCGGGGAGGCTCCGAGTGCCTTTGGGGGCGGCCGTGCAGGCTCCGAGTGCCTTTGTGAGCGGCCGTGGAGGCTCCGATTGCCTTTGGGGGCGGCCGGGGAGGCTCCGAGTGCCTTTCGGGGTGGCCAGGGAGTCTCCGAGTGCCTTTCGGGGTTCTCGGGGAGGCTCCGAGTGCCTTTCGGGGCATCCGGGGAGGCTCCGAGTGCCTTTGAGGGTCGCCGGGCAGGCTCCGAGTGCCTTTCGGGGTGGCCGGGGAGGCTCCGAGTGCCTTTTGGGGGTGGCCGGGCAGGCTCCGAGTGTCTTTTCGGGCGGTCGGGCAGGCTCCGAGTGCCTTTGTGGGCGGCTAGGCCGGGTCCGAGGGCCTTTCGGGGCGGCCTGGCCGCCTCCGAGTGCATTTCGGGGCGGTCGGGGAGGCTCCGAGTGCCTTTGTGGGCAGCCGGGTAGGCTCCGAGTGCCTTTGTGGGCGGCCGGGCCGGCTCCGAGTGCCTTTCAGGGCGGCCATGGAGGCTCCGAGTGCCTTTCGGGGTAGCCGGGGCGCTTCCGAGTGCCTTTGGGGGCGGCTGGGGAGGCTCTGAGTGCCTTTCGTGGCGGCCTGGCCGCCTTCGAGTGCATTTCGGGGCAGCCAGGGAGGCTCCCAGTGCCTTTGTGGGCGGCCGGGTAGGCTCCGAGTGCCTTTTGGGGTGGCCGGGGAGGCTCCGAGTGCGTTTTGGGGCGGCCGGGGAGGCTCCGAGTGGCTTTCGGGGAGGCCCAGCCGCCTCTGAGTGCCTTTGGGGGCGTCCGGGGATGCTCCGAGTGCCTTTCGGGGCGGCCGGGAAGGCTCCGAGTGCCTTTCGGGGCGGCCGTGGAGGCTCCGAGTGCCTTTGGGGGCGGCCGGGGATGCTGCGAGTGCCTTTCGGGGTGGCCGTTCCCCCTCCGAATGCCTTTCGGGGCGGCTGGGCCCGTCCCAGTGCCTTTCGGGGCGGCCGGACCAGCTCCGAGTGGCTTTCGGGGCGGCCGGCGAGGCTCTAATTGCCTTTCCGGACTGCCGGGGAGGCTCCGAGTGCCTTTGGGGGCGGCCGGGGAGGCTCCGAGTGCCTTTCGGGGTGGCCGGGGAGGCTCCGAGTGCCTTTTGGGGCGGCCGGGGAGGCTCCGAGTGCCTTTCGGGGTGGCCGGGCCGCCCCTGAGTGCCTTTCGGGGCTGCCGGGGAGGCTCCGAGTGCCTTTCGGGGTAGTTGGGCCGCCTCCGAGTGCCTTTGGGGGCGGCCGGGATGCATCCGAGTTCCTTTGTGGGTGGCCGTGGAGGCTCCGAGTGCCTTTCGGGGCGGCCGGGGAGGCTCCGAGTGCCTTTTGGGGTGGCCGAGCCGCCTCCGAGTGCCTTTCGGCGCGTCCGGTCAGGCTCCGAGTGCCTTTCGGGGCGGCCGTGGAGGCTCCGAGTGCCTTTCGGGGCGGCCGTGGAGTCTCCGAGTGCCTTTCGGGGCGGCCGGGAAGGCTCCGAGTGCCTTTGGGGGCAGTCGGGGAGGCTCCGAGTGCCTTTCAGAGTGGCCGGGGAGGCTCCGAGTGCCTGTCGGGGTGGCCGGGCAGGCTCCGAGTGCCTTTTCGGGGCGGCCGGGCAGGCTCCGAGTGCCTTTGTGGGCGGCCGTGGAGGCTCTGAGTGCCTTTCGGGGCGGCCGGGGATGCTCCGAGTGCCTTTCGGGGCGGTCGGGGAGGCTCCGAGTGCCTTTGGGGGCGGCCGGGGAGTCTCCGAGTGCCTTTCGGGGCAGCCGTGGAGGCTCCGAGTGCCTTTGGGGGCGAGTGTGCAGGCTCCGAGTGCCTTTTTGGGCGGCCGTGCCGCCTCCGAGTGCCTTTCGGGGCGGTCGTGGAGGCTCCGAGTGCGTTTCGGGGCGGCCCGGCCACCTGCGAGTGCGTTTGTGGGCTGCCGGGGAGGCTCCGAGTGCCTTTGGGGGTGGCCGGGCCGCCTCCGAGTGCTTTTCGGGGCGGCCGGGCTGCATCCAAGTGCCTTTGGGGGCGGCCGTGGAGGCTCCGAGTGCCTTTGTGGGCGGCCGGGAAGGCTCCGAGTGCCTTTGGTGGTGCCCGGGGAGGCTCCGAGTGCCTTTCGGGCGGCCGGGGAGGCTCCGAGTGCCTTTCGGGGCGGCCGGGGAGGCTCCGAGTGGCTTTCGGGGAGGCCCGGCCGCCTCCGAGTGCCTTTCGGGGCGGCCGGGGAGGCTCCGAGTGCCTTTCAGGGCGGCCGGGGAGGCTCCGAGTGCCTGTCGGGGTGGCCGGGCCGGCTCCGAGTGCCTTTTCGGGGCGGCCGGGCAGGCTCCGAGTGCCTTTGTGGGCGGCCGTGGAGGCTCCGAGTGCCTTTCGGGGTGGCCGGGGAGGCTCCGAGTGCCTTTCGGGGCGGTCGGGGAGGCTCCGAGTGCGTTTGTGGGCGGCCGGGGAGTCTCCGAGTGCCTTTCGGGGCAGCCGTGGAGGCTCCGAGTGCCTTTTGGGGCGAGTGTGCAGGCTCCGAGTGCCTTTTGGGGCGGCCGTGCCGCCTCCGAGTGCCTTTCGGGGCGGCCGGGGAGGCTCCGAGTGCCTTTCGGGGCGGTCGGGCAGGCTCCGAGTGCCTTTCGGGGCGGCCGTGGAGTCTCCGAGTGCCTTTCGGGGCGGCCATGGAGGCTCGGAGTGCCTTTGGGGGCGGCTGTGCAGGCTCCGATTGCCTTTGGGGGCTGCCGGGCCGGCTCCGAGTGCCTTTGGGGGTCCCCGGGCAGGCTCCGATTGCCTTTGGGGGCTGCCGGGCCGCCTCCGAGTGCCTTTGCGGGTGGCCGGGGAGGCTCCGAGTGCCTTTCGGGGCGGCCGGGGATGCTCCGAGTGCCTTTCGGGGTGGCCGTTCCCCCTCCGAATGCCTTTCGGGGCGGCTGGGCCCGTCCCAGTGCCTTTCGGGGCGGCCGGACCGGCTCCGAGTGGCTTTCGGGGCGGCCGGCGAGGCTCTAATTGCCTTTCCGGACTGCCAGGGAGGCTCCGAGTGCCTTTGGGGGCGGCCGGGGAGGCTCCGAGTGCCTTTCGGGGTGGCCGGGGAGGCTCCGAGTGCCTTTTGGGGCGGCCGGGGAGGCTCCGAGTGCCTTTCGGGGTGGCCGGGCCGCCCCTGAGTGCCTTTCAGGGCTGCCGGGGAGGCTCCGAGTGCCTTTCGGGGTAGTTGGGCCGCCTCCGAGTGCCTTTGGGGGCGGCCGGGATGCATCCGAGTTCCTTTGTGGGTGGCCGTGGAGGCTCCGAGTGCCTTTCGGGGCGGCCGGGGAGGCTCCGAGTGCCTTTTGGGGTGGCCGAGCCGCCTCCGAGTGCCTTTCGGCGCGTCCGGTCAGGCTCCGAGTGCCTTTCGGGGCGGTCGGGCAGGCTCCGAGTGCCTTTCGGGGCGGCCGTGGAGTCTCCGAGTGCCTTTCGGGGCGGCCGGGAAGGCTCCGAGTGCCTTTCGGGGCAGTCGGGGAGGCTCCGAGTGCCTTTCAGAGTGGCCGGGGAGGCTCCGAGTGCCTGTCGGGGTGGCCGGGCAGGCTCCGAGTGCCTTTCGGGGTGGCCGGGCCGCCTCTGAGTGCCTTTCGGGGCTGCCGGGGAGGCTCCGAGTGCCTTTCGGGGTAGCCGGGCCGCCTCCGAGTGCCTTTGGGGGCGGCCGGGATGCATCCAAGTGCCTTTCGGGGTGGCTGTGGAGGCTCCTAGTGCCTTTCGGGGCGGTCGGGCAGGCTCCGAGTGCCTTTCGGGGTGACCGGGCCGCCTCCGAGTGCTTTTCGGGGCGGCCGGGCTGCATCCAAGTGCCTTTGGGGGCGGCTGGGGAGGCTCCGAGTGCCTTTGGGGGCGGCCGTGGAGGCTCCGAGTGCCTTTGCGGGCGGCCGGGGAGGCTCCGAGTGCCTTTGGGGGCGGCCGGGGAGGCTCCGAGTGCCTTTCGGGGCGGCCGTGGAGTCTCCGAGTGCCTTTCGTGGCAGCCGTGGAGGCTCCGAGTGCCTTTGGGGGCGAGTGTGCAGGCTCCGAGTGCCTTTTTGGGCGGCCGTGCCGCCTCCGAGTGCCTTTCGGGGCGGCCGGGGAGGCTCCGAGTGCCTTTCGGGGTGGCCGAGCCGCCTCCGAGTGCCTTTCGGCGCGTCCGGTCAGGCTCCGAGTGCCTTTCGGCGCGGCCGGTGAGGCTCCGAGTGCCTTTCGGTGTGGCCGGGGAGGCTCCGAGTGCCTGTCGGGGTGGCCGTGGAGGCTCCGAGTGCCTTTTCGGGCGGTCGGACAGGCTCCGACTGCCTTTGTGGGCGGCCGTGGAGGCTCCGAGTGCCTTTCGGGGCGGTCGGGCCGGCTCCGAGTGCCTTTCGGGGTGGCCGGCCCGCTCCGAGTGCCTTTCGGGGTGGCCGGGGAGGCTCCGAGTGCCTTTTGGGGCGGCCGGGCCGGCCCCGAGTGCCTTTCGGGGCGGTCGGCCGCCTCCGAGTGCTTTTCGGGGCGGCCGGGAAGGCTCCGAGTGCCTTTGTGGGCGGCCGGGGAGGCTCCGAGTGCCTTTCGGGGCGGCCGGGGAGGCTCCGAGTGCCTTTCGGGGCATCCTAGAGGCTCCGAGTGCCTTTCGGGGTGGCCGGGCCACCTCCGAGTGCCTTTGTGGGCGGCCGAGCCGGCTCCGAATGCCTTTTGGGGTGGCCGGGGAGGCTCCGAGTGCCTTTCGGGGTGGCCGGGCCGCCTCTGAGTGCCTTTCGGGGCTGCCGGGGAGGCTCCGAGTGCCTTTCGGGGTAGCCGGTCCGCCTCCGAGTGCCTTTGTGGGCGGCCGGGGAGGCTCCAAGTGCCTTTGTGGTCGGCCGTGCCGCCTCCGAGTGCCTTTCGAGGCGTCCGGGGAGGCTCCGAGTGCCTTTCGGGGTGGCCGGGCCGCCTCCGAGTGCCTTTCGGGGCGGCCGCGGAGGCTCCGAGTGCCTTTGGGGGCGGCCGGGGATGCTCCGAGTGCCTTTCGGGGTGGCCGTTCCCCCTCCGAATGCCTTTCGGGGCGGCTGGGCCCGTCCCAGTGCCTTTCGGGGCGGCCGGACCGGCTCCGAGTGGCTTTCGGGGCGGCCGGCGAGGCTCTAATTGCCTTTCCGGACTGCCGGGGAGGCTCCGAGTGCCTTTTGGGGCGGCCGGGGAGGCTCCGAGTGCCTTTCGGGGTGGCCGGGGAGGCTCCGAGTGCCTTTTGGGGCGGCCGGGGAGGCTCCGAGTGCCTTTCGGGGCGGCCGGGGAGGCTCCGAGTGCCTTTCGGGGTGGCCGGGCCGCCTCTGAGTGCCTTTCAGGGCTTCCGGGGAGTCTCCGAGTGCCTTTCGGGGTAGTTGGGCCGCCTCCGAGTGCCTTTGGGGGCGGCCGGGATGCATCCGAGTTCCTTTGTGGGTGGCCGTGGAGGCTCCGAGTGCCATTCGGGGCGGCCGGGAAGGCTCCGAGTGCCTTTCAGGGCGGCCGGGAAGGCTCCGAGTGCCTTTCGGGGCGGCCGGGGAGGCTCCGAGTGCCTTTCGGGGAGGCCCGGCCGCCTCTGAGTGCCTTTGTGGGCGGCCGGGGAGGCTCCGAGTGCCTTTGGGGGCGGCCGTGCAGGCTCCGAGTGCCTTTGTGAGCGGCCGTGGAGGCTCCGATTGCCTTTGGGGGCGGCCGGGGAGGCTCCGAGTGCCTTTCGGGGTGGCCGGGGAGTCTCCGAGTGCCTTTCGGGGTTCTCGGGGAGGCTCCGAGTGCCTTTCGGGGCATCCGGGGAGGCTCCGAGTGTCTTTGAGGGTCGCCGGGCAGGCTCCGAGTGCCTTTCGGGGTGGCCGGGGAGGCTCCGAGTGCCTTTTGGGGGTGGCCGGGCAGGCTCCGAGTGTCTTTTCGGGCGGTCGGGCAGGCTCCGAGTGCCTTTGTGGGCGGCTAGGCCGGGTCCGAGGGCCTTTCGGGGCGGCCTGGCCGCCTCCGAGTGCATTTCGGGGCGGTCGGGGAGGCTCCGAGTGCCTTTGTGGGCGGCCGGGTAGGCTCCGAGTGCCTTTGTGGGCGGCCGGGCCGGCTCCGAGTGCCTTTCAGGGCGGCCATGGAGGCTCCGAGTGCCTTTCGGGGTAGCCGGGGCGCTTCCGAGTGCCTTTGGGGGCGGCTGGGGAGGCTCTGAGTGCCTTTCGTGGCGGCCTGGCCGCCTTCGAGTGCATTTCGGGGCAGCCAGGGAGGCTCCCAGTGCCTTTGTGGGCGGCCGGGTAGGCTCCGAGTGCCTTTTGGGGTGGCCGGGGAGGCTCCGAGTGCGTTTTGGGGCGGCCGGGGAGGCTCCGAGTGCCTTTCGGGGAGGCCCAGCCGCCTCTGAGTGCCTTTGGGGGCGTCCGGGGATGCTCCGAGTGCCTTTCGGGGCGGCCGGGAAGGCTCCGAGTGCCTTTCGGGGCGGCCGTGGAGGCTCCGAGTGCCTTTGGGGGCGGCCGGGGATGCTGCGAGTGCCTTTCGGGGTGGCCGTTCCCCCTCCGAATGCCTTTCGGGGCGGCTGGGCCCGTCCCAGTGCCTTTCGGGGCGGCCGGACCGGCTCCGAGTGGCTTTCGGGGCGGCCGGCGAGGCTCTAATTGCCTTTCCGGACTGCCGGGGAGGCTCCGAGTGCCTTTGGGGGCGGCCGGGGAGGCTCCGAGTGCCTTTCGGGGTGGCCGGGGAGGCTCCGAGTGCCTTTTGGGGCGGCCGGGGAGGCTCCGAGTGCCTTTCGGGGTGGCCGGGCCGCCCCTGAGTGCCTTTCGGGGCTGCCGGGGAGGCTCCGAGTGCCTTTCGGGGTAGTTGGGCCGCCTCCGAGTGCCTTTGGGGGCGGCCGGGATGCATCCGAGTTCCTTTGTGGGTGGCCGTGGAGGCTCCGAGTGCCTTTCGGGGCGGCCGGGGAGGCTCCGAGTGCCTTTTGGGGTGGCCGAGCCGCCTCCGAGTGCCTTTCGGCGCGTCCGGTCAGGCTCCGAGTGCCTTTCGGGGCGGTCGGGCAGGCTCCGAGTGCCTTTCGGGGCGGCCGTGGAGTCTCCGAGTGCCTTTCGGGGCGGCCGGGAAGGCTCCGAGTGCCTTTGGGGGCAGTCGGGGAGGCTCCGAGTGCCTTTCAGAGTGGCCGGGGAGGCTCCGAGTGCCTGTCGGGGTGGCCGGGCAGGCTCCGAGTGCCTTTTCGGGGCGGCCGGGCAGGCTCCGAGTGCCTTTGTGGGCGGCCGTGGAGGCTCTGAGTGCCTTTCGGGGCGGCCGGGGATGCTCCGAGTGCCTTTCGGGGCGGTCGGGGAGGCTCCGAGTGCCTTTGGGGGCGGCCGGGGAGTCTCCGAGTGCCTTTCGGGGCAGCCGGGGAGGCTCCGAGTGCCTTTGGGGGCGAGTGTGCAGGCTCCGAGTGCCTTTTTGGGCGGCCGTGCCGCCTCCGAGTGCCTTTCGGGGCGGTCGTGGAGGCTCCGAGTGCGTTTCGGGGCGGCCCGGCCGCCTCCGAGTGCGTTTGTGGGCTGCCGGGGAGGCTCCGAGTGCCTTTCGGGGTGGCCGGGCCGCCTCCGAGTGCTTTTCGGGGCGGCCGGGCTGCATCCAAGTGCCTTTGGGGGCGGCCGTGGAGGCTCCGAGTGCCTTTGTGGGCGGCCGGGAAGGCTCCGAGTGCCTTTGGTGGTGCCCGGGGAGGCTCCGAGTGCCTTTCGGGCGGCCGGGGAGGCTCCGAGTGCCTTTCGGGGCGGCCGGGGAGGCTCCGAGTGGCTTTCGGGGCGGTCGGGGAGGCTCCGAGTGCGTTTGTGGGCGGCCGGGGAGTCTCCGAGTGCCTTTCGGGGCAGCCGTGGAGGCTCCGAGTGCCTTTTGGGGCGAGTGTGCAGGCTCCGAGTGCCTTTTGGGGCGGCCGTGCCGCCTCCGAGTGCCTTTCGGGGCGGCCGGGGAGGCTCCGAGTGCCTTTCGGGGTGGCCGAGCCGCCTCCGAGTGCCTTTCGGGGCGGCCGGGGAGGCTCCGAGTGCCTTTCGGGGCGGTCGGGCAGGCTCCGAGTGCCTTTCGGGGCGGCCGTGGAGTCTCCGAGTGCCTTTCGGGGCGGCCATGGAGGCTCGGAGTGCCTTTGGGGGCGGCTGTGCAGGCTCCGATTGCCTTTGGGGGCTGCCGGGCCGGCTCCGAGTGCCTTTGGGGGTCCCCGGGCAGGCTCCGATTGCCTTTGGGGGCTGCCGGGCCGCCTCCGAGTGCCTTTGCGGGTGGCCGGGCCGCCTCCGAGTGCCTTTCGGGGCGGCCGGGGATGCTCCGAGTGCCTTTCGGGGTGGCCGTTCCCCCTCCGAATGCCTTTCGGGGCGGCTGGGCCCGTCCCAGTGCCTTTCGGGGCGGCCGGACCGGCTCCGAGTGGCTTTCGGGGCGGCCGGCGAGGCTCTAATTGCCTTTCCGGACTGCCAGGGAGGCTCCGAGTGCCTTTGGGGGCGGCCGGGGAGGCTCCGAGTGCCTTTCGGGGTGGCCGGGGAGGCTCCGAGTGCCTTTTGGGGCGGCCGGGGAGGCTCCGAGTGCCTTTCGGGGTGGCCGGGCCGCCCCTGAGTGCCTTTCGGGGCTGCCGGGGAGGCTCCGAGTGCCTTTCGGGGTAGTTGGGCCGCCTCCGAGTGCCTTTGGGGGCGGCCGGGATGCATCCGAGTTCCTTTGTGGGTGGCCGTGGAGGCTCCGAGTGCCTTTCGGGGCGGCCGGGGAGGCTCCGAGTGCCTTTTGGGGTGGCCGAGCCGCCTCCGAGTGCCTTTCGGCGCGTCCGGTCAGGCTCCGAGTGCCTTTCGGGGCGGTTGGGCAGGCTCCGAGTGCCTTTCGGGGCGGCCGTGGAGTCTCCGAGTGCCTTTCGGGGCGGCCGGGAAGGCTCCGAGTGCCTTTGGGGGCAGTCGGGGAGGCTCCGAGTGCCTTTCAGAGTGGCCGGGGAGGCTCCGAGTGCCTGTCGGGGTGGCCGGGCAGGCTCCGAGTGCCTTTCGGGGTGGCCGGGCCGCCTCTGAGTGCCTTTCGGGGCTGCCGGGGAGGCTCCGAGTGCCTTTCGGGGTAGCCGGGCCGCCTCCGAGTGCCTTTGGGGGCGGCCGGGATGCATCCAAGTGCCTTTCGGGGTGGCTGTGGAGGCTCCTAGTGCCTTTCGGGGCGGTCGGGCAGGCTCCGAGTGCCTTTCGGGGTGGCCGGGCCGCCTCCGAGTGCTTTTCGGGGCGGCCGGGCTGCATCCAAGTGCCTTTGGGGGCGGCTGGGGAGGCTCCGAGTGCCTTTGGGGGCGGCCGTGGAGGCTCCGAGTGCCTTTGCGGGCGGCCGGGGAGGCTCCGAGTGCCTTTGGGGGCGGCCGGGGAGGCTCCGAGTGCCTTTCGGGGCGGCCGTGGAGTCTCCGAGTGCCTTTCGTGGCAGCCGTGGAGGCTCCGAGTGCCTTTGGGGGCGAGTGTGCAGGCTCCGAGTGCCTTTTTGGGCGGCCGTGCCGCCTCCGAGTGCCTTTCGGGGCGGCCGGGGAGGCTCCGAGTGCCTTTCGGGGTGGCCGAGCCGCCTCCGAGTGCCTTTCGGCGCGTCCGGTCAGGCTCCGAGTGCCTTTCGGCGCGGCCGGTGAGGCTCCGAGTGCCTTTCGGTGTGGCCGGGGAGGCTCCGAGTGCCTGTCGGGGTGGCCGGGCAGGCTCCGAGTGCCTTTTCGGGCGGTCGGACAGGCTCCGACTGCCTTTGTGGGCGGCCGTGGAGGCTCCGAGTGCCTTTCGGGGCGGCCTGGCCGCCTCCGAGTGCCTTTGGGGGCGGCCGTGGAGGCTCCGAGTGCCTTTGGGGGCGGCCGTGCAGGCTCCGAGTGCCTTTGTGAGCGGCCGTGGAGGCTCCGAGTGCCTTTCGGGGCGGCCGGGGAGGCTCCGAGTGCCTTTGGGGGCGGCCGGGCCGGCTCCGAGTGCCTTTCGGGGTGGCCGGCCCGCTCCGAGTGCCTTTCGGGGTGGCCGGGGAGGCTCCGAGTGCCTTTTGGGGCGGCCGGGCCGGCCCCGAGTGCCTTTCGGGGCGGTCGGCCGCCTCCGAGTGCTTTTCGGGGCGGCCGGGAAGGCTCCGAGTGCCTTTGTGGGCGGCCGGGGAGGCTCCGAGTGCCTTTCGGGGCGGCCGGGGAGGCTCCGAGTGCCTTTCGGGGCATCCTAGAGGCTCCGAGTGCCTTTCGGGGTGGCCGGGCCACCTCCGAGTGCCTTTGTGGGCGGCCGAGCCGGCTCCGAATGCCTTTTGGGGTGGCCGGGGAGGCTCCGAGTGCCTTTCGGGGTGGCCGGGCCGCCTCTGAGTGCCTTTCGGGGCTGCCGGGGAGGCTCCGAGTGCCTTTCGGGGTAGCCGGTCCGCCTCCGAGTGCCTTTGTGGGCGGCCGGGGAGGCTCCAAGTGCCTTTGTGGTCGGCCGTGCCGCCTCCGAGTGCCTTTCGAGGCGTCCGGGGAGGCTCCGAGTGCCTTTCGGGGTGGCCGGGCCGCCTCCGAGTGCCTTTCGGGGCGGCCGTGGAGGCTCCGAGTGCCTTTGGGGGCGGCCGGGGATGCTCCGAGTGCCTTTCGGGGTGGCCGTTCCCCCTCCGAATGCCTTTCGGGGCGGCTGGGCCCGTCCCAGTGCCTTTCGGGGCGGCCGGACCGGCTCCGAGTGGCTTTCGGGGCGGCCGGCGAGGCTCTAATTGCCTTTCCGGACTGCCGGGGAGGCTCCGAGTGCCTTTGGGGGCGGCCGGGGAGGCTCCGAGTGCCTTTCGGGGTGGCCGGGGAGGCTCCGAGTGCCTTTTGGGGCGGCCGGGGAGGCTCCGAGTGCCTTTCGGGGTGGCCGGGCCGCCCCTGAGTGCCTTTCGGGGCTGCCGGGGAGGCTCCGAGTGCCTTTCGGGGTAGTTGGGCCGCCTCCGAGTGCCTTTGGGGGCGGCCGGGATGCATCCGAGTTCCTTTGTGGGTGGCCGTGGAGGCTCCGAGTGCCTTTCGGGGCGGCCGGGGAGGCTCCGAGTGCCTTTTGGGGTGGCCGAGCCGCCTCCGAGTGCCTTTCGGCGCGTCCGGTCAGGCTCCGAGTGCCTTTCGGGGCGGTCGGGCAGGCTCCGAGTGCCTTTCGGGGCGGCCGTGGAGTCTCCGAGTGCCTTTCGGGGCGGCCGGGAAGGCTCCGAGTGCCTTTGGGGGCAGTCGGGGAGGCTCCGAGTGCCTTTGTGGGCGGCCGGGAAGGCTCCGAGTGCCTTTGGTGGTGCCCGGGGAGGCTCCGAGTGCCTTTCGGGGCGGCCGGGGAGGCTCCGAGTGGCTTTCGGGGAGGCCCGGCCACCTCCGAGTGCCTTTCGGGGCGGCCGGGGAGGCTCCGAGTGCCTTTCAGAGCGGCCGGGGAGGCTCCGAGTGCCTGTCGGGGTGGCCGGGGAGGCTCCGAGTGCCTTTTCGGGGCGGCCGGGCAGGCTCCGAGTGCCTTTGTGGGCGGCTGTGGAGGCTCCGAGTGCCTTTCGGGGCGGCCGGGGAGGCTCCGAGTGCCTTTCGGGGCAGCCGTGGAGGCTCCGAGTGCCTTTTGGGGCGAGTGTGCAGACTCCGAGTGCCTTTGTGGGCGGCCGTGCCGCCTCCGAGTGCCTTTCGGGGCGGCCGGGGAGGCTCCGAGTGCCTTTCGGGGTGGCCGAGCCGCCTCCGAGTGCCTTTCGGCGCGTCCGGTCAGGCTCCGAGTGCCTTTCGGGGCGGTCGGGCAGGCTCCGAGTGCCTTTCGGGGCGGCCGGGGAGTCTCCGAGTGCCTTTCGGGGCGGCCGGGGAGGCTCGGATTGCCTTTGGGGGTGGCTGTGCAGGCTCCGATTGCCTTTGGGGGCTGCCGGGCCGGCTCCGAGTGCCTTTGGGGGCGGCTGTGCAGGCTCCGAGTGCCTTTGGGGGCTGCCGAGCCGGCTCCGAGTGCCTTTGCGGGTGGCCGGGCAGGCTCCGAGTGCCTTTCGGGGCGGCCGGGGATGCTCCGAGTGCCTTTCGGGGTGGCCGTTCCCCCTCCGAATGCCTTTCGGGGCGGCTGGGCTCGTCCCTGTGCCTTTCGGGGCGGCCGGACCGGCTCCGAGTGGCTTTCGGGGCGGCCGGCGGGGCTCTAATTGCCTTTCCGGACTGCCGGGGAGGCTCCGAGTGCCTTTGGGGGCGGCCGGGGAGGCTCCGAGTGCCTTTCGGGGTGGCCGGGGAGGCTCCGAGTGCCTTTGGGGGCGGCCGGGGAGGCTCCGAGTGCCTTTTGGGGCGGCCGGGGAGGCTCCGAGTGCCTTTCGGGGTGGCCGGGCCGCCCCTGAGTGCCTTTCGGGGCTGCCGGGGAGGCTCCGAGTGCCTTTCGGGGTAGTTGGGCCGCCTCCGAGTGCCTTTGGGGGCGGCCGGGATGCATCCGAGTTCCTTTGTGGGTGGCCGTGGAGGCTCCGAGTGCCTTTCGGGGCGGCCGGGGAGGCTCCGAGTGCCTTTTGGGGTGGCCGAGCCGCCTCCGAGTGCCTTTCGGCGCGTCCGGTCAGGCTCCGAGTGCCTTTCGGGGCGGCCGTGGAGTCTCCGAGTGCCTTTCGGGGCGGCCGGGAAGGCTCCGAGTGGCTTTCGGGGAGGCCCGGCCGCCTCTGAGTGCCTTTGTGGGCGGCCGGGGAGGCTCCGAGTGCCTTTGGGGGCGGCCGTGCAGGCTCCGAGTGCCTTTGTGAGCGGCCGTGGAGGCTCCGAGTGCCTTTCGGGGCGGCCGGGGAGGCTCCGAGTGCCTTTGGGGGCGGCCGTGGAGGCTCCGAGTGCCTTTCGGGGTGGCCGGCCCGCTCCGAGTGCCTTTCGGGGTGGCCGGGGAGGCTCCGAGTGCCTTTTGGGGCGGCCGGGCCGGCCCCGAGTGCCTTTCGGGGCGGTCGGCCGCCTCCGAGTGCTTTTCGGGGCGGCCGGGAAGGCTCCGAGTGCCTTTGTGGGCGGCCGGGGAGGCTCCGAGTGCCTTTCGGGGCGGCCGGGGAGGCTCCGAGTGCCTTTCGGGGCATCCTAGAGGCTCCGAGTGCCTTTCGGGGTGGCCGGGCCACCTCCGAGTGCCTTTGTGGGCGGCCGAGCCGGCTCCGAATGCCTTTTGGGGTGGCCGGGGAGGCTCCGAGTGCCTTTCGGGGTGGCCGGGCCGCCTCTGAGTGCCTTTCGGGGCTGCCGGGGAGGCTCCGAGTGCCTTTCGGGGTAGCCGGTCCGCCTCCGAGTGCCTTTGTGGGCGGCCGGGGAGGCTCCAAGTGCCTTTGTGGTCGGCCGTGCCGCCTCCGAGTGCCTTTCGAGGCGTCCGGGGAGGCTCCGAGTGCCTTTCGGGGTGGCCGGGCCGCCTCCGAGTGCCTTTCGGGGCGGCCGCGGAGGCTCCGAGTGCCTTTGGGGGCGGCCGGGGATGCTCCGAGTGCCTTTCGGGGTGGCCGTTCCCCCTCCGAATGCCTTTCGGGGCGGCTGGGCCCGTCCCAGTGCCTTTCGGGGCGGCCGGACCGGCTCCGAGTGGCTTTCGGGGCGGCTGGCGAGGCTCTAATTGCCTTTTGGGACTGCCGGGGAGGCTCCGAGTGCCTTTGGGGGCGGCCGGGGAGGCTCCGAGTGCCTTTCGGGGTGGCCGGGGAGGCTCCGAGTGCCTTTCGGGGCGGCCGGGAAGGCTCCGAGTGCCTTTCGGGGCGGCCGGGCAGGCTCCGAGTGGCTTTCGGGGAGGCCCGGCCGCCTCTGAGTGCCTTTGTGGGCGGCCGGGGAGGCTCCGAGTGCCTTTGGGGGCGGCCGTGCAGGCTCCGAGTGCCTTTGTGAGCGGCCGTGGAGGCTCCGATTGCCTTTGGGGGCGGCCGGGGAGGCTCCGAGTGCCTTTCGGGGTGGCCGGGGAGTCTCCGAGTGCCTTTCGGGGTTCTCGGGGAGGCTCCGAGTGCCTTTCGGGGCATCCGGGGAGGCTCCGAGTGTCTTTGAGGGTCGCCGGGCAGGCTCCGAGTGCCTTTCGGGGTGGCCGGGGAGGCTCCGAGTGCCTTTTGGGGGTGGCCGGGCAGGCTCTGAGTGTCTTTTCGGGCGGTCGGGCAGGCTCCGAGTGCCTTTGTGGGCGGCTAGGCCGGGTCCGAGGGCCTTTCGGGGCGGCCTGGCCGCCTCCGAGTGCATTTCGGGGCGGTCGGGGAGGCTCCGAGTGCCTTTGTGGGCGGCCGGGTAGGCTCCGAGTGCCTTTGTGGGCGGCCGGGCCGGCTCCGAGTGCCTTTCAGGGCGGCCATGGAGGCTCCGAGTGCCTTTCGGGGTAGCCGGGGCGCTTCCGAGTGCCTTTGGGGGCGGCTGGGGAGGCTCTGAGTGCCTTTCGTGGCGGCCTGGCCGCCTTCGAGTGCATTTCGGGGCAGCCAGGGAGGCTCCCAGTGCCTTTGTGGGCGGCCGGGTAGGCTCCGAGTGCCTTTTGGGGTGGCCGGGGAGGCTCCGAGTGCGTTTTGGGGCGGCCGGGGAGGCTCCGAGTGGCTTTCGGGGAGGCCCAGCCGCCTCTGAGTGCCTTTGGGGGCGTCCGGGGATGCTCCGAGTGCCTTTCGGGGCGGCCGGGAAGGCTCCGAGTGCCTTTCGGGGCGGCCGTGGAGGCTCCGAGTGCCTTTGGGGGCGGCCGGGGATGCTGCGAGTGCCTTTCGGGGTGGCCGTTCCCCCTCCGAATGCCTTTCGGGGCGGCTGGGCCCGTCCCAGTGCCTTTCGGGGCGGCCGGACCGGCTCCGAGTGGCTTTCGGGGCGGCCGGCGAGGCTCTAATTGCCTTTCCGGACTGCCGGGGAGGCTCCGAGTGCCTTTGGGGGCGGCCGGGGAGGCTC
Source organism: Struthio camelus (assembly GCF_040807025.1). Classification (NCBI taxonomy): domain Eukaryota; kingdom Metazoa; phylum Chordata; class Aves; order Struthioniformes; family Struthionidae; genus Struthio; species Struthio camelus. The sequence continues at coordinate 1,359,775 of NC_090964.1, forward strand.
CGAGTGCCTTTCGGGGTGGCCGGGGAGGCTCCGAGTGCCTTTTGGGGCGGCCGGGGAGGCTCCGAGTGCCTTTCGGGGTGGCCGGGCCGCCCCTGAGTGCCTTTCGGGGCTGCCGGGGAGGCTCCGAGTGCCTTTCGGGGTAGTTGGGCCGCCTCCGAGTGCCTTTGGGGGCGGCCGGGATGCATCCGAGTTCCTTTGTGGGTGGCCGTGGAGGCTCCGAGTGCCTTTCGGGGCGGCCGGGGAGGCTCCGAGTGCCTTTTGGGGTGGCCGAGCCGCCTCCGAGTGCCTTTCGGCGCGTCCGGTCAGGCTCCGAGTGCCTTTCGGGGCGGCCGGGCAGGCTCCGAGTGCCTTTCGGGGCGGCCGTGGAGTCTCCGAGTGCCTTTCGGGGCGGCCGGGAAGGCTCCGAGTGCCTTTGGGGGCAGTCGGGGAGGCTCCGAGTGCCTTTCAGAGTGGCCGGGGAGGCTCCGAGTGCCTGTCGGGGTGGCCGGGCAGGCTCCGAGTGCCTTTTCGGGGCGGCCGGGCAGGCTCCGAGTGCCTTTGTGGGCGGCCGTGGAGGCTCTGAGTGCCTTTCGGGGCGGCCGGGGATGCTCCGAGTGCCTTTCGGGGCGGTCGGGGAGGCTCCGAGTGCCTTTGGGGGCGGCCGGGGAGTCTCCGAGTGCCTTTCGGGGCAGCCGTGGAGGCTCCGAGTGCCTTTGGGGGCGAGTGTGCAGGCTCCGAGTGCCTTTTTGGGCGGCCGTGCCGCCTCCGAGTGCCTTTCGGGGCGGTCGTGGAGGCTCCGAGTGCGTTTCGGGGCGGCCCGGCCGCCTCCGAGTGCGTTTGTGGGCTGCCGGGGAGGCTCCGAGTGCCTTTCGGGGTGGCCGGGCCGCCTCCGAGTGCTTTTCGGGGCGGCCGGGCTGCATCCAAGTGCCTTTGGGGGCGGCCGTGGAGGCTCCGAGTGCCTTTGTGGGCGGCCGGGAAGGCTCCGAGTGCCTTTGGTGGTGCCCGGGGAGGCTCCGAGTGCCTTTCGGGCGGCCGGGGAGGCTCCGAGTGCCTTTCGGGGCGGCCGGGGAGGCTCCGAGTGGCTTTCGGGGCGGTCGGGGAGGCTCCGAGTGCGTTTGTGGGCGGCCGGGGAGTCTCCGAGTGCCTTTCGGGGCAGCCGTGGAGGCTCCGAGTGCCTTTTGGGGCGAGTGTGCAGGCTCCGAGTGCCTTTTGGGGCGGCCGTGCCGCCTCCGAGTGCCTTTCGGGGCGGCCGGGGAGGCTCCGAGTGCCTTTCGGGGTGGCCGAGCCGCCTCCGAGTGCCTTTCGGCGCGTCCGGTCAGGCTCCGAGTGCCTTTCGGGGCGGTCGGGCAGGCTCCGAGTGCCTTTCGGGGCGGCCGTGGAGTCTCCGAGTGCCTTTCGGGGCGGCCATGGAGGCTCGGAGTGCCTTTGGGGGCGGCTGTGCAGGCTCCGATTGCCTTTGGGGGCTGCCGGGCCGGCTCCGAGTGCCTTTGGGGGTCCCCGGGCAGGCTCCGATTGCCTTTGGGGGCTGCCGGGCCGCCTCCGAGTGCCTTTGCGGGTGGCCGGGGAGGCTCCGAGTGCCTTTCGGGGCGGCCAGGGATGCTCCGAGTGCCTTTCGGGGTGGCCGTTCCCCCTCCGAATGCCTTTCGGGGCGGCTGGGCCCGTCCCAGTGCCTTTCGGGGCGGCCGGACCGGCTCCGAGTGGCTTTCGGGGCGGCCGGCGAGGCTCTAATTGCCTTTCTGGACTGCCAGGGAGGCTCCCAGTGCCTTTGGGGGCGGCCGGGGAGGCTCCGAGTGCCTTTCGGGGTGGCCGGGGAGGCTCCGAGTGCCTTTTGGGGCGGCCGGGGAGGCTCCGAGTGCCTTTCGGGGTGGCCGGGCCGCCCCTGAGTGCCTTTCGGGGCTGCCGGGGAGGCTCCGAGTGCCTTTCGGGGTAGTTGGGCCGCCTCCGAGTGCCTTTGGGGGCGGCCGGGATGCATCCGAGTTCCTTTGTGGGTGGCCGTGGAGGCTCCGAGTGCCTTTCGGGGCGGCCGGGGAGGCTCCGAGTGCCTTTTGGGGTGGCCGAGCCGCCTCCGAGTGCCTTTCGGCGCGTCCGGTCAGGCTCCGAGTGCCTTTCGGGGCGGTCGGGCAGGCTCCGAGTGCCTTTCGGGGCGGCCGTGGAGTCTCCGAGTGCCTTTCGGGGCGGCTGGGAAGGCTCCGAGTGCCTTTGGGGGCAGTCGGGGAGGCTCCGAGTGCCTTTCAGAGTGGCCGGGGAGGCTCCGAGTGCCTGTCGGGGTGGCCGGGCAGGCTCCGAGTGCCTTTCGGGGTGGCCGGGCCGCCTCTGAGTGCCTTTCGGGGCTGCCGGGGAGGCTCCGAGTGCCTTTCGGGGTAGCCGCGCCGCCTCCGAGTGCCTTTGGGGGCGGCCGGGATGCATCCAAGTGCCTTTCGGGGTGGCTGTGGAGGCTCCTAGTGCCTTTCGGGGCGGTCGGGCAGGCTCCGAGTGCCTTTCGGGGTGACCGGGCCGCCTCCGAGTGCTTTTCGGGGCGGCCGGGCTGCATCCAAGTGCCTTTGGGGGCGGCTGGGGAGGCTCCGAGTGCCTTTGGGGGCGGCCGTGGAGGCTCCGAGTGCCTTTGCGGGCGGCCGGGGAGGCTCCGAGTGCCTTTCGGGGCGGCCGGGGAGGCTCCGAGTGCCTTTCGGGGCGGCCGTGGAGTCTCCGAGTGCCTTTCGTGGCAGCCGTGGAGGCTCCGAGTGCCTTTGGGGGCGAGTGTGCAGGCTCCGAGTGCCTTTTTGGGCGGCCGTGCCGCCTCCGAGTGCCTTTCGGGGCGGCCGGGGAGGCTCCGAGTGCCTTTCGGGGTGGCCGAGCCGCCTCCGAGTGCCTTTCGGCGCGTCCGGTCAGGCTCCGAGTGCCTTTCGGCGCGGCCGGTGAGGCTCCGAGTGCCTTTCGGTGTGGCCGGGGAGGCTCCGAGTGCCTGTTGGGGTGGCCGGGCAGGCTCCGAGTGCCTTTTCGGGCGGTCGGACAGGCTCCGACTGCCTTTGTGGGCGGCCGTGGAGGCTCCGAGTGCCTTTCGGGGCGGCCTGGCCGCCTCCGAGTGCCTTTGGGGGCGGCCGTGGAGGCTCCGAGTGCCTTTGGGGGCGGCCGTGGAGGCTCCGAGTGCCTTTCGGGGCGGTCGGGCCGGCTCCGAGTGCCTTTCGGGGTGGCCGGCCCGCTCCGAGTGCCTTTCGGGGTGGCCGGGGAGGCTCCGAGTGCCTTTTGGGGCGGCCGGGCCGGCCCCGAGTGCCTTTCGGGGCGGTCGGCCGCCTCCGAGTGCTTTTCGGGGTGGCCGGGAAGGCTCCGAGTGCCTTTGTGGGCGGCCGGGGAGGCTCCGAGTGCCTTTCGGGGCGGCCGGGGAGGCTCCGAGTGCCTTTCGGGGCATCCTAGAGGCTCCGAGTGCCTTTCGGGGTGGCCGGGCCACCTCCGAGTGCCTTTGTGGGCGGCCGAGCCGGCTCCGAATGCCTTTTGGGGTGGCCGGGGAGGCTCCGAGTGCCTTTCGGGGTGGCCGGGCCGCCTCTGAGTGCCTTTCGGGGCTGCCGGGGAGGCTCCGAGTGCCTTTCGGGGTAGCCGGTCCGCCTCCGAGTGCCTTTGTGGGCGGCCGGGGAGGCTCCAAGTGCCTTTGTGGTCGGCCGTGCCGCCTCCGAGTGCCTTTCGAGGCGTCCGGGGAGGCTCCGAGTGCCTTTCGGGGTGGCCGGGCCGCCTCCGAGTGCCTTTCGGGGCGGCCGCGGAGGCTCCGAGTGCCTTTGGGGGCGGCCGGGGATGCTCCGAGTGCCTTTCGGGGTGGCCGTTCCCCCTCCGAATGCCTTTCGGGGCGGCTGGGCCCGTCCCAGTGCCTTTCGGGGCGGCCGGACCGGCTCCGAGTGGCTTTCGGGGCGGCCGGCGAGGCTCTAATTGCCTTTCCGGACTGCCGGGGAGGCTCCGAGTGCCTTTGGGGGCGGCCGGGGAGGCTCCGAGTGCCTTTCGGGGTGGCCGGGGAGGCTCCGAGTGCCTTTTGGGGCGGCCGGGGAGGCTCCGAGTGCCTTTCGGGGTGGCCGGGCCGCCCCTGAGTGCCTTTCGGGGCTGCCGGGGAGGCTCCGAGTGCCTTTCGGGGTAGTTGGGCCGCCTCCGAGTGCCTTTGGGGGCGGCCGGGATGCATCCGAGTTCCTTTGTGGGTGGCCGTGGAGGCTCCGAGTGCCTTTCGGGGCGGCCGGGGAGGCTCCGAGTGCCTTTTGGGGTGGCCGAGCCGCCTCCGAGTGCCTTTCGGCGCGTCCGGTCAGGCTCCGAGTGCCTTTCGGGGCGGTCGGGCAGGCTCCGAGTGCCTTTCGGGGCGGCCGTGGAGTCTCCGAGTGCCTTTCGGGGCGGCCGGGAAGGCTCCGAGTGCCTTTGGGGGCAGTCGGGGAGGCTCCGAGTGCCTTTCAGAGTGGCCGGGGAGGCTCCGAGTGCCTGTCGGGGTGGCCGGGCCACCTCCGAGTGCTTTTCGGGGTGGCCGGGCTGCATCCAAGTGCCTTTGGGGGCGGCCGTGGAGGCTCCGAGTGCCTTTGTGGGCGGCCAGGAAGGCTCCGAGTGCCTTTGGTGGTGCCCGGGGAGGCTCCGAGTGCCTTTCGGGCGGCCGGGGAGGCTCCGAGTGCCTTTCGGGGCGGCCGGGGAGGCTCCGAGTGGCTTTCGGGGAGGCCCGGCCACCTCCGAGTGCCTTTCGGGGCGGCCGGGGAGGCTCCGAGTGCCTTTCAGAGCGGCCGGGGAGGCTCCGAGTGCCTGTCGGGGTGGCCGGGGAGGCTCCGAGTGCCTTTTCGGGGCGGCCGGGCAGGCTCCGAGTGCCTTTGGGGGCGGCTGTGGAGGCTCCGAGTGCCTTTCGGGGCGGCCGGGGAGGCTCCGAGTGCCTTTCGGGGCGGTCGGGGAGGCTCCGAGTGCCTTTGTGGGCGGCCGGGGAGTCTCCGAGTGCCTTTCGGGGCAGCCGTGGAGGCTCCGAGTGCCTTTTGGGGCGAGTGTGCAGACTCCGAGTGCCTTTCGGGGCGGCCGGGGAGGCTCCGAGTGCCTTTCGGGGTGGCCGAGCCGCCTCCGAGTGCCTTTCGGCGCGTCCGGTCAGGCTCCGAGTGCCTTTCGGGGCGGTCGGGCAGGCTCCGAGTGCCTTTCGGGGCGGTCGGGCAGGCTCCGAGTGCCTTTCGGGGCGGCCATGGAGGCTCGGAGTGCCTTTGGGGGCGGCTGTGCAGGCTCCGATTGCCTTTGGGGGCTGCCGGGCCGGCTCCGAGTGCCTTTGGGGGCGGCTGTGCAGGCTCCGAGTGCCTTTGGGGGCTGCCGGGCCGGCTCCGAGTGCCTTTGCGGGTGGCCGGGCAGGCTCCGAGTGCCTTTCGGGGCGGCCGGGGATGCTCCGAGTGCCTTTCGGGGTGGCCGTTCCCCCTCCGAATGCCTTTCGGGGCGGCTGGGCTCGTCCCTGTGCCTTTCGGGGCGGCCGGACCGGCTCCGAGTGGCTTTCGGGGCGGCCGGCGGGGCTCTAATTGCCTTTCCGGACTGCCGGGGAGGCTCCGAGTGCCTTTGGGGGCGGCCGGGGAGGCTCCGAGTGCCTTTCGGGGTGGCCGGGGAGGCTCCGAGTGCCTTTGGGGGCGGCCGGGGAGGCTCCGAGTGCCTTTCGGGGTGGCCGGGCCGCCCCTGAGTGCCTTTCGGGGCTGCCGGGGAGGCTCCGAGTGCCTTTCGGGGTAGTTGGGCCGCCTCCGAGTGCCTTTGGGGGCGGCCGGGATGCATCCGAGTTCCTTTGTGGGTGGCCGTGGAGGCTCCGAGTGCCTTTCGGGGCGGCCGGGGAGGCTCCGAGTGCCTTTTGGGGTGGCCGAGCCGCCTCCGAGTGCCTTTCGGCGCGTCCGGTCAGGCTCCGAGTGCCTTTCGGGGCGGCCGTGGAGTCTCCGAGTGCCTTTCGGGGCGGCCGGGAAGGCTCCGAGTGGCTTTCGGGGAGGCCTGGCCGCCTCTGAGTGCCTTTGTGGGCGGCCGGGGAGGCTCCGAGTGCCTTTGGGGGCGGCCGTGGAGGCTCCGAGTGCCTTTGTGAGCGGCCGTGGAGGCTCCGATTGCCTTTCGGGGGCGGCCGGGGAGGCTCCGAGTGCCTTTCGGGGCATCCGGGGAGGCTCCGAGTGCCTTTGAGGGTCGCCGGGCAGGCTCCGAGTGCCTTTCGGGGTGGCCGGGGAGGCTCCGAGTGCCTTTTGGGGGTGGCCGGGCAGGCTCCGAGTGTCTTTTCGGGCGGTCGGGCAGGCTCCGAGTGCCTTTGTGGGCGGCTAGGCCGGGTCCGAGGGCCTTTCGGGGCGGCCTGGCCGCCTCCGAGTGCATTTCGGGGCGGTCGGGGAGGCTCCGAGTGCCTTTGTGGGCGGCCGGGTAGGCTCCGAGTGCCTTTGTGGGCGGCCGGGCCGGCTCCGAGTGCCTTTCAGGGCGGCCATGGAGGCTCCGAGTGCCTTTTGGGGTAGCCGGGGCGCTTCCGAGTGCCTTTGGGGGCGGCTGGGGAGGCTCTGAGTGCCTTTCGTGGCGGCCTGGCCGCCTTCGAGTGCATTTCGGGGCAGCCAGGGAGGCTCCCAGTGCCTTTGTGGGCGGCTGGGTAGGCTCCAAGTGCCTTTTGGGGTGGCCGGGGAGGCTCCGAGTGCGTTTTGGGGCGGCCGGGGAGGCTCCGAGTGGCTTTCGGGGAGGCCCAGCCGCCTCTGAGTGCCTTTGGGGGCGTCCGGGGATGCTCCGAGTGCCTTTCGGGGCGGCCGGGAAGGCTCCGAGTGCCTTTCGGGGCGGCCGTGGAGGCTCCGAGTGCCTTTGGGGGCGGCCGGGGATGCTGCGAGTGCCTTTCGGGGCGGTCGGGGAGGCTCCGAGTGCCTTTTGGGGCGGCCGGGGAGGCTCCAATTGCCTTTCGGGGCGGCCATGGAGGCTCGGAGTGCCTTTGGGGGCGGCTGTGCAGGCTCCGATTGCCTTTGGGGGCTGCCGGGCCGGCTCCGAGTGCCTTTGGGGGCGGCTGTGCAGGCTCCGAGTGCCTTTGGGGGCTGCCGGGCCGGCTCCGAGTGCCTTTTGGGGTCGCCGGGCAGGCTCCGAGTGCCTTTGTGGGCGGCCGTGGAGGCTCCGAGTGCCTTTTGGGGTGGCCGGGGAGGCTCCGAGTGCCTTTGTGGGCGGCCGGGGAGGCTCCGAGTGCCTTTCGGGGCGGCCGGGGTGGCTCCGAGTGCCTTTGTGGGCGGCCGTGGAGGCTCCGAGTGCCTTTGTGGGCGGCCGTGGAGGCTCCGAGTGGCTTTCGGGGAGGCCCGGCCGCCTCCGAGTGCGTTTGTGGGCGGCCGGGGAGGCTCCGAGTGCCTTTCGGTGTGGCCGGGCCACCTCTGAGTGCTTTTCGGGGCGGCCGGGCTGCATCCAAGTGCCTTTCGGGGCGGCCGTGGAGGCTCCGAGTGCCTTTGTGGGCGGCCGGGAAGGCTCCGAGTGCCTTTGGTGGTGCCCGGGGAGGCTCCGAGTGCCTTTCGGGCGGCCGGGTAGGCTCCGAGTGCCTTTGTGGGCGGCCGGGGAGGCTCCGAGTGCCTTTCGGGGCGGCCGTGGAGGCTCCGAGTGCCTTTCGGGGCGGCCGGGCAGGCTCCGAGTGGCTTTCGGGGAGGCCCGGCCGCCTCCGAGTGCCTTTCGGGGCGGCCGGGGAGGCTCCGAGTGCCTTTCAGGGCGGCCGGGGAGGCTCCGAGTGCCTGTCGGGGTGGCCGGGCAGGCTCCGAGTGCCTTTTCGGGGCGGTCGGGGCAGGCTCCGAGTGCCTTTGTGGGCGGCCGTGGAGGCTCTGAGTGCCTTTCGGGGCGGCCGGGGAGGCTCCGAGTGCCTTTCGGGGCGGTCGGGGAGGCTCCGAGTGCGTTTGTGGGCGGCCGGGGAGTCTCCGAGTGCCTTTCGGGGCAGCCGTGGAGGCTCCGAGTGCCTTTTGGGGCGAGTGTGCAGACTCCGAGTGCCTTTTGGGGCGGCCGTGCCGCCTCCGAGTGCCTTTCGGGGCGGCCGGGGAGGCTCCGAGTGCCTTTCGGGGCGGCCGGGGAGGCTCCGAGTGCCTTTCGGGGCGGCCGGGGAGTCTCCGAGTGCCTTTCGGGGCGGCCATGGAGGCTCGGAGTGCCTTTGGGGGCGGCTGTGCAGGCTCCGATTGCCTTTGGGGGCTTCCGGGCCGGCTCCGAGTGCCTTTGGGGGTCCCCGGGCAGGCTCCGATTGCCTTTGGGGGCTGCCGGGCCGGCTCCGAGTGCCTTTGCGGGTGGCCGGGCAGGCTCCGAGTGCCTTTCGGGGCGGCCGGGGATGCTCCGAGTGCCTTTCGGGGTGGCCGTTCCCCCTCCGAATGCCTTTCGGGGCGGCTGGGCCCGTCCCTGTGCCTTTCGGGGCGGCCGGACCGGCTCCGAGTGGCTTTCGGGGCGGCCGGCGAGGCTCTAATTGCCTTTCCGGACTGCCGGGGAGGCTCCGAGTGCCTTTGGGGGCGGCCGGGGAGTCTCCGAGTGCCTTTCGGGGCATCCTAGAGGCTCCGAGTGCCTTTCGGGGTGGCCGGGCCACCTCCGAGTGCCTTTGTGGGCGGCCGAGCCGGCTCCGAATGCCTTTTGGGGTGGCCGGGGAGGCTCCGAGTGCCTTTCGGGGTGGCCGGGCCGCCTCTGAGTGCCTTTCGGGGCTGCCGGGGAGGCTCCGAGTGCCTTTCGGGGTAGCCGGTCCGCCTCCGAGTGCCTTTGTGGGCGGCCGTGGAGGCTCCAAGTGCCTTTGTGGTCGGCCGTGCCGCCTCCGAGTGCCTTTCGAGGCGTCCGGGGAGGCTCCGAGTGCCTTTCGGGGTGGCCGGGCCGCCTCCGAGTGCCTTTCGGGGCGGCCGCGGAGGCTCCGAGTGCCTTTGGGGGCGGCCGGGGATGCTCCGAGTGCCTTTCGGGGTGGCCGTTCCCCCTCCGAATGCCTTTCGGGGCGGCTGGGCCCGTCCCAGTGCCTTTCGGGGCGGCCGGACCGGCTCCGAGTGGCTTTCGGGGCGGCTGGCGAGGCTCTAATTGCCTTTTGGGACTGCCGGGGAGGCTCCGAGTGCCTTTGGGGGCGGCCGGGGAGGCTCCGAGTGCCTTTCGGGGTGGCCGGGGAGGCTCCGAGTGCCTTTTGGGGCGGCCGGGGAGGCTCCGAGTGCCTTTCGGGGTGGCCGGGCCGCCTCTGAGTGCCTTTCAGGGCTGCCGGGGAGTCTCCGAGTGCCTTTCGGGGTAGTTGGGCCGCCTCCGAGTGCCTTTGGGGGCGGCCGGGATGCATCCGAGTTCCTTTGTGGGTGGCCGTGGAGGCTCCGAGTGCCTTTCGGGGCGGCCGGGAAGGCTCCGAGTGCCTTTCGGGGCGGCCGGGAAGGCTCCGAGTGCCTTTCGGGGCGGCCGGGCAGGCTCCGAGTGCCTTTCGGGGAGGCCCGGCCGCCTCTGAGTGCCTTTGTGGGCGGCCGGGGAGGCTCCGAGTGCCTTTGGGGGCGGCCGTGCAGGCTCCGAGTGCCTTTGTGAGCGGCCGTGGAGGCTCCGATTGCCTTTGGGGGCGGCCGGGGAGGCTCCGAGTGCCTTTCGGGGTGGCCGGGGAGTCTCCGAGTGCCTTTCGGGGTTCTCGGGGAGGCTCCGAGTGCCTTTCGGGGCATCCGGGGAGGCTCCGAGTGTCTTTGAGGGTCGCCGGGCAGGCTCCGAGTGCCTTTCGGGGTGGCCGGGGAGGCTCCGAGTGCCTTTTGGGGGTGGCCGGGCAGGCTCCGAGTGTCTTTTCGGGCGGTCGGGCAGGCTCCGAGTGCCTTTGTGGGCGGCTAGGCCGGGTCCGAGGGCCTTTCGGGGCGGCCTGGCCGCCTCCGAGTGCATTTCGGGGCGGTCGGGGAGGCTCCGAGTGCCTTTGTGGGCGGCCGGGTAGGCTCCGAGTGCCTTTGTGGGCGGCCGGGCCGGCTCCGAGTGCCTTTCAGGGCGGCCATGGAGGCTCCGAGTGCCTTTCGGGGTAGCCGGGGCGCTTCCGAGTGCCTTTGGGGGCGGCTGGGGAGGCTCTGAGTGCCTTTCGTGGCGGCCTGGCCGCCTTCGAGTGCATTTCGGGGCAGCCAGGGAGGCTCCCAGTGCCTTTGTGGGCGGCCGGGTAGGCTCCGAGTGCCTTTTGGGGTGGCCGGGGAGGCTCCGAGTGCGTTTTGGGGCGGCCGGGGAGGCTCCGAGTGGCTTTCGGGGAGGCCCAGCCGCCTCTGAGTGCCTTTGGGGGCGTCCGGGGATGCTCCGAGTGCCTTTCGGGGCGGCCGGGAAGGCTCCGAGTGCCTTTCGGGGCGGCCGTGGAGGCTCCGAGTGCCTTTGGGGGCGGCCGGGGATGCTGCGAGTGCCTTTCGGGGTGGCCGTTCCCCCTCCGAATGCCTTTCGGGGCGGCTGGGCCCGTCCCAGTGCCTTTCGGGGCGGCCGGACCGGCTCCGAGTGGCTTTCGGGGCGGCCGGCGAGGCTCTAATTGCCTTTCCGGACTGCCGGGGAGGCTCCGAGTGCCTTTGGGGGCGGCCGGGGAGGCTCCGAGTGCCTTTCGGGGTGGCCGGGGAGGCTCCGAGTGCCTTTTGGGGCGGCCGGGGAGGCTCCGAGTGCCTTTCGGGGTGGCCGGGCCGCCCCTGAGTGCCTTTCGGGGCTGCCGGGGAGGCTCCGAGTGCCTTTCGGGGTAGTTGGGCCGCCTCCGAGTGCCTTTGGGGGCGGCCGGGATGCATCCGAGTTCCTTTGTGGGTGGCCGTGGAGGCTCCGAGTGCCTTTCGGGGCGGCCGGGGAGGCTCCGAGTGCCTTTTGGGGTGGCCGAGCCGCCTCCGAGTGCCTTTCGGCGCGTCCGGTCAGGCTCCGAGTGCCTTTCGGGGCGGTCGGGCAGGCTCCGAGTGCCTTTCGGGGCGGCCGTGGAGTCTCCGAGTGCCTTTCGGGGCGGCCGGGAAGGCTCCGAGTGCCTTTGGGGGCAGTCGGGGAGGCTCCGAGTGCCTTTCAGAGTGGCCGGGGAGGCTCCGAGTGCCTGTCGGGGTGGCCGGGCAGGCTCCGAGTGCCTTTTCGGGGCGGCCGGGCAGGCTCCGAGTGCCTTTGTGGGCGGCCGTGGAGGCTCTGAGTGCCTTTCGGGGCGGCCGGGGATGCTCCGAGTGCCTTTCGGGGCGGTCGGGGAGGCTCCGAGTGCCTTTGGGGGCGGCCGGGGAGTCTCCGAGTGCCTTTCGGGGCAGCCGGGGAGGCTCCGAGTGCCTTTGGGGGCGAGTGTGCAGGCTCCGAGTGCCTTTTTGGGCGGCCGTGCCGCCTCCGAGTGCCTTTCGGGGCGGTCGTGGAGGCTCCGAGTGCGTTTCGGGGCGGCCCGGCCGCCTCCGAGTGCGTTTGTGGGCTGCCGGGGAGGCTCCGAGTGCCTTTCGGGGTGGCCGGGCCGCCTCCGAGTGCTTTTCGGGGCGGCCGGGCTGCATCCAAGTGCCTTTGTGGGCGGCCGGGGAGGCTCCGAGTGCCTTTGTGGGCGGCCGGGAAGGCTCCGAGTGCCTTTGGTGGTGCCCGGGGAGGCTCCGAGTGCCTTTCGGGCGGCCGGGGAGGCTCCGAGTGCCTTTCGGGGCGGCCGGGGAGGCTCCGAGTGGCTTTCGGGGCGGTCGGGGAGGCTCCGAGTGCGTTTGTGGGCGGCCGGGGAGTCTCCGAGTGCCTTTCGGGGCAGCCGTGGAGGCTCCGAGTGCCTTTTGGGGCGAGTGTGCAGGCTCCGAGTGCCTTTTGGGGCGGCCGTGCCGCCTCCGAGTGCCTTTCGGGGCGGCCGGGGAGGCTCCGAGTGCCTTTCGGGGTGGCCGAGCCGCCTCCGAGTGCCTTTCGGCGCGTCCGGTCAGGCTCCGAGTGCCTTTCGGGGCGGTCGGGCAGGCTCCGAGTGCCTTTCGGGGCGGCCGTGGAGTCTCCGAGTGCCTTTCGGGGCGGCCATGGAGGCTCGGAGTGCCTTTGGGGGCGGCTGTGCAGGCTCCGATTGCCTTTGGGGGCTGCCGGGCCGGCTCCGAGTGCCTTTGGGGGTCCCCGGGCAGGCTCCGATTGCCTTTGGGGGCTGCCGGGCCGCCTCCGAGTGCCTTTGCGGGTGGCCGGGGAGGCTCCGAGTGCCTTTCGGGGCGGCCGGGGATGCTCCGAGTGCCTTTCGGGGTGGCCGTTCCCCCTCCGAATGCCTTTCGGGGCGGCTGGGCCCGTCCCAGTGCCTTTCGGGGCGGCCGGACCGGCTCCGAGTGGCTTTCGGGGCGGCCGGCGAGGCTCTAATTGCCTTTCCGGACTGCCAGGGAGGCTCCGAGTGCCTTTGGGGGCGGCCGGGGAGGCTCCGAGTGCCTTTCGGGGTGGCCGGGGAGGCTCCGAGTGCCTTTTGGGGCGGCCGGGGAGGCTCCGAGTGCCTTTCGGGGTGGCCGGGCCGCCCCTGAGTGCCTTTCGGGGCTGCCGGGGAGGCTCCGAGTGCCTTTCGGGGTAGTTGGGCCGCCTCCGAGTGCCTTTGGGGGCGGCCGGGATGCATCCGAGTTCCTTTGTGGGTGGCCGTGGAGGCTCCGAGTGCCTTTCGGGGCGGCCGGGGAGGCTCCGAGTGCCTTTTGGGGTGGCCGAGCCGCCTCCGAGTGCCTTTCGGCGCGTCCGGTCAGGCTCCGAGTGCCTTTCGGGGCGGTCGGGCAGGCTCCGAGTGCCTTTCGGGGCGGCCGTGGAGTCTCCGAGTGCCTTTCGGGGCGGCCGGGAAGGCTCCGAGTGCCTTTCGGGGCAGTCGGGGAGGCTCCGAGTGCCTTTCAGAGTGGCCGGGGAGGCTCCGAGTGCCTGTCGGGGTGGCCGGGCAGGCTCCGAGTGCCTTTCGGGGTGGCCGGGCCGCCTCTGAGTGCCTTTCGGGGCTGCCGGGGAGGCTCCGAGTGCCTTTCGGGGTAGCCGCGCCGCCTCCGAGTGCCTTTGGGGGCGGCCGGGATGCATCCAAGTGCCTTTCGGGGTGGCTGTGGAGGCTCCTAGTGCCTTTCGGGGCGGTCGGGCAGGCTCCGAGTGCCTTTCGGGGTGACCGGGCCGCCTCCGAGTGCTTTTCGGGGCGGCCGGGCTGCATCCAAGTGCCTTTGGGGGCGGCTGGGGAGGCTCCGAGTGCCTTTGGGGGCGGCCGTGGAGGCTCCGAGTGCCTTTGCGGGCGGCCGGGGAGGCTCCGAGTGCCTTTCGGGGCGGCCGGGGAGGCTCCGAGTGCCTTTCGGGGCGGCCGTGGAGTCTCCGAGTGCCTTTCGTGGCAGCCGTGGAGGCTCCGAGTGCCTTTGGGGGCGAGTGTGCAGGCTCCGAGTGCCTTTTTGGGCGGCCGTGCCGCCTCCGAGTGCCTTTCGGGGCGGCCGGGGAGGCTCCGAGTGCCTTTCGGGGTGGCCGAGCCGCCTCCGAGTGCCTTTCGGCGCGTCCGGTCAGGCTCCGAGTGCCTTTCGGCGCGGCCGGTGAGGCTCCGAGTGCCTTTCGGTGTGGCCGGGGAGGCTCCGAGTGCCTGTCGGGGTGGCCGGGCAGGCTCCGAGTGCCTTTTCGGGCGGTCGGACAGGCTCCGACTGCCTTTGTGGGCGGCCGTGGAGGCTCCGAGTGCCTTTCGGGGCGGCCTGGCCGCCTCCGAGTGCCTTTGGGGGCGGCCGTGGAGGCTCCGAGTGCCTTTGGGGGCGGCCGTGGAGGCTCCGAGTGCCTTTGTGGGCGGTCGGGCCGGCTCCGAGTGCCTTTCGGGGTGGCCGGCCCGCTCCGAGTGCCTTTCGGGGTGGCCGGGGAGGCTCCGAGTGCCTTTTGGGGCGGCCGGGCCGGCCCCGAGTGCCTTTCGGGGCGGTCGGCCGCCTCCGAGTGCTTTTCGGGGCGGCCGGGAAGGCTCCGAGTGCCTTTGTGGGCGGCCGGGGAGGCTCCGAGTGCCTTTCGGGGCGGCCGGGGAGGCTCCGAGTGCCTTTCGGGGCATCCTAGAGGCTCCGAGTGCCTTTCGGGGTGGCCGGGCCACCTCCGAGTGCCTTTGTGGGCGGCCGAGCCGGCTCCGAATGCCTTTTGGGGTGGCCGGGGAGGCTCCGAGTGCCTTTCGGGGTGGCCGGGCCGCCTCTGAGTGCCTTTCGGGGCTGCCGGGGAGGCTCCGAGTGCCTTTCGGGGTAGCCGGTCCGCCTCCGAGTGCCTTTGTGGGCGGCCGGGGAGGCTCCAAGTGCCTTTGTGGTCGGCCGTGCCGCCTCCGAGTGCCTTTCGAGGCGTCCGGGGAGGCTCCGAGTGCCTTTCGGGGTGGCCGGGCCGCCTCCGAGTGCCTTTCGGGGCGGCCGCGGAGGCTCCGAGTGCCTTTGGGGGCGGCCGGGGATGCTCCGAGTGCCTTTCGGGGTGGCCGTTCCCCCTCCGAATGCCTTTCGGGGCGGCTGGGCCCGTCCCAGTGCCTTTCGGGGCGGCCGGACCGGCTCCGAGTGGCTTTCGGGGCGGCCGGCGAGGCTCTAATTGCCTTTCCGGACTGCCGGGGAGGCTCCGAGTGCCTTTGGGGGCGGCCGGGGAGGCTCCGAGTGCCTTTCGGGGTGGCCGGGGAGGCTCCGAGTGCCTTTTGGGGCGGCCGGGGAGGCTCCGAGTGCCTTTCGGGGTGGCCGGGCCGCCCCTGAGTGCCTTTCGGGGCTGCCGGGGAGGCTCCGAGTGCCTTTCGGGGTAGTTGGGCCGCCTCCGAGTGCCTTTGGGGGCGGCCGGGATGCATCCGAGTTCCTTTGTGGGTGGCCGTGGAGGCTCCGAGTGCCTTTCGGGGCGGCCGGGGAGGCTCCGAGTGCCTTTTGGGGTGGCCGAGCCGCCTCCGAGTGCCTTTCGGCGCGTCCGGTCAGGCTCCGAGTGCCTTTCGGGGCGGTCGGGCAGGCTCCGAGTGCCTTTCGGGGCGGCCGTGGAGTCTCCGAGTGCCTTTCGGGGCGGCCGGGAAGGCTCCGAGTGCCTTTGGGGGCAGTCGGGGAGGCTCCGAGTGCCTTTCAGAGTGGCCGGGGAGGCTCCGAGTGCCTGTCGGGGTGGCCGGGCCACCTCCGAGTGCTTTTCGGGGTGGCCGGGCTGCATCCAAGTGCCTTTGGGGGCGGCCGTGGAGGCTCCGAGTGCCTTTGTGGGCGGCCAGGAAGGCTCCGAGTGCCTTTGGTGGTGCCCGGGGAGGCTCCGAGTGCCTTTCGGGCGGCCGGGGAGGCTCCGAGTGCCTTTCGGGGCGGCCGGGGAGGCTCCGAGTGGCTTTCGGGGAGGCCCGGCCACCTCCGAGTGCCTTTCGGGGCGGCCGGGGAGGCTCCGAGTGCCTTTCAGAGCGGCCGGGGAGGCTCCGAGTGCCTGTCGGGGTGGCCGGGGAGGCTCCGAGTGCCTTTTCGGGGCGGCCGGGCAGGCTCCGAGTGCCTTTGTGGGCGGCTGTGGAGGCTCCGAGTGCCTTTCGGGGCGGCCGGGGAGGCTCCGAGTGCCTTTCGGGGCGGTCGGGGAGGCTCCGAGTGCCTTTGTGGGCGGCCGGGGAGTCTCCGAGTGCCTTTCGGGGCAGCCGTGGAGGCTCCGAGTGCCTTTTGGGGCGAGTGTGCAGACTCCGAGTGCCTTTCGGGGCGGCCGGGGAGGCTCCGAGTGCCTTTCGGGGTGGCCGAGCCGCCTCCGAGTGCCTTTCGGCGCGTCCGGTCAGGCTCCGAGTGCCTTTCGGGGCGGTCGGGCAGGCTCCGAGTGCCTTTCGGGGCGGCCGTGGAGTCTCCGAGTGCCTTTCGGGGCGGCCGGGGAGGCTCGGATTGCCTTTGGGGGTGGCTGTGCAGGCTCCGATTGCCTTTGGGGGCTGCCGGGCCGGCTCCGAGTGCCTTTGGGGGCGGCTGTGCAGGCTCCGAGTGCCTTTGGGGGCTGCCGGGCCGGCTCCGAGTGCCTTTGCGGGTGGCCGGGCAGGCTCCGAGTGCCTTTCGGGGCGGCCGGGGATGCTCCGAGTGCCTTTCGGGGTGGCCGTTCCCCCTCCGAATGCCTTTCGGGGCGGCTGGGCTCGTCCCTGTGCCTTTCGGGGCGGCCGGACCGGCTCCGAGTGGCTTTCGGGGCGGCCGGCGGGGCTCTAATTGCCTTTCCGGACTGCCGGGGAGGCTCCGAGTGCCTTTGGGGGCGGCCGGGGAGGCTCCGAGTGCCTTTCGGGGTGGCCGGGGAGGCTCCGAGTGCCTTTGGGGGCGGCCGGGGAGGCTCCGAGTGCCTTTTGGGGCGGCCGGGGAGGCTCCGAGTGCCTTTCGGGGTGGCCGGGCCGCCCCTGAGTGCCTTTCGGGGCTGCCGGGGAGGCTCCGAGTGCCTTTCGGGGTAGTTGGGCCGCCTCCGAGTGCCTTTGGGGGCGGCCGGGATGCATCCGAGTTCCTTTGTGGGTGGCCGTGGAGGCTCCGAGTGCCTTTCGGGGCGGCCGGGGAGGCTCCGAGTGCCTTTTGGGGTGGCCGAGCCGCCTCCAAGTGCCTTTCGGCGCGTCCGGTCAGGCTCCGAGTGCCTTTCGGGGCGGCCGTGGAGTCTCCGAGTGCCTTTCGGGGCGGCCGGGAAGGCTCCGAGTGGCTTTCGGGGAGGCCCGGCCGCCTCTGAGTGCCTTTGTGGGCGGCCGGGGAGGCTCCGAGTGCCTTTGGGGGCGGCCGTGCAGGCTCCGAGTGCCTTTGTGAGCGGCCGTGGAGGCTCCGATTGCCTTTGGGGGCGGCCGGGGAGGCTCCGAGTGCCTTTCGGGGTGGCCGGGGAGTCTCCGAGTGCCTTTCGGGGTTCTCGGGGAGGCTCCGAGTGCCTTTCGGGGTGGCCGGGGAGGCTCCGAGTGCCTTTTGGGGGTGGCCGGGCAGGCTCCGAGTGTCTTTTCGGGCGGTCGGGCAGGCTCCGAGTGCCTTTGTGGGCGGCTAGGCCGGGTCCGAGGGCCTTTCGGGGCGGCCTGGCCGCCTCCGAGTGCATTTCGGGGCGGTCGGGGAGGCTCCGAGTGCCTTTGTGGGCGGCCGGGTAGGCTCCGAGTGCCTTTGTGGGCGGCCGGGCCGGCTCCGAGTGCCTTTCAGGGCGGCCATGGAGGCTCCGAGTGCCTTTTGGGGTAGCCGGGGCGCTTCCGAGTGCCTTTGGGGGCGGCTGGGGAGGCTCTGAGTGCCTTTCGTGGCGGCCTGGCCGCCTTCGAGTGCATTTCGGGGCAGCCAGGGAGGCTCCCAGTGCCTTTGTGGGCGGCCGGGTAGGCTCCAAGTGCCTTTTGGGGTGGCCGGGGAGGCTCCGAGTGCGTTTTGGGGCGGCCGGGGAGGCTCCGAGTGGCTTTCGGGGAGGCCCAGCCGCCTCTGAGTGCCTTTGGGGGCGTCCGGGGATGCTCCGAGTGCCTTTCGGGGCGGCCGGGAAGGCTCCGAGTGCCTTTCGGGGCGGCCGTGGAGGCTCCGAGTGCCTTTGGGGGCGGCCGGGGATGCTGCGAGTGCCTTTCGGGGCGGTCGGGGAGGCTCCGAGTGCCTTTTGGGGCGGCCGGGGAGGCTCCAATTGCCTTTCGGGGCGGCCATGGAGGCTCGGAGTGCCTTTGGGGGCGGCTGTGCAGGCTCCGATTGCCTTTGGGGGCTGCCGGGCCGGCTCCGAGTGCCTTTGGGGGTCCCCGGGCAGGCTCCGAGTGCCTTTGGGGGCTGCCGGGCCGGCTCCGAGTGCCTTTTGGGGTCGCCGGGCAGGCTCCGAGTGCCTTTGTGGGCGGCCGTGGAGGCTCCGAGTGCCTTTTGGGGTGGCCGGGGAGGCTCCGAGTGCCTTTGTGGGCGGCCGGGGAGGCTCCGAGTGCCTTTCGGGGCGGCCGGGGTGGCTCCGAGTGCCTTTGTGGGCGGCCGTGGAGGCTCCGAGTGCCTTTGTGGGCGGCCGTGGAGGCTCCGAGTGGCTTTCGGGGAGGCCCGGCCGCCTCCGAGTGCGTTTGTGGGCGGCCGGGGAGGCTCCGAGTGCCTTTCGGTGTGGCCGGGCCACCTCCGAGTGCTTTTCGGGGCGGCCGGGCTGCATCCAAGTGCCTTTCGGGGCGGCCGTGGAGGCTCCGAGTGCCTTTGTGGGCGGCCGGGAAGGCTCCGAGTGCCTTTGGTGGTGCCCGGGGAGGCTCCGAGTGCCTTTCGGGCGGCCGGGTAGGCTCCGAGTGCCTTTGTGGGCGGCCGGGGAGGCTCCGAGTGCCTTTCGGGGCGGCCGGGGAGGCTCCGAGTGCCTTTCGGGGCGGCCGGGCAGGCTCCGAGTGGCTTTCGGGGAGGCCCGGCCGCCTCCGAGTGCCTTTCGGGGCGGCCGGGGAGGCTCCGAGTGCCTTTCAGGGCGGCCGGGGAGGCTCCGAGTGCCTGTCGGGGTGGCCGGGCAGGCTCCGAGTGCCTTTTCGGGGCGGCCGGGCAGGCTCCGAGTGCCTTTGTGGGCGGCCGTGGAGGCTCTGAGTGCCTTTCGGGGCGGCCGGGGAGGCTCCGAGTGCCTTTCGGGGCGGTCGGGGAGGCTCCGAGTGCCTTTGGGGGCGGCCGGGGAGTCTCCGAGTGCCTTTCGGGGCAGCCGTGGAGGCTCCGAGTGCCTTTTGGGGCGAGTGTGCAGACTCCGAGTGCCTTTTGGGGCGGCCGTGCCGCCTCCGAGTGCCTTTCGGGGCGGCCGGGGAGGCTCCGAGTGCCTTTCGGGGCGGCCGGGGAGGCTCCGAGTGCCTTTCGGGGCGGCCGGGGAGTCTCCGAGTGCCTTTCGGGGCGGCCATGGAGGCTCGGAGTGCCTTTGGGGGCGGCTGTGCAGGCTCCGATTGCCTTTGGGGGCTGCCGGGCCGGCTCCGAGTGCCTTTGGGGGTCCCCGGGCAGGCTCCGATTGCCTTTGGGGGCTGCCGGGCCGGCTCCGAGTGCCTTTGTGGGTGGCCGTGGAGGCTCCGAGTGCCTTTCGGGGCGGCCGGGGATGCTCCGAGTGCCTTTCGGGGTGGCCGTTCCCCCTCCGAATGCCTTTCGGGGCGGCTGGGCCCGTCCCTGTGCCTTTCGGGGCGGCCGGACCGGCTCCGAGTGGCTTTCGGGGCGGCCGGCGAGGCTCTAATTGCCTTTCCGGACTGCCGGGGAGGCTCCGAGTGCCTTTGGGGGCGGCCGGGGAGTCTCCGAGTGCCTTTCGGGGCAGCCGTGGAGGCTCCGAGTGCCTTTGGGGGCGAGTGTGCAGGCTCCGAGTGCCTTTTTGGGCGGCCGTGCCGCCTCCGAGTGCCTTTGTGGGCGGCCGTGGAGGCTCCGAGTGGCTTTCGGGGCGGCCCGGCCGCCTCCGAGTGCGTTTGTGGGCGGCCGGGGAGGCTCCGAGTGCCTTTCGGGGTGGCCGGGCCACCTCCGAGTGCCTTTCGGGGCGGCCGGGGAGGCTCCGAGTGCCTTTCGGGGCGGCCGGGGAGGCTCCGAGTGGCTTTCGGGGAGGCCCGGCCGCCTCCGAGTGCCTTTCGGGGCGGCCGGGGAGGCTCCGAGTGCCTTTCAGGGCGGCCGGGGAGGCTCCGAGTGCCTGTCGGGGCGGCCGGGCAGGCTCCGAGTGCCTTTTCGGGGCGGCCGGGCAGGCTCCGAGTGCCTTTGTGGGCGGCCGTGGAGGCTCTGAGTGCCTTTCGGGGCGGCCGGGGAGGCTCCGAGTGCCTTTCGGGGCGGTCGGGGAGGCTCCGAGTGCCTTTGGGGGCGGCCGGGGAGTCTCCGAGTGCCTTTCGGGGCAGCCGTGGAGGCTCCGAGTGCCTTTTGGGGCGAGTGTGCAGGCTCCGAGTGCCTTTTTGGGCGGCCGTGCCGCCTCCGAGTGCCTTTCGGGGCGGCCGGGGAGGCTCCGAGTGCCTTTCGGGGTGGCCGAGCCGCCTCCGAGTGCCTTTCGGCGCGTCCGGTCAGGCTCCGAGTGCCTTTCGGGGCGGTCGGGCAGGCTCCGAGTGCCTTTCGGGGCGGCCGTGGAGTCTCCGAGTGCCTTTCGGGGCGGCCGGGGAGGCTCGGATTGCCTTTGGGGGTGGCTGTGCAGGCTCCGATTGCCTTTGGGGGCTGCCGGGCCGGCTCCGAGTGCCTTTGGGGGTCCCCGGGCAGGCTCCGATTGCCTTTGGGGGCTGCCGGGCCGGCTCCGAGTGCCTTTGCGGGTGGCCGGGCAGGCTCCGAGTGCCTTTCGGGGCGGCCGGGGATGCTCCGAGTGCCTTTCGGGGTGGCCGTTCCCCCTCCGAATGCCTTTCGGGGCGGCTGGGCTCGTCCCTGTGCCTTTCGGGGCGGCCGGACCGGCTCCGAGTGGCTTTCGGGGCGGCCGGCGGGGCTCTAATTGCCTTTTGGGACTGCCGGGGAGGCTCCGAGTGCCTTTGGGGGCGGCCGGGGAGGCTCCGAGTGCCTTTTGGGGCGGCCGGGGAGGCTCCGAGTGCCTTTCGGGGTGGCCGGGCCGCCCCTGAGTGCCTTTCGGGGCTGCCGGGGAGGCTCCGAGTGCCTTTCGGGGTAGTTGGGCCGCCTCCGAGTGCCTTTGGGGGCGGCCGGGATGCATCCGAGTTCCTTTGTGGGTGGCCGTGGAGGCTCCGAGTGCCTTTCGGGGCGGCCGGGGAGGCTCCGAGTGCCTTTTGGGGTGGCCGAGCCGCCTCCGAGTGCCTTTCGGCGCGTCCGGTCAGGCTCCGAGTGCCTTTCGGGGCGGCCGTGGAGTCTCCGAGTGCCTTTCGGGGCGGCCGGGAAGGCTCCGAGTGCCTTTGGGGGCAGTCGGGGAGGCTCCGAGTGCCTTTCAGAGTGGCCGGGGAGGCTCCGAGTGCCTGTCGGGGTGGCCGGGCAGGCTCCGAGTGCCTTTTCGGGGCGGCCGGGCAGGCTCCGAGTGCCTTTGTGGGCGGCCGTGGAGGCTCCGAGTGCCTTTCGGGGCGGCCGGGGATGCTCCGAGTGCCTTTCGGGGCGGTCGGGGAGGCTCCGAGTGCCTTTGGGGGCGGCCGGGGAGTCTCCGAGTGCCTTTCGGGGCAGCCGTGGAGGCTCCGAGTGCCTTTGGGGGCGAGTGTGCAGGCTCCGAGTGCCTTTTTGGGCGGCCGTGCCGCCTCCGAGTGCCTTTCGGGGCGGCCGTGGAGGCTCCGAGTGCCTTTCGGGGTGGCCGAGCCGCCTCCGAGTGCCTTTCGGCGCGTCCGGTCAGGCTCCGAGTGCCTTTCGGGGCGGTCGGGCAGGCTCCGAGTGCCTTTCGGGGCGGCCGTGGAGTCTCCGAGTGCCTTTCGGGGCGGCCATGGAGGCTCGGAGTGCCTTTGGGGGCGGCTGTGCAGGCTCCGATTGCCTTTGGGGGCTGCCGGGCCGGCTCCGAGTGCCTTTGGGGGTCCCCGGGGAGGCTCCGAGTGCCTTTGGGGGCTGCCGGGCCGCCTCCGAGTGCCTTTGCGGGTGGCCGGGCAGGCTCCGAGTGCCTTTCGGGGCGGCCGGGGATGCTCCGAGTGCCTTTCGGGGTGGCCGTTCCCCCTCCGAATGCCTTTCGGGGCGGCTGGGCCCATCCCAGTGCCTTTCGGGGCGGCCGGACCGGCTCCGAGTGGCTTTCGGGGCGGCTGGCGAGGCTCTAATTGCCTTTTGGGACTGCCGGGGAGGCTCCGAGTGCCTTTGGGGGCGGCCGGGGAGGCTCCGAGTGCCTTTCGGGGTGGCCGGGGAGGCTCCGAGTGCCTTTTGGGGCGGCCGGGGAGGCTCCGAGTGCCTTTCGGGGTGGCCGGGCCGCCTCTGAGTGCCTTTCAGGGCTGCCGGGGAGGCTCCGAGTGCCTTTCGGGGTAGTTGGGCCGCCTCCGAGTGCCTTTGGGGGCGGCCGGGATGCATCCGAGTTCCTTTGTGGGTGGCCGGGAAGGCTCCGAGTGCCTTTGTGGGCGGCCGGGAAGGCTCCGAGTGCCTTTCGGGGCGGCCGTGGAGGCTCCGAGTGCCTTTCGGGGTGGCCGGGCCGCCCCTGAGTGCCTTTCGGGGCTGCCGGGGAGGCTCCGAGTGCCTTTCGGGGTAGTTGGGCCGCCTCCGAGTGCCTTTGGGGGCGGCCGGGATGCATCCGAGTTCCTTTGTGGGTGGCCGTGGAGGCTCCGAGTGCCTTTCGGGGCGGCCGGGGAGGCTCCGAGTGCCTTTTGGGGTGGCCGAGCCGCCTCCGAGTGCCTTTCGGCGCGTCCGGTCAGGCTCCGAGTGCCTTTCGGGGCGGCCGTGGAGTCTCCGAGTGCCTTTCGGGGCGGCCGGGAAGGCTCCGAGTGCCTTTGGGGGCAGTCGGGGAGGCTCCGAGTGCCTTTCAGAGTGGCCGGGGAGGCTCCGAGTGCCTGTCGGGGTGGCCGGCAGGCTCCGAGTGCCTTTTCGGGGCGGCCGGGCAGGCTCCGAGTGCCTTTGTGGGCGGCCGTGGAGGCTCCGAGTGCCTTTCGGGGCGGCCGGGGATGCTCCGAGTGCCTTTCGGGGCGGTCGGGGAGGCTCCGAGTGCCTTTGGGGGCGGCCGGGGAGTCTCCGAGTGCCTTTCGGGGCAGCCGTGGAGGCTCCGAGTGCCTTTGGGGGCGAGTGTGCAGGCTCCGAGTGCCTTTTTGGGCGGCCGTGCCGCCTCCGAGTGCCTTTCGGGGCGGCCGTGGAGGCTCCGAGTGCCTTTCGGGGTGGCCGAGCCGCCTCCGAGTGCCTTTCGGCGCGTCCGGTCAGGCTCCGAGTGCCTTTCGGGGCGGTCGGGCAGGCTCCGAGTGCCTTTCGGGGCGGCCGGGGAGTCTCCGAGTGCCTTTCGGGGCGGCCATGGAGGCTCGGAGTGCCTTTGGGGGCGGCTGTGCAGGCTCCGATTGCCTTTGGGGGCTGCCGGGCCGGCTCCGAGTGCCTTTGGGGGTCCCCGGGGAGGCTCCGAGTGCCTTTGGGGGCTGCCGGGCCGCCTCCGAGTGCCTTTGCGGGTGGCCGTGGAGGCTCCGAGTGCCTTTCGGGGCGGCCGGGGATGCTCCGAGTGCCTTTCGGGGTGGCCGTTCCCCCTCCGAATGCCTTTCGGGGCGGCTGGGCCCGTCCCAGTGCCTTTCGGGGCGGCCGGACCGGCTCCGAGTGGCTTTCGGGGCGGCTGGCGAGGCTCTAATTGCCTTTTGGGACTGCCGGGGAGGCTCCGAGTGCCTTTGGGGGCGGCCGGGGAGGCTCCGAGTGCCTTTCGGGGTGGCCGGGGAGGCTCCGAGTGCCTTTTGGGGCGGCCGGGGAGGCTCCGAGTGCCTTTCGGGGTGGCCGGGCCGCCTCTGAGTGCCTTTCAGGGCTGCCGGGGAGGCTCCGAGTGCCTTTCGGGGTAGTTGGGCCGCCTCCGAGTGCCTTTGGGGGCGGCCGGGATGCATCCGAGTGCCTTTGTGGGTGGCCGGGAAGGCTCCGAGTGCCTTTGTGGGCGGCCGGGAAGGCTCCGAGTGCCTTTCGGGGCGGCCGTGGAGGCTCCGAGTGCCTTTCGGGGCGGCCGGGCAGGCTCCGAGTGGCTTTCGGGGAGGCCCGGCCGCCTCTGAGTGCCTTTGTGGGCGGCCGGGGAGGCTCCGAGTGCCTTTGGGGGCGGCCGTGCAGGCTCCGAGTGCCTTTGTGAGCGGCCGTGGAGGCTCCGATTGCCTTTGGGGGCGGCCGGGGAGGCTCCGAGTGCCTTTCGGGGTGGCCGGGGAGTCTCCGAGTGCCTTTCGGGGTTCTCGGGGAGGCTCCGAGTGCCTTTCGGGGCATCCGGGGAGGCTCCGAGTGCCTTTTGGGGTGGCCGGGGAGGCTCTGAGTGCCTTTGGGGGCGGCCGGGGAGGCTCCGAGTGCCTTTTGGGGTGGCCGGGGAGGCTCCGAGTGCCTTTCGGGGCGGCCGGGGAGTCTCCGAGTGCCTTTCGGGGCGGCCATGGAGGCTCGGAGTGCCTTTGGGGGCGGCTGTGCAGGCTCCGATTGCCTTTGGGGGCTGCCGGGCCGGCTCCGAGTGCCTTTGGGGGTCCCCGGGCAGGCTCCGATTGCCTTTGGGGGCTGCCGGGCCGGCTCCGAGTGCCTTTGTGGGTGGCCGTGGAGGCTCCGAGTGCCTTTCGGGGCGGCCGGGGATGCTCCGAGTGCCTTTCGGGGTGGCCGTTCCCCCTCCGAATGCCTTTCGGGGCGGCTGGGCCCGTCCCTGTGCCTTTCGGGGCGGCCGGACCGGCTCCGAGTGGCTTTCGGGGCGGCCGGCGAGGCTCTAATTGCCTTTCCGGACTGCCGGGGAGGCTCCGAGTGCCTTTGGGGGCGGCCGGGGAGTCTCCGAGTGCCTTTCGGGGCAGCCGTGGAGGCTCCGAGTGCCTTTGGGGGCGAGTGTGCAGGCTCCGAGTGCCTTTTTGGGCGGCCGTGCCGCCTCCGAGTGCCTTTGTGGGCGGCCGTGGAGGCTCCGAGTGGCTTTCGGGGCGGCCCGGCCGCCTCCGAGTGCGTTTGTGGGCGGCCGGGGAGGCTCCGAGTGCCTTTCGGGGTGGCCGGGCCACCTCCGAGTGCCTTTCGGGGCGGCCGGGGAGGCTCCGAGTGCCTTTCGGGGCGGCCGGGGAGGCTCCGAGTGGCTTTCGGGGAGGCCCGGCCGCCTCCGAGTGCCTTTCGGGGCGGCCGGGGAGGCTCCGAGTGCCTTTCAGGGCGGCCGGGGAGGCTCCGAGTGCCTGTCGGGGCGGCCGGGCAGGCTCCGAGTGCCTTTTCGGGGCGGCCGGGCAGGCTCCGAGTGCCTTTGTGGGCGGCCGTGGAGGCTCTGAGTGCCTTTCGGGGCGGCCGGGGATGCTCCGAGTGCCTTTCGGGGCGGTCGGGGAGGCTCCGAGTGCCTTTGGGGGCGGCCGGGGAGTCTCCGAGTGCCTTTCGGGGCAGCCGTGGAGGCTCCGAGTGCCTTTTGGGGCGAGTGTGCAGACTCCGAGTGCCTTTTGGGGCGGCCGTGCCGCCTCCGAGTGCCTTTCGGGGCGGCCGGGGAGGCTCCGAGTGCCTTTCGGGGTGGCCGAGCCGCCTCCGAGTGCCTTTCGGCGCATCCGGTCAGGCTCCGAGTGCCTTTCGGGGCGGTCGGGCAGGCTCCGAGTGCCTTTCGGGGCGGCCGTGGAGTCTCCGAGTGCCTTTCGGGGCGGCCGGGGAGGCTCGGATTGCCTTTGGGGGTGGCTGTGCAGGCTCCGATTGCCTTTGGGGGCTGCCGGGCCGGCTCCGAGTGCCTTTGGGGGTCCCCGGGCAGGCTCCGAGTGCCTTTGGGGGCTGCCGGGCCGGCTCCGAGTGCCTTTGCGGGTGGCCGGGCAGGCTCCGAGTGCCTTTCGGGGCGGCCGGGGATGCTCCGAGTGCCTTTCGGGGTGGCCGTTCCCCCTCCGAATGCCTTTCGGGGCGGCTGGGCTCGTCCCTGTGCCTTTCGGGGCGGCCGGACCGGCTCCGAGTGGCTTTCGGGGCGGCCGGCGGGGCTCTAATTGCCTTTCCGGACTGCCGGGGAGGCTCCGAGTGCCTTTGGGGGCGGCCGGGGAGGCTCCGAGTGCCTTTCGGGGTGGCCGGGGAGGCTCCGAGTGCCTTTGGGGCGGCCGGGGAGGCTCCGAGTGCCTTTTGGGGCGGCCGGGGAGGCTCCGAGTGCCTTTCGGGGTGGCCGGGCCGCCCCTGAGTGCCTTTCGGGGCTGCCGGGGAGGCTCCGAGTGCCTTTCGGGGTAGTTGGGCCGCCTCCGAGTGCCTTTGGGGGCGGCCGGGATGCATCCGAGTTCCTTTGTGGGTGGCCGTGGAGGCTCCGAGTGCCTTTCGGGGCGGCCGGGGAGGCTCCGAGTGCCTTTTGGGGTGGCTGAGCCGCCTCCGAGTGCCTTTCGGCGCGTCCGGTCAGGCTCCGAGTGCCTTTCGGGGCGGCCGTGGAGTCTCCGAGTGCCTTTCGGGGCGGCCGGGAAGGCTCCGAGTGCCTTTGGGGGCAGTCGGGGAGGCTCCGAGTGCCTTTCAGAGTGGCCGGGGAGGCTCCGAGTGCCTGTCGGGGTGGCCGGCAGGCTCCGAGTGCCTTTTCGGGGCGGCCGGGCAGGCTCCGAGTGCCTTTGTGGGCGGCCGTGGAGGCTCCGAGTGCCTTTCGGGGCGGCCGGGGATGCTCCGAGTGCCTTTCGGGGCGGTCGGGGAGGCTCCGAGTGCCTTTGGGGGCGGCCGGGGAGTCTCCGAGTGCCTTTCGGGGCAGCCGTGGAGGCTCCGAGTGCCTTTGGGGGCGAGTGTGCAGGCTCCGAGTGCCTTTTTGGGCGGCCGTGCCGCCTCCGAGTGCCTTTCGGGGCGGCCGTGGAGGCTCCGAGTGCCTTTCGGGGTGGCCGAGCCGCCTCCGAGTGCCTTTCGGCGCGTCCGGTCAGGCTCCGAGTGCCTTTCGGGGCGGTCGGGCAGGCTCCGAGTGCCTTTCGGGGCGGCCGGGGAGTCTCCGAGTGCCTTTCGGGGCGGCCATGGAGGCTCGGAGTGCCTTTGGGGGCGGCTGTGCAGGCTCCGATTGCCTTTGGGGGCTGCCGGGCCGGCTCCGAGTGCCTTTGGGGGTCCCCGGGGAGGCTCCGAGTGCCTTTGGGGGCTGCCGGGCCGCCTCCGAGTGCCTTTGCGGGTGGCCGGGGAGGCTCCGAGTGCCTTTCGGGGCGGCCGGGGATGCTCCGAGTGCCTTTCGGGGTGGCCGTTCCCCCTCCGAATGCCTTTCGGGGCGGCTGGGCCCGTCCCAGTGCCTTTCGGGGCGGCCGGACCGGCTCCGAGTGGCTTTCGGGGCGGCTGGCGAGGCTCTAATTGCCTTTTGGGACTGCCGGGGAGGCTCCGAGTGCCTTTGGGGGCGGCCGGGGAGGCTCCGAGTGCCTTTCGGGGTGGCCGGGGAGGCTCCGAGTGCCTTTTGGGGCGGCCGGGGAGGCTCCGAGTGCCTTTCGGGGTGGCCGGGCCGCCTCTGAGTGCCTTTCAGGGCTGCCGGGGAGGCTCCGAGTGCCTTTCGGGGTAGTTGGGCCGCCTCCGAGTGCCTTTGGGGGCGGCCGGGATGCATCCGAGTGCCTTTGTGGGTGGCCGGGAAGGCTCCGAGTGCCTTTGTGGGCGGCCGGGAAGGCTCCGAGTGCCTTTCGGGGCGGCCGTGGAGGCTCCGAGTGCCTTTCGGGGCGGCCGGGCAGGCTCCGAGTGGCTTTCGGGGAGGCCCGGCCGCCTCTGAGTGCCTTTGTGGGCGGCCGGGGAGGCTCCGAGTGCCTTTGGGGGCGGCCGTGCAGGCTCCGAGTGCCTTTGTGAGCGGCCGTGGAGGCTCCGATTGCCTTTGGGGGCGGCCGGGGAGGCTCCGAGTGCCTTTCGGGGTGGCCGGGGAGTCTCCGAGTGCCTTTCGGGGTTCTCGGGGAGGCTCCGAGTGCCTTTCGGGGCATCCGGGGAGGCTCCGAGTGCCTTTGAGGGTCGCCGGGCAGGCTCCGAGTGCCTTTCGGGGTGGCCGGGGAGGCTCCGAGTGCCTTTTGGGGGTGGCCGGGCAGGCTCCGAGTGTCTTTTCGGGCGGTCGGGCAGGCTCCGAGTGCCTTTGTGGGCGGCTAGGCCGGGTCCGAGGGCCTTTCGGGGCGGCCTGGCCGCCTCCGAGTGCATTTCGGGGCGGTCGGGGAGGCTCCGAGTGCCTTTGTGGGCGGCCGGGTAGGCTCCGAGTGCCTTTGTGGGCGGCCGGGCCGGCTCCGAGTGCCTTTCAGGGCGGCCATGGAGGCTCCGAGTGCCTTTCGGGGTAGCCGGGGCGCTTCCGAGTGCTTTTGGGGGCGGCTGGGGAGGCTCTGAGTGCCTTTCGTGGCGGCCTGGCCGCCTTCGAGTGCATTTCGGGGCAGCCAGGGAGGCTCCCAGTGCCTTTGGGGGCGGCCGGGTAGGCTCCGAGTGCCTTTTGGGGTGGCCGGGGAGGCTCCGAGTGCGTTTTGGGGCGGCCGGGGAGGCTCCGAGTGGCTTTCGGGGAGGCCCAGCCGCCTCTGAGTGCCTTTGGGGGCGTCCGGGGATGCTCCGAGTGCCTTTCAGGGCGGCCGGGAAGGCTCCGAGTGCCTTTCGGGGCGGCCGTGGAGGCTCCGAGTGCCTTTCGGGGCGGCCGGGGATGCTGCGAGTGCCTTTCGGGGCGGTCGGGGAGGCTCCGAGTGCCTTTTGGGGCGGCCGGGGAGGCTCCAATTGCCTTTCGGGGCGGCCATGGAGGCTCGGAGTGCCTTTGGGGGCGGCTGTGCAGGCTCCGATTGCCTTTGGGGGCTGCCGGGCCGGCTCCGAGTGCCTTTGGGGGTCCCCGGGCAGGCTCCGATTGCCTTTGGGGGCTGCCGGGCCGGCTCCGAGTGCCTTTTGGGGTCGCCGGGCAGGCTCCGAGTGCCTTTGCGGGTGGCCGGGGAGGCTCCGAGTGCCTTTGTGGGCGGCCGTGGAGGCTCCGAGTGCCTTTCGGGGTAGCCGGGGAGGCTCCGAGTGCCTTTCGGGGCGGCCGGGCAGGCTCCGAGTGTCTTTCGAGGTGGCCGTGGAGGCTCCGAGTGCCTTTCGGGGCGGCCGGGAAGGCTCCGAGTGCCTTTCGGGGCGGCCGGGGTGGCTCCGAGTGCCTTTGTGGGCGGCCGTGGAGGCTCCGAGTGGCTTTCGGGGAGGCCCGGCCGCCTCCGAGTGCCTTTCGGCGCGTCCGGTCAGGCTCCGAGTGCCTTTCGGGGCGGTCGGGCAGGCTCCGAGTGCCTTTCGGGGCGGCCGGGGAGGCTCCGAGTGCCTTTGGGGGCGTCCGGGGAGGCTCGGAGTGCCTTTGGGGGCGGCTGTGCAGGCTCCGATTGCCTTTGGGGGCTGCCGGGCCGGCTCCGAGTGCCTTTGGGGGTCCCCGGGGAGGCTCCGATGGCCTTTGGGGGCTGCCGGGCCGGCTCCGAGTGCCTTTGCGGGTGGCCGGGCAGGCTCCGAGTGCCTTTCGGGGCGGCCGGGGATGCTCCGAGTGCCTTTCGGGGTGGCCGTTCCCCCTCCGAATGCCTTTCGGGGCGGCTGGGCCCGTCCCAGTGCCTTTCGGGGCGGCCGGACCGGCTCCGAGTGGCTTTCGGGGCGGCCGGCGAGGCTCTAATTGCCTTTCCGGACTGCCGGGGAGGCTCCGAGTGCCTTTGGGGGCGGCCGGGGAGGCTCCGAGTGCCTTTCGGGGCTGCCGGGGAGGCTCCGAGTGCCTTTCGGGGTAGTTGGGCCGCCTCCGAGTGCCTTTGGGGGCGGCCGGGATGCATCCGAGTGCCTTTGTGGGTGGCCGTGGAGGCTCCGAGTGCCTTTCGGGGCGGCCGGGCTGCATCCGAGTGCGTTTGTGGGCGGCCGTGGAGGCTCCGAGTGCCTTTCGGGGCGGCCGGGAAAGCTCCGAGTGCCTTTCGGGGCAGCCGGGAAGGCTCCGAGTGCCTTTCGGGGCGGCCGGGCAGGCTCCGAGTGGCTTTCGGGGAGGCCCGGCCGCCTCTGAGTGCCTTTGTGGGCGGCCGGGGAGGCTCCGAGTGCCTTTGGGGGCGGCCGTGCAGGCTCCGAGTGCCTTTGTGAGCGGCCGTGGAGGCTCCGATTGCCTTTGGGGGCGGCCGGGGAGGCTCCGAGTGCCTTTCGGGGTGGCCGGGGAGTCTCCGAGTGCCTTTCGGGGCGGCCATGGAGGCTCGGAGTGCCTTTGGGGGCGGCTGTGCAGGCTCCGATTGCCTTTGGGGGCTGCCGGGCCGGCTCCGAGTGCCTTTGGGGGTCCCCGGGGAGGCTCCGATGGCCTTTGGGGGCTGCCGGGCCGGCTCCGAGTGCCTTTGCGGGTGGCCGGGCAGGCTCCGAGTGCCTTTCGGGGCGGCCGGGGATGCTCCGAGTGCCTTTCGGGGTGGCCGTTCCCCCTCCGAATGCCTTTCGGGGTGGCTGGGCCCGTCCCAGTGCCTTTCGGGGCGGCCGGACCGGCTCCGAGTGGCTTTCGGGGCGGCCGGCGAGGCTCTAATTGCCTTTTGGGACTGCCGGGGAGGCTCCGAGTGCCTTTGGGGGCGGCCGGGGAGGCTCCGAGTGCCTTTGGTGGTGCCCGGGGAGGCTCCGAGTGCCTTTCGGGCGGCCGGGGAGGCTCCGAGTGCCTTTCGGGGCGGCCGGGGAGGCTCCGAGTGGCTTTCGGGGCGGTCGGGGAGGCTCCGAGTGCGTTTGTGGGCGGCCGGGGAGTCTCCGAGTGCCTTTCGGGGCAGCCGTGGAGGCTCCGAGTGCCTTTTGGGGCGAGTGTGCAGGCTCCGAGTGCCTTTTGGGGCGGCCGTGCCGCCTCCGAGTGCCTTTCGGGGCGGCCGGGGAGGCTCCGAGTGCCTTTCGGGGTGGCCGAGCCGCCTCCGAGTGCCTTTCGGCGCGTCCGGTCAGGCTCCGAGTGCCTTTCGGGGCGGTCGGGCAGGCTCCGAGTGCCTTTCGGGGCGGCCGTGGAGTCTCCGAGTGCCTTTCGGGGCGGCCATGGAGGCTCGGAGTGCCTTTGGGGGCGGCTGTGCAGGCTCCGATTGCCTTTGGGGGCTGCCGGGCCGGCTCCGAGTGCCTTTGGGGGTCCCCGGGCAGGCTCCGATTGCCTTTGGGGGCTGCCGGGCCGCCTCCGAGTGCCTTTGCGGGTGGCCGGGGAGGCTCCGAGTGCCTTTCGGGGCGGCCGGGGATGCTCCGAGTGCCTTTCGGGGTGGCCGTTCCCCCTCCGAATGCCTTTCGGGGCGGCTGGGCCCGTCCCAGTGCCTTTCGGGGCGGCCGGACCGGCTCCGAGTGGCTTTCGGGGCGGCCGGCGAGGCTCTAATTGCCTTTCCGGACTGCCAGGGAGGCTCCGAGTGCCTTTGGGGGCGGCCGGGGAGGCTCCGAGTGCCTTTCGGGGTGGCCGGGGAGGCTCCGAGTGCCTTTTGGGGCGGCCGGGGAGGCTCCGAGTGCCTTTCGGGGTGGCCGGGCCGCCCCTGAGTGCCTTTCGGGGCTGCCGGGGAGGCTCCGAGTGCCTTTCGGGGTAGTTGGGCCGCCTCCGAGTGCCTTTGGGGGCGGCCGGGATGCATCCGAGTTCCTTTGTGGGTGGCCGTGGAGGCTCCGAGTGCCTTTCGGGGCGGCCGGGGAGGCTCCGAGTGCCTTTTGGGGTGGCCGAGCCGCCTCCGAGTGCCTTTCGGCGCGTCCGGTCAGGCTCCGAGTGCCTTTCGGGGCGGTCGGGCAGGCTCCGAGTGCCTTTCGGGGCGGCCGTGGAGTCTCCGAGTGCCTTTCGGGGCGGCCGGGAAGGCTCCGAGTGCCTTTCGGGGCAGTCGGGGAGGCTCCGAGTGCCTTTCAGAGTGGCCGGGGAGGCTCCGAGTGCCTGTCGGGGTGGCCGGGCAGGCTCCGAGTGCCTTTCGGGGTGGCCGGGCCGCCTCTGAGTGCCTTTCGGGGCTGCCGGGGAGGCTCCGAGTGCCTTTCGGGGTAGCCGCGCCGCCTCCGAGTGCCTTTGGGGGCGGCCGGGATGCATCCAAGTGCCTTTCGGGGTGGCTGTGGAGGCTCCTAGTGCCTTTCGGGGCGGTCGGGCAGGCTCCGAGTGCCTTTCGGGGTGACCGGGCCGCCTCCGAGTGCTTTTCGGGGCGGCCGGGCTGCATCCAAGTGCCTTTGGGGGCGGCTGGGGAGGCTCCGAGTGCCTTTGGGGGCGGCCGTGGAGGCTCCGAGTGCCTTTGCGGGCGGCCGGGGAGGCTCCGAGTGCCTTTCGGGGCGGCCGGGGAGGCTCCGAGTGCCTTTCGGGGCGGCCGTGGAGTCTCCGAGTGCCTTTCGTGGCAGCCGTGGAGGCTCCGAGTGCCTTTGGGGGCGAGTGTGCAGGCTCCGAGTGCCTTTTTGGGCGGCCGTGCCGCCTCCGAGTGCCTTTCGGGGCGGCCGGGGAGGCTCCGAGTGCCTTTCGGGGTGGCCGAGCCGCCTCCGAGTGCCTTTCGGCGCGTCCGGTCAGGCTCCGAGTGCCTTTCGGCGCGGCCGGTGAGGCTCCGAGTGCCTTTCGGTGTGGCCGGGGAGGCTCCGAGTGCCTGTCGGGGTGGCCGGGCAGGCTCCGAGTGCCTTTTCGGGCGGTCGGACAGGCTCCGACTGCCTTTGTGGGCGGCCGTGGAGGCTCCGAGTGCCTTTCGGGGCGGCCTGGCCGCCTCCGAGTGCCTTTGGGGGCGGCCGTGGAGGCTCCGAGTGCCTTTGGGGGCGGCCGTGGAGGCTCCGAGTGCCTTTGTGGGCGGTCGGGCCGGCTCCGAGTGCCTTTCGGGGTGGCCGGCCCGCTCCGAGTGCCTTTCGGGGTGGCCGGGGAGGCTCCGAGTGCCTTTTGGGGCGGCCGGGCCGGCCCCGAGTGCCTTTCGGGGCGGTCGGCCGCCTCCGAGTGCTTTTCGGGGCGGCCGGGAAGGCTCCGAGTGCCTTTGTGGGCGGCCGGGGAGGCTCCGAGTGCCTTTCGGGGCGGCCGGGGAGGCTCCGAGTGCCTTTCGGGGCATCCTAGAGGCTCCGAGTGCCTTTCGGGGTGGCCGGGCCACCTCCGAGTGCCTTTGTGGGCGGCCGAGCCGGCTCCGAATGCCTTTTGGGGTGGCCGGGGAGGCTCCGAGTGCCTTTCGGGGTGGCCGGGCCGCCTCTGAGTGCCTTTCGGGGCTGCCGGGGAGGCTCCGAGTGCCTTTCGGGGTAGCCGGTCCGCCTCCGAGTGCCTTTCGAGGCGTCCGGGGAGGCTCCGAGTGCCTTTCGGGGTGGCCGGGCCGCCTCCGAGTGCCTTTCGGGGCGGCCGCGGAGGCTCCGAGTGCCTTTGGGGGCGGCCGGGGATGCTCCGAGTGCCTTTCGGGGTGGCCGTTCCCCCTCCGAATGCCTTTCGGGGCGGCTGGGCCCGTCCCAGTGCCTTTCGGGGCGGCCGGACCGGCTCCGAGTGGCTTTCGGGGCGGCCGGCGAGGCTCTAATTGCCTTTCCGGACTGCCGGGGAGGCTCCGAGTGCCTTTGGGGGCGGCCGGGGAGGCTCCGAGTGCCTTTCGGGGTGGCCGGGGAGGCTCCGAGTGCCTTTTGGGGCGGCCGGGGAGGCTCCGAGTGCCTTTCGGGGTGGCCGGGCCGCCCCTGAGTGCCTTTCGGGGCTGCCGGGGAGGCTCCGAGTGCCTTTCGGGGTAGTTGGGCCGCCTCCGAGTGCCTTTGGGGGCGGCCGGGATGCATCCGAGTTCCTTTGTGGGTGGCCGTGGAGGCTCCGAGTGCCTTTCGGGGCGGCCGGGGAGGCTCCGAGTGCCTTTTGGGGTGGCCGAGCCGCCTCCGAGTGCCTTTCGGCGCGTCCGGTCAGGCTCCGAGTGCCTTTCGGGGCGGTCGGGCAGGCTCCGAGTGCCTTTCGGGGCGGCCGTGGAGTCTCCGAGTGCCTTTCGGGGCGGCCGGGAAGGCTCCGAGTGCCTTTGGGGGCAGTCGGGGAGGCTCCGAGTGCCTTTCAGAGTGGCCGGGGAGGCTCCGAGTGCCTGTCGGGGTGGCCGGGCCACCTCCGAGTGCTTTTCGGGGTGGCCGGGCTGCATCCAAGTGCCTTTGGGGGCGGCCGTGGAGGCTCCGAGTGCCTTTGTGGGCGGCCAGGAAGGCTCCGAGTGCCTTTGGTGGTGCCCGGGGAGGCTCCGAGTGCCTTTCGGGCGGCCGGGGAGGCTCCGAGTGCCTTTCGGGGCGGCCGGGGAGGCTCCGAGTGGCTTTCGGGGAGGCCCGGCCACCTCCGAGTGCCTTTCGGGGCGGCCGGGGAGGCTCCGAGTGCCTTTCAGAGCGGCCGGGGAGGCTCCGAGTGCCTGTCGGGGTGGCCGGGGAGGCTCCGAGTGCCTTTTCGGGGCGGCCGGGCAGGCTCCGAGTGCCTTTGTGGGCGGCTGTGGAGGCTCCGAGTGCCTTTCGGGGCGGCCGGGGAGGCTCCGAGTGCCTTTCGGGGCGGTCGGGGAGGCTCCGAGTGCCTTTGTGGGCGGCCGGGGAGTCTCCGAGTGCCTTTCGGGGCAGCCGTGGAGGCTCCGAGTGCCTTTTGGGGCGAGTGTGCAGACTCCGAGTGCCTTTCGGGGCGGCCGGGGAGGCTCCGAGTGCCTTTCGGGGTGGCCGAGCCGCCTCCGAGTGCCTTTCGGCGCGTCCGGTCAGGCTCCGAGTGCCTTTCGGGGCGGTCGGGCAGGCTCCGAGTGCCTTTCGGGGCGGCCGTGGAGTCTCCGAGTGCCTTTCGGGGCGGCCGGGGAGGCTCGGATTGCCTTTGGGGGTGGCTGTGCAGGCTCCGATTGCCTTTGGGGGCTGCCGGGCCGGCTCCGAGTGCCTTTGGGGGCGGCTGTGCAGGCTCCGAGTGCCTTTGGGGGCTGCCGGGCCGGCTCCGAGTGCCTTTGCGGGTGGCCGGGCAGGCTCCGAGTGCCTTTCGGGGCGGCCGGGGATGCTCCGAGTGCCTTTCGGGGTGGCCGTTCCCCCTCCGAATGCCTTTCGGGGCGGCTGGGCTCGTCCCTGTGCCTTTCGGGGCGGCCGGACCGGCTCCGAGTGGCTTTCGGGGCGGCCGGCGGGGCTCTAATTGCCTTTCCGGACTGCCGGGGAGGCTCCGAGTGCCTTTGGGGGCGGCCGGGGAGGCTCCGAGTGCCTTTCGGGGTGGCCGGGGAGGCTCCGAGTGCCTTTGGGGGCGGCCGGGGAGGCTCCGAGTGCCTTTTGGGGCGGCCGGGGAGGCTCCGAGTGCCTTTCGGGGTGGCCGGGCCGCCCCTGAGTGCCTTTCGGGGCTGCCGGGGAGGCTCCGAGTGCCTTTCGGGGTAGTTGGGCCGCCTCCGAGTGCCTTTGGGGGCGGCCGGGATGCATCCGAGTTCCTTTGTGGGTGGCCGTGGAGGCTCCGAGTGCCTTTCGGGGCGGCCGGGGAGGCTCCGAGTGCCTTTTGGGGTGGCCGAGCCGCCTCCGAGTGCCTTTCGGCGCGTCCGGTCAGGCTCCGAGTGCCTTTCGGGGCGGCCGTGGAGTCTCCGAGTGCCTTTCGGGGCGGCCGGGAAGGCTCCGAGTGGCTTTCGGGGAGGCCCGGCCGCCTCTGAGTGCCTTTGTGGGCGGCCGGGGAGGCTCCGAGTGCCTTTGGGGGCGGCCGTGCAGGCTCCGAGTGCCTTTGTGAGCGGCCGTGGAGGCTCCGATTGCCTTTGGGGGCGGCCGGGGAGGCTCCGAGTGCCTTTCGGGGTGGCCGGGGAGTCTCCGAGTGCCTTTCGGGGTTCTCGGGGAGGCTCCGAGTGCCTTTCGGGGTGGCCGGGGAGGCTCCGAGTGCCTTTTGGGGGTGGCCGGGCAGGCTCCGAGTGTCTTTTCGGGCGGTCGGGCAGGCTCCGAGTGCCTTTGTGGGCGGCTAGGCCGGGTCCGAGGGCCTTTCGGGGCGGCCTGGCCGCCTCCGAGTGCATTTCGGGGCGGTCGGGGAGGCTCCGAGTGCCTTTGTGGGCGGCCGGGTAGGCTCCGAGTGCCTTTGTGGGCGGCCGGGCCGGCTCCGAGTGCCTTTCAGGGCGGCCATGGAGGCTCCGAGTGCCTTTTGGGGTAGCCGGGGCGCTTCCGAGTGCCTTTGGGGGCGGCTGGGGAGGCTCTGAGTGCCTTTCGTGGCGGCCTGGCCGCCTTCGAGTGCATTTCGGGGCAGCCAGGGAGGCTCCCAGTGCCTTTGTGGGCGGCCGGGTAGGCTCCAAGTGCCTTTTGGGGTGGCCGGGGAGGCTCCGAGTGCGTTTTGGGGCGGCCGGGGAGGCTCCGAGTGGCTTTCGGGGAGGCCCAGCCGCCTCTGAGTGCCTTTGGGGGCGTCCGGGGATGCTCCGAGTGCCTTTCGGGGCGGCCGGGAAGGCTCCGAGTGCCTTTCGGGGCGGCCGGGGAGGCTCCGAGTGCCTTTGGGGGCGGCCGGGGATGCTGCGAGTGCCTTTCGGGGCGGTCGGGGAGGCTCCGAGTGCCTTTTGGGGCGGCCGGGGAGGCTCCAATTGCCTTTCGGGGCGGCCATGGAGGCTCGGAGTGCCTTTGGGGGCGGCTGTGCAGGCTCCGATTGCCTTTGGGGGCTGCCGGGCCGGCTCCGAGTGCCTTTGGGGGTCCCCGGGCAGGCTCCGAGTGCCTTTGGGGGCTGCCGGGCCGGCTCCGAGTGCCTTTTGGGGTCGCCGGGCAGGCTCCGAGTGCCTTTGTGGGCGGCCGTGGAGGCTCCGAGTGCCTTTTGGGGTGGCCGGGGAGGCTCCGAGTGCCTTTGTGGGCGGCCGGGGAGGCTCCGAGTGCCTTTCGGGGCGGCCGGGGTGGCTCCGAGTGCCTTTGTGGGCGGCCGTGGAGGCTCCGAGTGCCTTTGTGGGCGGCCGTGGAGGCTCCGAGTGGCTTTCGGGGAGGCCCGGCCGCCTCCGAGTGCGTTTGTGGGCGGCCGGGGAGGCTCCGAGTGCCTTTCGGTGTGGCCGGGCCACCTCCGAGTGCTTTTCGGGGCGGCCGGGCTGCATCCAAGTGCCTTTCGGGGCGGCCGTGGAGGCTCCGAGTGCCTTTGTGGGCGGCCGGGAAGGCTCCGAGTGCCTTTGGTGGTGCCCGGGGAGGCTCCGAGTGCCTTTCGGGCGGCCGGGTAGGCTCCGAGTGCCTTTGTGGGCGGCCGGGGAGGCTCCGAGTGCCTTTCGGGGCGGCCGTGGAGGCTCCGAGTGCCTTTCGGGGCGGCCGGGCAGGCTCCGAGTGGCTTTCGGGGAGGCCCGGCCGCCTCCGAGTGCCTTTCGGGGCGGCCGGGGAGGCTCCGAGTGCCTTTCAGGGCGGCCGGGGAGGCTCCGAGTGCCTGTCGGGGTGGCCGGGCAGGCTCCGAGTGCCTTTTCGGGGCGGCCGGGCAGGCTCCGAGTGCCTTTGTGGGCGGCCGTGGAGGCTCTGAGTGCCTTTCGGGGCGGCCGGGGAGGCTCCGAGTGCCTTTCGGGGCGGTCGGGGAGGCTCCGAGTGCCTTTGGGGGCGGCCGGGGAGTCTCCGAGTGCCTTTCGGGGCAGCCGTGGAGGCTCCGAGTGCCTTTTGGGGCGAGTGTGCAGACTCCGAGTGCCTTTTGGGGCGGCCGTGCCGCCTCCGAGTGCCTTTCGGGGCGGCCGGGGAGGCTCCGAGTGCCTTTCGGGGCGGCCGGGGAGGCTCCGAGTGCCTTTCGGGGCGGCCGGGGAGTCTCCGAGTGCCTTTCGGGGCGGCCATGGAGGCTCGGAGTGCCTTTGGGGGCGGCTGTGCAGGCTCCGATTGCCTTTGGGGGCTGCCGGGCCGGCTCCGAGTGCCTTTGGGGGTCCCCGGGCAGGCTCCGATTGCCTTTGGGGGCTGCCGGGCCGGCTCCGAGTGCCTTTGTGGGTGGCCGTGGAGGCTCCGAGTGCCTTTCGGGGCGGCCGGGGATGCTCCGAGTGCCTTTCGGGGTGGCCGTTCCCCCTCCGAATGCCTTTCGGGGCGGCTGGGCCCGTCCCTGTGCCTTTCGGGGCGGCCGGACCGGCTCCGAGTGGCTTTCGGGGCGGCCGGCGAGGCTCTAATTGCCTTTCCGGACTGCCGGGGAGGCTCCGAGTGCCTTTGGGGGCGGCCGGGGAGTCTCCGAGTGCCTTTCGGGGCAGCCGTGGAGGCTCCGAGTGCCTTTGGGGGCGAGTGTGCAGGCTCCGAGTGCCTTTTTGGGCGGCCGTGCCGCCTCCGAGTGCCTTTGTGGGCGGCCGTGGAGGCTCCGAGTGGCTTTCGGGGCGGCCCGGCCGCCTCCGAGTGCGTTTGTGGGCGGCCGGGGAGGCTCCGAGTGCCTTTCGGGGTGGCCGGGCCACCTCCGAGTGCCTTTCGGGGCGGCCGGGGAGGCTCCGAGTGCCTTTCGGGGCGGCCGGGGAGGCTCCGAGTGGCTTTCGGGGAGGCCCGGCCGCCTCCGAGTGCCTTTCGGGGCGGCCGGGGAGGCTCCGAGTGCCTTTCAGGGCGGCCGGGGAGGCTCCGAGTGCCTGTCGGGGCGGCCGGGCAGGCTCCGAGTGCCTTTTCGGGGCGGCCGGGCAGGCTCCGAGTGCCTTTGTGGGCGGCCGTGGAGGCTCTGAGTGCCTTTCGGGGCGGCCGGGGAGGCTCCGAGTGCCTTTCGGGGCGGTCGGGGAGGCTCCGAGTGCCTTTGGGGGCGGCCGGGGAGTCTCCGAGTGCCTTTCGGGGCAGCCGTGGAGGCTCCGAGTGCCTTTTGGGGCGAGTGTGCAGGCTCCGAGTGCCTTTTTGGGCGGCCGTGCCGCCTCCGAGTGCCTTTCGGGGCGGCCGGGGAGGCTCCGAGTGCCTTTCGGGGTGGCCGAGCCGCCTCCGAGTGCCTTTCGGCGCGTCCGGTCAGGCTCCGAGTGCCTTTCGGGGCGGTCGGGCAGGCTCCGAGTGCCTTTCGGGGCGGCCGTGGAGTCTCCGAGTGCCTTTCGGGGCGGCCGGGGAGGCTCGGATTGCCTTTGGGGGTGGCTGTGCAGGCTCCGATTGCCTTTGGGGGCTGCCGGGCCGGCTCCGAGTGCCTTTGGGGGTCCCCGGGCAGGCTCCGATTGCCTTTGGGGGCTGCCGGGCCGGCTCCGAGTGCCTTTGCGGGTGGCCGGGCAGGCTCCGAGTGCCTTTCGGGGCGGCCGGGGATGCTCCGAGTGCCTTTCGGGGTGGCCGTTCCCCCTCCGAATGCCTTTCGGGGCGGCTGGGCTCGTCCCTGTGCCTTTCGGGGCGGCCGGACCGGCTCCGAGTGGCTTTCGGGGCGGCCGGCGGGGCTCTAATTGCCTTTTGGGACTGCCGGGGAGGCTCCGAGTGCCTTTGGGGGCGGCCGGGGAGGCTCCGAGTGCCTTTTGGGGCGGCCGGGGAGGCTCCGAGTGCCTTTCGGGGTGGCCGGGCCGCCCCTGAGTGCCTTTCGGGGCTGCCGGGGAGGCTCCGAGTGCCTTTCGGGGTAGTTGGGCCGCCTCCGAGTGCCTTTGGGGGCGGCCGGGATGCATCCGAGTTCCTTTGTGGGTGGCCGTGGAGGCTCCGAGTGCCTTTCGGGGCGGCCGGGGAGGCTCCGAGTGCCTTTTGGGGTGGCCGAGCCGCCTCCGAGTGCCTTTCGGCGCGTCCGGTCAGGCTCCGAGTGCCTTTCGGGGCGGCCGTGGAGTCTCCGAGTGCCTTTCGGGGCGGCCGGGAAGGCTCCGAGTGCCTTTGGGGGCAGTCGGGGAGGCTCCGAGTGCCTTTCAGAGTGGCCGGGGAGGCTCCGAGTGCCTGTCGGGGTGGCCGGGCAGGCTCCGAGTGCCTTTTCGGGGCGGCCGGGCAGGCTCCGAGTGCCTTTGTGGGCGGCCGTGGAGGCTCCGAGTGCCTTTCGGGGCGGCCGGGGATGCTCCGAGTGCCTTTCGGGGCGGTCGGGGAGGCTCCGAGTGCCTTTGGGGGCGGCCGGGGAGTCTCCGAGTGCCTTTCGGGGCAGCCGTGGAGGCTCCGAGTGCCTTTGGGGGCGAGTGTGCAGGCTCCGAGTGCCTTTTTGGGCGGCCGTGCCGCCTCCGAGTGCCTTTCGGGGCGGCCGTGGAGGCTCCGAGTGCCTTTCGGGGTGGCCGAGCCGCCTCCGAGTGCCTTTCGGCGCGTCCGGTCAGGCTCCGAGTGCCTTTCGGGGCGGTCGGGCAGGCTCCGAGTGCCTTTCGGGGCGGCCGTGGAGTCTCCGAGTGCCTTTCGGGGCGGCCATGGAGGCTCGGAGTGCCTTTGGGGGCGGCTGTGCAGGCTCCGATTGCCTTTGGGGGCTGCCGGGCCGGCTCCGAGTGCCTTTGGGGGTCCCCGGGGAGGCTCCGAGTGCCTTTGGGGGCTGCCGGGCCGCCTCCGAGTGCCTTTGCGGGTGGCCGGGCAGGCTCCGAGTGCCTTTCGGGGCGGCCGGGGATGCTCCGAGTGCCTTTCGGGGTGGCCGTTCCCCCTCCGAATGCCTTTCGGGGCGGCTGGGCCCATCCCAGTGCCTTTCGGGGCGGCCGGACCGGCTCCGAGTGGCTTTCGGGGCGGCTGGCGAGGCTCTAATTGCCTTTTGGGACTGCCGGGGAGGCTCCGAGTGCCTTTGGGGGCGGCCGGGGAGGCTCCGAGTGCCTTTCGGGGTGGCCGGGGAGGCTCCGAGTGCCTTTTGGGGCGGCCGGGGAGGCTCCGAGTGCCTTTCGGGGTGGCCGGGCCGCCTCTGAGTGCCTTTCAGGGCTGCCGGGGAGGCTCCGAGTGCCTTTCGGGGTAGTTGGGCCGCCTCCGAGTGCCTTTGGGGGCGGCCGGGATGCATCCGAGTTCCTTTGTGGGTGGCCGGGAAGGCTCCGAGTGCCTTTGTGGGCGGCCGGGAAGGCTCCGAGTGCCTTTCGGGGCGGCCGTGGAGGCTCCGAGTGCCTTTCGGGGTGGCCGGGCCGCCCCTGAGTGCCTTTCGGGGCTGCCGGGGAGGCTCCGAGTGCCTTTCGGGGTAGTTGGGCCGCCTCCGAGTGCCTTTGGGGGCGGCCGGGATGCATCCGAGTTCCTTTGTGGGTGGCCGTGGAGGCTCCGAGTGCCTTTCGGGGCGGCCGGGGAGGCTCCGAGTGCCTTTTGGGGTGGCCGAGCCGCCTCCGAGTGCCTTTCGGCGCGTCCGGTCAGGCTCCGAGTGCCTTTCGGGGCGGCCGTGGAGTCTCCGAGTGCCTTTCGGGGCGGCCGGGAAGGCTCCGAGTGCCTTTGGGGGCAGTCGGGGAGGCTCCGAGTGCCTTTCAGAGTGGCCGGGGAGGCTCCGAGTGCCTGTCGGGGTGGCCGGCAGGCTCCGAGTGCCTTTTCGGGGCGGCCGGGCAGGCTCCGAGTGCCTTTGTGGGCGGCCGTGGAGGCTCCGAGTGCCTTTCGGGGCGGCCGGGGATGCTCCGAGTGCCTTTCGGGGCGGTCGGGGAGGCTCCGAGTGCCTTTGGGGGCGGCCGGGGAGTCTCCGAGTGCCTTTCGGGGCAGCCGTGGAGGCTCCGAGTGCCTTTGGGGGCGAGTGTGCAGGCTCCGAGTGCCTTTTTGGGCGGCCGTGCCGCCTCCGAGTGCCTTTCGGGGCGGCCGGGGAGGCTCCGAGTGCCTTTCGGGGTGGCCGAGCCGCCTCCGAGTGCCTTTCGGCGCGTCCGGTCAGGCTCCGAGTGCCTTTCGGGGCGGTCGGGCAGGCTCCGAGTGCCTTTCGGGGCGGCCGTGGAGTCTCCGAGTGCCTTTCGGGGCGGCCATGGAGGCTCGGAGTGCCTTTGGGGGCGGCTGTGCAGGCTCCGATTGCCTTTGGGGGCTGCCGGGCCGGCTCCGAGTGCCTTTGGGGGTCCCCGGGGAGGCTCCGAGTGCCTTTGGGGGCTGCCGGGCCGCCTCCGAGTGCCTTTGCGGGTGGCCGTGGAGGCTCCGAGTGCCTTTCGGGGCGGCCGGGGATGCTCCGAGTGCCTTTCGGGGTGGCCGTTCCCCCTCCGAATGCCTTTCGGGGCGGCTGGGCCCGTCCCAGTGCCTTTCGGGGCGGCCGGACCGGCTCCGAGTGGCTTTCGGGGCGGCTGGCGAGGCTCTAATTGCCTTTTGGGACTGCCGGGGAGGCTCCGAGTGCCTTTGGGGGCGGCCGGGGAGGCTCCGAGTGCCTTTCGGGGTGGCCGGGGAGGCTCCGAGTGCCTTTTGGGGCGGCCGGGGAGGCTCCGAGTGCCTTTCGGGGTGGCCGGGCCGCCTCTGAGTGCCTTTCAGGGCTGCCGGGGAGGCTCCGAGTGCCTTTCGGGGTAGTTGGGCCGCCTCCGAGTGCCTTTGGGGGCGGCCGGGATGCATCCGAGTGCCTTTGTGGGTGGCCGGGAAGGCTCCGAGTGCCTTTGTGGGCGGCCGGGAAGGCTCCGAGTGCCTTTCGGGGCGGCCGTGGAGGCTCCGAGTGCCTTTCGGGGCGGCCGGGCAGGCTCCGAGTGGCTTTCGGGGAGGCCCGGCCGCCTCTGAGTGCCTTTGTGGGCGGCCGGGGAGGCTCCGAGTGCCTTTGGGGGCGGCCGTGCAGGCTCCGAGTGCCTTTGTGAGCGGCCGTGGAGGCTCCGATTGCCTTTGGGGGCGGCCGGGGAGGCTCCGAGTGCCTTTCGGGGTGGCCGGGGAGTCTCCGAGTGCCTTTCGGGGTTCTCGGGGAGGCTCCGAGTGCCTTTCGGGGCATCCGGGGAGGCTCCGAGTGCCTTTTGGGGTGGCCGGGGAGGCTCTGAGTGCCTTTGGGGGCGGCCGGGGAGGCTCCGAGTGCCTTTTGGGGTGGCCGGGGAGGCTCCGAGTGCCTTTCGGGGCGGCCGGGGAGTCTCCGAGTGCCTTTCGGGGCGGCCATGGAGGCTCGGAGTGCCTTTGGGGGCGGCTGTGCAGGCTCCGATTGCCTTTGGGGGCTGCCGGGCCGGCTCCGAGTGCCTTTGGGGGTCCCCGGGCAGGCTCCGATTGCCTTTGGGGGCTGCCGGGCCGGCTCCGAGTGCCTTTGTGGGTGGCCGTGGAGGCTCCGAGTGCCTTTCGGGGCGGCCGGGGATGCTCCGAGTGCCTTTCGGGGTGGCCGTTCCCCCTCCGAATGCCTTTCGGGGCGGCTGGGCCCGTCCCTGTGCCTTTCGGGGCGGCCGGACCGGCTCCGAGTGGCTTTCGGGGCGGCCGGCGAGGCTCTAATTGCCTTTCCGGACTGCCGGGGAGGCTCCGAGTGCCTTTGGGGGCGGCCGGGGAGTCTCCGAGTGCCTTTCGGGGCAGCCGTGGAGGCTCCGAGTGCCTTTGGGGGCGAGTGTGCAGGCTCCGAGTGCCTTTTTGGGCGGCCGTGCCGCCTCCGAGTGCCTTTGTGGGCGGCCGTGGAGGCTCCGAGTGGCTTTCGGGGCGGCCCGGCCGCCTCCGAGTGCGTTTGTGGGCGGCCGGGGAGGCTCCGAGTGCCTTTCGGGGTGGCCGGGCCACCTCCGAGTGCCTTTCGGGGCGGCCGGGGAGGCTCCGAGTGCCTTTCGGGGCGGCCGGGGAGGCTCCGAGTGGCTTTCGGGGAGGCCCGGCCGCCTCCGAGTGCCTTTCGGGGCGGCCGGGGAGGCTCCGAGTGCCTTTCAGGGCGGCCGGGGAGGCTCCGAGTGCCTGTCGGGGCGGCCGGGCAGGCTCCGAGTGCCTTTTCGGGGCGGCCGGGCAGGCTCCGAGTGCCTTTGTGGGCGGCCGTGGAGGCTCTGAGTGCCTTTCGGGGCGGCCGGGGATGCTCCGAGTGCCTTTCGGGGCGGTCGGGGAGGCTCCGAGTGCCTTTGGGGGCGGCCGGGGAGTCTCCGAGTGCCTTTCGGGGCAGCCGTGGAGGCTCCGAGTGCCTTTTGGGGCGAGTGTGCAGACTCCGAGTGCCTTTTGGGGCGGCCGTGCCGCCTCCGAGTGCCTTTCGGGGCGGCCGGGGAGGCTCCGAGTGCCTTTCGGGGTGGCCGAGCCGCCTCCGAGTGCCTTTCGGCGCGTCCGGTCAGGCTCCGAGTGCCTTTCGGGGCGGTCGGGCAGGCTCCGAGTGCCTTTCGGGGCGGCCGTGGAGTCTCCGAGTGCCTTTCGGGGCGGCCGGGGAGGCTCGGATTGCCTTTGGGGGTGGCTGTGCAGGCTCCGATTGCCTTTGGGGGCTGCCGGGCCGGCTCCGAGTGCCTTTGGGGGTCCCCGGGCAGGCTCCGAGTGCCTTTGGGGGCTGCCGGGCCGGCTCCGAGTGCCTTTGCGGGTGGCCGGGCAGGCTCCGAGTGCCTTTCGGGGCGGCCGGGGATGCTCCGAGTGCCTTTCGGGGTGGCCGTTCCCCCTCCGAATGCCTTTCGGGGCGGCTGGGCTCGTCCCTGTGCCTTTCGGGGCGGCCGGACCGGCTCCGAGTGGCTTTCGGGGCGGCCGGCGGGGCTCTAATTGCCTTTCCGGACTGCCGGGGAGGCTCCGAGTGCCTTTGGGGGCGGCCGGGGAGGCTCCGAGTGCCTTTCGGGGTGGCCGGGGAGGCTCCGAGTGCCTTTGGGGCGGCCGGGGAGGCTCCGAGTGCCTTTTGGGGCGGCCGGGGAGGCTCCGAGTGCCTTTCGGGGTGGCCGGGCCGCCCCTGAGTGCCTTTCGGGGCTGCCGGGGAGGCTCCGAGTGCCTTTCGGGGTAGTTGGGCCGCCTCCGAGTGCCTTTGGGGGCGGCCGGGATGCATCCGAGTTCCTTTGTGGGTGGCCGTGGAGGCTCCGAGTGCCTTTCGGGGCGGCCGGGGAGGCTCCGAGTGCCTTTTGGGGTGGCCGAGCCGCCTCCGAGTGCCTTTCGGCGCGTCCGGTCAGGCTCCGAGTGCCTTTCGGGGCGGCCGTGGAGTCTCCGAGTGCCTTTCGGGGCGGCCGGGAAGGCTCCGAGTGCCTTTGGGGGCAGTCGGGGAGGCTCCGAGTGCCTTTCAGAGTGGCCGGGGAGGCTCCGAGTGCCTGTCGGGGTGGCCGGCAGGCTCCGAGTGCCTTTTCGGGGCGGCCGGGCAGGCTCCGAGTGCCTTTGTGGGCGGCCGTGGAGGCTCCGAGTGCCTTTCGGGGCGGCCGGGGATGCTCCGAGTGCCTTTCGGGGCGGTCGGGGAGGCTCCGAGTGCCTTTGGGGGCGGCCGGGGAGTCTCCGAGTGCCTTTCGGGGCAGCCGTGGAGGCTCCGAGTGCCTTTGGGGGCGAGTGTGCAGGCTCCGAGTGCCTTTTTGGGCGGCCGTGCCGCCTCCGAGTGCCTTTCGGGGCGGCCGTGGAGGCTCCGAGTGCCTTTCGGGGTGGCCGAGCCGCCTCCGAGTGCCTTTCGGCGCGTCCGGTCAGGCTCCGAGTGCCTTTCGGGGCGGTCGGGCAGGCTCCGAGTGCCTTTCGGGGCGGCCGGGGAGTCTCCGAGTGCCTTTCGGGGCGGCCATGGAGGCTCGGAGTGCCTTTGGGGGCGGCTGTGCAGGCTCCGATTGCCTTTGGGGGCTGCCGGGCCGGCTCCGAGTGCCTTTGGGGGTCCCCGGGGAGGCTCCGAGTGCCTTTGGGGGCTGCCGGGCCGCCTCCGAGTGCCTTTGCGGGTGGCCGGGGAGGCTCCGAGTGCCTTTCGGGGCGGCCGGGGATGCTCCGAGTGCCTTTCGGGGTGGCCGTTCCCCCTCCGAATGCCTTTCGGGGCGGCTGGGCCCGTCCCAGTGCCTTTCGGGGCGGCCGGACCGGCTCCGAGTGGCTTTCGGGGCGGCTGGCGAGGCTCTAATTGCCTTTTGGGACTGCCGGGGAGGCTCCGAGTGCCTTTGGGGGCGGCCGGGGAGGCTCCGAGTGCCTTTCGGGGTGGCCGGGGAGGCTCCGAGTGCCTTTTGGGGCGGCCGGGGAGGCTCCGAGTGCCTTTCGGGGTGGCCGGGCCGCCTCTGAGTGCCTTTCAGGGCTGCCGGGGAGGCTCCGAGTGCCTTTCGGGGTAGTTGGGCCGCCTCCGAGTGCCTTTGGGGGCGGCCGGGATGCATCCGAGTGCCTTTGTGGGTGGCCGGGAAGGCTCCGAGTGCCTTTGTGGGCGGCCGGGAAGGCTCCGAGTGCCTTTCGGGGCGGCCGTGGAGGCTCCGAGTGCCTTTCGGGGCGGCCGGGCAGGCTCCGAGTGGCTTTCGGGGAGGCCCG
This sequence comes from Struthio camelus, assembly GCF_040807025.1. Taxonomy (NCBI): domain Eukaryota; kingdom Metazoa; phylum Chordata; class Aves; order Struthioniformes; family Struthionidae; genus Struthio; species Struthio camelus. The sequence goes on from NC_090964.1 coordinate 1,404,534, forward strand.
GCCGCCTCTGAGTGCCTTTGTGGGCGGCCGGGGAGGCTCCGAGTGCCTTTGGGGGCGGCCGTGCAGGCTCCGAGTGCCTTTGTGAGCGGCCGTGGAGGCTCCGATTGCCTTTGGGGGCGGCCGGGGAGGCTCCGAGTGCCTTTCGGGGTGGCCGGGGAGTCTCCGAGTGCCTTTCGGGGTTCTCGGGGAGGCTCCGAGTGCCTTTCGGGGCATCCGGGGAGGCTCCGAGTGCCTTTGAGGGTCGCCGGGCAGGCTCCGAGTGCCTTTCGGGGTGGCCGGGGAGGCTCCGAGTGCCTTTTGGGGGTGGCCGGGCAGGCTCCGAGTGTCTTTTCGGGCGGTCGGGCAGGCTCCGAGTGCCTTTGTGGGCGGCTAGGCCGGGTCCGAGGGCCTTTCGGGGCGGCCTGGCCGCCTCCGAGTGCATTTCGGGGCGGTCGGGGAGGCTCCGAGTGCCTTTGTGGGCGGCCGGGTAGGCTCCGAGTGCCTTTGTGGGCGGCCGGGCCGGCTCCGAGTGCCTTTCAGGGCGGCCATGGAGGCTCCGAGTGCCTTTCGGGGTAGCCGGGGCGCTTCCGAGTGCTTTTGGGGGCGGCTGGGGAGGCTCTGAGTGCCTTTCGTGGCGGCCTGGCCGCCTTCGAGTGCATTTCGGGGCAGCCAGGGAGGCTCCCAGTGCCTTTGGGGGCGGCCGGGTAGGCTCCGAGTGCCTTTTGGGGTGGCCGGGGAGGCTCCGAGTGCGTTTTGGGGCGGCCGGGGAGGCTCCGAGTGGCTTTCGGGGAGGCCCAGCCGCCTCTGAGTGCCTTTGGGGGCGTCCGGGGATGCTCCGAGTGCCTTTCAGGGCGGCCGGGAAGGCTCCGAGTGCCTTTCGGGGCGGCCGTGGAGGCTCCGAGTGCCTTTCGGGGCGGCCGGGGATGCTGCGAGTGCCTTTCGGGGCGGTCGGGGAGGCTCCGAGTGCCTTTTGGGGCGGCCGGGGAGGCTCCAATTGCCTTTCGGGGCGGCCATGGAGGCTCGGAGTGCCTTTGGGGGCGGCTGTGCAGGCTCCGATTGCCTTTGGGGGCTGCCGGGCCGGCTCCGAGTGCCTTTGGGGGTCCCCGGGCAGGCTCCGATTGCCTTTGGGGGCTGCCGGGCCGGCTCCGAGTGCCTTTTGGGGTCGCCGGGCAGGCTCCGAGTGCCTTTGCGGGTGGCCGGGGAGGCTCCGAGTGCCTTTGTGGGCGGCCGTGGAGGCTCCGAGTGCCTTTCGGGGTAGCCGGGGAGGCTCCGAGTGCCTTTCGGGGCGGCCGGGCAGGCTCCGAGTGTCTTTCGAGGTGGCCGTGGAGGCTCCGAGTGCCTTTCGGGGCGGCCGGGAAGGCTCCGAGTGCCTTTCGGGGCGGCCGGGGTGGCTCCGAGTGCCTTTGTGGGCGGCCGTGGAGGCTCCGAGTGGCTTTCGGGGAGGCCCGGCCGCCTCCGAGTGCCTTTCGGCGCGTCCGGGGAGGCTCCGAGTGCCTTTCGGGGCGGTCGGGCAGGCTCCGAGTGCCTTTCGGGGCGGCCGGGGAGGCTCCGAGTGCCTTTGGGGGCGTCCGGGGAGGCTCGGAGTGCCTTTGGGGGCGGCTGTGCAGGCTCCGATTGCCTTTGGGGGCTGCCGGGCCGGCTCCGAGTGCCTTTGGGGGTCCCCGGGGAGGCTCCGATGGCCTTTGGGGGCTGCCGGGCCGGCTCCGAGTGCCTTTGCGGGTGGCCGGGCAGGCTCCGAGTGCCTTTCGGGGCGGCCGGGGATGCTCCGAGTGCCTTTCGGGGTGGCCGTTCCCCCTCCGAATGCCTTTCGGGGCGGCTGGGCCCGTCCCAGTGCCTTTCGGGGCGGCCGGACCGGCTCCGAGTGGCTTTCGGGGCGGCCGGCGAGGCTCTAATTGCCTTTCCGGACTGCCGGGGAGGCTCCGAGTGCCTTTGGGGGCGGCCGGGGAGGCTCCGAGTGCCTTTCGGGGCTGCCGGGGAGGCTCCGAGTGCCTTTCGGGGTAGTTGGGCCGCCTCCGAGTGCCTTTGGGGGCGGCCGGGATGCATCCGAGTGCCTTTGTGGGTGGCCGTGGAGGCTCCGAGTGCCTTTCGGGGCGGCCGGGCTGCATCCGAGTGCGTTTGTGGGCGGCCGTGGAGGCTCCGAGTGCCTTTCGGGGCGGCCGGGAAAGCTCCGAGTGCCTTTCGGGGCAGCCGGGAAGGCTCCGAGTGCCTTTCGGGGCGGCCGGGCAGGCTCCGAGTGGCTTTCGGGGAGGCCCGGCCGCCTCTGAGTGCCTTTGTGGGCGGCCGGGGAGGCTCCGAGTGCCTTTGGGGGCGGCCGTGCAGGCTCCGAGTGCCTTTGTGAGCGGCCGTGGAGGCTCCGATTGCCTTTGGGGGCGGCCGGGGAGGCTCCGAGTGCCTTTCGGGGTGGCCGGGGAGTCTCCGAGTGCCTTTCGGGGCGGCCATGGAGGCTCGGAGTGCCTTTGGGGGCGGCTGTGCAGGCTCCGATTGCCTTTGGGGGCTGCCGGGCCGGCTCCGAGTGCCTTTGGGGGTCCCCGGGGAGGCTCCGATGGCCTTTGGGGGCTGCCGGGCCGGCTCCGAGTGCCTTTGCGGGTGGCCGGGCAGGCTCCGAGTGCCTTTCGGGGCGGCCGGGGATGCTCCGAGTGCCTTTCGGGGTGGCCGTTCCCCCTCCGAATGCCTTTCGGGGTGGCTGGGCCCGTCCCAGTGCCTTTCGGGGCGGCCGGACCGGCTCCGAGTGGCTTTCGGGGCGGCCGGCGAGGCTCTAATTGCCTTTTGGGACTGCCGGGGAGGCTCCGAGTGCCTTTGGGGGCGGCCGGGGAGGCTCCGAGTGCCTTTGGGGGCGGCCGGGGAGGCTCCGAGTGCCTTTCGGGGTGGCCGGGGAGGCTCCGAGTGCCTTTGTGGGCGGCCGGGGAGGCTCCGAGTGCCTTTCGGGGTGGCCGGGCCGCCCCTGAGTGCCTTTTGGGGCGGCCGGGGAGGCTCCGAGTGCCTTTCGGGGTAGTTGGGCCGCCTCCGAGTGCCTTTGGGGGCGGCCGGGATGCATCCGAGTTCCTTTGTGGGTGGCCGTGGAGGCTCCGAGTGCCTTTCGGGGCGGCCGGGAAGGCTCCGAGTGCCTTTCGGGGCGGCCGGGAAGGCTCCGAGTGCCTTTCGGGGCGGCCGGGCAGGCTCCGAGTGCCTTTTGGGGAGGCCGGGGAGTCTCCGAGTGCCTTTCAGGGTGGCCGGGGAGGCTCCGACTGCCTTTGTGGGCAGCTGTGCAGGCTCCGAGTGCCTTTCGGGGCGGCCGGGCCGGCTCCGAGTGCCTTTGGGGGTCGCCGGGCAGGCTCCGAGTGCCTTTGGGGGCGGCCGGGGAGGCTCCGAGTGCCTTTCGGGGTGGCCGGGGAGTCTCTGAGTGCCTTTCGGGGTTCTTGGGGAGGCCCCGAGTGCCTTTCGGGGCATCCGGGGAGGCTCCGAGTGCCTTTGAGGGTCGCCGGGCAGGCTCCGAGTGCCTTTCGGGGTGGCCGGGGAGGCTCTGAGTGCCTTTTGGGGGTGGCCGGGCAGGCTCCGAGTGTCTTTTCGGGCGGTCGGGCAGGCTCCCAGTGCCTTTGTGGGCGGCTAGGCCGGGTCCGAGGGCCTTTCGGGGCGGCCTGGCCGCCTCCGAGTGCATTTCGGGGCGGTCGGGGAGGCTCCGAGTGCCTTTGTGGGCGGCCGGGTAGGCTCCGAGTGCCTTTGTGGGCGGCCGGGCCGGCTCCGAGTGCCTTTCAGGGCGGCCATGGAGGCTCCGAGTGCCTTTCGGGGTAGCCGGGGCGCTTCCGAGTGCCTTTGGGGGCGGCTGGGGAGGCTCTGAGTGCCTTTCGTGGCGGCCTGGCCGCCTTCGAGTGCATTTCGGGGCAGCCAGGGAGGCTCCCAGTGCCTTTGTGGGCGGCCGGGTAGGCTCCGAGTGCCTTTTGGGGTGGCCGGGGAGGCTCCGAGTGCGTTTTGGGGCGGCCGGGGAGGCTCCGAGTGGCTTTCGGGGAGGCCCAGCCGCCTCTGAGTGCCTTTGGGGGCGTCCGGGGATGCTCCGAGTGCCTTTCGGGGCGGCCGGGCAGGCTCCGAGTGCCTTTCGGGGCGGCCGTGGAGGCTCCGATTGCCTTTGGGGGCGGCCGGGGAGGCTCCGAGTGCCTTTTGGGGCGGCCGGGGAGGCTCCGAGTGCCTTTCGGGTCGGCCATGGAGGCTCGGAGTGCCTTTGGGGGCGGCTGTGCAGGCTCCGATTGCCTTTGGGGGCTGCCGGGCCGGCTCCGAGTGCCTTTGGGGGTCCCCGGGCAGGCTCCGATTGCCTTTGGGGGCTGCCGGGCCGGCTCCGAGTGCCTTTGCGGGTGGCCGGGCAGGCTCCGAGTGCCTTTCGGGGCGGCCGGGGATGCTCCGAGTGCCTTTCGGGGTGGCCGTTCCCCCTCCGAATGCCTTTCGGGGCGGCTGGGCCCGTCCCAGTGCCTTTCGGGGTGGCCGGACCGGCTCCGAGTGGCTTTCGGGGCGGCCGGCGAGGCTCTAATTGCCTTTCCGGACTGCCGGGGAGGCTCCGAGTGCCTTTGGGGGCGGCCGGGGAGGCTCCGAGTGCCTTTCGGGGTGGCCGGGGAGGCTCCGAGTGCCTTTGGGGGCGGCCGGGGAGGCTCCGAGTGCCTTTTGGGGCGGCCGGGGAGGCTCCGAGTGCCTTTCGGGGTGGCCGGGCCGCCCCTGAGTGCCTTTCGGGGCTGCCGGGGAGGCTCCGAGTGCCTTTCGGGGTAGTTGGGCCGCCTCCGAGTGCCTTTGGGGGCGGCCGGGGAGGCTCCGAGTGCCTTTCGAGGTGGCCGTGGAGGCTCCGAGTGCCTTTGTGGGCGGCCGGGAAGGCTCCGAGTGCCTTTCGGGGCGGCCGGGGTGGCTCCGAGTGCCTTTGTGGGCGGCCGTGGAGGCTCCGAGTGGCTTTCGGGGAGGCCCGGCCGCCTCCGAGTGCCTTTCGGCGCGTCCGGTCAGGCTCCGAGTGCCTTTCGGGGCGGTCGGGCAGGCTCCGAGTGCCTTTCGGGGCGGCCGGGGAGGCTCCGAGTGCCTTTGGGGGCGTCCGGGGAGGCTCGGAGTGCCTTTGGGGGCGGCTGTGCAGGCTCCGATTGCCTTTGGGGGCTGCCGGGCCGGCTCCGAGTGCCTTTGGGGGTCCCCGGGGAGGCTCCGAGTGCCTTTGGGGGCTGCCGGGCCGGCTCCGAGTGCCTTTCGGGGCGGCCGGGGAGGCTCCGAGTGCCTTTCGGGGTGGCCGAGCCGCCTCCGAGTGCCTTTCGGCGCGTCCGGTCAGGCTCCGAGTGCCTTTCGGCGCGGCCGGTGAGGCTCCGAGTGCCTTTCGGTGTGGCCGGGGAGGCTCCGAGTGCCTGTCGGCGTGGCCGGGCAGGCTCCGAGTGCCTTTTCGGGCGGTCGGACAGGCTCCGACTGCCTTTGTGGGCGGCCGTGGAGGCTCCGAGTGCCTTTCGGGGCGGTCGGGCCGGCTCCGAGTGCCTTTCGGGGTGGCCGGCCCGCTCCGAGTGCCTTTCGGGGTGGCCGGGGAGGCTCCGAGTGCCTTTTGGGGCGGCCGGGCCGGCCCCGAGTGCCTTTCGGGGCGGTCGGCCGCCTCCGAGTGCTTTTCGGGGCGGCCGGGAAGGCTCCGAGTGCCTTTGTGGGCGGCCGGGGAGGCTCCGAGTGCCTTTCGGGGCGGCCGGGGAGGCTCCGAGTGCCTTTCGGGGCATCCTAGAGGCTCCGAGTGCCTTTCGGGGTGGCCGGGCCACCTCCGAGTGCCTTTGTGGGCGGCCGAGCCGGCTCCGAATGCCTTTTGGGGTGGCCGGGGAGGCTCCGAGTGCCTTTCGGGGTGGCCGGGCCGCCTCTGAGTGCCTTTCGGGGCTGCCGGGGAGGCTCCGAGTGCCTTTCGGGGTAGCCGGTCCGCCTCCGAGTGCCTTTGTGGGCGGCCGGGGAGGCTCCGAGTGGCTTTCGGGGAGGCCCGGCCGCCTCCGAGTGCCTTTCGAGGCGTCCGGGGAGGCTCCGAGTGCCTTTCGGGGTGGCCGGGCCGCCTCCGAGTGCCTTTCGGGGCGGCCGCGGAGGCTCCGAGTGCCTTTGGGGGCGGCCGGGGATGCTCCGAGTGCCTTTCGGGGTGGCCGTTCCCCCTCCGAATGCCTTTCGGGGCGGCTGGGCCCGTCCCAGTGCCTTTCGGGGCGGCCGGACCGGCTCCGAGTGGCTTTCGGGGCGGCCGGCGAGGCTCTAATTGCCTTTCCGGACTGCCGGGGAGGCTCCGAGTGCCTTTGGGGGCGGCCGGGGAGGCTCCGAGTGCCTTTCGGGGTGGCCGGGGAGGCTCCGAGTGCCTTTTGGGGCGGCCGGGGAGGCTCCGAGTGCCTTTCGGGGTGGCCGGGCCGCCCCTGAGTGCCTTTCGGGGCTGCTGGGGAGGCTCCGAGTGCCTTTCGGGGTAGTTGGGCCGCCTCCGAGTGCCTTTGGGGGCGGCCGGGATGCATCCGAGTTCCTTTGTGGGTGGCCGTGGAGGCTCCGAGTGCCTTTCGGGGCGGCCGGGGAGGCTCCGAGTGCCTTTTGGGGTGGCCGAGCCGCCTCCGAGTGCCTTTCGGCGCGTCCGGTCAGGCTCCGAGTGCCTTTCGGGGCGGTCGGGCAGGCTCCGAGTGCCTTTCGGGGCGGCCGTGGAGTCTCCGAGTGCCTTTCGGGGCGGCCGGGAAGGCTCCGAGTGCCTTTGGGGGCAGTCGGGGAGGCTCCGAGTGCCTTTGTGGGCGGCCGGGAAGGCTCCGAGTGCCTTTGGTGGTGCCCGGGGAGGCTCCGAGTGCCTTTCGGGGCGGCCGGGGAGGCTCCGAGTGGCTTTCGGGGAGGCCCGGCCACCTCCGAGTGCCTTTCGGGGCGGCCGGGGAGGCTCCGAGTGCCTTTCAGAGCGGCCGGGGAGGCTCCGAGTGCCTGTCGGGGTGGCCGGGGAGGCTCCGAGTGCCTTTTCGGGGCGGCCGGGCAGGCTCCGAGTGCCTTTGTGGGCGGCTGTGGAGGCTCCGAGTGCCTTTCGGGGCGGCCGGGGAGGCTCCGAGTGCCTTTCGGGGCGGTCGGGGAGGCTCCGAGTGCCTTTGTGGGCGGCCGGGGAGTCTCCGAGTGCCTTTCGGGGCAGCCGTGGAGGCTCCGAGTGCCTTTTGGGGCGAGTGTGCAGACTCCGAGTGCCTTTTGGGGCGGCCGTGCTGCCTCCGAGTGCCTTTCGGGGCGGCCGGGGAGGCTCCGAGTGCCTTTCGGGGTGGCCGAGCCGCCTCCGAGTGCCTTTCGGCGCGTCCGGTCAGGCTCCGAGTGCCTTTCGGGGCGGTCGGGCAGGCTCCGAGTGCCTTTCGGGGCGGCCGTGGAGTCTCCGAGTGCCTTTCGGGGCGGCCGGGGAGGCTCGGATTGCCTTTGGGGGTGGCTGTGCAGGCTCCGATTGCCTTTGGGGGCTGCCGGGCCGGCTCCGAGTGCCTTTGGGGGCGGCTGTGCAGGCTCCGAGTGCCTTTGGGGGCTGCCGGGCCGGCTCCGAGTGCCTTTGCGGGTGGCCGGGCAGGCTCCGAGTGCCTTTCGGGGCGGCCGGGGATGCTCCGAGTGCCTTTCGGGGTGGCCGTTCCCCCTCCGAATGCCTTTCGGGGCGGCTGGGCTCGTCCCTGTGCCTTTCGGGGCGGCCGGACCGGCTCCGAGTGGCTTTCGGGGCGGCCGGCGGGGCTCTAATTGCCTTTCCGGACTGCCGGGGAGGCTCCGAGTGCCTTTGGGGGCGGCCGGGGAGGCTCCGAGTGCCTTTCGGGGTGGCCGGGGAGGCTCCGAGTGCCTTTGGGGGCGGCCGGGGAGGCTCCGAGTGCCTTTTGGGGCGGCCGGGGAGGCTCCGAGTGCCTTTCGGGGTGGCCGGGCCGCCCCTGAGTGCCTTTCGGGGCTGCCGGGGAGGCTCCGAGTGCCTTTCGGGGTAGTTGGGCCACCTCCGAGTGCCTTTGGGGGCGGCCGGGATGCATCCGAGTTCCTTTGTGGGTGGCCGTGGAGGCTCCGAGTGCCTTTCGGGGCGGCCGGGGAGGCTCCGAGTGCCTTTTGGGGTGGCCGAGCCGCCTCCGAGTGCCTTTCGGCGCGTCCGGTCAGGCTCCGAGTGCCTTTGTGGGCGGCCGGGGAGTCTCCGAGTGCCTTTCGGGGCGGCCGGGAAGGCTCCGAGTGGCTTTCGGGGAGGCCCGGCCGCCTCTGAGTGCCTTTGTGGGCGGCCGGGGAGGCTCCGAGTGCCTTTGGGGGCGGCCGTGCAGGCTCCGAGTGCCTTTGTGAGCGGCCGTGGAGGCTCCGAGTGCCTTTCGGGGCGGCCGGGGAGGCTCCGAGTGCCTTTGGGGGCGGCCGTGGAGGCTCCGAGTGCCTTTCGGGGTGGCCGGCCCGCTCCGAGTGCCTTTCGGGGTGGCCGGGGAGGCTCCGAGTGCCTTTTGGGGCGGCCGGGCCGGCCCCGAGTGCCTTTCGGGGCGGTCGGCCGCCTCCGAGTGCTTTTCGGGGCGGCCGGGAAGGCTCCGAGTGCCTTTGTGGGCGGCCGGGGAGGCTCCGAGTGCCTTTCGGGGCGGCCGGGGAGGCTCCGAGTGCCTTTCGGGGCATCCTAGAGGCTCCGAGTGCCTTTCGGGGTGGCCGGGCCACCTCCGAGTGCCTTTGTGGGCGGCCGAGCCGGCTCCGAATGCCTTTTGGGGTGGCCGGGGAGGCTCCGAGTGCCTTTCGGGGTGGCCGGGCCGCCTCTGAGTGCCTTTCGGGGCTGCCGGGGAGGCTCCGAGTGCCTTTCGGGGTAGCCGGTCCGCCTCCGAGTGCCTTTGTGGGCGGCCGGGGAGGCTCCAAGTGCCTTTGTGGTCGGCCGTGCCGCCTCCGAGTGCCTTTCGAGGCGTCCGGGGAGGCTCCGAGTGCCTTTCGGGGTGGCCGGGCCGCCTCCGAGTGCCTTTCGGGGCGGCCGCGGAGGCTCCGAGTGCCTTTGGGGGCGGCCGGGGATGCTCCGAGTGCCTTTCGGGGTGGCCGTTCCCCCTCCGAATGCCTTTCGGGGCGGCTGGGCCCGTCCCAGTGCCTTTCGGGGCGGCCGGACCGGCTCCGAGTGGCTTTCGGGGCGGCTGGCGAGGCTCTAATTGCCTTTTGGGACTGCCGGGGAGGCTCCGAGTGCCTTTGGGGGCGGCCGGGGAGGCTCCGAGTGCCTTTCGGGGTGGCCGGGGAGGCTCCGAGTGCCTTTTGGGGCGGCCGGGGAGGCTCCGAGTGCCTTTCGGGGTGGCCGGGCCGCCTCTGAGTGCCTTTCAGGGCTGCCGGGGAGGCTCCGAGTGCCTTTCGGGGTAGTTGGGCCGCCTCCGAGTGCCTTTGGGGGCGGCCGGGATGCATCCGAGTTCCTTTGTGGGTGGCCGTGGAGGCTCCGAGTGCCTTTCGGGGCGGCCGGGAAGGCTCCGAGTGCCTTTCGGGGCGGCCGGGAAGGCTCCGAGTGCCTTTCGGGGCGGCCGGGCAGGCTCCGAGTGGCTTTCGGGGAGGCCCGGCCGCCTCTGAGTGCCTTTGTGGGCGGCCGGGGAGGCTCCGAGTGCCTTTGGGGGCGGCCGTGCAGGCTCCGAGTGCCTTTGTGAGCGGCCGTGGAGGCTCCGATTGCCTTTGGGGGCGGCCGGGGAGGCTCCGAGTGCCTTTCGGGGTGGCCGGGGAGTCTCCGAGTGCCTTTCGGGGTTCTCGGGGAGGCTCCGAGTGCCTTTCGGGGCATCCGGGGAGGCTCCGAGTGTCTTTGAGGGTCGCCGGGCAGGCTCCGAGTGCCTTTCGGGGTGGCCGGGGAGGCTCCGAGTGCCTTTTGGGGGTGGCCGGGCAGGCTCCGAGTGTCTTTTCGGGCGGTCGGGCAGGCTCCGAGTGCCTTTGTGGGCGGCTAGGCCGGGTCCGAGGGCCTTTCGGGGCGGCCTGGCCGCCTCCGAGTGCATTTCGGGGCGGTCGGGGAGGCTCCGAGTGCCTTTGTGGGCGGCCGGGTAGGCTCCGAGTGCCTTTGTGGGCGGCCGGGCCAGCTCCGAGTGCCTTTCAGGGCGGCCATGGAGGCTCCGAGTGCCTTTCGGGGTAGCCGGGGCGCTTCCGAGTGCCTTTGGGGGCGGCTGGGGAGGCTCTGAGTGCCTTTCGTGGCGGCCTGGCCGCCTTCGAGTGCATTTCGGGGCAGCCAGGGAGGCTCCCAGTGCCTTTGTGGGCGGCCGGGTAGGCTCCGAGTGCCTTTTGGGGTGGCCGGGGAGGCTCCGAGTGCGTTTTGGGGCGGCCGGGGAGGCTCCGAGTGGCTTTCGGGGAGGCCCAGCCGCCTCTGAGTGCCTTTGGGGGCATCCGGGGATGCTCCGAGTGCCTTTCGGGGCGGCCGGGAAGGCTCCGAGTGCCTTTCGGGGCGGCCGTGGAGGCTCCGAGTGCCTTTCGGGGCGGCCGGGGAGGCTCCGAGTGCCTTTGGGGGCGGCCGTGGAGGCTCCGAGTGCCTTTCGGGGTGGCCGGCCCGCTCCGAGTGCCTTTCGGGGTGGCCGGGGAGGCTCCGAGTGCCTTTTGGGGCGGCCGGGCCGGCCCCGAGTGCCTTTCGGGGCGGTCGGCCGCCTCCGAGTGCTTTTCGGGGCGGCCGGGAAGGCTCCGAGTGCCTTTGTGGGCGGCCGGGGAGGCTCCGAGTGCCTTTCGGGGCGGCCGGGGAGGCTCCGAGTGCCTTTCGGGGCATCCTAGAGGCTCCGAGTGCCTTTCGGGGTGGCCGGGCCACCTCCGAGTGCCTTTGTGGGCGGCCGAGCCGGCTCCGAATGCCTTTTGGGGTGGCCGGGGAGGCTCCGAGTGCCTTTCGGGGTGGCCGGGCCGCCTCTGAGTGCCTTTCGGGGCTGCCGGGGAGGCTCCGAGTGCCTTTCGGGGTAGCCGGTCCGCCTCCGAGTGCCTTTGTGGGCGGCCGGGGAGGCTCCAAGTGCCTTTGTGGTCGGCCGTGCCGCCTCCGAGTGCCTTTCGAGGCGTCCGGGGAGGCTCCGAGTGCCTTTCGGGGTGGCCGGGCCGCCTCCGAGTGCCTTTCGGGGCGGCCGCGGAGGCTCCGAGTGCCTTTGGGGGCGGCCGGGGATGCTCCGAGTGCCTTTCGGGGTGGCCGTTCCCCCTCCGAATGCCTTTCGGGGCGGCTGGGCCCGTCCCAGTGCCTTTCGGGGCGGCCGGACCGGCTCCGAGTGGCTTTCGGGGCGGCTGGCGAGGCTCTAATTGCCTTTTGGGACTGCCGGGGAGGCTCCGAGTGCCTTTGGGGGCGGCCGGGGAGGCTCCGAGTGCCTTTCGGGGTGGCCGGGGAGGCTCCGAGTGCCTTTTGGGGCGGCCGGGGAGGCTCCGAGTGCCTTTCGGGGTGGCCGGGCCGCCTCTGAGTGCCTTTCAGGGCTGCCGGGGAGGCTCCGAGTGCCTTTCGGGGTAGTTGGGCCGCCTCCGAGTGCCTTTGGGGGCGGCCGGGATGCATCCGAGTTCCTTTGTGGGTGGCCGTGGAGGCTCCGAGTGCCTTTCGGGGCGGCCGGGAAGGCTCCGAGTGCCTTTCGGGGCGGCCGGGAAGGCTCCGAGTGCCTTTCGGGGCGGCCGGGCAGGCTCCGAGTGGCTTTCGGGGAGGCCCGGCCGCCTCTGAGTGCCTTTGTGGGCGGCCGGGGAGGCTCCGAGTGCCTTTGGGGGCGGCCGTGCAGGCTCCGAGTGCCTTTGTGAGCGGCCGTGGAGGCTCCGATTGCCTTTGGGGGCGGCCGGGGAGGCTCCGAGTGCCTTTCGGGGTGGCCGGGGAGTCTCCGAGTGCCTTTCGGGGTTCTCGGGGAGGCTCCGAGTGCCTTTCGGGGCATCCGGGGAGGCTCCGAGTGTCTTTGAGGGTCGCCGGGCAGGCTCCGAGTGCCTTTCGGGGTGGCCGGGGAGGCTCCGAGTGCCTTTTGGGGGTGGCCGGGCAGGCTCCGAGTGTCTTTTCGGGCGGTCGGGCAGGCTCCGAGTGCCTTTGTGGGCGGCTAGGCCGGGTCCGAGGGCCTTTCGGGGCGGCCTGGCCGCCTCCGAGTGCATTTCGGGGCGGTCGGGGAGGCTCCGAGTGCCTTTGTGGGCGGCCGGGTAGGCTCCGAGTGCCTTTGTGGGCGGCCGGGCCAGCTCCGAGTGCCTTTCAGGGCGGCCATGGAGGCTCCGAGTGCCTTTCGGGGTAGCCGGGGCGCTTCCGAGTGCCTTTGGGGGCGGCTGGGGAGGCTCTGAGTGCCTTTCGTGGCGGCCTGGCCGCCTTCGAGTGCATTTCGGGGCAGCCAGGGAGGCTCCCAGTGCCTTTGTGGGCGGCCGGGTAGGCTCCGAGTGCCTTTTGGGGTGGCCGGGGAGGCTCCGAGTGCGTTTTGGGGCGGCCGGGGAGGCTCCGAGTGGCTTTCGGGGAGGCCCAGCCGCCTCTGAGTGCCTTTGGGGGCATCCGGGGATGCTCCGAGTGCCTTTCGGGGCGGCCGGGAAGGCTCCGAGTGCCTTTCGGGGCGGCCGTGGAGGCTCCGAGTGCCTTTCGGGGCGGCCGGGGATGCTGCGAGTGCCTTTCGGGGTGGCCGTTCCCCCTCCGAATGCCTTTCGGGGCGGCTGGGCCCGTCCCAGTGCCTTTCGGGGCGGCCGGACCGGCTCCGAGTGGCTTTCGGGGCGGCCGGCGAGGCTCTAATTGCCTTTCCGGACTGCCGGGGAGGCTCCGAGTGCCTTTGGGGGCGGCCGGGGAGGCTCCGAGTGCCTTTCGGGGTGGCCGGGGAGGCTCCGAGTGCCTTTTGGGGCGGCCGGGGAGGCTCCGAGTGCCTTTCGGGGTGGCCGGGCCGCCCCTGAGTGCCTTTCGGGGCTGCCGGGGAGGCTCCGAGTGCCTTTCGGGGTAGTTGGGCCGCCTCCGAGTGCCTTTGGGGGCGGCCGGGATGCATCCGAGTTCCTTTGTGGGTGGCCGTGGAGGCTCCGAGTGCCTTTCGGGGCGGCCGGGGAGGCTCCGAGTGCCTTTTGGGGTGGCCGAGCCGCCTCCGAGTGCCTTTCGGCGCGTCCGGTCAGGCTCCGAGTGCCTTTCGGGGCGGTCGGGCAGGCTCCGAGTGCCTTTCGGGGCGGCCGTGGAGTCTCCGAGTGCCTTTCGGGGCGGCCGGGAAGGCTCCGAGTGCCTTTGGGGGCAGTCGGGGAGGCTCCGAGTGCCTTTCAGAGTGGCCGGGGAGGCTCCGAGTGCCTGTCGGGGTGGCCGGGCAGGCTCCGAGTGCCTTTTCGGGGCGGCCGGGCAGGCTCCGAGTGCCTTTGTGGGCGGCCGTGGAGGCTCTGAGTGCCTTTCGGGGCGGCCGGGGATGCTCCGAGTGCCTTTCGGGGCGGTCGGGGAGGCTCCGAGTGCCTTTGGGGGCGGCCGGGGAGTCTCCGAGTGCCTTTCGGGGCAGCCGTGGAGGCTCCGAGTGCCTTTGGGGGCGAGTGTGCAGGCTCCGAGTGCCTTTTTGGGCGGCCGTGCCGCCTCCGAGTGCCTTTCGGGGCGGTCGTGGAGGCTCCGAGTGCGTTTCGGGGCGGCCCGGCCGCCTCCGAGTGCGTTTGTGGGCTGCCGGGGAGGCTCCGAGTGCCTTTCGGGGTGGCCGGGCCGCCTCCGAGTGCTTTTCGGGGCGGCCGGGCTGCATCCAAGTGCCTTTGGGGGCGGCCGTGGAGGCTCCGAGTGCCTTTGTGGGCGGCCGGGAAGGCTCCGAGTGCCTTTGGTGGTGCCCGGGGAGGCTCCGAGTGCCTTTCGGGCGGCCGGGGAGGCTCCGAGTGCCTTTCGGGGCGGCCGGGGAGGCTCCGAGTGGCTTTCGGGGAGGCCCGGCCGCCTCCGAGTGCCTTTCGGGGCGGCCGGGGAGGCTCCGAGTGCCTTTCAGGGCGGCCGGGGAGGCTCCGAGTGCCTGTCGGGGTGGCCGGGCCGGCTCCGAGTGCCTTTTCGGGGCGGCCGGGCAGGCTCCGAGTGCCTTTGTGGGCGGCCGTGGAGGCTCCGAGTGCCTTTCGGGGCGGCCGGGGAGGCTCCGAGTGCCTTTCGGGGCGGTCGGGGAGGCTCCGAGTGCGTTTGTGGGCGGCCGGGGAGTCTCCGAGTGCCTTTCGGGGCAGCCGTGGAGGCTCCGAGTGCCTTTTGGGGCGAGTGTGCAGGCTCCGAGTGCCTTTTGGGGCGGCCGTGCCGCCTCCGAGTGCCTTTCGGGGCGGCCGGGGAGGCTCCGAGTGCCTTTCGGGGTGGCCGAGCCGCCTCCGAGTGCCTTTCGGCGCGTCCGGTCAGGCTCCGAGTGCCTTTCGGGGCGGTCGGGCAGGCTCCGAGTGCCTTTCGGGGCGGCCGTGGAGTCTCCGAGTGCCTTTCGGGGCGGCCATGGAGGCTCGGAGTGCCTTTGGGGGCGGCTGTGCAGGCTCCGATTGCCTTTGGGGGCTGCCGGGCCGGCTCCGAGTGCCTTTGGGGGTCCCCGGGCAGGCTCCGATTGCCTTTGGGGGCTGCCGGGCCGCCTCCGAGTGCCTTTGCGGGTGGCCGGGGAGGCTCCGAGTGCCTTTCGGGGCGGCCGGGGATGCTCCGAGTGCCTTTCGGGGTGGCCGTTCCCCCTCCGAATGCCTTTCGGGGCGGCTGGGCCCGTCCCAGTGCCTTTCGGGGCGGCCGGACCGGCTCCGAGTGGCTTTCGGGGCGGCCGGCGAGGCTCTAATTGCCTTTCCGGACTGCCAGGGAGGCTCCGAGTGCCTTTGGGGGCGGCCGGGGAGGCTCCGAGTGCCTTTCGGGGTGGCCGGGGAGGCTCCGAGTGCCTTTTGGGGCGGCCGGGGAGGCTCCGAGTGCCTTTCGGGGTGGCCGGGCCGCCCCTGAGTGCCTTTCGGGGCTGCCGGGGAGGCTCCGAGTGCCTTTCGGGGTAGTTGGGCCGCCTCCGAGTGCCTTTGGGGGCGGCCGGGATGCATCCGAGTTCCTTTGTGGGTGGCCGTGGAGGCTCCGAGTGCCTTTCGGGGCGGCCGGGGAGGCTCCGAGTGCCTTTTGGGGTGGCCGAGCCGCCTCCGAGTGCCTTTCGGCGCGTCCGGTCAGGCTCCGAGTGCCTTTCGGGGCGGTCGGGCAGGCTCCGAGTGCCTTTCGGGGCGGCCGTGGAGTCTCCGAGTGCCTTTCGGGGCGGCCGGGAAGGCTCCGAGTGCCTTTCGGGGCAGTCGGGGAGGCTCCGAGTGCCTTTCAGAGTGGCCGGGGAGGCTCCGAGTGCCTGTCGGGGTGGCCGGGCAGGCTCCGAGTGCCTTTCGGGGTGGCCGGGCCGCCTCTGAGTGCCTTTCGGGGCTGCCGGGGAGGCTCCGAGTGCCTTTCGGGGTAGCCGCGCCGCCTCCGAGTGCCTTTGGGGGCGGCCGGGATGCATCCAAGTGCCTTTCGGGGTGGCTGTGGAGGCTCCTAGTGCCTTTCGGGGCGGTCGGGCAGGCTCCGAGTGCCTTTCGGGGTGACCGGGCCGCCTCCGAGTGCTTTTCGGGGCGGCCGGGCTGCATCCAAGTGCCTTTGGGGGCGGCTGGGGAGGCTCCGAGTGCCTTTGGGGGCGGCCGTGGAGGCTCCGAGTGCCTTTGCGGGCGGCCGGGGAGGCTCCGAGTGCCTTTCGGGGCGGCCGGGGAGGCTCCGAGTGCCTTTCGGGGCGGCCGTGGAGTCTCCGAGTGCCTTTCGGGGCAGCCGTGGAGGCTCCGAGTGCCTTTGGGGGCGAGTGTGCAGGCTCCGAGTGCCTTTTTGGGCGGCCGTGCCGCCTCCGAGTGCCTTTCGGGGCGGCCGGGGAGGCTCCGAGTGCCTTTCGGGGTGGCCGAGCCGCCTCCGAGTGCCTTTCGGCGCGTCCGGTCAGGCTCCGAGTGCCTTTCGGCGCGGCCGGTGAGGCTCCGAGTGCCTTTCGGTGTGGCCGGGGAGGCTCCGAGTGCCTGTCGGGGTGGCCGGGCAGGCTCCGAGTGCCTTTTCGGGCGGTCGGACAGGCTCCGACTGCCTTTGTGGGCGGCCGTGGAGGCTCCGAGTGCCTTTCGGGGCGGCCTGGCCGCCTCCGAGTGCCTTTGGGGGCGGCCGTGGAGGCTCCGAGTGCCTTTGGGGGCGGCCGTGGAGGCTCCGAGTGCCTTTCGGGGCGGTCGGGCCGGCTCCGAGTGCCTTTCGGGGTGGCCGGCCCGCTCCGAGTGCCTTTCGGGGTGGCCGGGGAGGCTCCGAGTGCCTTTTGGGGCGGCCGGGCCGGCCCCGAGTGCCTTTCGGGGCGGTCGGCCGCCTCCGAGTGCTTTTCGGGGCGGCCGGGAAGGCTCCGAGTGCCTTTGTGGGCGGCCGGGGAGGCTCCGAGTGCCTTTCGGGGCGGCCGGGGAGGCTCCGAGTGCCTTTCGGGGCATCCTAGAGGCTCCGAGTGCCTTTCGGGGTGGCCGGGCCACCTCCGAGTGCCTTTGTGGGCGGCCGAGCCGGCTCCGAATGCCTTTTGGGGTGGCCGGGGAGGCTCCGAGTGCCTTTCGGGGTGGCCGGGCCGCCTCTGAGTGCCTTTCGGGGCTGCCGGGGAGGCTCCGAGTGCCTTTCGGGGTAGCCGGTCCGCCTCCGAGTGCCTTTGTGGGCGGCCGGGGAGGCTCCAAGTGCCTTTGTGGTCGGCCGTGCCGCCTCCGAGTGCCTTTCGAGGCGTCCGGGGAGGCTCCGAGTGCCTTTCGGGGTGGCCGGGCCGCCTCCGAGTGCCTTTCGGGGCGGCCGCGGAGGCTCCGAGTGCCTTTGGGGGCGGCCGGGGATGCTCCGAGTGCCTTTCGGGGTGGCCGTTCCCCCTCCGAATGCCTTTCGGGGCGGCTGGGCCCGTCCCAGTGCCTTTCGGGGCGGCCGGACCGGCTCCGAGTGGCTTTCGGGGCGGCCGGCGAGGCTCTAATTGCCTTTCCGGACTGCCAGGGAGGCTCCGAGTGCCTTTGGGGGCGGCCGGGGAGGCTCCGAGTGCCTTTCGGGGTGGCCGGGGAGGCTCCGAGTGCCTTTTGGGGCGGCCGGGGAGGCTCCGAGTGCCTTTCGGGGTGGCCGGGCCGCCCCTGAGTGCCTTTCGGGGCTGCCGGGGAGGCTCCGAGTGCCTTTCGGGGTAGTTGGGCCGCCTCCGAGTGCCTTTGGGGGCGGCCGGGATGCATCCGAGTTCCTTTGTGGGTGGCCGTGGAGGCTCCGAGTGCCTTTCGGGGCGGCCGGGGAGGCTCCGAGTGCCTTTTGGGGTGGCCGAGCCGCCTCCGAGTGCCTTTCGGCGCGTCCGGTCAGGCTCCGAGTGCCTTTCGGGGCGGTCGGGCAGGCTCCGAGTGCCTTTCGGGGCGGCCGTGGAGTCTCCGAGTGCCTTTCGGGGCGGCCGGGAAGGCTCCGAGTGCCTTTGGGGGCAGTCGGGGAGGCTCCGAGTGCCTTTCAGAGTGGCCGGGGAGGCTCCGAGTGCCTGTCGGGGTGGCCGGGCCACCTCCGAGTGCTTTTCGGGGTGGCCGGGCTGCATCCAAGTGCCTTTGGGGGCGGCCGTGGAGGCTCCGAGTGCCTTTGTGGGCGGCCGGGAAGGCTCCGAGTGCCTTTGGTGGTGCCCGGGGAGGCTCCGAGTGCCTTTCGGGCGGCCGGGGAGGCTCCGAGTGCCTTTCGGGGCGGCCGGGGAGGCTCCGAGTGGCTTTCGGGGAGGCCCGGCCACCTCCGAGTGCCTTTCGGGGCGGCCGGGGAGGCTCCGAGTGCCTTTCAGAGCGGCCGGGGAGGCTCCGAGTGCCTGTCGGGGTGGCCGGGGAGGCTCCGAGTGCCTTTTCGGGGTGGCCGGGCAGGCTCCGAGTGCCTTTGTGGGCGGCTGTGGAGGCTCCGAGTGCCTTTCGGGGCGGCCGGGGAGGCTCCGAGTGCCTTTCGGGGCGGTCGGGGAGGCTCCGAGTGCCTTTGTGGGCGGCCGGGGAGTCTCCGAGTGCCTTTCGGGGCAGCCGTGGAGGCTCCGAGTGCCTTTTGGGGCGAGTGTGCAGACTCCGAGTGCCTTTCGGGGCGGCCGGGGAGGCTCCGAGTGCCTTTCGGGGTGGCCGAGCCGCCTCCGAGTGCCTTTCGGCGCGTCCGGTCAGGCTCCGAGTGCCTTTCGGGGCGGTCGGGCAGGCTCCGAGTGCCTTTCGGGGCGGCCGTGGAGTCTCCGAGTGCCTTTCGGGGCGGCCGGGGAGGCTCGGATTGCCTTTGGGGGTGGCTGTGCAGGCTCCGATTGCCTTTGGGGGCTGCCGGGCCGGCTCCGAGTGCCTTTGGGGGCGGCTGTGCAGGCTCCGAGTGCCTTTGGGGGCTGCCGGGCCGGCTCCGAGTGCCTTTGCGGGTGGCCGGGGAGGCTCCGAGTGCCTTTCGGGGCGGCCGGGGATGCTCCGAGTGCCTTTCGGGGTGGCCGTTCCCCCTCCGAATGCCTTTCGGGGCGGCTGGGCTCGTCCCTGTGCCTTTCGGGGCGGCCGGACCGGCTCCGAGTGGCTTTCGGGGCGGCCGGCGGGGCTCTAATTGCCTTTTGGGACTGCCGGGGAGGCTCCGAGTGCCTTTGGGGGCGGCCGGGGAGGCTCCGAGTGCCTTTCGGGGTGGCCGGGGAGGCTCCGAGTGCCTTTGGGGGCGGCCGGGGAGGCTCCGAGTGCCTTTTGGGGCGGCCGGGGAGGCTCCGAGTGCCTTTCGGGGTGGCCGGGCCGCCCCTGAGTGCCTTTCGGGGCTGCCGGGGAGGCTCCGAGTGCCTTTCGGGGTAGTTGGGCCGCCTCCGAGTGCCTTTGGGGGCGGCCGGGATGCATCCGAGTTCCTTTGTGGGTGGCCGTGGAGGCTCCGAGTGCCTTTCGGGGCGGCCGGGGAGGCTCCGAGTGCCTTTTGGGGTGGCCGAGCCGCCTCCGAGTGCCTTTCGGCGCGTCCGGTCAGGCTCCGAGTGCCTTTCGGGGCGGCCGTGGAGGCTCCGAGTGCCTTTCGGGGCGGCCGGGAAGGCTCCGAGTGGCTTTCGGGGAGGCCCGGCCGCCTCTGAGTGCCTTTGTGGGCGGCCGGGGAGGCTCCGAGTGCCTTTGGGGGCGGCCGTGCAGGCTCCGAGTGCCTTTGTGAGCGGCCGTGGAGGCTCCGATTGCCTTTGGGGGCGGCCGGGGAGGCTCCGAGTGCCTTTCGGGGTGGCCGGGGAGTCTCCGAGTGCCTTTCGGGGTTCTCGGGGAGGCTCCGAGTGCCTTTCGGGGTGGCCGGGGAGGCTCCGAGTGCCTTTTGGGGGTGGCCGGGCAGGCTCCGAGTGTCTTTTCGGGCGGTCGGGCAGGCTCCGAGTGCCTTTGTGGGCGGCTAGGCCGGGTCCGAGGGCCTTTCGGGGCGGCCTGGCCGCCTCCGAGTGCATTTCGGGGCGGTCGGGGAGGCTCCGAGTGCCTTTGTGGGCGGCCGGGTAGGCTCCGAGTGCCTTTGTGGGCGGCCGGGCCGGCTCCGAGTGCCTTTCAGGGCGGCCATGGAGGCTCCGAGTGCCTTTTGGGGTAGCCGGGGCGCTTCCGAGTGCCTTTGGGGGCGGCTGGGGAGGCTCTGAGTGCCTTTCGTGGCGGCCTGGCCGCCTTCGAGTGCATTTCGGGGCAGCCAGGGAGGCTCCCAGTGCCTTTGTGGGCGGCCGGGTAGGCTCCAAGTGCCTTTTGGGGTGGCCGGGGAGGCTCCGAGTGCGTTTTGGGGCGGCCGGGGAGGCTCCGAGTGGCTTTCGGGGAGGCCCAGCCGCCTCTGAGTGCCTTTGGGGGCGTCCGGGGATGCTCCGAGTGCCTTTCGGGGCGGCCGGGAAGGCTCTGAGTGCCTTTCGGGGCGGCCGTGGAGGCTCCGAGTGCCTTTGGGGGCGGCCGGGGATGCTGCGAGTGCCTTTCGGGGCGGTCGGGGAGGCTCCGAGTGCCTTTTGGGGCGGCCGGGGAGGCTCCAATTGCCTTTCGGGGCGGCCATGGAGGCTCGGAGTGCCTTTGGGGGCGGCTGTGCAGGCTCCGATTGCCTTTGGGGGCTGCCGGGCCGGCTCCGAGTGCCTTTTGGGGTCGCCGGGGAGTCTCCGAGTGCCTTTCGGGGCAGCCGTGGAGGCTCCGAGTGCCTTTTGGGGCGAGTGTGCAGACTCCGAGTGCCTTTTGGGGCGGCCGTGCCGCCTCCGAGTGCCTTTTGGGGCGGCCGGGGAGGCTCCGAGTGCCTTTCGGGGCGGCCGGGGAGGCTCCGAGTGCCTTTCGGGGCGGCCGGGGAGTCTCTGAGTGCCTTTCGGGGCGGCCATGGAGGCTCGGAGTGCCTTTGGGGGCGGCTGTGCAGGCTCCGATTGCCTTTGGGGGCTGCCGGGCCGGCTCCGAGTGCCTTTGGGGGTCCCCGGGCAGGCTCCGATTGCCTTTGGGGGCTGCCGGGCCGGCTCCGAGTGCCTTTGTGGGTGGCCGTGGAGGCTCCGAGTGCCTTTCGGGGCGGCCGGGGATGCTCCGAGTGCCTTTCGGGGTGGCCGTTCCCCCTCCGAATGCCTTTCGGGGCGGCTGGGCCCGTCCCAGTGCCTTTCGGGGCGGCCGGACCGGCTCCGAGTGGCTTTCGGGGCGGCCGGCGAGGCTCTAATTGCCTTTCCGGACTGCCGGGGAGGCTCCGAGTGCCTTTGGGGGCGGCCGGGGAGTCTCCGAGTGCCTTTCGGGGCAGCCGTGGAGGCTCCGAGTGCCTTTGGGGGCGAGTGTGCAGGCTCCGAGTGCCTTTTGGGGCGGCCGTGCCGCCTCCGAGTGCCTTTGTGGGCGGCCGTGGAGGCTCCGAGTGGCTTTCGGGGCGGCCCGGCCGCCTCCGAGTGCGTTTGTGAGCGGCCGGGGAGGCTCCGAGTGCCTTTCGGGGTGGCCGGGCCACCTCCGAGTGCCTTTCGGGGCGGCCGGGGAGGCTCCGAGTGCCTTTCGGGGCGGCCGGGGAGGCTCCGAGTGGCTTTCGGGGAGGCCCGGCCGCCTCCGAGTGCCTTTCGGGGCGGCCGGGGAGGCTCCGAGTGCCTTTCAGGGCGGCCGGGGAGGCTCCGAGTGCCTGTCGGGGCGGCCGGGCAGGCTCCGAGTGCCTTTTCGGGGCGGCCGGGCAGGCTCCGAGTGCCTTTGTGGGCGGCCGTGGAGGCTCTGAGTGCCTTTCGGGGCGGCCGGGGAGGCTCCGAGTGCCTTTCGGGGCGGTCGGGGAGGCTCCGAGTGCCTTTGGGGGCGGCCGGGGAGTCTCCGAGTGCCTTTCGGGGCAGCCGTGGAGGCTCCGAGTGCCTTTTGGGGCGAGTGTGCAGACTCCGAGTGCCTTTTGGGGCGGCCGTGCCGCCTCCGAGTGCCTTTCGGGGCGGCCGGGGAGGCTCCGAGTGCCTTTCGGGGTGGCCGAGCCGCCTCCGAGTGCCTTTCGGCGCGTCCGGTCAGGCTCCGAGTGCCTTTCGGGGCGGTCGGGCAGGCTCCGAGTGCCTTTCGGGGCGGCCGTGGAGTCTCCGAGTGCCTTTCGGGGCGGCCGGGGAGGCTCGGATTGCCTTTGGGGGTGGCTGTGCAGGCTCCGATTGCCTTTGGGGGCTGCCGGGCCGGCTCCGAGTGCCTTTGGGGGTCCCCGGGCAGGCTCCGATTGCCTTTGGGGGCTGCCGGGCCGGCTCCGAGTGCCTTTGCGGGTGGCCGGGCAGGCTCCGAGTGCCTTTCGGGGCGGCCGGGGATGCTCCGAGTGCCTTTCGGGGTGGCCGTTCCCCCTCCGAATGCCTTTCGGGGCGGCTGGGCTCGTCCCTGTGCCTTTCGGGGCGGCCGGACCGGCTCCGAGTGGCTTTCGGGGCGGCCGGCGGGGCTCTAATTGCCTTTTGGGACTGCCGGGGAGGCTCCGAGTGCCTTTGGGGGCGGCCGGGGAGGCTCCGAGTGCCTTTCGGGGTGGCCGGGGAGGCTCCGAGTGCCTTTGGGGGCGGCCGGGGAGGCTCCGAGTGCCTTTTGGGGCGGCCGGGGAGGCTCCGAGTGCCTTTCGGGGTGGCCGGGCCGCCCCTGAGTGCCTTTCGGGGCTGCCGGGGAGGCTCCGAGTGCCTTTCGGGGTAGTTGGGCCGCCTCCGAGTGCCTTTGGGGGCGGCCGGGATGCATCCGAGTTCCTTTGTGGGTGGCCGTGGAGGCTCCGAGTGCCTTTCGGGGCGGCCGGGGAGGCTCCGAGTGCCTTTTGGGGTGGCCGAGCCGCCTCCGAGTGCCTTTCGGCGCGTCCGGTCAGGCTCCGAGTGCCTTTCGGGGCGGCCGTGGAGTCTCCGAGTGCCTTTCGGGGCGGCCGGGAAGGCTCCGAGTGCCTTTGGGGGCAGTCGGGGAGGCTCCGAGTGCCTTTCAGAGTGGCCGGGGAGGCTCCGAGTGCCTGTCGGGGTGGCCGGGCAGGCTCCGAGTGCCTTTTCGGGGCGGCCGGGCAGGCTCCGAGTGCCTTTGTGGGCGGCCGTGGAGGCTCCGAGTGCCTTTCGGGGCGGCCGGGGATGCTCCGAGTGCCTTTCGGGGCGGTCGGGGAGGCTCCGAGTGCCTTTGGGGGCGGCCGGGGAGTCTCCGAGTGCCTTTCGGGGCAGCCGTGGAGGCTCCGAGTGCCTTTGGGGGCGAGTGTGCAGGCTCCGAGTGCCTTTTTGGGCGGCCGTGCCGCCTCCGAGTGCCTTTCGGGGCGGCCGTGGAGGCTCCGAGTGCCTTTCGGGGTGGCCGAGCCGCCTCCGAGTGCCTTTCGGCGCGTCCGGTCAGGCTCCGAGTGCCTTTCGGGGCGGTCGGGCAGGCTCCGAGTGCCTTTCGGGGCGGCCGTGGAGTCTCCGAGTGCCTTTCGGGGCGGCCATGGAGGCTCGGAGTGCCTTTGGGGGCGGCTGTGCAGGCTCCGATTGCCTTTGGGGGCTGCCGGGCCGGCTCCGAGTGCCTTTGGGGGTCCCCGGGGAGGCTCCGAGTGCCTTTGGGGGCTGCCGGGCCGCCTCCGAGTGCCTTTGCGGGTGGCCGGGGAGGCTCCGAGTGCCTTTCGGGGCGGCCGGGGATGCTCCGAGTGCCTTTCGGGGTGGCCGTTCCCCCTCCGAATGCCTTTCGGGGCGGCTGGGCCCGTCCCAGTGCCTTTCGGGGCGGCCGGACCGGCTCCGAGTGGCTTTCGGGGCGGCTGGCGAGGCTCTAATTGCCTTTTGGGACTGCCGGGGAGGCTCCGAGTGCCTTTGGGGGCGGCCGGGGAGGCTCCGAGTGCCTTTCGGGGTGGCCGGGGAGGCTCCGAGTGCCTTTTGGGGCGGCCGGGGAGGCTCCGAGTGCCTTTCGGGGTGGCCGGGCCGCCTCTGAGTGCCTTTCAGGGCTGCCGGGGAGGCTCCGAGTGCCTTTCGGGGTAGTTGGGCCGCCTCCGAGTGCCTTTGGGGGCGGCCGGGATGCATCCGAGTTCCTTTGTGGGTGGCCGGGAAGGCTCCGAGTGCCTTTGTGGGCGGCCGGGAAGGCTCCGAGTGCCTTTCGGGGCGGCCGTGGAGGCTCCGAGTGCCTTTCGGGGCGGCCGGGCAGGCTCCGAGTGGCTTTCGGGGAGGCCCGGCCGCCTCTGAGTGCCTTTGTGGGCGGCCGGGGAGGCTCCGAGTGCCTTTGGGGGCGGCCGTGCAGGCTCCGAGTGCCTTTGTGAGCGGCCGTGGAGGCTCCGATTGCCTTTGGGGGCGGCCGGGGAGGCTCCGAGTGCCTTTCGGGGTGGCCGGGGAGTCTCCGAGTGCCTTTCGGGGTTCTCGGGGAGGCTCCGAGTGCCTTTCGGGGCATCCGGGGAGGCTCCGAGTGCCTTTGAGGGTCGCCGGGCAGGCTCCGAGTGCCTTTCGGGGTGGCCGGGGAGGCTCCGAGTGCCTTTTGGGGGTGGCCGGGCAGGCTCCGAGTGTCTTTTCGGGCGGTCGGGCAGGCTCCGAGTGCCTTTGTGGGCGGCTAGGCCGGGTCCGAGGGCCTTTCGGGGCGGCCTGGCCGCCTCCGAGTGCATTTCGGGGCGGTCGGGGAGGCTCCGAGTGCCTTTGTGGGCGGCCGGGTAGGCTCCGAGTGCCTTTGTGGGCGGCCGGGCCGGCTCCGAGTGCCTTTCAGGGCGGCCATGGAGGCTCCGAGTGCCTTTCGGGGTAGCCGGGGCGCTTCCGAGTGCCTTTGGGGGCGGCTGGGGAGGCTCTGAGTGCCTTTCGTGGCGGCCTGGCCGCCTTCGAGTGCATTTCGGGGCAGCCAGGGAGGCTCCCAGTGCCTTTGTGGGCGGCCGGGTAGGCTCCGAGTGCCTTTTGGGGTGGCCGGGGAGGCTCCGAGTGCGTTTTGGGGCGGCCGGGGAGGCTCCGAGTGGCTTTCGGGGAGGCCCAGCCGCCTCTGAGTGCCTTTGGGGGCGTCCGGGGATGCTCCGAGTGCCTTTCAGGGCGGCCGGGAAGGCTCCGAGTGCCTTTCGGGGCGGCCGTGGAGGCTCCGAGTGCCTTTGGGGGCGGCCGGGGATGCTGCGAGTGCCTTTCGGGGCGGTCGGGGAGGCTCCGAGTGCCTTTTGGGGCGGCCGGGGAGGCTCCGAGTGCCTTTCGGGGCGGCCATGGAGGCTCGGAGTGCCTTTGGGGGCGGCTGTGCAGGCTCCGATTGCCTTTGGGGGCTGCCGGGCCGGCTCCGAGTGCCTTTGGGGGTCCCCGGGCAGGCTCCGATTGCCTTTGGGGGCTGCCGGGCCGGCTCCGAGTGCCTTTTGGGGTCGCCGGGCAGGCTCCGAGTGCCTTTGCGGGTGGCCGGGGAGGCTCCGAGTGCCTTTGTGGGCGGCCGTGGAGGCTCCGAGTGCCTTTCGGGGTAGCCGGGGAGGCTCCGAGTGCCTTTCGGTGTGGCCGGGCCACCTCCGAGTGCTTTTCGGGGCGGCCGGGCTGCATCCAAGTGCCTTTGGGGGCGGCCGTGGAGGCTCCGAGTGCCTTTGTGGGCGGCCGGGAAGGCTCCGAGTGCCTTTGGTGGTGCCCGGGGAGGCTCCGAGTGCCTTTCGGGCGGCCGGGGAGGCTCCGAGTGCCTTTGTGGGCGGCCGGGGAGGCTCCGAGTGCCTTTCGGGGCGGCCGTGGAGGCTCCGAGTGCCTTTCGGGGCGGCCGGGCAGGCTCCGAGTGGCTTTCGGGGAGGCCCGGCCACCTCCGAGTGCCTTTCGGGGCGGCCGGGGAGGCTCCGAGTGCCTTTCAGGGCGGCCGGGGAGGCTCCGAGTGCCTGTCGGGGTGGCCGGGCAGGCTCCGAGTGCCTTTTCGGGGCGGCCGGGCAGGCTCCGAGTGCCTTTGTGGGCGGCCGTGGAGGCTCCGAGTGCCTTTGTGGGCGGCCGGGGAGGCTCCGAGTGCCTTTCGGGGCGGTCGGGGAGGCTCCGAGTGCGTTTGTGGGCGGCCGGGGAGTCTCCGAGTGCCTTTCGGGGCAGCCGTGGAGGCTCTGAGTGCCTTTTGGGGCGAGTGTGCAGACTCCGAGTGCCTTTTGGGGCGGCCGTGCCGCCTCCGAGTGCCTTTCGGGGCGGCCGGGGAGGCTCCGAGTGCCTTTCGGGGCGGCCGGGGAGGCTCCGAGTGCCTTTCGGGGCGGCCGGGGAGTCTCCGAGTGCCTTTCGGGGCGGCCATGGAGGCTCGGAGTGCCTTTGGGGGCGGCTGTGCAGGCTCCGATTGCCTTTGGGGGCTGCCGGGCCGGCTCCGAGTGCCTTTGGGGGTCCCCGGGCAGGCTCCGATTGCCTTTGGGGGCTGCCGGGCCGGCTCCGAGTGCCTTTGTGGGTGGCCGTGGAGGCTCCGAGTGCCTTTCGGGGCGGCCGGGGATGCTCCGAGTGCCTTTCGGGGTGGCCGTTCCCCCTCCGAATGCCTTTCGGGGCGGCTGGGCCCGTCCCTGTGCCTTTCGGGGCGGCCGGACCGGCTCCGAGTGGCTTTCGGGGCGGCCGGCGAGGCTCTAATTGCCTTTCCGGACTGCCGGGGAGGCTCCGAGTGCCTTTGGGGGCGGCCGGGGAGTCTCCGAGTGCCTTTCGGGGCAGCCGTGGAGGCTCCGAGTGCCTTTGGGGGCGAGTGTGCAGGCTCCGAGTGCCTTTTTGGGCGGCCGTGCCGCCTCCGAGTGCCTTTGTGGGCGGCCGTGGAGGCTCCGAGTGGCTTTCGGGGCGGCCCGGCCGCCTCCGAGTGCGTTTGTGGGCGGCCGGGGAGGCTCCGAGTGCCTTTCGGGGTGGCCGGGCCACCTCCGAGTGCCTTTCGGGGCGGCCGGGGAGGCTCCGAGTGCCTTTCGGGGCGGCCGGGGAGGCTCCGAGTGGCTTTCGGGGAGGCCCGGCCGCCTCCGAGTGCCTTTCGGGGCGGCCGGGGAGGCTCCGAGTGCCTTTCAGGGCGGCCGGGGAGGCTCCGAGTGCCTGTCGGGGCGGCCGGGCAGGCTCCGAGTGCCTTTTCGGGGCGGCCGGGCAGGCTCCGAGTGCCTTTGTGGGCGGCCGTGGAGGCTCCGAGTGCCTTTCGGGGCGGCCGGGGAGGCTCCGAGTGCCTTTCGGGGCGGTCGGGGAGGCTCCGAGTGCCTTTGGGGGCGGCCGGGGAGTCTCCGAGTGCCTTTCGGGGCAGCCGTGGAGGCTCCGAGTGCCTTTTGGGGCGAGTGTGCAGACTCCGAGTGCCTTTTGGGGCGGCCGTGCCGCCTCCGAGTGCCTTTCGGGGCGGCCGGGGAGGCTCCGAGTGCCTTTTGGGGCGAGTGTGCAGGCTCCGAGTGCCTTTCGGCGCGTCCGGTCAGGCTCCGAGTGCCTTTCGGGGCGGTCGGGCAGGCTCCGAGTGCCTTTCGGGGCGGCCGTGGAGTCTCCGAGTGCCTTTCGGGGCGGCCGGGGAGGCTCCGAGTGCCTTTGGGGGTGGCTGTGCAGGCTCCGATTGCCTTTGGGGGCTGCCGGGCCGGCTCCGAGTGCCTTTGGGGGTCCCCGGGCAGGCTCCGATTGCCTTTGGGGGCTGCCGGGCCGGCTCCGAGTGCCTTTGCGGGTGGCCGGGCAGGCTCCGAGTGCCTTTCGGGGCGGCCGGGGATGCTCCGAGTGCCTTTCGGGGTGGCCGTTCCCCCTCCGAATGCCTTTCGGGGCGGCTGGGCTCGTCCCTGTGCCTTTCGGGGCGGCCGGACCGGCTCCGAGTGGCTTTCGGGGCGGCCGGCGGGGCTCTAATTGCCTTTCCGGACTGCCGGGCAGGCTCCGAGTGCCTTTGGGGGCGGCCGGGGAGGCTCCGAGTGCCTTTCGGGGTGGCCGGGGAGGCTCCGAGTGCCTTTGGGGGCGGCCGGGGAGGCTCCGAGTGCCTTTTGGGGCGGCCGGGGAGGCTCCGAGTGCCTTTCGGGGTGGCCGGGCCGCCCCTGAGTGCCTTTCGGGGCTGCCGGGGAGGCTCCGAGTGCCTTTCGGGGTAGTTGGGCCGCCTCCGAGTGCCTTTGGGGGCGGCCGGGATGCATCCGAGTTCCTTTGTGGGTGGCCGTGGAGGCTCCGAGTGCCTTTCGGGGCGGCCGGGGAGGCTCCGAGTGCCTTTTGGGGTGGCCGAGCCGCCTCCGAGTGCCTTTCGGCGCGTCCGGTCAGGCTCCGAGTGCCTTTCGGGGCGGCCGTGGAGTCTCCGAGTGCCTTTCGGGGCGGCCGGGAAGGCTCCGAGTGCCTTTGGGGGCAGTCGGGGAGGCTCCGAGTGCCTTTCAGAGTGGCCGGGGAGGCTCCCAGTGCCTGTCGGGGTGGCCGGGCAGGCTCCGAGTGCCTTTTCGGGGCGGCCGGGCAGGCTCCGAGTGCCTTTGTGGGCGGCCGTGGAGGCTCCGAGTGCCTTTCGGGGCGGCCGGGGATGCTCCGAGTGCCTTTCGGGGCGGTCGGGGAGGCTCCGAGTGCCTTTGGGGGCGGCCGGGGAGTCTCCGAGTGCCTTTCGGGGCAGCCGTGGAGGCTCCGAGTGCCTTTGGGGGCGAGTGTGCAGGCTCCGAGTGCCTTTTTGGGCGGCCGTGCCGCCACCGAGTGCCTTTCGGGGCGGCCGTGGAGGCTCCGAGTGCCTTTCGGGGTGGCCGAGCCGCCTCCGAGTGCCTTTCGGCGCGTCCGGTCAGGCTCCGAGTGCCTTTCGGGGCGGTCGGGCAGGCTCCGAGTGCCTTTCGGGGCGGCCGTGGAGTCTCCGAGTGCCTTTCGGGGCGGCCATGGAGGCTCGGAGTGCCTTTGGGGGCGGCTGTGCAGGCTCCGATTGCCTTTGGGGGCTGCCGGGCCGGCTCCGAGTGCCTTTGGGGGTCCCCGGGGAGGCTCCGAGTGCCTTTGGGGGCTGCCGGGCCGCCTCCGAGTGCCTTTGCGGGTGGCCGTGGAGGCTCCGAGTGCCTTTCGGGGCGGCCGGGGATGCTCCGAGTGCCTTTCGGGGTGGCCGTTCCCCCTCCGAATGCCTTTCGGGGCGGCTGGGCTCGTCCCAGTGCCTTTCGGGGCGGCCGGACCGGCTCCGAGTGGCTTTCGGGGCGGCTGGCGAGGCTCTAATTGCCTTTTGGGACTGCCGGGGAGGCTCCGAGTGCCTTTGGGGGCGGCCGGGGAGGCTCCGAGTGCCTTTCGGGGTGGCCGGGGAGGCTCCGAGTGCCTTTTGGGGCGGCCGGGGAGGCTCCGAGTGCCTTTCGGGGTGGCTGGGCCGCCTCTGAGTGCTTTTCGGGGCGGCCGGGCTGCATCCAAGTGCCTTTGGGGGCGGCCGTGGAGGCTCCGAGTGCCTTTGTGGGCGGCCGGGAAGGCTCCGAGTGCCTTTGGTGGTGCCCGGGGAGGCTCCGAGTGCCTTTCGGGCGGCCGGGGAGGCTCCGAGTGCCTTTGTGGGCGGCCGGGGAGGCTCCGAGTGCCTTTCGGGGCGGCCGTGGAGGCTCCGAGTGCCTTTCGGGGCGGCCGGGCAGGCTCCGAGTGGCTTTCGGGGAGGCCCGGCCACCTCCGAGTGCCTTTCGGGGCGGCCGGGGAGGCTCCGAGTGCCTTTCAGGGCGGCCGGGGAGGCTCCGAGTGCCTGTCGGGGTGGCCGGGCAGGCTCCGAGTGCCTTTTCGGGGCGGCCGGGCAGGCTCCGAGTGCCTTTGTGGGCGGCCGTGGAGGCTCCGAGTGCCTTTGTGGGCGGCCGGGGAGGCTCCGAGTGCCTTTCGGGGCGGTCGGGGAGGCTCCGAGTGCGTTTGTGGGCGGCCGGGGAGTCTCCGAGTGCCTTTCGGGGCAGCCGTGGAGGCTCCGAGTGCCTTTTGGGGCGAGTGTGCAGACTCCGAGTGCCTTTTGGGGCGGCCGTGCCGCCTCCGAGTGCCTTTCGGGGCGGCCGGGGAGGCTCCGAGTGCCTTTCGGGGCGGCCGGGGAGGCTCCGAGTGCCTTTCGGGGCGGCCGGGGAGTCTCCGAGTGCCTTTCGGGGCGGCCATGGAGGCTCGGAGTGCCTTTGGGGGCGGCTGTGCAGGCTCCGATTGCCTTTGGGGGCTGCCGGGCCGGCTCCGAGTGCCTTTGGGGGTCCCCGGGCAGGCTCCGATTGCCTTTGGGGGCTGCCGGGCCGGCTCCGAGTGCCTTTGTGGGTGGCCGTGGAGGCTCCGAGTGCCTTTCGGGGCGGCCGGGGATGCTCCGAGTGCCTTTCGGGGTGGCCGTTCCCCCTCCGAATGCCTTTCGGGGCGGCTGGGCCCGTCCCTGTGCCTTTCGGGGCGGCCGGACCGGCTCCGAGTGGCTTTCGGGGCGGCCGGCGAGGCTCTAATTGCCTTTCCGGACTGCCG
The DNA here is from genome assembly GCF_040807025.1 of Struthio camelus. Lineage (NCBI taxonomy): Eukaryota > Metazoa > Chordata > Aves > Struthioniformes > Struthionidae > Struthio > Struthio camelus. The sequence goes on from NC_090964.1 coordinate 1,433,810, forward strand.
GGGAGGCTCCGAGTGCCTTTGGGGGCGGCCGGGGAGTCTCCGAGTGCCTTTCGGGGCAGCCGTGGAGGCTCCGAGTGCCTTTGGGGGCGAGTGTGCAGGCTCCGAGTGCCTTTTTGGGCGGCCGTGCCGCCTCCGAGTGCCTTTGTGGGCGGCCGTGGAGGCTCCGAGTGGCTTTCGGGGCGGCCCGGCCGCCTCCGAGTGCGTTTGTGGGCGGCCGGGGAGGCTCCGAGTGCCTTTCGGGGTGGCCGGGCCACCTCCGAGTGCCTTTCGGGGCGGCCGGGGAGGCTCCGAGTGCCTTTCGGGGCGGCCGGGGAGGCTCCGAGTGGCTTTCGGGGAGGCCCGGCCGCCTCCGAGTGCCTTTCGGGGCGGCCGGGGAGGCTCCGAGTGCCTTTCAGGGCGGCCGGGGAGGCTCCGAGTGCCTGTCGGGGCGGCTGGGCAGGCTCCGAGTGCCTTTTCGGGGCGGCCGGGCAGGCTCCGAGTGCCTTTGTGGGCGGCCGTGGAGGCTCTGAGTGCCTTTCGGGGCGGCCGGGGAGGCTCCGAGTGCCTTTCGGGGCGGTCGGGGAGGCTCCGAGTGCCTTTGGGGGCGGCCGGGGAGTCTCCGAGTGCCTTTCGGGGCAGCCGTGGAGGCTCCGAGTGCCTTTTGGGGCGAGTGTGCAGACTCCGAGTGCCTTTTGGGGCGGCCGTGCCGCCTCCGAGTGCCTTTCGGGGCGGCCGGGGAGGCTCCGAGTGCCTTTCGGGGTGGCCGAGCCGCCTCCGAGTGCCTTTCGGCGCGTCCGGTCAGGCTCCGAGTGCCTTTCGGGGCGGTCGGGCAGGCTCCGAGTGCCTTTCGGGGCGGCCGTGGAGTCTCCGAGTGCCTTTCGGGGCGGCCGGGGAGGCTCGGATTGCCTTTGGGGGTGGCTGTGCAGGCTCCGATTGCCTTTGGGGGCTGCCGGGCCGGCTCCGAGTGCCTTTGGGGGTCCCCGGGCAGGCTCCGATTGCCTTTGGGGGCTGCCGGGCCGGCTCCGAGTGCCTTTGCGGGTGGCCGGGCAGGCTCCGAGTGCCTTTCGGGGCGGCCGGGGATGCTCCGAGTGCCTTTCGGGGTGGCCGTTCCCCCTCCGAATGCCTTTCGGGGCGGCTGGGCTCGTCCCTGTGCCTTTCGGGGCGGCCGGACCGGCTCCGAGTGGCTTTCGGGGCGGCCGGCGGGGCTCTAATTGCCTTTTGGGACTGCCGGGGAGGCTCCGAGTGCCTTTGGGGGCGGCCGGGGAGGCTCCGAGTGCCTTTCGGGGTGGCCGGGGAGGCTCCGAGTGCCTTTGGGGGCGGCCGGGGAGGCTCCGAGTGCCTTTTGGGGCGGCCGGGGAGGCTCCGAGTGCCTTTCGGGGTGGCCGGGCCGCCCCTGAGTGCCTTTCGGGGCTGCCGGGGAGGCTCCGAGTGCCTTTCGGGGTAGTTGGGCCGCCTCCGAGTGCCTTTGGGGGCGGCCGGGATGCATCCGAGTTCCTTTGTGGGTGGCCGTGGAGGCTCCGAGTGCCTTTCGGGGCGGCCGGGGAGGCTCCGAGTGCCTTTTGGGGTGGCCGAGCCGCCTCCGAGTGCCTTTCGGCGCGTCCGGTCAGGCTCCGAGTGCCTTTCGGGGCGGCCGTGGAGTCTCCGAGTGCCTTTCGGGGCGGCCGGGAAGGCTCCGAGTGCCTTTGGGGGCAGTCGGGGAGGCTCCGAGTGCCTTTCAGAGTGGCCGGGGAGGCTCCCAGTGCCTGTCGGGGTGGCCGGGCAGGCTCCGAGTGCCTTTTCGGGGCGGCCGGGCAGGCTCCGAGTGCCTTTGTGGGCGGCCGTGGAGGCTCCGAGTGCCTTTCGGGGCGGCCGGGGATGCTCCGAGTGCCTTTCGGGGCGGTCGGGGAGGCTCCGAGTGCCTTTGGGGGCGGCCGGGGAGTCTCCGAGTGCCTTTCGGGGCAGCCGTGGAGGCTCCGAGTGCCTTTGGGGGCGAGTGTGCAGGCTCCGAGTGCCTTTTTGGGCGGCCGTGCCGCCTCCGAGTGCCTTTCGGGGCGGCCGTGGAGGCTCCGAGTGCCTTTCGGGGTGGCCGAGCCGCCTCCGAGTGCCTTTCGGCGCGTCCGGTCAGGCTCCGAGTGCCTTTCGGGGCGGTCGGGCAGGCTCCGAGTGCCTTTCGGGGCGGCCGTGGAGTCTCCGAGTGCCTTTCGGGGCGGCCATGGAGGCTCGGAGTGCCTTTGGGGGTGGCTGTGCAGGCTCCGATTGCCTTTGGGGGCTGCCGGGCCGGCTCCGAGTGCCTTTGGGGGTCCCCGGGGAGGCTCCGAGTGCCTTTGGGGGCTGCCGGGCCGCCTCCGAGTGCCTTTGCGGGTGGCCGTGGAGGCTCCGAGTGCCTTTCGGGGCGGCCGGGGATGCTCCGAGTGCCTTTCGGGGTGGCCGTTCCCCCTCCGAATGCCTTTCGGGGCGGCTGGGCCCGTCCCAGTGCCTTTCGGGGCGGCCGGACCGGCTCCGAGTGGCTTTCGGGGCGGCTGGCGAGGCTCTAATTGCCTTTTGGGACTGCCGGGGAGGCTCCGAGTGCCTTTGGGGGCGGCCGGGGAGGCTCCGAGTGCCTTTCGGGGTGGCCGGGGAGGCTCCGAGTGCCTTTTGGGGCGGCCGGGGAGGCTCCGAGTGCCTTTCGGGGTGGCTGGGCCGCCTCTGAGTGCCTTTCAGGGCTGCCGGGGAGGCTCCGAGTGCCTTTCGGGGTAGTTGGGCCGCCTCCGAGTGCCTTTGGGGGCGGCCGGGATGCATCCGAGTTCCTTTGTGGGTGGCCGGGAAGGCTCCGAGTGCCTTTGTGGGCGGCCGGGAAGGCTCCGAGTGCCTTTCGGGGCGGCCGTGGAGGCTCCGAGTGCCTTTCGGGGCGGCCGGGCAGGCTCCGAGTGGCTTTCGGGGAGGCCCGGCCGCCTCTGAGTGCCTTTGTGGGCGGCCGGGGAGGCTCCGAGTGCCTTTGGGGGCGGCCGTGCAGGCTCCGAGTGCCTTTGTGAGCGGCCGTGGAGGCTCCGATTGCCTTTGGGGGCGGCCGGGGAGGCTCCGAGTGCCTTTCGGGGTGGCCGGGGAGTCTCCGAGTGCCTTTCGGGGTTCTCGGGGAGGCTCCGAGTGCCTTTCGGGGCATCCGGGGAGGCTCCGAGTGCCTTTGAGGGTCGCCGGGCAGGCTCCGAGTGCCTTTCGGGGTGGCCGGGGAGGCTCCGAGTGCCTTTTGGGGGTGGCCGGGCAGGCTCCGAGTGTCTTTTCGGGCGGTCGGGCAGGCTCCCAGTGCCTTTGTGGGCGGCTAGGCCGGGTCCGAGGGCCTTTCGGGGCGGCCTGGCCGCCTCCGAGTGCATTTCGGGGCGGTCGGGGAGGCTCCGAGTGCCTTTGTGGGCGGCCGGGTAGGCTCCGAGTGCCTTTGTGGGCGGCCGGGCCGGCTCCGAGTGCCTTTCAGGGCGGCCATGGAGGCTCCGAGTGCCTTTCGGGGTAGCCGGGGCGCTTCCGAGTGCCTTTGGGGGCGGCTGGGGAGGCTCTGAGTGCCTTTCGTGGCGGCCTGGCCGCCTTCGAGTGCATTTCGGGGCAGCCAGGGAGGCTCCCAGTGCCTTTGTGGGCGGCCGGGTAGGCTCCGAGTGCCTTTTGGGGTGGCCGGGGAGGCTCCGAGTGCGTTTTGGGGCGGCCGGGGAGGCTCCGAGTGGCTTTCGGGGAGGCCCAGCCGCCTCTGAGTGCCTTTGGGGGCGTCCGGGGATGCTCCGAGTGCCTTTCAGGGCGGCCGGGAAGGCTCCGAGTGCCTTTCGGGGCGGCCGTGGAGGCTCCGAGTGCCTTTGGGGGCGGCCGGGGATGCTGCGAGTGCCTTTCGGGGCGGTCGGGGAGGCTCCGAGTGCCTTTTGGGGCGGCCGGGGAGGCTCCGAGTGCCTTTCGGGGCGGCCATGGAGGCTCGGAGTGCCTTTGGGGGCGGCTGTGCAGGCTCCGATTGCCTTTGGGGGCTGCCGGGCCGGCTCCGAGTGCCTTTGGGGGTCCCCGGGAGGCTCCGATGGCCTTTGGGGGCTGCCGGGCCGGCTCCGAGTGCCTTTGCGGGTGGCCGGGCAGGCTCCGAGTGCCTTTCGGGGCGGCCGGGGATGCTCCGAGTGCCTTTCGGGGTGGCCGTTCCCCCTCCGAATGCCTTTCGGGGCGGCTGGGCCCGTCCCAGTGCCTTTCGGGGCGGCCGGACCGGCTCCGAGTGGCTTTCGGGGCGGCCGGCGAGGCTCTAATTGCCTTTTGGGACTGCCGGGGAGGCTCCGAGTGCCTTTGGGGGCGGCCGGGGAGGCTCCGAGTGCCTTTCGGGGTGGCCGGGGAGGCTCCGAGTGCCTTTGGGGGCGGCCGGGGAGGCTCCGAGTGCCTTTTGGGGCGGCCGGGGAGGCTCCGAGTGCCTTTCGGGGTGGCCGGGCCGCCCCTGAGTGCCTTTCGGGGCTGCCGGGGAGGCTCCGAGTGCCTTTCGGGGTAGTTGGGCCGCCTCCGAGTGCCTTTGGGGGCGGCCGGGATGCATCCGAGTGCCTTTGTGGGTGGCCGTGGAGGCTCCGAGTGCCTTTCGGGGCGGCCGGGCTGCATCCGAGTGCGTTTGTGGGCGGCCGTGGAGGCTCCGAGTGCCTTTCGGGGCGGCCGGGAAAGCTCCGAGTGCCTTTCGGGGCAGCCGGGAAGGCTCCGAGTGCCTTTCGGGGCGGCCGGGCAGGCTCCGAGTGGCTTTCAGGGAGGCCCGGCCGCCTCTGAGTGCCTTTGTGGGCGGCCGGGGAGGCTCCGAGTGCCTTTGGGGGCGGCTGTGCAGGCTCCGAGTGCCTTTGTGAGCGGCCGTGGAGGCTCCGATTGCCTTTGGGGGCGGCCGGGGAGGCTCCGAGTGCCTTTCGGGGTGGCCGGGGAGTCTCCGAGTGCCTTTCGGGGCGGCCATGGAGGCTCGGAGTGCCTTTGGGGGCGGCTGTGCAGGCTCCGATTGCCTTTGGGGGCTGCCGGGCCGGCTCCGAGTGCCTTTGGGGGTCCCCGGGGAGGCTCCGATGGCCTTTGGGGGCTGCCGGGCCGGCTCCGAGTGCCTTTGCGGGTGGCCGGGCAGGCTCCGAGTGCCTTTCGGGGCGGCCGGGGATGCTCCGAGTGCCTTTCGGGGTGGCCGTTCCCCCTCCGAATGCCTTTCGGGGTGGCTGGGCCCGTCCCAGTGCCTTTCGGGGCGGCCGGACCGGCTCCGAGTGGCTTTCGGGGCGGCCGGCGAGGCTCTAATTGCCTTTTGGGACTGCCGGGGAGGCTCCGAGTGCCTTTGGGGGCGGCCGGGGAGGCTCCGAGTGCCTTTGGGGGCGGCCGGGGAGGCTCCGAGTGCCTTTCGGGGTGGCCGGGGAGGCTCCGAGTGCCTTTTGGGGCGGCCGGGGAGGCTCCGAGTGCCTTTCGGGGTGGCCGGGCCGCCCCTGAGTGCCTTTCAGGGCTGCCGGGGAGGCTCCGAGTGCCTTTCGGGGTAGTTCGGCCGCCTCCGAGTGCCTTTGGGGGCGGCCGGGATGCATCCGAGTTCCTTTGTGGGTGGCCGTGGAGGCTCCGAGTGCCTTTCGGGGCGGCCGGGAAGGCTCCGAGTGCCTTTCGGGGCGGCCGGGAAGGCTCCGAGTGCCTTTCGGGGCGGCCGGGCAGGCTCCGAGTGGCTTTCGGGGAGGCCTGGCCGCCTCTGAGTGCCTTTGTGGGCGGCCGGGGAGGCTCCGAGTGCCTTTGGGGGCGGCCGTGCAGGCTCCGAGTGCCTTTGGGGGCGGCCGTGCAGGCTCCGAGTGCCTTTGGGGGCGGCCGTGGAGGCTCCGATTGCCTTTGGGGGCGGCCGGGGAGGCTCCGAGTGCCTTTCGGGGTGGCCGGGGAGTCTCTGAGTGCCTTTCGGGGTTCTTGGGGAGGCCCCGAGTGCCTTTCGGGGCATCCGGGGAGGCTCCGAGTGCCTTTGAGGGTCGCCGGGCAGGCTCCGAGTGCCTTTCGGGGTGGCCGGGGAGGCTCTGAGTGCCTTTTGGGGGTGGCCGGGCAGGCTCCGAGTGTCTTTTCGGGCGGTCGGGCAGGCTCCCAGTGCCTTTGTGGGCGGCTAGGCCGGGTCCGAGGGCCTTTCGGGGCGGCCTGGCCGCCTCCGAGTGCATTTCGGGGCGGTCGGGGAGGCTCCGAGTGCCTTTGTGGGCGGCCGGGTAGGCTCCGAGTGCCTTTGTGGGCGGCCGGGCCGGCTCCGAGTGCCTTTCAGGGCGGCCATGGAGGCTCCGAGTGCCTTTTGGGGTAGCCGGGGCGCTTCCGAGTGCCTTTGGGGGCGGCTGGGGAGGCTCTGAGTGCCTTTCGTGGCGGCCTGGCCGCCTTCGAGTGCATTTCGGGGCAGCCAGGGAGGCTCCCAGTGCCTTTGTGGGCGGCCGGGTAGGCTCCGAGTGCCTTTTGGGGTGGCCGGGGAGGCTCCGAGTGCGTTTTGGGGCGGCCGGGGAGGCTCCGAGTGGCTTTCGGGGAGGCCCAGCCGCCTCTGAGTGCCTTTGGGGGCGTCCGGGGATGCTCCGAGTGCCTTTCGGGGCGGCCGGGCAGGCTCCGAGTGCCTTTCGGGGCGGCCGTGGAGGCTCCGATTGCCTTTGGGGGCGGCCGGGGAGGCTCCGAGTGCCTTTTGGGGCGGCCGGGGAGGCTCCGAGTGCCTTTCGGGTCGGCCATGGAGGCTCGGAGTGCCTTTGGGGGCGGCTGTGCAGGCTCCGATTGCCTTTGGGGGCTGCCGGGCCGGCTCCGAGTGCCTTTGGGGGTCCCCGGGCAGGCTCCGATTGCCTTTGGGGGCTGCCGGGCCGGCTCCGAGTGCCTTTGCGGGTGGCCGGGCAGGCTCCGAGTGCCTTTCGGGGCGGCCGGGGATGCTCCGAGTGCCTTTCGGGGTGGCCGTTCCCCCTCCGAATGCCTTTCGGGGCGGCTGGGCCCGTCCCAGTGCCTTTCGGGGCGGCCGGACCGGCTCCGAGTGGCTTTCGGGGCGGCCGGCGAGGCTCTAATTGCCTTTCCGGACTGCCAGGGAGGCTCCGAGTGCCTTTGGGGGCGGCCGGGGAGGCTCCGAGTGCCTTTCGGGGTGGCCGGGGAGGCTCCGAGTGCCTTTGGGGGCGGCCGGGGAGGCTCCGAGTGCCTTTTGGGGTGGCCGGGCCGCCCCTGAGTGCCTTTCGGGGCTGCCGGGGAGGCTCCGAGTGCCTTTCGGGGTAGTTGGGCCGCCTCCGAGTGCCTTTGGGGGCGGCCGGGGAGGCTCCGAGTGCCTTTCGAGGTGGCCGTGGAGGCTCCGAGTGCCTTTGTGGGCGGCCGGGAAGGCTCCGAGTGCCTTTCGGGGCGGCCGGGAAGGCTCCGAGTGCCTTTCGGGGCGGCCGGGCAGGCTCCGAGTGGCTTTCGGGGAGGCCCGGCCGCCTCCGAGTGCCTTTCGGCGCGTCCGGTCAGGCTCCGAGTGCCTTTCGGGGCGGTCGGGCAGGCTCCGAGTGCCTTTCGGGGCGGCCGGGGAGGCTCCGAGTGCCTTTGGGGGCGTCCGGGGAGGCTCGGAGTGCCTTTGGGGGCGGCTGTGCAGGCTCCGATTGCCTTTGGGGGCTGCCGGGCCGGCTCCGAGTGCCTTTGGGGGTCCCCGGGGAGGCTCCGATGGCCTTTGGGGGCTGCCGGGCCGGCTCCGAGTGCCTTTGCGGGTGGCCGGGCAGGCTCCGAGTGCCTTTCGGGGCGGCCGGGGATGCTCCGAGTGCCTTTCGGGGTGGCCGTTCCCCCTCCGAATGCCTTTCGGGGCGGCTGGGCCCGTCCCAGTGCCTTTCGGGGCGGCCGGACCGGCTCCGAGTGGCTTTCGGGGCGGCCGGCGGGGCTCTAATTGCCTTTCCGGACTGCCGGGGAGGCTCCGAGTGCCTTTGGGGGCGGCCGGGGAGGCTCCGAGTGCCTTTCGGGGTGGCCGGGGAGGCTCCGAGTGCCTTTCGGGGCGGCCGGGGAGGCTCCGAGTGCCTTTTGGGGCGGCCGGGGAGGCTCCGAGTGCCTTTCGGGGTGGCCGGGCCGCCCCTGAGTGCCTTTCGGGGCTGCCGGGGAGGCTCCGAGTGCCTTTCGGGGTAGTTGGGCCGCCTCCGAGTGCCTTTGGGGGCGGCCGGGATGCATCCGAGTGCCTTTGTGGGTGGCCGTGGAGGCTCCGAGTGCCTTTCGGGGCGGCCGGGCTGCATCCGAGTGCGTTTGTGGGCGGCCGTGGAGGCTCCGAGTGCCTTTCGGGGCGGCCGGGAAAGCTCCGAGTGCCTTTCGGGGCAGCCGGGAAGGCTCCGAGTGCCATTCGGGGCGGCCGGGCAGGCTCCGAGTGGCTTTCGGGGAGGCCCGGCCGCCTCTGAGTGCCTTTGTGGGCGGCCGGGGAGGCTCCGAGTGCCTTTGGGGGCGGCCGTGCAGGCTCCGAGTGCCTTTGTGAGCGGCCGTGGAGGCTCCGATTGCCTTTGGGGGCGGCCGGGGAGGCTCCGAGTGCCTTTCGGGGTGGCCGGGGAGTCTCCGAGTGCCTTTCGGGGCGGCCATGGAGGCTCGGAGTGCCTTTGGGGGCGGCTGTGCAGGCTCCGATTGCCTTTGGGGGCTGCCGGGCCGGCTCCGAGTGCCTTTGGGGGTCCCCGGGGAGGCTCCGATGGCCTTTGGGGGCTGCCGGGCCGCCTCCGAGTGCCTTTGCGGGTGGCCGGGCAGGCTCCGAGTGCCTTTCGGGGCGGCCGGGGATGCTCCGAGTGCCTTTCGGGGTGGCCGTTCCCCCTCCGAATGCCTTTCGGGGCGGCTGGGCCCGTCCCAGTGCCTTTCGGGGCGGCCGGACCGGCTCCGAGTGGCTTTCGGGGCGGCCGGCGAGGCTCTAATTGCCTTTTGGGACTGCCGGGGAGGCTCCGAGTGCCTTTGGGGGCGGCCGGGGAGGCTCCGAGTGCCTTTCGGGGTGGCCGGGGAGGCTCCGAGTGCCTTTTGGGGCGGCCGGGGAGGCTCCGAGTGCCTTTCGGGGTGGCCGGGCCGCCCCTGAGTGCCTTTCAGGGCTGCCGGGGAGGCTCCGAGTGCCTTTCGGGGTAGTTGGGCCGCCTCCGAGTGCCTTTGGGGGCGGCCGGGATGCATCCGAGTTCCTTTGTGGGTGGCCGTGGAGGCTCCGAGTACCTTTCGGGGCGGCCGGGAAGGCTCCGAGTGCCTTTCGGGGCGGCCGGGAAGGCTCCGAGTGCCTTTCGGGGCGGCCGGGCAGGCTCCGAGTGGCTTTCGGGGAGGCCCGGCCGCCTCTGAGTGCCTTTGTGGGCGGCCGGGGAGGCTCCGAGTGCCTTTGGGGGCGGCCGTGCAGGCTCCGAGTGCCTTTGGGGGCGGCCGTGCAGGCTCCGAGTGCCTTTGGGGGCGGCCGTGCAGGCTCCGAGTGCCTTTGGGGGCGGCCGGGGAGGCTCCGAGTGCCTTTCGGGGTGGCCGGGGAGTCTCTGAGTGCCTTTCGGGGTTCTTGGGGAGGCCCCGAGTGCCTTTCGGGGCATCCGGGGAGGCTCCGAGTGCCTTTGAGGGTCGCCGGGCAGGCTCCGAGTGCCTTTCGGGGTGGCCGGGGAGGCTCTGAGTGCCTTTTGGAGGTGGCCGGGCAGGCTCCGAGTGTCTTTTCGGGCGGTCGGGCAGGCTCCCAGTGCCTTTGTGGGCAGCTAGGCCGGGTCCGAGGGCCTTTCGGGGCGGCCTGGCCGCCTCCGAGTGCATTTCGGGGCGGTCGGGGAGGCTCCGAGTGCCTTTGTGGGCGGCCGGGTAGGCTCCGAGTGCCTTTGTGGGCGGCCGGGCCGGCTCCGAGTGCCTTTCAGGGCGGCCATGGAGGCTCCGAGTGCCTTTCGGGGTAGCCGGGGCGCTTCCGAGTGCCTTTGGGGGCGGCTGGGGAGGCTCTGAGTGCCTTTCGTGGCGGCCTGGCCGCCTTCGAGTGCATTTCGGGGCAGCCAGGGAGGCTCCCAGTGCCTTTGTGGGCGGCCGGGTAGGCTCCGAGTGCCTTTTGGGGTGGCCGGGGAGGCTCCGAGTGCGTTTTGGGGCGGCCGGGGAGGCTCCGAGTGGCTTTCGGGGAGGCCCAGCCGCCTCTGAGTGCCTTTGGGGGCGTCCGGGGATGCTCCGAGTGCCTTTCGGGGCGGCCGGGCAGGCTCCGAGTGCCTTTCGGGGCGGCCGTGGAGGCTCCGAGTGCCTTTGGGGGCGGCCGGGGAGGCTCCGAGTGCCTTTTGGGGCGGCCGGGGAGGCTCCGAGTGCCTTTCGGGTCGGCCATGGAGGCTCGGAGTGCCTTTGGGGGCGGCTGTGCAGGCTCCGATTGCCTTTGGGGGCTGCCGGGCCGGCTCCGAGTGCCTTTGGGGGTCCCCGGGCAGGCTCCGATTGCCTTTGGGGGCTGCCGGGCCGGCTCCGAGTGCCTTTGCGGGTGGCCGGGCAGGCTCCGAGTGCCTTTCGGGGCGGCCGGGGATGCTCCGAGTGCCTTTCGGGGTGGCCGTTCCCCCTCCGAATGCCTTTCGGGGCGGCTGGGCCCGTCCCAGTGCCTTTCGGGGCGGCCGGACCGGCTCCGAGTGGCTTTCGGGGTGGCCGGCGAGGCTCTAATTGCCTTTCCGGACTGCCGGGGAGGCTCCGAGTGCCTTTGGGGGCGGCCGGGGAGGCTCCGAGTGCCTTTCGGGGTGGCCGGGGAGGCTCCGAGTGCCTTTGGGGGCGGCCGGGGAGGCTCCGAGTGCCTTTTGGGGCGGCCGGGGAGGCTCCGAGTGCCTTTCGGGGTGGCCGGGCCGCCCCTGAGTGCCTTTCGGGGCTGCCGGGGAGGCTCCGAGTGCCTTTCGGGGTAGTTGGGCCGCCTCCGAGTGCCTTTGGGGGCGGCCGGGATGCATCCGAGTGCCTTTGTGGGTGGCCGTGGAGGCTCCGAGTGCCTTTCGGGGCGGCCGGGCTGCATCCGAGTGCGTTTGTGGGCGGCCGTGGAGGCTCCGAGTGCCTTTCGGGGCGGCCGGGAAAGCTCCGAGTGCCTTTCGGGGCGGCCGGGAAGGCTCCGAGTGCCTTTCGGGGCGGCCGGGCAGGCTCCGAGTGGCTTTCGGGGAGGCCCGGCCGCCTCTGAGTGCCTTTGTGGGCGGCCGGGGAGGCTCCGAGTGCCTTTGGGGGCGGCCGTGCAGGCTCCGAGTGCCTTTGTGAGCGGCCGTGGAGGCTCCGATTGCCTTTGGGGGCGGCCGGGGAGGCTCCGAGTGCCTTTCGGGGTGGCCGGGGAGTCTCCGAGTGCCTTTCGGGGTTCTCGGGGAGGCTCCGAGTGCCTTTCGGGGCATCCGGGGAGGCTCCGAGTGCCTTTGGGGGTCGCCGGGCAGGCTCCGAGTGCCTTTCAGGGTGGCCGGGGAGGCTCCGAGTGCCTTTCGGGGCGGCCGGGAAGGCTCCGAGTGCCTTTCGGGGCGGCCGTGGAGGCTCCGAGTGCCTTTGGGGGCGGCCGGGGATGCTGCGAGTGCCTTTCGGGGCGGTCGGGGAGGCTCCGAGTGCCTTTTGGGGCGGCCGGGGAGGCTCCGAGTGCCTTTCGGGTCGGCCATGGAGGCTCGGAGTGCCTTTGGGGGCGGCTGTGCAGGCTCCGATTGCCTTTGGGGGCTGCCGGGCCGGCTCCGAGTGCCTTTGGGGGTCCCCGGGCAGGCTCCGATTGCCTTTGGGGGCTGCCGGGCCGGCTCCGAGTGCCTTTTGGGGTCGCCGGGCAGGCTCCGAGTGCCTTTGCGGGTGGCCGGGGAGGCTCCGAGTGCCTTTGTGGGCGGCCGTGGAGGCTCCGAGTGCCTTTCGGGGTAGCCGGGGAGGCTCCGAGTGCCTTTCGGGGCGGCCGGGGAGGCTCCGAGTGCCTTTCGAGGTGGCCGTGGAGGCTCCGAGTGCCTTTGTGGGCGGCCGGGAAGGCTCCGAGTGCCTTTCGGGGCGGCCGGGGTGGCTCCGAGTGCCTTTGTGGGCGGCCGTGGAGGCTCCGAGTGGCTTTCGGGGAGGCCCGGCCGCCTCCGAGTGCCTTTCGGCGCGTCCGGTCAGGCTCCGAGTGCCTTTCGGGGCGGTCGGGCAGGCTCCGAGTGCCTTTCGGGGCGGCCGGGGAGGCTCCGAGTGCCTTTGGGGGCGTCCGGGGAGGCTCGGAGTGCCTTTGGGGGCGGCTGTGCAGGCTCCGATTGCCTTTGGGGGCTGCCGGGCCGGCTCCGAGTGCCTTTGGGGGTCCCCGGGGAGGCTCCGAGTGCCTTTGGGGGCTGCCCGGCCGGCTCCGAGTGCCTTTGCGGGTGGCCGGGCAGGCTCCGAGTGCCTTTCGGGGCGGCCGGGGATGCTCCGAGTGCCTTTCGGGGTGGCCGTTCCCCCTCCGAATGCCTTTCGGGGCGGCTGGGCCCGTCCCAGTGCCTTTCGGGGCGGCCGGACCGGCTCCGAGTGGCTTTCGGGGAGGCCCAGCCGCCTCTGAGTGCCTTTGGGGGCGTCCGGGGATGCTCCGAGTGCCTTTCGGGGCGGCCGGGCAGGCTCCGAGTGCCTTTCGGGGCGGCCGTGGAGGCTCCGAGTGCCTTTGGGGGCGGCCGGGGAGGCTCCGAGTGCCTTTTGGGGCGGCCGGGGAGGCTCCGAGTGCCTTTCGGGTCGGCCATGGAGGCTCGGAGTGCCTTTGGGGGCGGCTGTGCAGGCTCCGATTGCCTTTGGGGGCTGCCGGGCCGGCTCCGAGTGCCTTTGGGGGTCCCCGGGCAGGCTCCGATTGCCTTTGGGGGCTGCCGGGCAGGCTCCGAGTGCCTTTGCGGGTGGCCGGGCAGGCTCCGAGTGCCTTTCGGGGCGGCCGGGGATGCTCCGAGTGCCTTTCGGGGTGGCCGTTCCCCCTCCGAATGCCTTTCGGGGCGGCTGGGCCCGTCCCAGTGCCTTTCGGGGCGGCCGGACCGGCTCCGAGTGGCTTTCGGGGCGGCCGGCGAGGCTCTAATTGCCTTTCCGGACTGCCGGGGAGGCTCCGAGTGCCTTTGGGGGCGGCCGGGGAGGCTCCGAGTGCCTTTCGGGGTGGCCGGGGAGGCTCCGAGTGCCTTTGGGGGCGGCCGGGGAGGCTCCGAGTGCCTTTTGGGGCGGCCGGGGAGGCTCCGAGTGCCTTTCGGGGTGGCCGGGCCGCCCCTGAGTGCCTTTCGGGGCTGCCGGGGAGGCTCCGAGTGCCTTTCGGGGTAGTTGGGCCGCCTCCGAGTGCCTTTGGGGGCGGCCGGGATGCATCCGAGTGCCTTTGTGGGTGGCCGTGGAGGCTCCGAGTGCCTTTCGGGGCGGCCGGGCTGCATCCGAGTGCGTTTGTGGGCGGCCGGGGAGGCTCCGAGTGCCTTTCGGGGCGGCCGGGAAAGCTCCGAGTGCCTTTCGGGGCGGCCGGGAAGGCTCCGAGTGCCTTTCGGGGCCGCCGGGCAGGCTCCGAGTGGCTTTCGGGGAGGCCCGGCCGCCTCCGAGTGCCTTTCGGGGCGGCCGGGGAGGCTCCGAGTGCCTTTGGGGGCGGCCGTGCAGGCTCCGAGTGCCTTTGTGAGCGGCCGTGGAGGCTCCGATTGCCTTTGGGGGCGGCCGGGGAGGCTCCGAGTGCCTTTCGGGGTGGCCGGGGAGTCTCCGAGTGCCTTTCGGGGTTCTCGGGGAGGCTCCGAGTGCCTTTCGGGGCATCCGGGGAGGCTCCGAGTGCCTTTGGGGGTCGCCGGGCAGGCTCCGAGTGCCTTTCAGGGTGGCCGGGGAGGCTCCGAGTGCCTTTCGGGGCGGCCGGGAAGGCTCCGAGTGCCTTTCGGGGCGGCCGTGGAGGCTCCGAGTGCCTTTGGGGGCGGCCGGGGATGCTGCGAGTGCCTTTCGGGGCGGTCGGGGAGGCTCCGAGTGCCTTTTGGGGCGGCCGGGGAGGCTCCGAGTGCCTTTCGGGTCGGCCATGGAGGCTCGGAGTGCCTTTGGGGGCGGCTGTGCAGGCTCCGATTGCCTTTGGGGGCTGCCGGGCCGGCTCCGAGTGCCTTTTGGGGTCGCCGGGCAGGCTCCGAGTGCCTTTGCGGGTGGCCGGGGAGGCTCCGAGTGCCTTTGTGGGCGGCCGTGGAGGCTCCGAGTGCCTTTCGGGGTAGCCGGGGAGGCTCCGAGTGCCTTTCGGGGCGGCCGGGGAGGCTCCGAGTGCCTTTTGAGGTGGCCGTGGAGGCTCCGAGTGCCTTTGTGGGCGGCCGGGAAGGCTCCGAGTGCCTTTCGGGGCGGCCGGGGTGGCTCCGAGTGCCTTTGTGGGCGGCCGTGGAGGCTCCGAGTGGCTTTCGGGGAGGCCCGGCCGCCTCCGAGTGCCTTTCGGCGCGTCCGGTCAGGCTCCGAGTGCCTTTCGGGGCGGTCGGGCAGGCTCCGAGTGCCTTTCGGGGCGGCCGGGGAGGCTCCGAGTGCCTTTGGGGGCGTCCGGGGAGGCTCGGAGTGCCTTTGGGGGCGGCTGTGCAGGCTCCGATTGCCTTTGGGGGCTGCCGGGCCGGCTCCGAGTGCCTTTGGGGGTCCCCGGGGAGACTCCGAGTGCCTTTGGGGGCTGCCCGGCCGGCTCCGAGTGCCTTTGCGGGTGGCCGGGCAGGCTCCGAGTGCCTTTCGGGGCGGCCGGGGATGCTCCGAGTGCCTTTCGGGGTGGCCGTTCCCCCTCCGAATGCCTTTCGGGGCGGCTGGGCCCGTCCCAGTGCCTTTCGGGGCGGCCGGACCGGCTCCGAGTGGCTTTCGGGGCGGCCGGCGAGGCTCTAATTGCCTTTCCGGACTGCCGGGGAGGCTCCGAGTGCCTTTGGGGGCGGCCGGGGAGGCTCCGAGTGCCTTTCGGGGTGGCCGGGGAGGCTCCGAGTGCCTTTGGGGGCGGCCGGGGAGGCTCCGAGTGCCTTTTGGGGCGGCCGGGGAGGCTCCGAGTGCCTTTCGGGGTGGCCGGGCCGCCCCTGAGTGCCTTTCGGGGCTGCCGGGGAGGCTCCGAGTGCCTTTCGGGGTAGTTGGGCCGCCTCCGAGTGCCTTTGGGGGCGGCCGGGATGCATCCGAGTTCCTTTGTGGGTGGCCGTGGAGGCTCCGAGTGCCTTTCGGGGCGGCCGGGAAAGCTCCGAGTGCCTTTCGGGGCGGCCGGGAAGGCTCCGAGTGCCTTTCGGGGCGGCCGGGCAGGCTCCGAGTGGCTTTCGGGGAGGCCCGGCCGCCTCTGAGTGCCTTTGTGGGCGGCCGGGGAGGCTCCGAGTGCCTTTGGGGGCGGCCGTGCAGGCTCCGAGTGCCTTTGTGAGCGGCCGTGGAGGCTCCGATTGCCTTTGGGGGCGGCCGGGGAGGCTCCGAGTGCCTTTCGGGGTGGCCGGGGAGTCTCCGAGTGCCTTTCGGGGTTCTCGGGGAGGCTCCGAGTGCCTTTCGGGGCATCCGGGGAGGCTCCGAGTGCCTTTGGGGGTCGCCGGGCAGGCTCCGAGTGCCTTTCGGGGTGGCCGGGGAGGCTCCGAGTGCCTTTGGGGGTGGCCGAGCCGCCTCCGAGTGCCTTTGTGGGCGGTCGGGCAGGCTCCGAGTGCGTTTGTGGGCGGCCGTGGAGGCTCCGAGTGCCTTTCGGGGCGGCCTGGCCGCCTCCGAGTGCCTTTGGGGGCGGCCGTGGAGGCTCCGAGTGCCTTTGTGGGCGGCCGGGTAGGCTCCGAGTGCCTTTGGGGGCGGTCGGGCAGGCTCCGAGTGCCTTTCGGGGCATCCGGGGAGGCTCCGAATGCCTTTCGGGGCGGCCGGGCTGCCTCCGAGTGCCTTTGGGGGCGGCTGGGGAGGCTCTGAGTGCCTTTCGTGGCGGCCTGGCCGCCTCCGAGTGCATTTCGGGGCAGCCAGGGAGGCTCCCAGTGCCTTTGTGGGCGGCCGGGGAGGCTCCGAGTGCCTTTTGGGGTGGCCGGGGAGGCTCCGAGTGCGTTTTGGGGCGGCCGGGGAGGCTCCGAGTGGCTTTTGGGGAGGCCCAGCCGCCTCCGAGTGCCTTTGTGGGCGGCCGGGGAAGCTCCGAGTGCCTTTTGGGGCGGCCGGTGTGGCTCCGAGTGCCTTTGTGGGCGGCCGTGGAGGCTCCGAGTGCCTTTCGGGGCGGCCGGGGATGCTGCGAGTGCCTTTCGGGGCGGTCGGGGAGGCTCCGAGTGCCTTTGGGGGCGGCCGTGCAGGCTCCGAGTGCCTTTGGGGGCGGCCGTGGATGCTCCGAGTGCCTTTCGGGGTAGCCGGGGAGGCTCCGAGTGCCTTTCGGGGTGGCCGGGCCGCCTCCGAGTGCCTTTCGAGGTGGCCGTGCAGGCTCCGAGTGCCTTTCGGGGCGGCCGGGAAGGCTCCGAGTGCCTTTCGGGGCGGCCGGGGTGGCTCCGAGTGCCTTTGGGGGCGGCCGGGCAGGCTCCGAGTGGCTTTCGGGGAGGCCCGGCCGCCTCCGAGTGCGTTTGTGGGCGGCCGGGGAGGCTGCGAGCGCCTTTCGGTGTGGCCGGGCCACCTCCGAGTGCTTTTCGGGGCGGCCGGGCTGCATCCGAGTGCGTTTGTGGGCGGCCGTGGAGGCTCCGAGTGCCTTTGTGGGCGGCCGGGGAGGCTCCGAGTGCCTTTGTGGGCGGCCGGGGAGGCTCCGAGTGCCTTTGGGGGCTGCCGGGGAGGCTCCGAGTGCCTTTCGGGGCATCCTAGAGGCTCCGAGTGCCTTTCGGGGTGGCCGGGCCACCTCCGAGTGCCTTTGTGGGCGGCCGAGCCGGCTCCGAATGCCTTTTGGGGTGGCCGGGGAGGCTCCGAGTGCCTTTCGGGGTGGCCGGGCCGCCTCTGAGTGCCTTTCGGGGCGGCCGGGGAGGCTCCGAGTGCCTTTCGGGGTAGCCGGTCCGCCTCCGAGTGCCTTTGTGGGCGGCCGGGGAGGCTCCAAGTGCCTTTGTGGTCGGCCGTGCCGCCTCCGAGTGCCTTTCGAGGCGTCCGGGGAGGCTCCGAGTGCCTTTCGGGGTGGCCGGGCCGCCTCCGAGTGCCTTTCGGGGCGGCCGCGGAGGCTCCGAGTGCCTTTCGGGGCGGCCGGGGATGCTCCGAGTGCCTTTCGGGGTGGCCGTTCCCCCTCCGAATGCCTTTTGGGGCGGCTGGGCCCGTCCCAGTGCCTTTCGGGGCGGCCGGACCGGCTCCGAGTGGCTTTCGGGGCGGCCGGCGAGGCTCTAATTGCCTTTCCGGACTGCCGGGGAGGCTCCGAGTGCCTTTGGGGGCGGCCGGGGAGGCTCCGAGTGCCTTTCGGGGTGGCCGGGGAGGCTCCGAGTGCCTTTTGGGGCGGCCGGGGAGGCTCCGAGTGCCTTTCGGGGTGGCCGGGCCGCCCCTGAGTGCCTTTCGGGGCTGCCGGGGAGGCTCCGAGTGCCTTTCGGGGTAGTTGGGCCGCCTCCGAGTGCCTTTGGGGGCGGCCGGGATGCATCCGAGTTCCTTTGTGGGTGGCCGTGGAGGCTCCGAGTGCCTTTCGGGGCGGCCGGGGAGTCTCCGAGTGCCTTTTGGGGTGGCCGAGCCGCCTCCGAGTGCCTTTCGGCGCGTCCGGTCAGGCTCCGAGTGCCTTTCGGGGCGGTCGGGCAGGCTCCGAGTGCCTTTCGGGGCGGCCGTGGAGTCTCCGAGTGCCTTTCGGGGCGGCCGGGAAGGCTCCGAGTGCCTTTGGGGGCAGTCGGGGAGGCTCCGAGTGCCTTTCAGAGTGGCCGGGGAGGCTCCGAGTGCCTGTCGGGGTGGCCGGGCAGGCTCCGAGTGCCTTTTCGGGGCGGCCGGGCAGGCTCCGAATGCCTTTGTGGGCGGCCGTGGAGGCTCTGAGTGCCTTTCGGGGCGGCCGGGGATGCTCCGAGTGCCTTTCGGGGCGGTCGGGGAGGCTCCGAGTGCCTTTGGGGGCGGCCGGGGAGTCTCCGAGTGCCTTTCGGGGCAGCCGTGGAGGCTCCGAGTGCCTTTGGGGGCGAGTGTGCAGGCTCCGAGTGCCTTTTTGGGCGGCCGTGCCGCCTCCGAGTGCCTTTCGGGGCGGTCGTGGAGGCTCCGAGTGCGTTTCGGGGCGGCCCGGCCGCCTCCGAGTGCGTTTGTGGGCTGCCGGGGAGGCTCCGAGTGCCTTTCGGGGTGGCCGGGCCGCCTCCGAGTGCTTTTCGGGGCGGCCGGGCTGCATCCAAGTGCCTTTGGGGGCGGCCGTGGAGGCTCCGAGTGCCTTTGGGGGCGGCCGGGAAGGCTCCGAGTGCCTTTGGTGGTGCCCGGGGAGGCTCCGAGTGCCTTTCGGGGCGGCCGGGGAGGCTCCGAGTGGCTTTCGGGGAGGCCCGGCCGCCTCCGAGTGCCTTTCGGGGCGGCCGGGGAGGCTCCGAGTGCCTTTCAGGGCGGCCGGGGAGGCTCCGAGTGCCTGTCGGGGTGGCCGGGCCAGCTCCGAGTGCCTTTTCGGGGCGGCCGGGCAGGCTCCGAGTGCCTTTGTGGGCGGCCGTGGAGGCTCCGAGTGCCTTTCGGGGCGGCCGGGGAGGCTCCGAGTGCCTTTCGGGGCGGTCGGGGAGGCTCCGAGTGCGTTTGTGGGCGGCCGGGGAGTCTCCGAGTGCCTTTCGGGGCAGCCGTGGAGGCTCCGAGTGCCTTTTGGGGCGAGTGTGCAGACTCCGAGTGCCTTTTGGGGCGGCCGTGCCGCCTCCGAGTGCCTTTCGGGGCGGCCGGGGAGGCTCCGAGTGCCTTTCGGGGTGGCCGAGCCGCCTCCGAGTGCCTTTCGGCGCGTTCGGTCAGGCTCCGAGTGCCTTTCGGGGCGGTCGGGCAGGCTCCGAGTGCCTTTCGGGGCGGCCGTGGAGTCTCCGAGTGCCTTTGGGGGCGTCCGGGGAGGCTCGGAGTGCCTTTGGGGGCGGCTGTGCAGGCTCCGATTGCCTTTGGGGGCTGCCGGGCCGGCTCCGAGTGCCTTTGGGGGTCCCCGGGGAGGCTCCGAGTGCCTTTGGGGGCTGCCGGGCCGGCTCCGAGTGCCTTTGCGGGTGGCCGGGCAGGCTCCGAGTGCCTTTCGGGGCGGCCGGGGATGCTCCGAGTGCCTTTCGGGGTGGCCGTTCCCCCTCCGAATGCCTTTCGGGGCGGCTGGGCCCGTCCCAGTGCCTTTCGGGGCGGCCGGACCGGCTCCGAGTGGCTTTCGGGGCGGCCGGCGAGGCTCTAATTGCCTTTCCGGACTGCCAGGGAGGCTCCGAGTGCCTTTGGGGGCGGCCGGGGAGGCTCCGAGTGCCTTTCGGGGTGGCCGGGGAGGCTCCGAGTGCCTTTTGGGGCGGCCGGGGAGGCTCCGAGTGCCTTTCGGGGTGGCCGGGCCGCCCCTGAGTGCCTTTCGGGGCTGCCGGGGAGGCTCCGAGTGCCTTTCGGGGTAGTTGGGCCGCCTCCGAGTGCCTTTGGGGGCGGCCGGGATGCATCCGAGTTCCTTTGTGGGTGGCCGTGGAGGCTCCGAGTGCCTTTCGGGGCGGCCGGGGAGGCTCCGAGTGCCTTTTGGGGTGGCCGAGCCGCCTCCGAGTGCCTTTCGGCGCGTCCGGTCAGGCTCCGAGTGCCTTTCGGGGCGGTCGGGCAGGCTCCGAGTGCCTTTCGGGGCGGCCGTGGAGTCTCCGAGTGCCTTTGGGGGCGGCCGGGAAGGCTCCGAGTGCCTTTGGGGGCAGTCGGGGAGGCTCCGAGTGCCTTTCAGAGTGGCCGGGGAGGCTCCGAGTGCCTGTCGGGGTGGCCGGGCAGGCTCCGAGTGCCTTTTCGGGGTGGCCGGGCTGCCTCTGAGTGCCTTTCGGGGCTGCCGGGGAGGCTCCGAGTGCCTTTCGGGGTAGCCGGGCCGCCTCCGAGTGCCTTTGGGGGCGGCCGGGATGCATCCAAGTGCCTTTCGGGGTGGCTGTGGAGGCTCCTAGTGCCTTTCGGGGCGGTCGGGAAGGCTCCGAGTGCCTTTCGAGGGTGGCCGGGCCGCCTCCGAGTGCTTTTCGGGGCGGCCGGGCTGCATCCAAGTGCCTTTGGGGGCGGCTGGGGAGGCTCCGAGTGCCTTTGGGGGCGGCCGTGGAGGCTCCGAGTGCCTTTGCGGGCGGCCGGGGAGGCTCCGAGTGCCTTTGGGGGCAGTCGGGGAGGCTCCGAGTGCCTTTCGGGGCGGCCGTGGAGTCTCCGAGTGCCTTTCGTGGCAGCCGTGGAGGCTCCGAGTGCCTTTGGGGGCGAGTGTGCAGGCTCCGAGTGCCTTTTTGGGCGGCCGTGCCGCCTCCGAGTGCCTTTCGGGGCGGCCGGGGAGGCTCCGAGTGCCTTTCGGGGTGGCCGAGCCGCCTCCGAGTGCCTTTCGGCGCGTCCGGTCAGGCTCCGAGTGCCTTTCGGCGCGGCCGGTGAGGCTCCGAGTGCCTTTCGGTGTGGCCGGGGAGGCTCCGAGTGCCTGTCGGGGTGGCCGGGCAGGCTCCGAGTGCCTTTTCGGGCGGTCGGACAGGCTCCGACTGCCTTTGTGGGCGGCCGTGGAGGCTCCGAGTGCCTTTCGGGGCGGCCTGGCCGCCTCCGAGTGCCTTTGGGGGCGGCCGTGGAGGCTCCGAGTGCCTTTGGGGGCGGCCGTGGAGGCTCCGAGTGCCTTTGTGGGCGGCCGGGCCGGCTCCGAGTGCCTTTCGGGGTGGCCGGCCCGCTCCGAGTGCCTTTCGGGGTGGCCGGGGAGGCTCCGAGTGCCTTTTGGGGCGGCCGGGCCGGCCCCGAGTGCCTTTCGGGGCGGTCGGCCGCCTCCGAGTGCTTTTCGGGGCGGCCGGGAAGGCTCCGAGTGCCTTTGTGGTCGGCCGGGGAGGCTCCGAGTGCCTTTCGGGGCGGCCGGGGAGGCTCCGAGTGCCTTTCGGGGCATCCTAGAGGCTCCGAGTGCCTTTCGGGGTGGCCGGGCCACCTCCGAGTGCCTTTGTGGGCGGCCGAGCCGGCTCCGAATGCCTTTTGGGGTGGCCGGGGAGGCTCCGAGTGCCTTTCGGGGTGGCCGGGCCGCCTCTGAGTGCCTTTCGGGGCTGCCGGGGAGGCTCCGAGTGCCTTTCGGGGTAGCCGGTCCGCCTCCGAGTGCCTTTTTGGGCGGCCGGGGAGGCTCCAAGTGCCTTTGTGGTCGGCCGTGCCGCCTCCGAGTGCCTTTCGAGGCGTCCGGGGAGGCTCCGAGTGCCTTTCGGGGTGGCCGGGCCGCCTCCGAGTGCCTTTCGGGGCGGCCGCGGAGGCTCCGAGTGCCTTTGGGGGCGGCCGGGGATGCTCCGAGTGCCTTTCGGGGTGGCCGTTCCCCCTCCGAATGCCTTTCGGGGCGGCTGGGCCCGTCCCAGTGCCTTTCGGGGCGGCCGGACCGGCTCCGAGTGGCTTTCGGGGCGGCCGGCGAGGCTCTAATTGCCTTTCCGGACTGCCGGGGAGGCTCCGAGTGCCTTTGGGGGCGGCCGGGGAGGCTCCGAGTGCCTTTCGGGGTGGCCGGGGAGGCTCCGAGTGCCTTTCGGGGTGGCCGGGGAGGCTCCGAGTGCCTTTTGGGGCGGCCGGGGAGGCTCCGAGTGCCTTTCGGGGTGGCCGGGCCGCCCCTGAGTGCCTTTCGGGGCTGCCGGGGAGGCTCCGAGTGCCTTTCGGGGTAGTTGGGCCGCCTCCGAGTGCCTTTGGGGGCGGCCGGGATGCATCCGAGTTCCTTTGTGGGTGGCCGTGGAGGCTCCGAGTGCCTTTCGGGGCGGCCGGGGAGGCTCCGAGTGCCTTTTGGGGTGGCCGAGCCGCCTCCGAGTGCCTTTCGGCGCGTCCGGTCAGGCTCCGAGTGCCTTTCGGGGCGGTCGGGCAGGCTCCGAGTGCCTTTCGGGGCGGCCGTGGAGTCTCCGAGTGCCTTTGGGGGCGGCCGGGAAGGCTCCGAGTGCCTTTGGGGGCAGTCGGGGAGGCTCCGAGTGCCTTTCAGAGTGGCCGGGGAGGCTCCGAGTGCCTTTCGGGGTGGCCGGGCCACCTCCGAGTGCTTTTCGGGGCGGCCGGGATGCATCCAAGTGCCTTTGGGGGCGGCCGTGGAGGCTCCGAGTGCCTTTGTGGGCGGCCGGGAAGGCTCCGAGTGCCTTTGGTGGTGCCCGGGGAGGCTCCGAGTGCCTTTCGGGCGGCCGGGGAGGCTCCGAGTGCCTTTCGGGGCGGCCGGGGAGGCTCCGAGTGGCTTTCGGGGAGGCCCGGCCGCCTCCGAGTGCCTTTCGGGGCGGCCGGGGAGGCTCCGAGTGCCTTTCAGAGCGGCCGGGGAGGCTCCGAGTGCCTGTCGGGGTGGCCGGGGAGGCTCCGAGTGCCTTTTCGGGGCGGCCGGGCAGGCTCCGAGTGCCTTTGTGGGCGGCTGTGGAGGCTCCGAGTGCCTTTCGGGGCGGCCGGGGAGGCTCCGAGTGCCTTTCGGGGCGGTCGGGGAGGCTCCGAGTGCCTTTGTGGGCGGCCGGGGAGTCTCCGAGTGCCTTTCGTGGCAGCCGTGGAGGCTCCGAGTGCCTTTCGGGGCGAGTGTGCAGGCTCCGAGTGCCTTTTGGGGCGGCCGTGCCGCCTCCGAGTGCCTTTCGGGGCGGCCGGGGAGGCTCCGAGTGCCTTTCGGGGTGGCCGAGCCGCCTCCGAGTGCCTTTCGGCGCGTCCGGTCAGGCTCCGAGTGCCTTTCGGGGCGGTCGGGCAGGCTCCGAGTGCCTTTCGGGGCGGCCGTGGAGTCTCCGAGTGCCTTTCGGGGCGGCCGGGGATGCTCCGAGTGCCTTTCAGGGTGGCCGTTCCCCCTCCGAATGCCTTTCGGGGCGGCTGGGCTCGTCCCTGTGCCTTTCGGGGCGGCCGGACCGGCTCCGAGTGGCTTTCGGGGCGGCCGGCGAGGCTCTAATTGCCTTTCCGGACTGCCGGGGAGGCTCCGAGTGCCTTTGGGGGCGGCCGGGGAGGCTCCGAGTGCCTTTCGGGGTGGCCGGGGAGGCTCCGAGTGCCTTTGGGGGCGGCCGGGGAGGCTCCGAGTGCCTTTTGGGGCGGCCGGGGAGGCTCCGAGTGCCTTTCGGGGTGGCCGGGCCGCCCCTGAGTGCCTTTCGGGGCTGCCGGGGAGGCTCCGAGTGCCTTTCGGGGTAGTTGGGCCGCCTCCGAGTGCCTTTGGGGGCGGCCGGGATGCATCCGAGTTCCTTTGTGGGTGGCCGTGGAGGCTCCGAGTGCCTTTCGGGGCGGCCGGGGAGGCTCCGAGTGCCTTTTGGGGTGGCCGAGCCGCCTCCGAGTGCCTTTCGGCGCGTCCGGTCAGGCTCCGAGTGCCTTTCGGGGCGGCCGTGGAGTCTCCGAGTGCCTTTCGGGGCGGCCGGGAAGGCTCCGAGTGCCTTTGGGGGCAGTCGGGGAGGCTCCGAGTGCCTTTTAGAGTGGCCGGGGAGGCTCCGAGTGCCTGTCGGGGTGGCCGGGGAGGCTCCGAGTGCCTTTTCGGGGCGGCCGGGCAGGCTCCGAGTGCCTTTTCGGGGCGGCCGGGCAGGCTCTGAGTGCCTTTCGGGGCGGCCGGGGATGCTCCGAGTGCCTTTCGGGGCGGTCGGGGAGGCTCCGAGTGCCTTTGGGGGCGGCCGGGGAGGCTCCGAGTGCCTTTCGGGGCGGTCGGGGAGGCTCCGAGTGCCTTTGGGGGCGAGTGTGCAGACTCCGAGTGCCTTTTGGGGCGGCCGTGCCGCCTCCGAGTGCCTTTCGGGGCGGCCGGGGAGGCTCCGAGTGCCTTTCGGGGTGGCCGAGCCGCCTCCGAGTGCCTTTCGGCGCGTCCGGTCAGGCTCCGAGTGCCTTTCGGGGCGGTCGGGCAGGCTCCGAGTGCCTTTCGGGGCGGCCGTGGAGTCTCCGAGTGCCTTTCGGGGCGGCCATGGAGGCTCGGAGTGCCTTTGGGGGCGGCTGTGCAGGCTCCGATTGCCTTTGGGGGCTGCCGGGCCGGCTCCGAGTGCCTTTGGGGGTCCCCGGGCAGGCTCCGATTGCCTTTGGGGGCTGCCGGGCCGGCTCCGAGTGCCTTTGCGGGTGGCCGGGCAGGCTCCGAGTGCCTTTCGGGGCGGCCGGGGATGCTCCGAGTGCCTTTCGGGGTGGCCGTTCCCCCTCCGAATGCCTTTCGGGGCGGCTGGGCCCGTCCCAGTGCCTTTCGGGGCGGCCGGACCGGCTCCGAGTGGCTTTCGGGGCGGCTGGCGAGGCTCTAATTGCCTTTTGGGACTGCCGGGGAGGCTCCGAGTGCCTTTGGGGGTGGCCGGGGAGGCTCCGAGTGCCTTTCGGGGTGGCCGGGGAGGCTCCGAGTGCCTTTTGGGGCGGCCGGGGAGGCTCCGAGTGCCTTTCGGGGTGGCCGGGCCGCCTCTGAGTGCCTTTCAGGGCTGCCGGGGAGGCTCCGAGTGCCTTTCGGGGTAGTTGGGCCGCCTCCGAGTGCCTTTGGGGGCGGCCGGGATGCATCCGAGTTCCTTTGTGGGTGGCCGTGGAGGCTCCGAGTGCCTTTCGGGGCGGCCGGGAAGGCTCCGAGTGCCTTTCGGGGCGGCCGGGCAGGCTCCGAGTGGCTTTCGGGGAGGCCCGGCCGCCTCTGAGTGCCTTTGTGGGCGGCCGGGGAGGCTCCGAGTGCCTTTGGGGGCGGCCGTGCAGGCTCCGAGTGCGTTTGTGAGCGGCCGTGGAGGCTCCGATTGCCTTTGGGGGCGGCCGGGGAGGCTCCGAGTGCCTTTCGGGGTGGCCGGGGAGTCTCCGAGTGCCTTTCGGGGTTCTCGGGGAGGCTCCGAGTGCCTTTCGGGGCATCCGGGGAGGCTCCGAGTGCCTTTGAGGGTCGCCGGGCAGGCTACGAGTGCCTTTCGGGGTGGCCGGGGAGGCTCCGAGTGCCTTTTGGGGGTGGCCGGGCAGGCTCCGAGTGCCTTTGTGGGCGGCTAGGCCGGGTCCGAGGGCCTTTCGGGGCGGCCTGGCCGCCTCCGAGTGCATTTCGGGGCGGTCGGGGAGGCTCCGAGTGCCTTTGTGGGCAGCCGGGTAGGCTCTGAGTGCCTTTGTGGGCGGCCGGGCCGGCTCCGAGTGCCTTTCAGGGCGGCCATGGAGGCTCCGAGTGCCTTTCGGGGTAGCCGGGGCGCTTCCGAGTGCCTTTGGGGGCGGCTGGGGAGGCTCTGAGTGCCTTTCGTGGCGGCCTGGCCGCCTTCGAGTGCATTTCGGGGCAGCCAGGGAGGCTCCCAGTGCCTTTGTGGGCGGCCGGGTAGGCTCCGAGTGCCTTTTGGGGTGGCCGGGGAGGCTCCGAGTGCGTTTTGGGGCGGCCGGGGAGGCTCCGAGTGGCTTTCGGGGAGGTCCAGCCGCCTCTGAGTGCCTTTGGGGGCGTCCGGGGATGCTCCGAGTGCCTTTCGGGGCGGCCGGGAAGGCTCCGAGTGCCTTTCGGGGCGGCCGTGGAGGCTCCGAGTGCCTTTGGGGGCGGCCGGGGATGCTGCGAGTGCCTTTCGGGGTGGCCGTTCCCCCTCCGAATGCCTTTCGGGGCGGCTGGGCCCGTCCCAGTGCCTTTCGGGGCGGCCGGACCGGCTCCGAGTGGCTTTCGGGGCGGCCGGCGAGGCTCTAATTGCCTTTCCGGACTGCCGGGGAGGCTCCGAGTGCCTTTGGGGGCGGCCGGGGAGGCTCCGAGTGCCTTTCGGGGTGGCCGGGGAGGCTCCGAGTGCCTTTTGGGGCGGCCGGGGAGGCTCCGAGTGCCTTTTGGGGTGGCCGGGCCGCCCCTGAGTGCCTTTCGGGGCTGCCGGGGAGGCTCCGAGTGCCTTTCGGGGTAGTTGGGCCGCCTCCGAGTGCCTTTGGGGGCGGCCGGGATGCATCCGAGTTCCTTTGTGGGTGGCCGTGGAGGCTCCGAGTGCCTTTCGGGGCGGCCGGGGAGGCTCCGAGTGCCTTTTGGGGTGGCCGAGCCGCCTCCGAGTGCCTTTCGGCGCGTCCGGTCAGGCTCCGAGTGCCTTTCGGGGCGGTCGGGCAGGCTCCGAGTGCCTTTCGGGGCGGCCGTGGAGTCTCCGAGTGCCTTTCGGGGCGGCCGGGAAGGCTCTGAGTGCCTTTGGGGGCAGTCGGGGAGGCTCCGAGTGCCTTTCAGAGTGGCCGGGGAGGCTCCGAGTGCCTGTCGGGGTGGCCGGGCAGGCTCCGAGTGCCTTTTCGGGGCGGCCGGGCAGGCTCCGAGTGCCTTTGTGGGCGGCCGTGGAGGCTCTGAGTGCCTTTCGGGGCGGCCGGGGATGCTCCGAGTGCCTTTCGGGGCGGTCGGGGAGGCTCCGAGTGCCTTTGGGGGCGGCCGGGGAGTCTCCGAGTGCCTTTCGGGGCAGCCGTGGAGGCTCCGAGTGCCTTTGGGGGCGAGTGTGCAGGCTCCGAGTGCCTTTTTGGGCGGCCGTGCCGCCTCCGAGTGCCTTTCGGGGCGGTCGTGGAGGCTCCGAGTGCGTTTCGGGGCGGCCCGGCCGCCTCCGAGTGCGTTTGTGGGCTGCCGGGGAGGCTCCGAGTGCCTTTCGGGGTGGCCGGGCCGCCTCCGAGTGCTTTTCGGGGCGGCCGGGCTGCATCCAAGTGCCTTTGGGGGCGGCCGTGGAGGCTCCGAGTGCCTTTGTGGGCGGCCGGGAAGGCTCCGAGTGCCTTTGGTGGTGCCCGGGGAGGCTCCGAGTGCCTTTCGGGCGGCCGGGGAGGCTCCGAGTGCCTTTCGGGGCGGCCGGGGAGGCTCCGAGTGCCTTTCAGGGCGGCCGGGGAGGCTCCGAGTGCCTGTCGGGGTGGCCGGGCCGGCTCCGAGTGCCTTTTCGGGGTGGCCGGGCAGGCTCCGAGTGCCTTTGTGGGCGGCCGTGGAGGCTCCGAGTGCCTTTCGGGGCGGCCGGGGAGGCTCCGAGTGCCTTTCGGGGCGGTCGGGGAGGCTCCGAGTGCGTTTGTGGGCGGCCGGGGAGTCTCCGAGTGCCTTTCGGGGCAGCCGTGGAGGCTCCGAGTGCCTTTTGGGGCGAGTGTGCAGGCTCCGAGTGCCTTTTGGGGCGGCCGAGCCGCCTCCGAGTGCCTTTCGGGGCGGCCGGGGAGGCTCCGAGTGCCTTTCGGGGCAGCCGTGGAGGCTCCGAGTGCCTTTTGGGGCGAGTGTGCAGGCTCCGAGTGCCTTTTGGGGCGGCCGAGCCGCCTCCGAGTGCCTTTCGGCGCGTCCGGTCAGGCTCCGAGTGCCTTTCGGGGCGGCCGTGGAGTCTCCGAGTGCCTTTCGGGGCGGCCGGGGAGGCTCGGAGTGCCTTTGGGGGCGGCTGTGCAGGCTCCGATTGCCTTTGGGGGCTGCCGGGCCGGCTCCGAGTGCCTTTGGGGGTCCCCGGGCAGGCTCCGATTGCCTTTGGGGGCTGCCGGGCCGCCTCCGAGTGCCTTTGCGGGTGGCCGGGGAGGCTCCGAGTGCCTTTCGGGGCGGCCGGGGATGCTCCGAGTGCCTTTCGGGGTGGCCGTTCCCCCTCCGAATGCCTTTCGGGGCGGCTGGGCCCGTCCCAGTGCCTTTCGGGGCGGCCGGACCGGCTCCGAGTGGCTTTCGGGGCGGCCGGCGAGGCTCTAATTGCCTTTCCGGACTGCCAGGGAGGCTCCGAGTGCCTTTGGGGGCGGCCGGGGAGGCTCCGAGTGCCTTTCGGGGTGGCCGGGGAGGCTCCGAGTGCCTTTTGGGGCGGCCGGGGAGGCTCCGAGTGCCTTTCGGGGTGGCCGGGCCGCCCCTGAGTGCCTTTCGGGGCTGCCGGGGAGGCTCCGAGTGCCTTTCGGGGTAGTTGGGCCGCCTCCGAGTGCCTTTGGGGGCGGCCGGGATGCATCCGAGTTCCTTTGTGGGTGGCCGTGGAGGCTCCGAGTGCCTTTCGGGGCGGCCGGGGAGGCTCCGAGTGCCTTTTGGGGTGGCCGAGCCGCCTCCGAGTGCCTTTCGGCGCGTCCGGTCAGGCTCCGAGTGCCTTTCGGGGCGGTCGGGCAGGCTCCGAGTGCCTTTCGGGGCGGCCGTGGAGTCTCCGAGTGCCTTTCGGGGCGGCCGGGAAGGCTCCGAGTGCCTTTGGGGGCAGTCGGGGAGGCTCCGAGTGCCTTTCAGAGTGGCCGGGGAGGCTCCGAGTGCCTGTCGGGGTGGCCGGGCCACCTCCGAGTGCTTTTCGGGGTGGCCGGGCTGCATCCAAGTGCCTTTGTGGGCGGCCGGGAAGGCTCCGAGTGCCTTTGGTGGTGCCCGGGGAGGCTCCGAGTGCCTTTCGGGCGGCCGGGGAGGCTCCGAGTGCCTTTCGGGGCGGCCGGGCAGGCTCCGAGTGGCTTTCGGGGAGGCCCGGCCGCCTCCGAGTGCCTTTCGGGGCGGCCGGGGAGGCTCCGAGTGCCTTTCAGAGCGGCCGGGGAGGCTCCGAGTGCCTGTCGGGGTGGCCGGGGAGGCTCCGAGTGCCTTTTTGGGGGCGGCCGGGCAGGCTCCGAGTGCCTTTGTGGGCGGCTGTGGAGGCTCCGAGTGCCTTTCGGGGCGGCCGGGGAGGCTCCGAGTGCCTTTCGGGGCGGTCGGGGAGGCTCCGAGTGCCTTTGTGGGCGGCCGGGGAGTCTCCGAGTGCCTTTCGGGGCAGCCGTGGAGGCTCCGAGTGCCTTTTGGGGCGAGTGTGCAGGCTCCGAGTGCCTTTTGGGGCGGCCGTGCCGCCTCCGAGTGCCTTTCGGGGCGGCCGGGGAGGCTCCGAGTGCCTTTCGGGGTGGCCGAGCCGCCTCCGAGTGCCTTTCGGCGCGTCCGGTCAGGCTCCGAGTGCCTTTCGGGGCGGTCGGGCAGGCTCCGAGTGCCTTTCGGGGCGGCCGTGGAGTCTCCGAGTGCCTTTCGGGGCGGCCGGGGATGCTCCGAGTGCCTTTCGGGGTGGCCGTTCCCCCTCCGAATGCCTTTCGGGGCGGCTGGGCTCGTCCCTGTGCCTTTCGGGGCGGCCGGACCGGCTCCGAGTGGCTTTCGGGGCGGCCGGCGGGGCTCTAATTGCCTTTCCGGACTGCTGGGGAGGCTCCGAGTGCCTTTGTGGGCGGCCGGGGAGGCTCCGAGTGCCTTTCGGGGTGGCCGGGGAGGCTCCGAGTGCCTTTGGGGGCGGCCGGGGAGGCTCCGAGTGCCTTTCGGGGCGGCCGGGGAGGCTCCGAGTGCCTTTCGGGGTGGCCGGGCCGCCCCTGAGTGCCTTTCGGGGCTGCCGGGGAGGCTCCGAGTGCCTTTCGGGGTAGTTGGGCCGCCTCCGAGTGCCTTTGGGGGCGGCCGGGATGCATCCGAGTTCCTTTGTGGGTGGCCGTGGAGGCTCTGAGTGCCTTTCGGGGCGGCCGGGGAGGCTCCGAGTGCCTTTTGGGGTGGCCGAGCCGCCTCCGAGTGCCTTTCGGCGCGTCCGGTCAGGCTCCGAGTGCCTTTCGGGGCGGTCGGGCAGGCTCCGAGTGCCTTTCGGGGCGGCCGTGGAGTCTCCGAGTGCCTTTCGGGGCGGCCGGGAAGGCTCCGAGTGCCTTTGGGGGCAGTCGGGGAGGCTCCGAGTGCCTTTCAGAGTGGCCGGGGAGGCTCCGAGTGCCTGTCGGGGTGGCCGGGCCACCTCCGAGTGCTTTTCGGGGTGGCCGGGCTGCATCCAAGTGCCTTTGGGGGCGGCCGTGGAGGCTCCGAGTGCCTTTGTGGGCGGCCGGGAAGGCTCCGAGTGCCTTTGGTGGTGCCCGGGGAGGCTCCGAGTGCCTTTCGGGCGGCCGGGGAGGCTCCGAGTGCCTTTCGGGGCGGCCGGGCAGGCTCCGAGTGGCTTTCGGGGAGGCCCGGCCGCCTCCGAGTGCCTTTCGGGGCGGCCGGGGAGGCTCCGAGTGCCTTTCAGAGCGGCCGGGGAGGCTCCGAGTGCCTGTCGGGGTGGCCGGGGAGGCTCCGAGTGCCTTTTCGGGGCGGCCGGGCAGGCTCCGAGTGCCTTTGTGGGCGGCTGTGGAGGCTCCGAGTGCCTTTCGGGGCGGCCGGGGAGGCTCCGAGTGCCTTTCGGGGCTGCCGGGGAGGCTCCGAGTGCCTTTCGGGGTAGTTGGGCCGCCTCCGAGTGCCTTTGGGGGCGGCCGGGATGCATCCGAGTTCCTTTGTGGGTGGCCGTGGAGGCTCCGAGTGCCTTTCGGGGCGGCCGGGGAGGCTCCGAGTTCCTTTTGGGGTGGCCGAGCCGCCTCCGAGTGCCTTTTGGCGCGTCCGGTCAGGCTCCGAGTGCCTTTCGGGGCGGCCGTGGAGTCTCCGAGTGCCTTTCGGGGCGGCCGGGAAGGCTCCGAGTGCCTTTGGGGGCAGTCGGGGAGGCTCCGAGTGCCTTTCAGAGTGGCCGGGGAGGCTCCGAGTGCCTGTCGGGGTGGCCGGGCAGGCTCCGAGTGCCTTTTCGGGGCGGCCGGGCAGGCTCCGAGTGCCTTTGTGGGCGGCCGTGGAGGCTCTGAGTGCCTTTCGGGGCGGCCGGGGATGCTCCGAGTGCCTTTCGGGGCGGTCGGGGAGGCTCCGAGTGCCTTTGGGGGCGGCCGGGGAGTCTCCGAGTGCCTTTCGGGGCAGCCGTGGAGGCTCCGAGTGCCTTTGGGGGCGAGTGTGCAGGCTCCGAGTGCCTTTTTGGGCGGCCGTGCCGCCTCCGAGTGCCTTTCGGGGCGGCCAGGGAGGCTCCGAGTGCCTTTCGGGGTGGCCGAGCCGCCTCCGAGTGCCTTTCGGCGCGTCCGGTCAGGCTCCGAGTGCCTTTCGGGGCGGTCGGGCAGGCTCCGAGTGCCTTTCGGGGCGGCCGTGGAGTCTCCGAGTGCCTTTCGGGGCGGCCATGGAGGCTCGGAGTGCCTTTGGGGGCGGCTGTGCAGGCTCCGATTGCCTTTGGGGGCTGCCGGGCCGGCTCCGAGTGCCTTTGGGGGTCCCCGGGCAGGCTCCGATTGCCTTTGGGGGCTGCCGGGCCGGCTCCGAGTGCCTTTGCGGGTGGCCGGGCAGGCTCCGAGTGCCTTTCGGGGCGGCCGGGGATGCTCCGAGTGCCTTTCGGGGTGGCCGTTCCCCCTCCGAATGCCTTTCGGGGCGGCTGGGCCCGTCCCAGTGCCTTTCGGGGCGGCCGGACCGGCTCCGAGTGGCTTTCGGGGCGGCTGGCGAGGCTCTAATTGCCTTTTGGGACTGCCGGGGAGGCTCCGAGTGCCTTTGGGGGTGGCCGGGGAGGCTCCGAGTGCCTTTCGGGGTGGCCGGGGAGGCTCCGAGTGCCTTTTGGGGCGGCCGGGGAGGCTCCGAGTGCCTTTCGGGGTGGCCGGGCCGCCTCTGAGTGCCTTTCAGGGCTGCCGGGGAGGCTCCGAGTGCCTTTCGGGGTAGTTGGGCCGCCTCCGAGTGCCTTTGGGGGCGGCCGGGATGCATCCGAGTTCCTTTGTGGGTGGCCGTGGAGGCTCCGAGTGCCTTTCGGGGCGGCCGGGAAGGCTCCGAGTGCCTTTCGGGGCGGCCGGGCAGGCTCCGAGTGGCTTTCGGGGAGGCCCGGCCGCCTCTGAGTGCCTTTGTGGGCGGCCGGGGAGGCTCCGAGTGCCTTTGGGGGCGGCCGTGCAGGCTCCGAGTGCGTTTGTGAGCGGCCGTGGAGGCTCCGATTGCCTTTGGGGGCGGCCGGGGAGGCTCCGAGTGCCTTTCGGGGTGGCCGGGGAGTCTCCGAGTGCCTTTCGGGGTTCTCGGGGAGGCTCCGAGTGCCTTTCGGGGCATCCGGGGAGGCTCCGAGTGCCTTTGAGGGTCGCCGGGCAGGCTACGAGTGCCTTTCGGGGTGGCCGGGGAGGCTCCGAGTGCCTTTTGGGGGTGGCCGGGCAGGCTCCGAGTGCCTTTGTGGGCGGCTAGGCCGGGTCCGAGGGCCTTTCGGGGCGGCCTGGCCGCCTCCGAGTGCATTTCGGGGCGGTCGGGGAGGCTCCGAGTGCCTTTGTGGGCAGCCGGGTAGGCTCTGAGTGCCTTTGTGGGCGGCCGGGCCGGCTCCGAGTGCCTTTCAGGGCGGCCATGGAGGCTCCGAGTGCCTTTCGGGGTAGCCGGGGCGCTTCCGAGTGCCTTTGGGGGCGGCTGGGGAGGCTCTGAGTGCCTTTCGTGGCGGCCTGGCCGCCTTCGAGTGCATTTCGGGGCAGCCAGGGAGGCTCCCAGTGCCTTTGTGGGCGGCCGGGTAGGCTCCGAGTGCCTTTTGGGGTGGCCGGGGAGGCTCCGAGTGCGTTTTGGGGCGGCCGGGGAGGCTCCGAGTGGCTTTCGGGGAGGTCCAGCCGCCTCTGAGTGCCTTTGGGGGCGTCCGGGGATGCTCCGAGTGCCTTTCGGGGCGGCCGGGAAGGCTCCGAGTGCCTTTCGGGGCGGCCGTGGAGGCTCCGAGTGCCTTTGGGGGCGGCCGGGGATGCTGCGAGTGCCTTTCGGGGTGGCCGTTCCCCCTCCGAATGCCTTTCGGGGCGGCTGGGCCCGTCCCAGTGCCTTTCGGGGCGGCCGGACCGGCTCCGAGTGGCTTTCGGGGCGGCCGGCGAGGCTCTAATTGCCTTTCCGGACTGCCGGGGAGGCTCCGAGTGCCTTTGGGGGCGGCCGGGGAGGCTCCGAGTGCCTTTCGGGGTGGCCGGGGAGGCTCCGAGTGCCTTTTGGGGCGGCCGGGGAGGCTCCGAGTGCCTTTTGGGGTGGCCGGGCCGCCCCTGAGTGCCTTTCGGGGCTGCCGGGGAGGCTCCGAGTGCCTTTCGGGGTAGTTGGGCCGCCTCCGAGTGCCTTTGGGGGCGGCCGGGATGCATCCGAGTTCCTTTGTGGGTGGCCGTGGAGGCTCCGAGTGCCTTTCGGGGCGGCCGGGGAGGCTCCGAGTGCCTTTTGGGGTGGCCGAGCCGCCTCCGAGTGCCTTTCGGCGCGTCCGGTCAGGCTCCGAGTGCCTTTCGGGGCGGTCGGGCAGGCTCCGAGTGCCTTTCGGGGCGGCCGTGGAGTCTCCGAGTGCCTTTCGGGGCGGCCGGGAAGGCTCTGAGTGCCTTTGGGGGCAGTCGGGGAGGCTCCGAGTGCCTTTCAGAGTGGCCGGGGAGGCTCCGAGTGCCTGTCGGGGTGGCCGGGCAGGCTCCGAGTGCCTTTTCGGGGCGGCCGGGCAGGCTCCGAGTGCCTTTGTGGGCGGCCGTGGAGGCTCTGAGTGCCTTTCGGGGCGGCCGGGGATGCTCCGAGTGCCTTTCGGGGCGGTCGGGGAGGCTCCGAGTGCCTTTGGGGGCGGCCGGGGAGTCTCCGAGTGCCTTTCGGGGCAGCCGTGGAGGCTCCGAGTGCCTTTGGGGGCGAGTGTGCAGGCTCCGAGTGCCTTTTTGGGCGGCCGTGCCGCCTCCGAGTGCCTTTCGGGGCGGTCGTGGAGGCTCCGAGTGCGTTTCGGGGCGGCCCGGCCGCCTCCGAGTGCGTTTGTGGGCTGCCGGGGAGGCTCCGAGTGCCTTTCGGGGTGGCCGGGCCGCCTCCGAGTGCTTTTCGGGGCGGCCGGGCTGCATCCAAGTGCCTTTGGGGGCGGCCGTGGAGGCTCCGAGTGCCTTTGTGGGCGGCCGGGAAGGCTCCGAGTGCCTTTGGTGGTGCCCGGGGAGGCTCCGAGTGCCTTTCGGGCGGCCGGGGAGGCTCCGAGTGCCTTTCGGGGCGGCCGGGGAGGCTCCGAGTGCCTTTCAGGGCGGCCGGGGAGGCTCCGAGTGCCTGTCGGGGTGGCCGGGCCGGCTCCGAGTGCCTTTTCGGGGTGGCCGGGCAGGCTCCGAGTGCCTTTGTGGGCGGCCGTGGAGGCTCCGAGTGCCTTTCGGGGCGGCCGGGGAGGCTCCGAGTGCCTTTCGGGGCGGTCGGGGAGGCTCCGAGTGCGTTTGTGGGCGGCCGGGGAGTCTCCGAGTGCCTTTCGGGGCAGCCGTGGAGGCTCCGAGTGCCTTTTGGGGCGAGTGTGCAGGCTCCGAGTGCCTTTTGGGGCGGCCGAGCCGCCTCCGAGTGCCTTTCGGGGCGGCCGGGGAGGCTCCGAGTGCCTTTCGGGGCAGCCGTGGAGGCTCCGAGTGCCTTTTGGGGCGAGTGTGCAGGCTCCGAGTGCCTTTTGGGGCGGCCGAGCCGCCTCCGAGTGCCTTTCGGCGCGTCCGGTCAGGCTCCGAGTGCCTTTCGGGGCGGCCGTGGAGTCTCCGAGTGCCTTTCGGGGCGGCCGGGGAGGCTCGGAGTGCCTTTGGGGGCGGCTGTGCAGGCTCCGATTGCCTTTGGGGGCTGCCGGGCCGGCTCCGAGTGCCTTTGGGGGTCCCCGGGCAGGCTCCGATTGCCTTTGGGGGCTGCCGGGCCGCCTCCGAGTGCCTTTGCGGGTGGCCGGGGAGGCTCCGAGTGCCTTTCGGGGCGGCCGGGGATGCTCCGAGTGCCTTTCGGGGTGGCCGTTCCCCCTCCGAATGCCTTTCGGGGCGGCTGGGCCCGTCCCAGTGCCTTTCGGGGCGGCCGGACCGGCTCCGAGTGGCTTTCGGGGCGGCCGGCGAGGCTCTAATTGCCTTTCCGGACTGCCAGGGAGGCTCCGAGTGCCTTTGGGGGCGGCCGGGGAGGCTCCGAGTGCCTTTCGGGGTGGCCGGGGAGGCTCCGAGTGCCTTTTGGGGCGGCCGGGGAGGCTCCGAGTGCCTTTCGGGGTGGCCGGGCCGCCCCTGAGTGCCTTTCGGGGCTGCCGGGGAGGCTCCGAGTGCCTTTCGGGGTAGTTGGGCCGCCTCCGAGTGCCTTTGGGGGCGGCCGGGATGCATCCGAGTTCCTTTGTGGGTGGCCGTGGAGGCTCCGAGTGCCTTTCGGGGCGGCCGGGGAGGCTCCGAGTGCCTTTTGGGGTGGCCGAGCCGCCTCCGAGTGCCTTTCGGCGCGTCCGGTCAGGCTCCGAGTGCCTTTCGGGGCGGTCGGGCAGGCTCCGAGTGCCTTTCGGGGCGGCCGTGGAGTCTCCGAGTGCCTTTCGGGGCGGCCGGGAAGGCTCCGAGTGCCTTTGGGGGCAGTCGGGGAGGCTCCGAGTGCCTTTCAGAGTGGCCGGGGAGGCTCCGAGTGCCTGTCGGGGTGGCCGGGCCACCTCCGAGTGCTTTTCGGGGTGGCCGGGCTGCATCCAAGTGCCTTTGTGGGCGGCCGGGAAGGCTCCGAGTGCCTTTGGTGGTGCCCGGGGAGGCTCCGAGTGCCTTTCGGGCGGCCGGGGAGGCTCCGAGTGCCTTTCGGGGCGGCCGGGCAGGCTCCGAGTGGCTTTCGGGGAGGCCCGGCCGCCTCCGAGTGCCTTTCGGGGCGGCCGGGGAGGCTCCGAGTGCCTTTCAGAGCGGCCGGGGAGGCTCCGAGTGCCTGTCGGGGTGGCCGGGGAGGCTCCGAGTGCCTTTTTGGGGGCGGCCGGGCAGGCTCCGAGTGCCTTTGTGGGCGGCTGTGGAGGCTCCGAGTGCCTTTCGGGGCGGCCGGGGAGGCTCCGAGTGCCTTTCGGGGCGGTCGGGGAGGCTCCGAGTGCCTTTGTGGGCGGCCGGGGAGTCTCCGAGTGCCTTTCGGGGCAGCCGTGGAGGCTCCGAGTGCCTTTTGGGGCGAGTGTGCAGGCTCCGAGTGCCTTTTGGGGCGGCCGTGCCGCCTCCGAGTGCCTTTCGGGGCGGCCGGGGAGGCTCCGAGTGCCTTTCGGGGTGGCCGAGCCGCCTCCGAGTGCCTTTCGGCGCGTCCGGTCAGGCTCCGAGTGCCTTTCGGGGCGGTCGGGCAGGCTCCGAGTGCCTTTCGGGGCGGCCGTGGAGTCTCCGAGTGCCTTTCGGGGCGGCCGGGGATGCTCCGAGTGCCTTTCGGGGTGGCCGTTCCCCCTCCGAATGCCTTTCGGGGCGGCTGGGCTCGTCCCTGTGCCTTTCGGGGCGGCCGGACCGGCTCCGAGTGGCTTTCGGGGCGGCCGGCGGGGCTCTAATTGCCTTTCCGGACTGCCGGGGAGGCTCCGAGTGCCTTTGTGGGCGGCCGGGGAGGCTCCGAGTGCCTTTCGGGGTGGCCGGGGAGGCTCCGAGTGCCTTTGGGGGCGGCCGGGGAGGCTCCGAGTGCCTTTCGGGGCGGCCGGGGAGGCTCCGAGTGCCTTTCGGGGTGGCCGGGCCGCCCCTGAGTGCCTTTCGGGGCTGCCGGGGAGGCTCCGAGTGCCTTTCGGGGTAGTTGGGCCGCCTCCGAGTGCCTTTGGGGGCGGCCGGGATGCATCCGAGTTCCTTTGTGGGTGGCCGTGGAGGCTCTGAGTGCCTTTCGGGGCGGCCGGGGAGGCTCCGAGTGCCTTTTGGGGTGGCCGAGCCGCCTCCGAGTGCCTTTCGGCGCGTCCGGTCAGGCTCCGAGTGCCTTTCGGGGCGGTCGGGCAGGCTCCGAGTGCCTTTCGGGGCGGCCGTGGAGTCTCCGAGTGCCTTTCGGGGCGGCCGGGAAGGCTCCGAGTGCCTTTGGGGGCAGTCGGGGAGGCTCCGAGTGCCTTTCAGAGTGGCCGGGGAGGCTCCGAGTGCCTGTCGGGGTGGCCGGGCCACCTCCGAGTGCTTTTCGGGGTGGCCGGGCTGCATCCAAGTGCCTTTGGGGGCGGCCGTGGAGGCTCCGAGTGCCTTTGTGGGCGGCCGGGAAGGCTCCGAGTGCCTTTGGTGGTGCCCGGGGAGGCTCCGAGTGCCTTTCGGGCGGCCGGGGAGGCTCCGAGTGCCTTTCGGGGCGGCCGGGCAGGCTCCGAGTGGCTTTCGGGGAGGCCCGGCCGCCTCCGAGTGCCTTTCGGGGCGGCCGGGGAGGCTCCGAGTGCCTTTCAGAGCGGCCGGGGAGGCTCCGAGTGCCTGTCGGGGTGGCCGGGGAGGCTCCGAGTGCCTTTTCGGGGCGGCCGGGCAGGCTCCGAGTGCCTTTGTGGGCGGCTGTGGAGGCTCCGAGTGCCTTTCGGGGCGGCCGGGGAGGCTCCGAGTGCCTTTCGGGGCTGCCGGGGAGGCTCCGAGTGCCTTTCGGGGTAGTTGGGCCGCCTCCGAGTGCCTTTGGGGGCGGCCGGGATGCATCCGAGTTCCTTTGTGGGTGGCCGTGGAGGCTCCGAGTGCCTTTCGGGGCGGCCGGGGAGGCTCCGAGTTCCTTTTGGGGTGGCCGAGCCGCCTCCGAGTGCCTTTTGGCGCGTCCGGTCAGGCTCCGAGTGCCTTTCGGGGCGGCCGTGGAGTCTCCGAGTGCCTTTCGGGGCGGCCGGGAAGGCTCCGAGTGCCTTTGGGGGCAGTCGGGGAGGCTCCGAGTGCCTTTCAGAGTGGCCGGGGAGGCTCCGAGTGCCTGTCGGGGTGGCCGGGCAGGCTCCGAGTGCCTTTTCGGGGCGGCCGGGCAGGCTCCGAGTGCCTTTGTGGGCGGCCGTGGAGGCTCTGAGTGCCTTTCGGGGCGGCCGGGGATGCTCCGAGTGCCTTTCGGGGCGGTCGGGGAGGCTCCGAGTGCCTTTGGGGGCGGCCGGGGAGTCTCCGAGTGCCTTTCGGGGCAGCCGTGGAGGCTCCGAGTGCCTTTGGGGGCGAGTGTGCAGGCTCCGAGTGCCTTTTTGGGCGGCCGTGCCGCCTCCGAGTGCCTTTCGGGGCGGCCAGGGAGGCTCCGAGTGCCTTTCGGGGTGGCCGAGCCGCCTCCGAGTGCCTTTCGGCGCGTCCGGTCAGGCTCCGAGTGCCTTTCGGGGCGGTCGGGCAGGCTCCGAGTGCCTTTCGGGGCGGCCGTGGAGTCTCCGAGTGCCTTTCGGGGCGGCCATGGAGGCTCGGAGTGCCTTTGGGGGCGGCTGTGCAGGCTCCGATTGCCTTTGGGGGCTGCCGGGCCGGCTCCGAGTGCCTTTGGGGGTCCCCGGGGAGGCTCCGAGTGCCTTTCGGGGCTGCCGGGCCGGCTCCGAGTGCCTTTGCGGGTGGCCGGGCAGGCTCCGAGTGCCTTTCGGGGCGGCCGGGGATGCTCCGAGTGCCTTTCGGGGTGGCCGTTCCCCCTCCGAATGCCTTTCGGGGCGGCTGGGCCCGTCCCAGTGCCTTTCGGGGCGGCCGGACCGGCTCCGAGTGGCTTTCGGGGCGGCTGGCGAGGCTCTAATTGCCTTTTGGGACTGCCGGGGAGGCTCCGAGTGCCTTTAGGGGCGGCCGGGGAGGCTCCGAGTGCCTTTCGGGGTGGCCGGGGAGGCTCCGAGTGCCTTTTGGGGCGGCCGGGGAGGCTCCGAGTGCCTTTCGGGGTGGCCGGGCCGCCTCTGAGTGCCTTTCAGGGCTGCCGGGGAGGCTCCGAGTGCCTTTCGGGGTAGTTGGGCCGCCTCCGAGTGCCTTTGGGGGCGGCCGGGATGCATCCGAGTTCCTTTGTGGGTGGCCGTGGAGGCTCCGAGTGCCTTTCGGGGCGGCCGGGAAGGCTCCGAGTGCCTTTCGGGGCGGCCGGGCAGGCTCCGAGTGGCTTTCGGGGAGGCCCGGCCGCCTCTGAGTGCCTTTGTGGGCGGCCGGGGAGGCTCCGAGTGCCTTTGGGGGCGGCCGTGCAGGCTCCGAGTGCCTTTGTGAGCGGCCGTGGAGGCTCCGATTGCCTTTGGGGGCGGCCGGGGAGGCTCCGAGTGCCTTTCGGGGTGGCCGGGGAGTCTCCGAGTGCCTTTCGGGGTTCTCGGGGAGGCTCCGAGTGCCTTTCGGGGCATCCGGGGAGGCTCCGAGTGCCTTTGAGGGTCGCCGGGCAGGCTACGAGTGCCTTTCGGGGTGGCCGGGGAGGCTCCGAGTGCCTTTTGGGGGTGGCCGGGCAGGCTCCGAGTGTCTTTTCGGGCGGTCGGGCAGGCTCCGAGTGCCTTTGTGGGCGGCTAGGCCGGGTCCGAGGGCCTTTCGGGGCGGCCTGGCCGCCTCCGAGTGCATTTCGGGGCGGTCGGGGAGGCTCCGAGTGCCTTTGTGGGCGGCCGGGTAGGCTCCGAGTGCCTTTGTGGGCGGCCGGGCCGGCTCCGAGTGCCTTTCAGGGCGGCCATGGAGGCTCCGAGTGCCTTTCGGGGTAGCCGGGGCGCTTCCGAGTGCCTTTGGGGGCGGCTGGGGAGGCTCTGAGTGCCTTTCGTGGCGGCCTGGCCGCCTTCGAGTGCATTTCGGGGCAGCCAGGGAGGCTCCCAGTGCCTTTGTGGGCGGCCGGGTAGGCTCCGAGTGCCTTTTGGGGTGGCCGGGGAGGCTCCGAGTGCGTTTTGGGGCGGCCGGGGAGGCTCCGAGTGGCTTTCGGGGAGGCCCAGCCGCCTCTGAGTGCCTTTGGGGGCGTCCGGGGATGCTCCGAGTGCCTTTGTGGGCGGCCGGGAAGGCTCCGAGTGCCTTTCGGGGCGGCCGTGGAGGCTCCGAGTGCCTTTGGGGGCGGCCGGGGATGCTGCGAGTGCCTTTCGGGGCGGTCGGGGAGGCTCCGAGTGCCTTTTGGGGCGGCCGGGGAGGCTCCGAGTGCCTTTCGGGGCGGCCATGGAGGCTCGGAGTGCCTTTGGGGGCGGCTGTGCAGGCTCCGATTGCCTTTGGGGGCTGCCGGGCCGGCTCCGAGTGCCTTTGGGGGTCCCCGGGCAGGCTCCGATTGCCTTTGGGGGCTGCCGGGCCGGCTCCGAGTGCCTTTTGGGGTCGCCGGGCAGGCTCCGAGTGCCTTTGCGGGTGGCCGGGGAGGCTCCGAGTGCCTTTGTGGGCGGCCGTGGAGGCTCCGAGTGCCTTTCGGGGTAGCCGGGGAGGCTCCGAGTGCCTTTCGGGGCGGCCGGGGAGGCTCCGAGTGCCTTTCGAGGTGGCCGCGGAGGCTCCGAGTGCCTTTCGGGGTGGCCGGGAAGGCTCCGAGTGCCTTTCGGGGCGGCCGGGGTGGCTCCGAGTGCCTTTGTGGGCGGCCGTGGAGGCTCCGAGTGGCTTTCGGGGAGGCCCGGCCGCCTCCGAGTGCCTTTCGGCGCGTCCGGTCAGGCTCCGAGTGCCTTTCGGGGCGGTCGGGCAGGCTCCGAGTGCCTTTCGGGGCGGCCGGGGAGGCTCCGAGTGCCTTTGGGGGCGTCCGGGGAGGCTCGGAGTGCCTTTGGGGGCGGCTGTGCAGGCTCCGATTGCCTTTGGGGGCTGCCGGGCCGGCTCCGAGTGCCTTTGGGGGTCCCCGGGGAGGCTCCGAGTGCCTTTGGGGGCTGCCGGGCCGGCTCCGAGTGCCTTTGCGGGTGGCCGGGCAGGCTCCGAGTGCCTTTCGGGGCGGCCGGGGATGCTCCGAGTGCCTTTCGGGGTGGCCGTTCCCCCTCCGAATGCCTTTCGGGGCGGCTGGGCCCGTCCCAGTGCCTTTCGGGGCGGCCGGACCGGCTCCGAGTGGCTTTCGGGGCGGCCGGCGAGGCTCTAATTGCCTTTTGGGACTGCCGGGGAGGCTCCGAGTGCCTTTGGGGGCGGCCGGGGAGGCTCCGAGTGCCTTTCGGGGTGGCCGGGGAGGCTCCGAGTGCCTTTGGGGGCGGCCGGGGAGGCTCCGAGTGCCTTTTGGGGCGGCCGGGGAGGCTCCGAGTGCCTTTCGGGGTGGCCGGGCCGCCCCTGAGTGCCTTTCGGGGCTGCCGGGGAGGCTCCGAGTTCCTTTCGGGGTAGTTGGGCCGCCTCCGAGTGCCTTTGGGGGCGGCCGGGATGCATCCGAGTTCCTTTGTGGGTGGCCGTGGAGGCTCCGAGTGCCTTTCGGGGCGGCCGGGGAGGCTCCGAGTGCCTTTTGGGGTCGCCGAGCCGCCTCCGAGTGCCTTTCGGCGCGTCCGGTCAGGCTCCGAGTGCCTTTCGGGGTGGCCGTTCCCCCTCCGAATGCCTTTCGGGGCGGCTGGGCCCGTCCCAGTGCCTTTCGGGGCGGCCGGACCGGCTCCGAGTGGCTTTCGGGGCGGCTGGCGAGGCTCTAATTGCCTTTTGGGACTGCCG
This sequence comes from Struthio camelus, assembly GCF_040807025.1. Classification (NCBI taxonomy): domain Eukaryota; kingdom Metazoa; phylum Chordata; class Aves; order Struthioniformes; family Struthionidae; genus Struthio; species Struthio camelus. The sequence continues at coordinate 1,474,037 of NC_090964.1, forward strand.
GGGAGGCTCCGAGTGCCTTTGGGGGCGGCCGGGGAGGCTCCGAGTGCCTTTCGGGGTGGCCGGGGAGGCTCCGAGTGCCTTTTGGGGCGGCCGGGGAGGCTCCGAGTGCCTTTTTGGGTGGCCGGGCCGCCTCTGAGTGCCTTTCAGGGCTTCCGGGGAGGCTCCGAGTGCCTTTCGGGGTAGTTGGGCCGCCTCCGAGTGCCTTTGGGGGCGGCCGGGATGCATCCGAGTTCCTTTGTGGGTGGCCGTGGAGGCTCCGAGTGCCTTTCGGGGCGGCCGGGAAGGCTCCGAGTGCCTTTCGGGGCGGCCGGGAAGGCTCCGAGTGCCTTTCGGGGCGGCCGGGCAGGCTCCGAGTGGCTTTCGGGGAGGCCCGGCCGCCTCTGAGTGCCTTTGTGGGCGGCCGGGGAGGCTCCGAGTGCCTTTGGGGGCGGCCGTGCAGGCTCCGAGTGCCTTTGTGAGCGGCCGTGGAGGCTCCGATTGCCTTTCGGGGCGGCCGGGGAGGCTCCGAGTGCCTTTCGGGGTGGCCGGGGAGTCTCCGAGTGCCTTTCGGGGTTCTCGGGGAGGCTCCGAGTGCCTTTCGGGGCATCCGGGGAGGCTCCGAGTGCCTTTGAGGGTCGCCGGGCAGGCTCCGAGTGCCTTTCGGGGTGGCCGGGGAGGCTCCGAGTGCCTTTTGGGGGTGGCCGGGCAGGCTCCGAGTGTCTTTTCGGGCGGTCGGGCAGGCTCCGAGTGCCTTTGTGGGCGGCTAGGCCGGGTCCGAGGGCCTTTCGGGGCGGCCTGGCCGCCTCCGAGTGCATTTCGGGGCGGTCGGGGAGGCTCCGAGTGCCTTTGTGGGCAGCCGGGTAGGCTCCGAGTGCCTTTGTGGGCGGCCGGGGAGGCTCCGAGTGCCTTTCGGGGCGGCCGGGGAGGCTCCGAGTGCCTTTCGGGGCATCCTAGAGGCTCCGAGTGCCTTTCGGGGTGGCCGGGCCACCTCCGAGTGCCTTTGTGGGCGGCCGAGCCGGCTCCGAATGCCTTTTGGGGTGGCCGGGGAGGCTCCGAGTGCCTTTCGGGGTGGCCGGGCCGCCTCTGAGTGCCTTTCGGGGCTGCCGGGGAGGCTCCGAGTGCCTTTCGGGGTAGCCGGTCCGCCTCCGAGTGCCTTTGTGGGCGGCCGGGGAGGCTCCAAGTGCCTTTGTGGTCGGCCGTGCCGCCTCTGAGTGCCTTTCGAGGCGTCCGGGGAGGCTCCGAGTGCCTTTCGGGGTGGCCGGGCCGCCTCCGAGTGCCTTTCGGGGCGGCCGCGGAGGCTCCGAGTGCCTTTGGGGGCGGCCGGGGATGCTCCGAGTGCCTTTCGGGGTGGCCGTTCCCCCTCCGAATGCCTTTCGGGGCGGCTGGGCCCGTCCCAGTGCCTTTCGGGGCGGCCGGACCGGCTCCGAGTGGCTTTCGGGGCGGCCGGCGAGGCTCTAATTGCCTTTCCGGACTGCCGGGGAGGCTCCGAGTGCCTTTGGGGGCGGCCGGGGAGGCTCCGAGTGCCTTTCGGGGTGGCCGGGGAGGCTCCGAGTGCCTTTGGGGGCGGCCGGGCAGGCTCCGAGTGCCTTTTGGGGTGGCCGGGCCGCCCCTGAGTGCCTTTCGGGGCTGCCGGGGAGGCTCCGAGTGCCTTTCGGGGTAGTTGGGCCGCCTCCGAGTGCCTTTGGGGGCGGCCGGGATGCATCCGAGTTCCTTTGTGGGTGGTCGTGGAGGCTCCGAGTGCCTTTCGGGGCGGCCGGGGAGGCTCCGAGTGCCTTTTGGGGTGGCCGAGCCGCCTCCGAGTGCCTTTCGGCGCGTCCGGTCAGGCTCCGAGTGCCTTTCGGGGCGGCCGTGGAGGCTCCGAGTGCCTTTCGGGGCGGCCGGGAAGGCTCCGAGTGCCTTTGGGGGCAGTCGGGGAGGCTCCGAGTGCCTTTCAGAGTGGCCGGGGAGGCTCCGAGTGCCTGTCGGGGTGGCCGGGGAGGCTCTGAGTGCCTTTTCGGGGCGGCCGGGCAGGCTCCGAGTGCCTTTGTGGGTGGCCGTGGAGTCTCCGAGTGCCTTTCGGGGCAGCCAGGGAGGCTCCGAGTGCCTTTGGGGGCGGCCGGGGATGCTCCGAGTGCCTTTTGGGGTGGCCGGGGAGGCTCCGAGTGCCTTTTCGGGGCGGCCGGGCAGGCTCCGAGTGGCTTTCGGGGAGGCCCAGCCGCCTCTGAGTGCCTTTGTGGGCGGCCGGGGAGGCTCCGAGTGCCTTTTGGGGTGGCCGGTGAGGCTCCGAGTGCCTTTGTGGGCGGCCGTGGAGGCTCCGAGTGCCTTTCGGGGCGGCCGGGGAGGCTCCGAGTGCCTTTCGGGGCGGTCGGGGAGGCTCCGAGTGCCTTTGGGGGCGGCCGTGGAGGCTCCGAGTGCCTTTCGGGGTGGCCGGGGAGGCTCCGAGTGCCTTTCGGGGTAGCCGGGGAGGCTCCGAGTGCCTTTCGGGGTGGCCGTGCCGCCTCCGAGTGCCTTTCGAGGTGGCCGTGGAGGCTCCGAGTGCCTTTGGGGGCGAGTGTGCAGGCTCCGAGTGCCTTTTTGGGCGGCCGTGCCGCCTCCGAGTGCCTTTCGGGGCGGTCGTGGAGGCTCCGAGTGCCTTTTGGGGCGGCCGGGGAGGCTCCGAGTGGCTTTCGGGGAGGCCCGGCCGCCTCCGAGTGCGTTTGTGGGCGGCCGGGGAGGCTGCGAGCGCCTTTCGGTGTGGCCGGGCCACCTCCGAGTGCTTTTCGGGGCGGCCGGGCTGCATCCGAGTGCGTTTGTGGGCGGCCGTGGAGGCTCCGAGTGCCTTTGTGGGCGGCCGGGGAGGCTCCGAGTGCCTTTGTGGGCGGCCGGGGAGGCTCCGAGTGCCTTTCGGGGCGGCCGGGGAGGCTCCGAGTGCCTTTCGGGGCATCCTAGAGGCTCCGAGTGCCTTTCGGGGTGGCCGGGCCACCTCCGAGTGCCTTTGTGGGCGGCCGAGCCGGCTCCGAATGCCTTTTGGGGTGGCCGGGGAGGCTCCGAGTGCCTTTCGGGGTGGCCGGGCCGCCTCTGAGTGCCTTTCGGGGCTGCCGGGGAGGCTCCGAGTGCCTTTCGGGGTAGCCGGTCCGCCTCCGAGTGCCTTTGTGGGCGGCCGGGGAGGCTCCAAGTGCCTTTGTGGTCGGCCGTGCCGCCTCCGAGTGCCTTTCGAGGCGTCCGGGGAGGCTCCGAGTGCCTTTCGGGGTGGCCGGGCCGCCTCCGAGTGCCTTTCGGGGCGGCCGCGGAGGCTCCGAGTGCCTTTGGGGGCGGCCGGGGATGCTCCGAGTGCCTTTCGGGGTGGCCGTTCCCCCTCCGAATGCCTTTCGGGGCGGCTGGGCCCGTCCCAGTGCCTTTCGGGGCGGCCGGACCGGCTCCGAGTGGCTTTCGGGGCGGCCGGCGAGGCTCTAATTGCCTTTCCGGACTGCCGGGGAGGCTCCGAGTGCCTTTGGGGGCGGCCGGGGAGGCTCCGAGTGCCTTTCGGGGTGGCCGGGGAGGCTCCGAGTGCCTTTTGGGGCGGCCGGGGAGGCTCCGAGTGCCTTTCGGGGTGGCCGGGCCGCCCCTGAGTGCCTTTCGGGGCTGCCGGGGAGGCTCCGAGTGCCTTTCGGGGTAGTTGGGCCGCCTCCGAGTGCCTTTGGGGGCGGCCGGGATGCATCCGAGTTCCTTTGTGGGTGGCCGTGGAGGCTCCGAGTGCCTTTCGGGGCGGCCGGGGAGGCTCCGAGTGCCTTTTGGGGTGGCCGAGCCGCCTCCGAGTGCCTTTCGGCGCGTCCGGTCAGGCTCCGAGTGCCTTTCGGGGCGGTCGGGCAGGCTCCGAGTGCCTTTCGGGGCGGCCGTGGAGTCTCCGAGTGCCTTTCGGGGCGGCCGGGAAGGCTCCGAGTGCCTTTGGGGGCAGTCGGGGAGGCTCCGAGTGCCTTTCAGAGTGGCCGGGGAGGCTCCGAGTGCCTGTCGGGGTGGCCGGGCAGGCTCCGAGTGCCTTTTCGGGGCGGCCGGGCAGGCTCCGAGTGCCTTTGTGGGCGGCCGTGGAGGCTCTGAGTGCCTTTCGGGGCGGCCGGGGATGCTCCGAGTGCCTTTCGGGGCGGTCGGGGAGGCTCCGAGTGCCTTTGGGGGCGGCCGGGGAGTCTCCGAGTGCCTTTCGGGGCAGCCGTGGAGGCTCCGAGTGCCTTTGGGGGCGAGTGTGCAGGCTCCGAGTGCCTTTTTGGGCGGCCGTGCCGCCTCCGAGTGCCTTTCGGGGCGGTCGTGGAGGCTCCGAGTGCGTTTCGGGGCGGCCCGGCCGCCTCCGAGTGCGTTTGTGGGCTGCCGGGGAGGCTCCGAGTGCCTTTCGGGGTGGCCGGGCCGCCTCCGAGTGCTTTTCGGGGCGGCCGGGCTGCATCCAAGTGCCTTTGGGGGCGGCCGTGCCGCCTCCGAGTGCCTTTGTGGGCGGCCGGGAAGGCTCCGAGTGCCTTTGGTGGTGCCCGGGGAGGCTCCGAGTGCCTTTCGGGCGGCCGGGGAGGCTCCGAGTGCCTTTCGGGGCGGCCGGGGAGGCTCCGAGTGCCTTTCGGGGCGGCCGGGCAGGCTCCGAGTGCCTTTCGGGGCGGCCGGGGAGGCTCCGAGTGCCTTTCAGGGCGGCCGGGGAGGCTCCGAGTGCCTGTCGGGGTGGCCGGGCCGGCTCCGAGTGCCTTTTCGGGGCGGCCGGGCAGGCTCCGAGTGCCTTTGTGGGCGGCCGTGGAGGCTCCGAGTGCCTTTCGGGGCGGCCGGGGAGGCTCCGAGTGCCTTTCGGGGCGGTCGGGGAGGCTCCGAGTGCGTTTGTGGGCGGCCGGGGAGTCTCCGAGTGCCTTTCGGGGCAGCCGTGGAGGCTCCGAGTGCCTTTCGGGGCGAGTGTGCAGACTCCGAGTGCCTTTTGGGGCGGCCGTGCCGCCTCCGAGTGCCTTTCGGGGCGGCCGGGGAGGCTCCGAGTGCCTTTCGGGGTGGCCGAGCCGCCTCCGAGTGCCTTTTGGGGCGACTGGGGAGGCTCCGAGTGCCTTTCGGGGCGGTCGGGCAGGCTCCGAGTGCCTTTCGGGGCGGCCGTGGAGTCTCCGAGTGCCTTTGGGGGCGTCCGGGGAGGCTCGGAGTGCCTTTGGGGGCGGCTGTGCAGGCTCCGATTGCCTTTGGGGGCTGCCGGGCCGGCTCCGAGTGCCTTTGGGGGTCCCCGGGGAGGCTCCGAGTGCCTTTGGGGGCTGCCGGGCCGGCTCCGAGTGCCTTTGCGGGTGGCCGGGCAGGCTCCGAGTGCCTTTGGGGGCGGCCGGGGATGCTCCGAGTGCCTTTCGGGGTGGCCGTTCCCCCTCCGAATGCCTTTCGGGGCGGCTGGGCCCGTCCCAGTGCCTTTCGGGGCGGCCGGACCGGCTCCGAGTGGCTTTCGGGGCGGCCGGCGAGGCTCTAATTGCCTTTCCGGACTGCCAGGGAGGCTCCGAGTGCCTTTGGGGGCGGCCGGGGAGGCTCCGAGTGCCTTTCGGGGTGGCCGGGGAGGCTCCGAGTGCCTTTTGGGGCGGCCGGGGAGGCTCCGAGTGCCTTTCGGGGTGGCCGGGCCGCCCCTGAGTGCCTTTCGGGGCTGCCGGGGAGGCTCCGAGTGCCTTTCGGGGTAGTTGGGCCGCCTCCGAGTGCCTTTGGGGGCGGCCGGGATGCATCTGAGTTCCTTTGTGGGTGGCCGTGGAGGCTCCGAGTGCCTTTCGGGGCGGCCGGGGAGGCTCCGAGTGCCTTTTGGGGTGGCCGAGCCGCCTCCGAGTGCCTTTCGGCGCGTCCGGTCAGGCTCCGAGTGCCTTTCGGGGCGGTCGGGCAGGCTCCGAGTGCCTTTCGGGGCGGCCGTGGAGTCTCCGAGTGCCTTTCGGGGCGGCCGGGAAGGCTCCGAGTGCCTTTGGGGGCAGTCGGGGAGGCTCCGAGTGCCTTTCAGAGTGGCCGGGGAGGCTCCGAGTGCCTTTCGGGGTGGCCGGGCAGGCTCCGAGTGCCTTTCGGGGTGGCCGGGCCGCCTCTGAGTGCCTTTCGGGGCTGCCGGGGAGGCTCCGAGTGCCTTTCGGGGTAGCCGGGCCGCCTCCGAGTGCCTTTGGGGGCGGCCGGGATGCATCCAAGTGCCTTTCGGGGTGGCTGTGGAGGCTCCTAGTGCCTTTCGGGGCGGTCGGGCAGGCTCCGAGTGCCTTTCGGGGTGGCCGGGCCGCCTCCGAGTGCTTTTCGGGGCGGCCGGGCTGCATCCAAGTGCCTTTGGGGGCGGCTGGGGAGGCTCCGAGTGCCTTTGGGGGCGGCCGTGGAGGCTCCGAGTGCCTTTGCGGGCGGCCGGGGAGGCTCCGAGTGCCTTTGGGGGCGGCCGGGGAGGCTCCGAGTGCCTTTCGGGGTGGCCGTGGAGTCTCCGAGTGCCTTTCGTGGCAGCCGTGGAGGCTCCGAGTGCCTTTGGGGGCGAGTGTGCAGGCTCCGAGTGCCTTTTTGGGCGGCCGTGCCGCCTCCGAGTGCCTTTCGGGGCGGCCGGGGAGGCTCCGAGTGCCTTTCGGGGTGGCCGAGCCGCCTCCGAGTGCCTTTCGGCGCGTCCGGTCAGGCTCCGAGTGCCTTTCGGCGCGGCCGGTGAGGCTCCGAGTGCCTTTCGGTGTGGCCGGGGAGGCTCCGAGTGCCTGTCGGGGTGGCCGGGCAGGCTCCGAGTGCCTTTTCGGGCGGTCGGACAGGCTCCGACTGCCTTTGTGGGCGGCCGTGGAGGCTCCGAGTGCCTTTCGGGGCGGCCTGGCCGCCTCCGAGTGCCTTTGGGGGCGGCCGTGGAGGCTCCGAGTGCCTTTGGGGGCGGCCGTGGAGGCTCCGAGTGCCTTTCGGGGCGGCCGGGCCGCCTCTGAGTGCCTTTCGGGGTGGCCGGCCCGCTCCGAGTGCCTTTCGGGGTGGCCGGGGAGGCTCCGAGTGCCTTTTGGGGCGGCCGGGCCGGCCCCGAGTGCCTTTTGGGGCGGTCGGCCGCCTCCGAGTGCTTTTCGGGGCGGCCGGGAAGGCTCCGAGTGCCTTTGTGGGCGGCCGGGGAGGCTCCGAGTGCCTTTCGGGGCGGCCGGGGAGGCTCCGAGTGCCTTTCGGGGCATCCTAGAGGCTCCGAGTGCCTTTCGGGGTGGCCGGGCCACCTCCGAGTGCCTTTGTGGGCGGCCGAGCCGGCTCCGAATGCCTTTTGGGGTGGCCGGGGAGGCTCCGAGTGCCTTTCGGGGTGGCCGGGCCGCCTCTGAGTGCCTTTCGGGGCTGCCGGGGAGGCTCCGAGTGCCTTTCGGGGTAGCCGGTCCGCCTCCGAGTGCCTTTGTGGGCGGCCGGGGAGGCTCCAAGTGCCTTTGTGGTCGGCCGTGCCGCCTCCGAGTGCCTTTCGAGGCGTCCGGGGAGGCTCCGAGTGCCTTTCGGGGTGGCCGGGCCGCCTCCGAGTGCCTTTCGGGGCGGCCGTGGAGGCTCCGAGTGCCTTTCGGGGCGGCCGGGGATGCTCCGAGTGCCTTTCGGGGTGGCCGTTCCCCCTCCGAATGCCTTTCGGGGCGGCTGGGCCCGTCCCAGTGCCTTTCGGGGCGGCCGGACCGGCTCCGAGTGGCTTTCGGGGCGGCCGGCGAGGCTCTAATTGCCTTTCCGGACTGCCGGGGAGGCTCCGAGTGCCTTTGGGGGCGGCCGGGGAGGCTCCGAGTGCCTTTCGGGGTGGCCGGGGAGGCTCCGAGTGCCTTTTGGGGCGGCCGGGGAGGCTCCGAGTGCCTTTCGGGGTGGCCGGGCCGCCCCTGAGTGCCTTTCGGGGCTGCCGGGGAGGCTCCGAGTGCCTTTCGGGGTAGTTGGGCCGCCTCCGAGTGCCTTTGGGGGCGGCCGGGATGCATCCGAGTTCCTTTGTGGGTGGCCGTGGAGGCTCCGAGTGCCTTTCGGGGCGGCCGGGGAGGCTCCGAGTGCCTTTTGGGGTGGCCGAGCCGCCTCCGAGTGCCTTTCGGCGCGTCCGGTCAGGCTCCGAGTGCCTTTCGGGGCGGTCGGGCAGGCTCCGAGTGCCTTTCGGGGCGGCCGTGGAGTCTCCGAGTGCCTTTCGGGGCGGCCGGGAAGGCTCCGAGTGCCTTTGGGGGCAGTCGGGGAGGCTCCGAGTGCCTTTCAGAGTGGCCGGGGAGGCTCCGAGTGCCTGTCGGGGTGGCCGGGCAGGCTCCGAGTGCCTTTTCGGGGCGGCCGGGCAGGCTCCGAGTGCCTTTGTGGGCGGCCGTGGAGGCTCTGAGTGCCTTTCGGGGCGGCCGGGGATGCTCTGAGTGCCTTTCGGGGCGGTCGGGGAGGCTCCGAGTGCCTTTGGGGGCGGCCGGGGAGTCTCCGAGTGCCTTTCGGGGCAGCCGTGCCGCCTCCGAGTGCCTTTCGGGGCGGTCGTGGAGGCTCCGAGTGCGTTTCGGGGCGGCCCGGCCGCCTCCGAGTGCGTTTGTGGGCTGCCGGGGAGGCTCCGAGTGCCTTTCGGGGTGGCCGGGCCGCCTCCGAGTGCTTTTCGGGGCGGCCGGGCTGCATCCAAGTGCCTTTCGGGGCGGCCGTGGAGGCTCCGAGTGCCTTTGTGGGCGGCCGGGAAGGCTCCGAGTGCCTTTGGTGGTGCCCGGGGAGGCTCCGAGTGCCTTTCGGGCGGCCGGGGAGGCTCCGAGTGCCTTTCGGGGCGGCCGGGGAGGCTCCGAGTGGCTTTCGGGGAGGCCCGGCCGCCTCCGAGTGCCTTTCGGGGCGGCCGGGGAGGCTCCGAGTGCCTTTGGGGGCGGCCGGGGAGGCTCCGAGTGCCTGTCGGGGTGGCCGGGCCGGCTCTGAGTGCCTTTTCGGGGCGGCCGGGCAGGCTCCGAGTGCCTTTGTGGGCGGCCGTGGAGGCTCCGAGTGCCTTTCGGGGCGGCCGGGGAGGCTCCGAGTGCCTTTCGGGGCGGTCGGGGAGGCTCCGAGTGCGTTTGTGGGCGGCCGGGGAGTCTCCGAGTGCCTTTCGGGGCAGCCGTGGAGGCTCCGAGTGCCTTTTGGGGCGAGTGTGCAGACTCCGAGTGCCTTTCGGGGCGGCCGTGCCGCCTCCGAGTGCCTTTCGGGGCGGCCGGGGAGGCTCCGAGTGCCTTTCGGGGTGGCCGAGCCGCCTCCGAGTGCCTTTCGGCGCGTCCGGTCAGGCTCCGAGTGCCTTTCGGGGCGGTCGGGCAGGCTCCGAGTGCCTTTCGGGGCGGCCGTGGAGTCTCCGAGTGCCTTTGGGGGCGTCCGGGGAGGCTCGGAGTGCCTTTGGGGGCGGCTGTGCAGGCTCCGATTGCCTTTGGGGGCTGCCGGGCCGGCTCCGAGTGCCTTTGGGGGTCCCCGGGCAGGCTCCGAGTGCCTTTGGGGGCTGCCGGGCCGCCTCCGAGTGCCTTTGCGGGTGGCCAGGGAGGCTCCGAGTGCCTTTCGGGGCGGCCGGGGATGCTCCGAGTGCCTTTCGGGGTGGCCGTTCCCCCTCCGAATGCCTTTCGGGGCGGCTGGGCCCGTCCCAGTGCCTTTCGGGGCGGCCGGACCGGCTCCGAGTGGCTTTCGGGGCGGCCGGCGAGGCTCTAATTGCCTTTCCGGACTGCCAGGGAGGCTCCGAGTGCCTTTGGGGGCGGCCGGGGAGGCTCCGAGTGCCTTTCGGGGTGGCCGGGGAGGCTCCGAGTGCCTTTTGGGGCGGCCGGGGAGGCTCCGAGTGCCTTTCGGGGTGGCCGGGCCGCCCCTGAGTGCCTTTCGGGGCTGCCGGGGAGGCTCCGAGTGCCTTTCGGGGTAGTTGGGCCGCCTCCGAGTGCCTTTGGGGGCGGCCGGGATGCATCCGAGTTCCTTTGTGGGTGGCCGTGGAGGCTCCGAGTGCCTTTCGGGGCGGCCGGGGAGGCTCCGAGTGCCTTTTGGGGTGGCCGAGCCGCCTCCGAGTGCCTTTCGGCGCGTCCGGTCAGGCTCCGAGTGCCTTTCGGGGCGGTCGGGCAGGCTCCGAGTGCCTTTCGGGGCGGCCGTGGAGTCTCCGAGTGCCTTTCGGGGCGGCCGGGAAGGCTCCGAGTGCCTTTGGGGGCAGTCGGGGAGGCTCCGAGTGCCTTTCAGAGTGGCCGGGGAGGCTCCGAGTGCCTGTCGGGGTGGCCGGGCAGGCTCCGAGTGCCTTTCGGGGTGGCCGGGCCGCCTCTGAGTGCCTTTCGGGGCTGCCGGGGAGGCTCCGAGTGCCTTTCGGGGTAGCCGGGCCGCCTCCGAGTGCCTTTGGGGGCGGCCGGGATGCATCCAAGTGCCTTTGGGGGCGGCTGGGGAGGCTCCGAGTGCCTTTGGGGGCGGCCGTGGAGGCTCCGAGTGCCTTTGCGGGCGGCCGGGGAGGCTCCGAGTGCCTTTCGGGGTGGCCGGCCCGCTCCGAGTGCCTTTCGGGGTGGCCGGGGAGGCTCCGAGTGCCTTTTGGGGCGGCCGGGCCGGCCCCGAGTGCCTTTCGGGGCGGTCGGCCGCCTCCGAGTGCTTTTCGGGGCGGCCGGGAAGGCTCCGAGTGCCTTTGTGGGCGGCCGGGGAGGCTCCGAGTGCCTTTCGGGGCGGCCGGGGAGGCTCCGAGTGCCTTTCGGGGCATCCTAGAGGCTCCGAGTGCCTTTCGGGGTGGCCGGGCCACCTCCGAGTGCCTTTGTGGGCGGCCGAGCCGGCTCCGAATGCCTTTTGGGGTGGCCGGGGAGGCTCCGAGTGCCTTTCGGGGTGGCCGGGCCGCCTCTGAGTGCCTTTCGGGGCTGCCGGGGAGGCTCCGAGTGCCTTTCGGGGTAGCCGGTCCGCCTCCGAGTGCCTTTCGGGGCGGCCGCGGAGGCTCCGAGTGCCTTTCGGGGCGGCCGGGGATGCTCCGAGTGCCTTTCGGGGTGGCCGTTCCCCCTCCGAATGCCTTTCGGGGCGGCTGGGCCCGTCCCAGTGCCTTTCGGGGCGGCCGGACCGGCTCCGAGTGGCTTTCGGGGCGGCCGGCGAGGCTCTAATTGCCTTTCCGGACTGCCGGGGAGGCTCCGAGTGCCTTTGGGGGCGGCCGGGGAGGCTCCGAGTGCCTTTCGGGGTGGCCGGGGAGGCTCCGAGTGCCTTTTGGGGCGGCCGGGGAGGCTCCGAGTGCCTTTCGGGGTGGCCGGGCCGCCCCTGAGTGCCTTTCGGGGCTGCCGGGGAGGCTCCGAGTGCCTTTCGGGGTAGTTGGGCCGCCTCCGAGTGCCTTTGGGGGCGGCCGGGATGCATCCGAGTTCCTTTGTGGGTGGCCGTGGAGGCTCCGAGTGCCTTTCGGGGCGGCCGGGGAGGCTCCGAGTGCCTTTTGGGGTGGCCGAGCCGCCTCCGAGTGCCTTTCGGCGCGTCCGGTCAGGCTCCGAGTGCCTTTCGGGGCGGTCGGGCAGGCTCCGAGTGCCTTTCGGGGCGGCCGTGGAGTCTCCGAGTGCCTTTCGGGGCGGCCGGGAAGGCTCCGAGTGCCTTTGGGGGCAGTCGGGGAGGCTCCGAGTGCCTTTCAGAGTGGCCGTGGAGGCTCCGAGTGCCTGTCGGGGTGGCCGGGCAGGCTCCGAGTGCCTTTTCGGGGCGGCCGGGCAGGCTCCGAGTGCCTTTGGGGGCGGCCGGGGAGGCTCCGAGTGCCTTTCGGGGCGGCCGGGGATGCTCCGAGTGCCTTTGGGGGCGGCCGGGGAGTCTCCGAGTGCCTTTCGGGGCGGCCGTGGAGGCTCCGAGTGCCTTTGGGGGCGAGTGTGCAGGCTCCGAGTGCCTTTTTGGGCGGCCGTGCCGCCTCCGAGTGCCTTTCGGGGCGGTCGTGGAGGCTCCGAGTGCGTTTCGGGGCGGCCCGGCCGCCTCCGAGTGCGTTTGTGGGCTGCCGGGGAGGCTCCGAGTGCCTTTCGGGGTGGCCGGGCCGCCTCCGAGTGCTTTTCGGGGCGGCCGGGCTGCATCCAAGTGCCTTTGGGGGCGGCCGTGCCGCCTCCGAGTGCCTTTGTGGGCGGCCGGGAAGGCTCCGAGTGCCTTTGGTGGTGCCCGGGGAGGCTCCGAGTGCCTTTCGGGCGGCCGGGGAGGCTCCGAGTGCCTTTCGGGGCGGCCGGGGAGGCTCCGAGTGGCTTTCGGGGAGGCCCGGCCGCCTCCGAGTGCCTTTCGGGGCGGCCGGGGAGGCTCCGAGTGCCTTTGGGGGCGGCCGGGGAGGCTCCGAGTGCCTGTCGGGGTGGCCGGGCCGGCTCCGAGTGCCTTTTCGGGGCGGCCGGGCAGGCTCCGAGTGCCTTTGTGGGCGGCCGTGGAGGCTCCGAGTGCCTTTCGGGGCGGCCGGGGAGGCTCCGAGTGCCTTTCGGGGCGGTCGGGGAGGCTCCGAGTGCCTTTGTGGGCGGCCGGGGAGTCTCCGAGTGCCTTTCGGGGCAGCCGTGGAGGCTCCGAGTGCCTTTTGGGGCGAGTGTGCAGACTCCGAGTGCCTTTTGGGGCGGCCGTGCCGCCTCCGAGTGCCTTTCGGGGCGGCCGGGGAGGCTCCGAGTGCCTTTCGGGGTGGCCGAGCCGCCTCCGAGTGCCTTTCGGCGCGTCCGGTCAGGCTCCGAGTGCCTTTCGGGGCGGTCGGGCAGGCTCCGAGTGCCTTTCGGGGCGGCCGTGGAGTCTCCGAGTGCCTTTGGGGGCGTCCGGGGAGGCTCGGAGTGCCTTTGGGGGCGGCTGTGCAGGCTCCGATTGCCTTTGGGGGCTGCCGGGCCGGCTCCGAGTGCCTTTGGGGGTCCCCGGGGAGGCTCCGAGTGCCTTTGGGGGCTGCCGGGCCGGCTCCGAGTGCCTTTGCGGGTGGCCGGGCAGGCTCCGAGTGCCTTTCGGGGCGGCCGGGGATGCTCCGAGTGCCTTTCGGGGTGGCCGTTCCCCCTCCGAATGCCTTTCGGGGCGGCTGGGCCCGTCCCAGTGCCTTTCGGGGCGGCCGGACCGGCTCCGAGTGGCTTTCGGGGCGGCCGGCGAGGCTCTAATTGCCTTTCCGGACTGCCGGGGAGGCTCCGAGTGCCTTTGGGGGCGGCCGGGGAGGCTCCGAGTGCCTTTCGGGGTGGCCGGGGAGGCTCCGAGTGCCTTTTGGGGCGGCCGGGGAGGCTCCGAGTGCCTTTCGGGGTGGCCGGGCCGCCCCTGAGTGCCTTTCGGGGCGGCCGGGGAGGCTCCGAGTGCCTTTCGGGGTAGTTGGGCCGCCTCCGAGTGCCTTTGGGGGCGGCCGGGATGCATCCGAGTTCCTTTGTGGGTGGCCGTGGAGGCTCCGAGTGCCTTTCGGGGCGGCCGGGGAGGCTCCGAGTGCCTTTTGGGGTGGCCGAGCCGCCTCCGAGTGCCTTTCGGCGCGTCCGGTCAGGCTCCGAGTGCCTTTCGGGGCGGTCGGGCAGGCTCCGAGTGCCTTTCGGGGCGGCCGTGGAGTCTCCGAGTGCCTTTCGGGGCGGCCGGGAAGGCTCCGAGTGCCTTTGGGGGCAGTCGGGGAGGCTCCGAGTGCCTTTCAGAGTGGCCGGGGAGGCTCCGAGTGCCTTTCAGAGTGGCCGGGCAGGCTCCGAGTGCCTTTTCGGGGTGGCCGGGCCGCCTCTGAGTGCCTTTCGGGGCTGCCGGGGAGGCTCCGAGTGCCTTTCGGGGTAGCCGGGCCGCCTCCGAGTGCCTTTGGGGGCGGCCGGGATGCATCCAAGTGCCTTTCGGGGTGGCTGTGGAGGCTCCTAGTGCCTTTCGGGGCGGTCGGGCAGGCTCCGAGTGCCTTTCGGGGTGGCCGGGCCGCCTCCGAGTGCTTTTCGGGGCGGCCGGGCTGCATCCAAGTGCCTTTGGGGGCGGCTGGGGAGGCTCCGAGTGCCTTTGGGGGCGGCCGTGGAGGCTCCGAGTGCCTTTGCGGGCGGCCGGGGAGGCTCCGAGTGCCTTTGGGGGCAGTCGGGGAGGCTCCGAGTGCCTTTCGGGGCGGCCGTGGAGTCTCCGAGTGCCTTTCGTGGCAGCCGTGGAGGCTCCGAGTGCCTTTGGGGGCGAGTGTGCAGGCTCCGAGTGCCTTTTTGGGCGGCCGTGCCGCCTCCGAGTGCCTTTCGGGGCGGCCGGGGAGGCTCCGAGTGCCTTTCGGGGTGGCCGAGCCGCCTCCGAGTGCCTTTCGGCGCGTCCGGTCAGGCTCCGAGTGCCTTTCGGCGCGGCCGGTGAGGCTCCGAGTGCCTTTCGGTGTGGCCGGGGAGGCTCCGAGTGCCTGTCGGGGTGGCCGGGCAGGCTCCGAGTGCCTTTTCGGGCGGTCGGACAGGCTCCGACTGCCTTTGTGGGCGGCCGTGGAGGCTCCGAGTGCCTTTCGGGGCGGCCTGGCCGCCTCCGAGTGCCTTTGGGGGCGGCCGTGGAGGCTCCGAGTGCCTTTGGGGGCGGCCGTGGAGGCTCCGAGTGCCTTTGTGGGCGGCCGGGCCGGCTCCGAGTGCCTTTCGGGGTGGCCGGCCCGCTCCGAGTGCCTTTCGGGGTGGCCGGGGAGGCTCCGAGTGCCTTTTGGGGCGGCCGGGCCGGCCCCGAGTGCCTTTCGGGGCGGTCGGCCGCCTCCGAGTGCTTTTCGGGGCGGCCGGGAAGGCTCCGAGTGCCTTTGTGGGCGGCCGGGGAGGCTCCGAGTGCCTTTCGGGGCGGCCGGGGAGGCTCCGAGTGCCTTTCGGGGCATCCTAGAGGCTCCGAGTGCCTTTCGGGGTGGCCGGGCCACCTCCGAGTGCCTTTGTGGGCGGCCGAGCCGGCTCCGAATGCCTTTTGGGGTGGCCGGGGAGGCTCCGAGTGCCTTTCGGGGTGGCCGGGCCGCCTCTGAGTGCCTTTCGGGGCTGCCGGGGAGGCTCCGAGTGCCTTTCGGGGTAGCCGGTCCGCCTCCGAGTGCCTTTGTGGGCGGCCGGGGAGGCTCCAAGTGCCTTTGTGGTCGGCCGTGCCGCCTCCGAGTGCCTTTCGAGGCGTCCGGGGAGGCTCCGAGTGCCTTTCGGGGTGGCCGGGCCGCCTCCGAGTGCCTTTCGGGGCGGCCGCGGAGGCTCCGAGTGCCTTTGTGGGCGGCTGTGGAGGCTCCGAGTGCCTTTCGGGGCGGTCGGGGAGGCTCCGAGTGCCTTTGTGGGCGGCCGGGGAGTCTCCGAGTGCCTTTCGGGGCAGCCGTGGAGGCTCCGAGTGCCTTTTGGGGCGAGTGTGCAGGCTCCGAGTGCCTTTTGGGGCGGCCGTGCCGCCTCCGAGTGCCTTTCGGGGCGGCCGGGGAGGCTCCGAGTGCCTTTCGGGGTGGCCGAGCCGCCTCCGAGTGCCTTTCGGCGCGTCCGGTCAGGCTCCGAGTGCCTTTCGGGGCGGTCGGGCAGGCTCCGAGTGCCTTTCGGGGCGGCCGTGGAGTCTCCGAGTGCCTTTCGGGGCGGCCGGGGATGCTCCGAGTGCCTTTCGGGGTGGCCGTTCCCCCTCCGAATGCCTTTCGGGGCGGCTGGGCTCGTCCCTGTGCCTTTCGGGGCGGCCGGACCGGCTCCGAGTGGCTTTCGGGGCGGCCGGCGGGGCTCTAATTGCCTTTCCGGACTGCCGGGGAGGCTCCGAGTGCCTTTGGGGGCGGCCGGGGAGGCTCCGAGTGCCTTTCGGGGTGGCCGGGGAGGCTCCGAGTGCCTTTGGGGGCGGCCGGGGAGGCTCCGAGTGCCTTTTGGGGCGGCCGGGGAGGCTCCGAGTGCCTTTCGGGGTGGCCGGGCCGCCCCTGAGTGCCTTTCGGGGCTGCCGGGGAGGCTCCGAGTGCCTTTCGGGGTAGTTGGGCCGCCTCCGAGTGCCTTTGGGGGCGGCCGGGATGCATCCGAGTTCCTTTGTGGGTGGCCGTGGAGGCTCCGAGTGCCTTTCGGGGCGGCCGGGGAGGCTCCGAGTGCCTTTTGGGGTGGCCGAGCCGCCTCCGAGTGCCTTTCGGCGCGTCCGGTCAGGCTCCGAGTGCCTTTCGGGGCGGTCGGGCAGGCTCCGAGTGCCTTTCGGGGCGGCCGTGGAGTCTCCGAGTGCCTTTGGGGGCAGTCGGGGAGGCTCCGAGTGCCTTTGGGGGCAGTCGGGGAGGCTCCGAGTGCCTTTCAGAGTGGCCGGGGAGGCTCCGAGTGCCTTTCGGGGTGGCCGGGCCACCTCCGAGTGCTTTTCGGGGCGGCCGGGATGCATCCAAGTGCCTTTGGGGGCGGCCGTGGAGGCTCCGAGTGCCTTTGTGGGCGGCCGGGGAGGCTCCGAGTGCCTTTGGTGGTGCCCGGGGAGGCTCCGAGTGCCTTTCGGGCGGCCGGGGAGGCTCCGAGTGCCTTTCGGGGCGGCCGGGGAGGCTCCGAGTGGCTTTCGGGGAGGCCCGGCCGCCTCCGAGTGCCTTTCGGGGCGGCCGGGGAGGCTCCGAGTGCCTTTCAGAGCGGCCGGGGAGGCTCCGAGTGCCTGTCGGGGTGGCCGGGGAGGCTCCGAGTGCCTTTTCGGGGCGGCCGGGCAGGCTCCGAGTGCCTTTGTGGGCGGCTGTGGAGGCTCCGAGTGCCTTTCGGGGCGGCCGGGGAGGCTCCGAGTGCCTTTCGGGGCGGTCGGGGAGGCTCCGAGTGCCTTTGTGGGCGGCCGGGGAGTCTCCGAGTGCCTTTCGGGGCAGCCGTGGAGGCTCCGAGTGCCTTTCGGGGCGAGTGTGCAGGCTCCGAGTGCCTTTTGGGGCGGCCGTGCCGCCTCCGAGTGCCTTTCGGGGCGGCCGGGGAGGCTCCGAGTGCCTTTCGGGGTGGCCGAGCCGCCTCCGAGTGCCTTTCGGCGCGTCCGGTCAGGCTCCGAGTGCCTTTCGGGGCGGTCGGGCAGGCTCCGAGTGCCTTTCGGGGCGGCCGTGGAGTCTCCGAGTGCCTTTCGGGGCGGCCGGGGATGCTCCGAGTGCCTTTCAGGGTGGCCGTTCCCCCTCCGAATGCCTTTCGGGGCGGCTGGGCTCGTCCCTGTGCCTTTCGGGGCGGCCGGACCGGCTCCGAGTGGCTTTCGGGGCGGCCGGCGAGGCTCTAATTGCCTTTCCGGACTGCCGGGGAGGCTCCGAGTGCCTTTGGGGGCGGCCGGGGAGGCTCCGAGTGCCTTTCGGGGTGGCCGGGGAGGCTCCGAGTGCCTTTCGGGGTAGCCGGTCCGCCTCCGAGTGCCTTTGTGGGCGGCCGGGGAGGCTCCAAGTGCCTTTGTGGTCGGCCGTGCCGCCTCCGAGTGCCTTTCGAGGCGTCCGGGGAGGCTCCGAGTGCCTTTCGGGGTGGCCGGGCCGCCTCCGAGTGCCTTTCGGGGCGGCCGCGGAGGCTCCGAGTGCCTTTGGGGGCGGCCGGGGATGCTCCGAGTGCCTTTCGGGGTGGCCGTTCCCCCTCCGAATGCCTTTCGGGGCGGCTGGGCCCGTCCCAGTGCCTTTCGGGGCGGCCGGACCGGCTCCGAGTGGCTTTCGGGGCGGCCGGCGAGGCTCTAATTGCCTTTCCGGACTGCCGGGGAGGCTCCGAGTGCCTTTGGGGGCGGCCGGGGAGGCTCCGAGTGCCTTTCGGGGTGGCCGGGGAGGCTCCGAGTGCCTTTTGGGGCGGCCGGGGAGGCTCCGAGTGCCTTTCGGGGTGGCCGGGCCGCCCCTGAGTGCCTTTCGGGGCTGCCGGGGAGGCTCCGAGTGCCTTTCGGGGTAGTTGGGCCGCCTCCGAGTGCCTTTGGGGGCGGCCGGGATGCATCCGAGTTCCTTTGTGGGTGGCCGTGGAGGCTCCGAGTGCCTTTCGGGGCGGCCGGGGAGGCTCCGAGTGCCTTTTGGGGTGGCCGAGCCGCCTCCGAGTGCCTTTCGGCGCGTCCGGTCAGGCTCCGAGTGCCTTTCGGGGCGGTCGGGCAGGCTCCGAGTGCCTTTCGGGGCGGCCGTGGAGTCTCCGAGTGCCTTTCGGGGCGGCCGGGAAGGCTCCGAGTGCCTTTGGGGGCAGTCGGGGAGGCTCCGAGTGCCTTTCAGAGTGGCCGGGGAGGCTCCGAGTGCCTTTCGGGGTGGCCGGGCCACCTCCGAGTGCTTTTCGGGGCGGCCGGGATGCATCCAAGTGCCTTTGGGGGCGGCCGTGGAGGCTCCGAGTGCCTTTGTGGGCGGCCGGGGAGGCTCCGAGTGCCTTTGGTGGTGCCCGGGGAGGCTCCGAGTGCCTTTCGGGCGGCCGGGGAGGCTCCGAGTGCCTTTCGGGGCGGCCGGGGAGGCTCCGAGTGGCTTTCAGGGAGGCCCGGCCGCCTCCGAGTGCCTTTCGGGGCGGCCGGGGAGGCTCCGAGTGCCTTTTCGGGGCGGCCGGGCAGGCTCCGAGTGCCTTTGTGGGCGGCTGTGGAGGCTCCGAGTGCCTTTCGGGGCGGCCGGGGAGGCTCCGAGTGCCTTTCGGGGCGGTCGGGGAGGCTCCGAGTGCCTTTGGGGGCGGCCGGGGAGTCTCCGAGTGCCTTTCGGGGCAGCCGTGGAGGCTCCGAGTGCCTTTGGGGGCGAGTGTGCAGGCTCCGAGTGCCTTTTTGGGCGGCCGTGCCGCCTCCGAGTGCCTTTCGGGGCGGCCGGGGAGGCTCCGAGTGCCTTTCGGGGTGGCCGAGCCGCCTCCGAGTGCCTTTCGGCGCGTCCGGTCAGGCTCCGAGTGCCTTTCGGGGCGGTCGGGCAGGCTCCGAGTGCCTTTCGGGGCGGCCGTGGAGTCTCCGAGTGCCTTTCGGGGCGGCCGGGGATGCTCCGAGTGCCTTTCAGGGTGGCCGTTCCCCCTCCGAATGCCTTTCGGGGCGGCTGGGCTCGTCCCTGTGCCTTTCGGGGCGGCCGGACCGGCTCCGAGTGGCTTTCGGGGCGGCCGGCGAGGCTCTAATTGCCTTTCCGGACTGCCGGGGAGGCTCCGAGTGCCTTTGGGGGCGGCCGGGGAGGCTCCGAGTGCCTTTCGGGGTGGCCGGGGAGGCTCCGAGTGCCTTTGGGGGCGGCCGGGGAGGCTCCGAGTGCCTTTTGGGGCGGCCGGGGAGGCTCCGAGTGCCTTTCGGGGTGGCCGGGCCGCCCCTGAGTGCCTTTCGGGGCTGCCGGGGAGGCTCCGAGTGCCTTTCGGGGTAGTTGGGCCGCCTCCGAGTGCCTTTGGGGGCGGCCGGGATGCATCCGAGTTCCTTTGTGGGTGGCCGTGGAGGCTCCGAGTGCCTTTCGGGGCGGCCGGGGAGGCTCCGAGTGCCTTTTGGGGTGGCCGAGCCGCCTCCGAGTGCCTTTCGGCGCGTCCGGTCAGGCTCCGAGTGCCTTTCGGGGCGGCCGTGGAGTCTCCGAGTGCCTTTCGGGGCGGCCGGGGATGCTCCGAGTGCCTTTCGGGGCGGTCGGGGAGGCTCCGAGTGCCTTTGGGAGCGGCCGGGGAGGCTCCGAGTGCCTTTCGGGGCGGTCGGGGAGGCTCCGAGTGCCTTTGGGGGCGAGTGTGCAGACTCCGAGTGCCTTTTGGGGCGGCCGTGCCGCCTCCGAGTGCCTTTCGGGGCGGCCGTGGAGGCTCCGAGTGCCTTTCGGGGTGGCCGAGCCGCCTCCGAGTGCCTTTCGGCGCGTCCGGTCAGGCTCCGAGTGCCTTTCGGGGCGGTCGGGCAGGCTCCGAGTGCCTTTCGGGGCGGCCGTGGAGTCTCCGAGTGCCTTTCGGGGCGGCCATGGAGGCTCGGAGTGCCTTTGGGGGCGGCTGTGCAGGCTCCGATTGCCTTTGGGGGCTGCCGGGCCGGCTCCGAGTGCCTTTGGGGGTCCCCGGGCAGGCTCCGATTGCCTTTGGGGGCTGCCGGGCCGGCTCCGAGTGCCTTTGCGGGTGGCCGGGGAGGCTCCGAGTGCCTTTCGGGGCGGCCGGGGATGCTCCGAGTGCCTTTCGGGGTGGCCGTTCCCCCTCCGAATGCCTTTCGGGGCGGCTGGGCCCGTCCCAGTGCCTTTCGGGGCGGCCGGACCGGCTCCGAGTGGCTTTCGGGGCGGCTGGCGAGGCTCTAATTGCCTTTTGGGACTGCCGGGGAGGCTCCGAGTGCCTTTGGGGGCGGCCGGGGAGGCTCCGAGTGCCTTTCGGGGTGGCCGGGGAGGCTCCGAGTGCCTTTTGGGGCGGCCGGGGAGGCTCCGAGTGCCTTTCGGGGTGGCCGGGCCGCCTCTGAGTGCCTTTCAGGGCTGCCGGGGAGGCTCCGAGTGCCTTTCGGGGTAGTTGGGCCGCCTCCGAGTGCCTTTGGGGGCGGCCGGGATGCATCCGAGTTCCTTTGTGGGTGGCCGTGGAGGCTCCGAGTGCCTTTCGGGGCGGCCGGGAAGGCTCCGAGTGCCTTTCGGGGCGGCCGGGAAGGCTCCGAGTGCCTTTCGGGGCGGCCGGGCAGGCTCCGAGTGGCTTTCGGGGAGGCCCGGCCGCCTCTGAGTGCCTTTGTGGGCGGCCGGGGAGGCTCCGAGTGCCTTTGGGGGCGGCCGTGCAGGCTCCGAGTGCCTTTGTGAGCGGCCGTGGAGGCTCCGATTGCCTTTGGGGGCGGCCGGGGAGGCTCCGAGTGCCTTTCGGGGTGGCCGGGGAGTCTCCGAGTGCCTTTCGGGGTTCTCGGGGAGGCTCCGAGTGCCTTTCGGGGCATCCGGGGAGGCTCCGAGTGCCTTTGAGGGTCGCCGGGCAGGCTACGAGTGCCTTTCGGGGTGGCCGGGGAGGCTCCGAGTGCCTTTTGGGGGTGGCCGGGCAGGCTCCGAGTGTCTTTTCGGGCGGTCGGGCAGGCTCCGAGTGCCTTTGTGGGCGGCTAGGCCGGGTCCGAGGGCCTTTCGGGGCGGCCTGGCCGCCTCCGAGTGCATTTCGGGGCGGTCGGGGAGGCTCCGAGTGCCTTTGTGGGCGGCCGGGTAGGCTCTGAGTGCCTTTGTGGGCGGCCGGGCCGGCTCCGAGTGCCTTTCAGGGCGGCCATGGAGGCTCCGAGTGCCTTTCGGGGTAGCCGGGGCGCTTCCGAGTGCCTTTGGGGGCGGCTGGGGAGGCTCTGAGTGCCTTTCGTGGCGGCCTGGCCGCCTTCGAGTGCATTTCGGGGCAGCCAGGGAGGCTCCCAGTGCCTTTGTGGGCGGCCGGGTAGGCTCCGAGTGCCTTTTGGGGTGGCCGGGGAGGCTCCGAGTGCGTTTTGGGGCGGCCGGGGAGGCTCCGAGTGGCTTTCGGGGAGGTCCAGCCGCCTCTGAGTGCCTTTGGGGGCGTCCGGGGAGGCTCCGAGTGCCTTTCGGGGCGGCCGGGAAGGCTCCGAGTGCCTTTCGGGGCGGCCGTGGAGGCTCCGAGTGCCTTTGGGGGCGGCCGGGGATGCTCCGAGTGCCTTTCGGGGTGGCCGTTCCCCCTCCGAATGCCTTTCGGGGCGGCTGGGCCCGTCCCAGTGCCTTTCGGGGCGGCCGGACCGGCTCCGAGTGGCTTTCGGGGCGGCCGGCGAGGCTCTAATTGCCTTTCCGGACTGCCGGGGAGGCTCCGAGTGCCTTTGGGGGCGGCCGGGGAGGCTCCGAGTGCCTTTCGGGGTGGCCGGGGAGGCTCCGAGTGCCTTTTGGGGCGGCCGGGGAGGCTCCGAGTGCCTTTCGGGGTGGCCGGGCCGCCCCTGAGTGCCTTTCGGGGCTGCCGGGGAGGCTCCGAGTGCCTTTCGGGGTAGTTGGGCCGCCTCCGAGTGCCTTTGGGGGCGGCCGGGATGCATCCGAGTTCCTTTGTGGGTGGCCGTGGAGGCTCCGAGTGCCTTTCGGGGCGGCCGGGGAGGCTCCGAGTGCCTTTTGGGGTGGCCGAGCCGCCTCCGAGTGCCTTTCGGCGCGTCCGGTCAGGCTCCGAGTGCCTTTCGGGGCGGTCGGGCAGGCTCCGAGTGCCTTTCGGGGCGGCCGTGGAGTCTCCGAGTGCCTTTCGGGGCGGCCGGGAAGGCTCTGAGTGCCTTTGGGGGCAGTCGGGGAGGCTCCGAGTGCCTTTCAGAGTGGCCGGGGAGGCTCCGAGTGCCTGTCGGGGTGGCCGGGCAGGCTCCGAGTGCCTTTTCGGGGCGGCCGGGCAGGCTCCGAGTGCCTTTGTGGGCGGCCGTGGAGGCTCTGAGTGCCTTTCGGGGCGGCCGGGGATGCTCCGAGTGCCTTTCGGGGCGGTCGGGGAGGCTCCGAGTGCCTTTGGGGGCGGCCGGGGAGTCTCCGAGTGCCTTTCGGGGCAGCCGTGGAGGCTCCGAGTGCCTTTGGGGGCGAGTGTGCAGGCTCCGAGTGCCTTTTTGGGCGGCCGTGCCGCCTCCGAGTGCCTTTCGGGGCGGTCGTGGAGGCTCCGAGTGCGTTTCGGGGCGGCCCGGCCGCCTCCGAGTGCATTTGTGGGCTGCCGGGGAGGCTCCGAGTGCCTTTCGGGGTGGCCGGGCCGCCTCCGAGTGCTTTTCGGGGCGGCCGGGCTGCATCCAAGTGCCTTTGGGGGCGGCCGTGGAGGCTCCGAGTGCCTTTGGGGGCGGCCGGGAAGGCTCCGAGTGCCTTTGGTGGTGCCCGGGGAGGCTCCGAGTGCCTTTCGGGCGGCCGGGGAGGCTCCGAGTGCCTTTCGGGGCGGCCGGGGAGGCTCCGAGTGGCTTTCGGGGAGGCCCGGCCGCCTCCGAGTGCCTTTCGGGGCGGCCGGGGAGGCTCCGAGTGCCTTTCAGGGCGGCCGGGGAGGCTCCGAGTGCCTGTCGGGGTGGCCGGGCCGGCTCCGAGTGCCTTTTCGGGGCGGCCGGGCAGGCTCCGAGTGCCTTTGTGGGCGGCCGTGGAGGCTCCGAGTGCCTTTCGGGGCGGCCGGGGAGGCTCCGAGTGCCTTTCGGGGCGGTCGGGGAGGCTCCGAGTGCGTTTGTGGGCGGCCGGGGAGTCTCCGAGTGCCTTTCGGGGCAGCCGTGGAGGCTCCGAGTGCCTTTTGGGGCGAGTGTGCAGGCTCCGAGTGCCTTTTGGGGCGGCCGAGCCGCCTCCGAGTGCCTTTCGGGGCGGCCGGGGAGGCTCCGAGTGCCTTTCGGGGCAGCCGTGGAGGCTCCGAGTGCCTTTTGGGGCGAGTGTGCAGGCTCCGAGTGCCTTTTGGGGCGGCCGAGCCGCCTCCGAGTGCCTTTCGGCGCGTCCGGTCAGGCTCCGAGTGCCTTTCGGGGCGGCCGTGGAGTCTCCGAGTGCCTTTCGGGGCGGCCGGGGAGGCTCGGAGTGCCTTTGGGGGCGGCTGTGCAGGCTCCGATTGCCTTTGGGGGCTGCCGGGCCGGCTCCGAGTGCCTTTGGGGGTCCCCGGGCAGGCTCCGATTGCCTTTGGGGGCTGCCGGGCCGCCTCCGAGTGCCTTTGCGGGTGGCCGGGGAGGCTCCGAGTGCCTTTCGGGGCGGCCGGGGATGCTCCGAGTGCCTTTCGGGGTGGCCGTTCCCCCTCCGAATGCCTTTCGGGGCGGCTGGGCCCGTCCCAGTGCCTTTCGGGGCGGCCGGACCGGCTCCGAGTGGCTTTCGGGGCGGCCGGCGAGGCTCTAATTGCCTTTCCGGACTGCCAGGGAGGCTCCGAGTGCCTTTGGGGGCGGCCGGGGAGGCTCCGAGTGCCTTTCGGGGTGGCCGGGGAGGCTCCGAGTGCCTTTTGGGGCGGCCGGGGAGGCTCCGAGTGCCTTTCGGGGTGGCCGGGCCGCCCCTGAGTGCCTTTCGGGGCTGCCGGGGAGGCTCCGAGTGCCTTTCGGGGTAGTTGGGCCGCCTCCGAGTGCCTTTGGGGGCGGCCGGGATGCATCCGAGTTCCTTTGTGGGTGGCCGTGGAGGCTCCGAGTGCCTTTCGGGGCGGCCGGGGAGGCTCCGAGTGCCTTTTGGGGTGGCCGAGCCGCCTCCGAGTGCCTTTCGGCGCGTCCGGTCAGGCTCCGAGTGCCTTTCGGGGCGGTCGGGCAGGCTCCGAGTGCCTTTCGGGGCGGCCGTGGAGTCTCCGAGTGCCTTTCGGGGCGGCCGGGAAGGCTCCGAGTGCCTTTGGGGGCAGTCGGGGAGGCTCCGAGTGCCTTTCAGAGTGGCCGGGGAGGCTCCGAGTGCCTGTCGGGGTGGCCGGGCCACCTCCGAGTGCTTTTCGGGGTGGCCGGGCTGCATCCGAGTGCGTTTGTGGGCGGCCGTGGAGGCTCCGAGTGCCTTTGTGGGCGGCCGGGAAGGCTCCGAGTGCCTTTGGTGGTGCCCGGGGAGGCTCCGAGTGCCTTTCGGGCGGCCGGGGAGGCTCCGAGTGCCTTTCGGGGCGGCCGGGCAGGCTCCGAGTGGCTTTCGGGGAGGCCCGGCCGCCTCCGAGTGCCTTTCGGGGCGGCCGGGGAGGCTCCGAGTGCCTTTCAGAGCGGCCGGGGAGGCTCCGAGTGCCTGTCGGGGTGGCCGGGGAGGCTCCGAGTGCCTTTTCGGGGCGGCCGGGCAGGCTCCGAGTGCCTTTGTGGGCGGCTGTGGAGGCTCCGAGTGCCTTTCGGGGTGGCCGGGGAGGCTCCGAGTGCCTTTCGGGGCGGTCGGGGAGGCTCCGAGTGCCTTTGTGGGCGGCCGGGGAGTCTCCGAGTGCCTTTCGGGGCAGCCGTGGAGGCTCCGAGTGCCTTTTGGGGCGAGTGTGCAGGCTCCGAGTGCCTTTTGGGGCGGCCGTGCCGCCTCCGAGTGCCTTTCGGGGCGGCCGGGGAGGCTCCGAGTGCCTTTCGGGGTGGCCGAGCCGCCTCCGAGTGCCTTTCGGCGCGTCCGGTCAGGCTCCGAGTGCCTTTCGGGGCGGTCGGGCAGGCTCCGAGTGCCTTTCGGGGCGGCCGTGGAGTCTCCGAGTGCCTTTCGGGGCGGCCGGGGATGCTCCGAGTGCCTTTCGGGGTGGCCGTTCCCCCTCCGAATGCCTTTCGGGGCGGCTGGGCTCGTCCCTGTGCCTTTCGGGGCGGCCGGACCGGCTCCGAGTGGCTTTCGGGGCGGCCGGCGGGGCTCTAATTGCCTTTCCGGACTGCCGGGGAGGCTCCGAGTGCCTTTGGGGGCGGCCGGGGAGGCTCCGAGTGCCTTTCGGGGTGGCCGGGGAGGCTCCGAGTGCCTTTGGGGGCGGCCGGGGAGGCTCCGAGTGCCTTTCGGGGCGGCCGGGGAGGCTCCGAGTGCCTTTCGGGGTGGCCGGGCCGCCCCTGAGTGCCTTTCGGGGCTGCCGGGGAGGCTCCGAGTGCCTTTCGGGGTAGTTGGGCCGCCTCCGAGTGCCTTTGGGGGCGGCCGGGATGCATCCGAGTTCCTTTGTGGGTGGCCGTGGAGGCTCCGAGTGCCTTTCGGGGCGGCCGGGGAGGCTCCGAGTTCCTTTTGGGGTGGCCGAGCCGCCTCCGAGTGCCTTTTGGCGCGTCCGGTCAGGCTCCGAGTGCCTTTCGGGGCGGCCGTGGAGTCTCCGAGTGCCTTTCGGGGCGGCCGGGAAGGCTCCGAGTGCCTTTGGGGGCAGTCGGGGAGGCTCCGAGTGCCTTTCAGAGTGGCCGGGGAGGCTCCGAGTGCCTGTCGGGGTGGCCGGGCAGGCTCCGAGTGCCTTTTCGGGGCGGCCGGGCAGGCTCCGAGTGCCTTTGTGGGCGGCCGTGGAGGCTCTGAGTGCCTTTCGGGGCGGCCGGGGATGCTCCGAGTGCCTTTCGGGGCGGTCGGGGAGGCTCCGAGTGCCTTTGGGGGCGGCCGGGGAGTCTCCGAGTGCCTTTCGGGGCAGCCGTGGAGGCTCCGAGTGCCTTTGGGGGCGAGTGTGCAGGCTCCGAGTGCCTTTTTGGGCGGCCGTGCCGCCTCCGAGTGCCTTTCGGGGCGGCCGTGGAGGCTCCGAGTGCCTTTCGGGGTGGCCGAGCCGCCTCCGAGTGCCTTTCGGCGCGTCCGGTCAGGCTCCGAGTGCCTTTCGGGGCGGTCGGGCAGGCTCCGAGTGCCTTTCGGGGCGGCCGTGGAGTCTCCGAGTGCCTTTCGGGGCGGCCATGGAGGCTCGGAGTGCCTTTGGGGGCGGCTGTGCAGGCTCCGATTGCCTTTGGGGGCTGCCGGGCCGGCTCCGAGTGCCTTTGGGGGTCCCCGGGGAGGCTCCGAGTGCCTTTCGGGGCTGCCGGGCCGCCTCCGAGTGCCTTTGCGGGTGGCCGGGGAGGCTCCGAGTGCCTTTCGGGGCGGCCGGGGATGCTCCGAGTGCCTTTCGGGGTGGCCGTTCCCCCTCCGAATGCCTTTCGGGGCGGCTGGGCCCGTCCCAGTGCCTTTCGGGGCGGCCGGACCGGCTCCGAGTGGCTTTCGGGGCGGCTGGCGAGGCTCTAATTGCCTTTTGGGACTGCCGGGGAGGCTCCGAGTGCCTTTAGGGGCGGCCGGGGAGGCTCCGAGTGCCTTTCGGGGTGGCCGGGGAGGCTCCGAGTGCCTTTTGGGGCGGCCGGGGAGGCTCCGAGTGCCTTTCGGGGTGGCCGGGCCGCCTCTGAGTGCCTTTCAGGGCTGCCGGGGAGGCTCCGAGTGCCTTTCGGGGTAGTTGGGCCGCCTCCGAGTGCCTTTGGGGGCGGCCGGGATGCATCCGAGTTCCTTTGTGGGTGGCCGTGGAGGCTCCGAGTGCCTTTCGGGGCGGCCGGGAAGGCTCCGAGTGCCTTTCGGGGCGGCCGGGCAGGCTCCGAGTGGCTTTCGGGGAGGCCCGGCCGCCTCTGAGTGCCTTTGTGGGCGGCCGGGGAGGCTCCGAGTGCCTTTGGGGGCGGCCGTGCAGGCTCCGAGTGCCTTTGTGAGCGGCCGTGGAGGCTCCGATTGCCTTTGGGGGCGGCCGGGGAGGCTCCGAGTGCCTTTCGGGGTGGCCGGGGAGTCTCCGAGTGCCTTTCGGGGTGGCCGGGGAGGCTCCGAGTGCCTTTCGGGGCGGCCGGGGAGGCTCCGAGTGGCTTTCGGGGAGGCCCGGCCGCCTCCGAGTGCCTTTCGGGGCGGCCGGGGAGGCTCCGAGTGCCTTTTCGGGGCGGCCGGGCAGGCTCCGAGTGCCTTTGTGGGCGGCTGTGGAGGCTCCGAGTGCCTTTCGGGGCGGCCGGGGAGGCTCCGAGTGCCTTTCGGGGCGGTCGGGGAGGCTCCGAGTGCCTTTGTGGGCGGCCGGGGAGTCTCCGAGTGCCTTTCGGGGCAGCCGTGGAGGCTCCGAGTGCCTTTCGGGGCGAGTGTGCAGGCTCCGAGTGCCTTTTGGGGCGGCCGTGCCGCCTCCGAGTGCCTTTCGGGGCGGCCGGGGAGGCTCCGAGTGCCTTTCGGGGTGGCCGAGCCGCCTCCGAGTGCCTTTCGGCGCGTCCGGTCAGGCTCCGAGTGCCTTTCGGGGCGGTCGGGCAGGCTCCGAGTGCCTTTCGGGGCGGCCGTGGAGTCTCCGAGTGCCTTTCGGGGCGGCCGGGGATGCTCCGAGTGCCTTTCAGGGTGGCCGTTCCCCCTCCGAATGCCTTTCGGGGCGGCTGGGCTCGTCCCTGTGCCTTTCGGGGCGGCCGGACCGGCTCCGAGTGGCTTTCGGGGCGGCCGGCGAGGCTCTAATTGCCTTTCCGGACTGCCGGGGAGGCTCCGAGTGCCTTTGGGGGCGGCCGGGGAGGCTCCGAGTGCCTTTCGGGGTGGCCGGGGAGGCTCCGAGTGCCTTTGGGGGCGGCCGGGGAGGCTCCGAGTGCCTTTTGGGGCGGCCGGGGAGGCTCCGAGAGCCTTTCGGGGTGGCCGGGCCGCCCCTGAGTGCCTTTCGGGGCTGCCGGGGAGGCTCCGAGTGCCTTTCGGGGTAGTTGGGCCGCCTCCGAGTGCCTTTGGGGGCGGCCGGGATGCATCCGAGTTCCTTTGTGGGTGGCCGTGGAGGCTCCGAGTGCCTTTCGGGGCGGCCGGGGAGGCTCCGAGTGCCTTTTGGGGTGGCCGAGCCGCCTCCGAGTGCCTTTCGGCGCGTCCGGTCAGGCTCCGAGTGCCTTTCGGGGCGGCCGTGGAGTCTCCGAGTGCCTTTCGGGGCGGCCGGGGATGCTCCGAGTGCCTTTCGGGGCGGTCGGGGAGGCTCCGAGTGCCTTTGGGGGCGGCCGGGGAGGCTCCGAGTGCCTTTCGGGGCGGTCGGGGAGGCTCCGAGTGCCTTTGGGGGCGAGTGTGCAGACTCCGAGTGCCTTTTGGGGCGGCCGTGCCGCCTCCGAGTGCCTTTCGGGGCGGCCGGGGAGGCTCCGAGTGCCTTTCGGGGTGGCCGAGCCGCCTCCGAGTGCCTTTCGGCGCGTCCGGTCAGGCTCCGAGTGCCTTTCGGGGCGGTCGGGCAGGCTCCGAGTGCCTTTCGGGGCGGCCGTGGAGTCTCCGAGTGCCTTTCGGGGCGGCCATGGAGGCTCGGAGTGCCTTTGGGGGCGGCTGTGCAGGCTCCGATTGCCTTTGGGGGCTGCCGGGCCGGCTCCGAGTGCCTTTGGGGGTCCCCGGGCAGGCTCCGATTGCCTTTGGGGGCTGCCGGGCCGCCTCCGAGTGCCTTTGCGGGTGGCCGGGGAGGCTCCGAGTGCCTTTCGGGGCGGCCGGGGATGCTCCGAGTGCCTTTCGGGGTGGCCGTTCCCCCTCCGAATGCCTTTCGGGGCGGCTGGGCCCGTCCCAGTGCCTTTCGGGGCGGCCGGACCGGCTCCGAGTGGCTTTCGGGGCGGCTGGCGAGGCTCTAATTGCCTTTTGGGACTGCCGGGGAGGCTCCGAGTGCCTTTGGGGGCGGCCGGGGAGGCTCCGAGTGCCTTTCGGGGTGGCCGGGGAGGCTCCGAGTGCCTTTTGGGGCGGCCGGGGAGGCTCCGAGTGCCTTTCGGGGTGGCCGGGCCGCCTCTGAGTGCCTTTCAGGGCTGCCGGGGAGGCTCCGAGTGCCTTTCGGGGTAGTTGGGCCGCCTCCGAGTGCCTTTGGGGGCGGCCGGGATGCATCCGAGTTCCTTTGTGGGTGGCCGTGGAGGCTCCGAGTGCCTTTCGGGGCGGCCGGGAAGGCTCCGAGTGCCTTTCGGGGCGGCCGGGAAGGCTCCGAGTGCCTTTCGGGGCGGCCGGGCAGGCTCCGAGTGGCTTTCGGGGAGGCCCGGCCGCCTCTGAGTGCCTTTGTGGGCGGCCGGGGAGGCTCCGAGTGCCTTTGGGGGCGGCCGTGCAGGCTCCGAGTGCCTTTGTGAGCGGCCGTGGAGGCTCCGATTGCCTTTGGGGGCGGCCGGGGAGGCTCCGAGTGCCTTTCGGGGTGGCCGGGGAGTCTCCGAGTGCCTTTCGGGGTTCTCGGGGAGGCTCCGAGTGCCTTTCGGGGCATCCGGGGAGGCTCCGAGTGCCTTTGAGGGTCGCCGGGCAGGCTCCGAGTGCCTTTCGGGGTGGCCGGGGAGGCTCCGAGTGCCTTTTGGGGGTGGCCGGGCAGGCTCCGAGTGTCTTTTCGGGCGGTCGGGCAGGCTCCGAGTGCCTTTGTGGGCGGCTAGGCCGGGTCCGAGGGCCTTTCGGGGCGGCCTGGCCGCCTCCGAGTGCATTTCGGGGCGGTCGGGGAGGCTCCGAGTGCCTTTGTGGGCGGCCGGGTAGGCTCTGAGTGCCTTTGTGGGCGGCCGGGCCGGCTCCGAGTGCCTTTCAGGGCGGCCATGGAGGCTCCGAGTGCCTTTCGGGGTAGCCGGGGCGCTTCCGAGTGCCTTTGGGGGCGGCTGGGGAGGCTCTGAGTGCCTTTCGTGGCGGCCTGGCCGCCTTCGAGTGCATTTCGGGGCAGCCAGGGAGGCTCCCAGTGCCTTTGTGGGCGGCCGGGTAGGCTCCGAGTGCCTTTTGGGGTGGCCGGGGAGGCTCCGAGTGCGTTTTGGGGCGGCCGGGGAGGCTCCGAGTGGCTTTCGGGGAGGTCCAGCCGCCTCTGAGTGCCTTTGGGGGCGTCCGGGGAGGCTCCGAGTGCCTTTCGGGGCGGCCGGGAAGGCTCCGAGTGCCTTTCGGGGCGGCCGTGGAGGCTCCGAGTGCCTTTGGGGGCGGCCGGGGATGCTGCGAGTGCCTTTCGGGGTGGCCGTTCCCCCTCCGAATGCCTTTCGGGGCGGCTGGGCCCGTCCCAGTGCCTTTCGGGGCGGCCGGACCGGCTCCGAGTGGCTTTCGGGGCGGCCGGCGAGGCTCTAATTGCCTTTCCGGACTGCCGGGGAGGCTCCGAGTGCCTTTGGGGGCGGCCGGGGAGGCTCCGAGTGCCTTTCGGGGTGGCCGGGGAGGCTCCGAGTGCCTTTTGGGGCGGCCGGGGAGGCTCCGAGTGCCTTTCGGGGTGGCCGGGCCGCCCCTGAGTGCCTTTCGGGGCTGCCGGGGAGGCTCCGAGTGCCTTTCGGGGTAGTTGGGCCGCCTCCGAGTGCCTTTGGGGGCGGCCGGGATGCATCCGAGTTCCTTTGTGGGTGGCCGTGGAGGCTCCGAGTGCCTTTCGGGGCGGCCGGGGAGGCTCCGAGTGCCTTTTGGGGTGGCCGAGCCGCCTCCGAGTGCCTTTCGGCGCGTCCGGTCAGGCTCCGAGTGCCTTTCGGGGCGGTCGGGCAGGCTCCGAGTGCCTTTCGGGGCGGCCGTGGAGTCTCCGAGTGCCTTTCGGGGCGGCCGGGAAGGCTCTGAGTGCCTTTGGGGGCAGTCGGGGAGGCTCCGAGTGCCTTTCAGAGTGGCCGGGGAGGCTCCGAGTGCCTGTCGGGGTGGCCGGGCAGGCTCCGAGTGCCTTTTCGGGGCGGCCGGGCAGGCTCCGAGTGCCTTTGTGGGCGGCCGTGGAGGCTCTGAGTGCCTTTCGGGGCGGCCGGGGATGCTCCGAGTGCCTTTCGGGGCGGTCGGGGAGGCTCCGAGTGCCTTTGGGGGCGGCCGGGGAGTCTCCGAGTGCCTTTCGGGGCAGCCGTGGAGGCTCCGAGTGCCTTTGGGGGCGAGTGTGCAGGCTCCGAGTGCCTTTTTGGGCGGCCGTGCCGCCTCCGAGTGCCTTTCGGGGCGGTCGTGGAGGCTCCGAGTGCGTTTCGGGGCGGCCCGGCCGCCTCCGAGTGCATTTGTGGGCTGCCGGGGAGGCTCCGAGTGCCTTTCGGGGTGGCCGGGCCGCCTCCGAGTGCTTTTCGGGGCGGCCGGGCTGCATCCAAGTGCCTTTGGGGGCGGCCGTGGAGGCTCCGAGTGCCTTTGTGGGCGGCCGGGAAGGCTCCGAGTGCCTTTGGTGGTGCCCGGGGAGGCTCCGAGTGCCTTTCGGGCGGCCGGGGAGGCTCCGAGTGCCTTTCGGGGCGGCCGGGGAGGCTCCGAGTGGCTTTCGGGGAGGCCCGGCCGCCTCCGAGTGCCTTTCGGGGCGGCCGGGGAGGCTCCGAGTGCCTTTCAGGGCGGCCGGGGAGGCTCCGAGTGCCTGTCGGGGTGGCCGGGCCGGCTCCGAGTGCCTTTTCGGGGCGGCCGGGCAGGCTCCGAGTGCCTTTGTGGGCGGCCGTGGAGGCTCCGAGTGCCTTTCGGGGCGGCCGGGGAGGCTCCGAGTGCCTTTCGGGGCGGTCGGGGAGGCTCCGAGTGCGTTTGTGGGCGGCCGGGGAGTCTCCGAGTGCCTTTCGGGGCAGCCGTGGAGGCTCCGAGTGCCTTTTGGGGCGAGTGTGCAGGCTCCGAGTGCCTTTTGGGGCGGCCGAGCCGCCTCCGAGTGCCTTTCGGGGCGGCCGGGGAGGCTCCGAGTGCCTTTCGGGGCAGCCGTGGAGGCTCCGAGTGCCTTTTGGGGCGAGTGTGCAGGCTCCGAGTGCCTTTTGGGGCGGCCGAGCCGCCTCCGAGTGCCTTTCGGCGCGTCCGGTCAGGCTCCGAGTGCCTTTCGGGGCGGCCGTGGAGTCTCCGAGTGCCTTTCGGGGCGGCCGGGGAGGCTCGGAGTGCCTTTGGGGGCGGCTGTGCAGGCTCCGATTGCCTTTGGGGGCTGCCGGGCCGGCTCCGAGTGCCTTTGGGGGTCCCCGGGCAGGCTCCGATTGCCTTTGGGGGCTGCCGGGCCGCCTCCGAGTGCCTTTGCGGGTGGCCGGGGAGGCTCCGAGTGCCTTTCGGGGCGGCCGGGGATGCTCCGAGTGCCTTTCGGGGTGGCCGTTCCCCCTCCGAATGCCTTTCGGGGCGGCTGGGCCCGTCCCAGTGCCTTTCGGGGCGGCCGGACCGGCTCCGAGTGGCTTTCGGGGCGGCCGGCGAGGCTCTAATTGCCTTTCCGGACTGCCAGGGAGGCTCCGAGTGCCTTTGGGGGCGGCCGGGGAGGCTCCGAGTGCCTTTCGGGGTGGCCGGGGAGGCTCCGAGTGCCTTTTGGGGCGGCCGGGGAGGCTCCGAGTGCCTTTCGGGGTGGCCGGGCCGCCCCTGAGTGCCTTTCGGGGCTGCCGGGGAGGCTCCGAGTGCCTTTCGGGGTAGTTGGGCCGCCTCCGAGTGCCTTTGGGGGCGGCCGGGATGCATCCGAGTTCCTTTGTGGGTGGCCGTGGAGGCTCCGAGTGCCTTTCGGGGCGGCCGGGGAGGCTCCGAGTGCCTTTCGGGGTGGCCGAGCCGCCTCCGAGTGCCTTTCGGCGCGTCCGGTCAGGCTCCGAGTGCCTTTCGGGGCGGTCGGGCAGGCTCCGAGTGCCTTTCGGGGCGGCCGTGGAGTCTCCGAGTGCCTTTCGGGGCGGCCGGGAAGGCTCCGAGTGCCTTTGGGGGCAGTCGGGGAGGCTCCGAGTGCCTTTCAGAGTGGCCGGGGAGGCTCCGAGTGCCTGTCGGGGTGGCCGGGCCACCTCCGAGTGCTTTTCGGGGTGGCCGGGCTGCATCCAAGTGCCTTTGGGGGCGGCCGTGGAGGCTCCGAGTGCCTTTGTGGGCGGCCGGGAAGGCTCCGAGTGCCTTTGGTGGTGCCCGGGGAGGCTCCGAGTGCCTTTCGGGCGGCCGGGGAGGCTCCGAGTGCCTTTCGGGGCGGCCGGGCAGGCTCCGAGTGGCTTTCGGGGAGGCCCGGCCGCCTCCGAGTGCCTTTCGGGGCGGCCGGGGAGGCTCCGAGTGCCTTTCAGAGCGGCCGGGGAGGCTCCGAGTGCCTGTCGGGGTGGCCGGGGAGGCTCCGAGTGCCTTTTCGGGGCGGCCGGGCAGGCTCCGAGTGCCTTTGTGGGCGGCTGTGGAGGCTCCGAGTGCCTTTCGGGGCGGTCGGGGAGGCTCCGAGTGCCTTTGTGGGCGGCCGGGGAGTCTCCGAGTGCCTTTCGGGGCAGCCGTGGAGGCTCCGAGTGCCTTTTGGGGCGAGTGTGCAGGCTCCGAGTGCCTTTTGGGGCGGCCGTGCCGCCTCCGAGTGCCTTTCGGGGCGGCCGGGGAGGCTCCGAGTGCCTTTCGGGGTGGCCGAGCCGCCTCCGAGTGCCTTTCGGCGCGTCCGGTCAGGCTCCGAGTGCCTTTCGGGGCGGTCGGGCAGGCTCCGAGTGCCTTTCGGGGCGGCCGTGGAGTCTCCGAGTGCCTTTCGGGGCGGCCGGGGATGCTCCGAGTGCCTTTCGGGGTGGCCGTTCCCCCTCCGAATGCCTTTCGGGGCGGCTGGGCTCGTCCCTGTGCCTTTCGGGGCGGCCGGACCGGCTCCGAGTGGCTTTCGGGGCGGCCGGCGGGGCTCTAATTGCCTTTCCGGACTGCCGGGGAGGCTCCGAGTGCCTTTGGGGGCGGCCGGGGAGGCTCCGAGTGCCTTTCGGGGTGGCCGGGGAGGCTCCGAGTGCCTTTGGGGGCGGCCGGGGAGGCTCCGAGTGCCTTTTGGGGCGGCCGGGGAGGCTCCGAGTGCCTTTCGGGGTGGCCGGGCCGCCCCTGAGTGCCTTTCGGGGCTGCCGGGGAGGCTCCGAGTGCCTTTCGGGGTAGTTGGGCCGCCTCCGAGTGCCTTTGGGGGCGGCCGGGATGCATCCGAGTTCCTTTGTGGGTGGCCGTGGAGGCTCCGAGTGCCTTTCGGGGCGGCCGGGGAGGCTCCGAGTGCCTTTTGGGGTGGCCGAGCCGCCTCCGAGTGCCTTTTGGCGCGTCCGGTCAGGCTCCGAGTGCCTTTCGGGGCGGCCGTGGAGTCTCCGAGTGCCTTTCGGGGCGGCCGGGAAGGCTCCGAGTGCCTTTGGGGGCAGTCGGGGAGGCTCCGAGTGCCTTTCAGAGTGGCCGGGGAGGCTCCGAGTGCCTGTCGGGGTGGCCGGGCAGGCTCCGAGTGCCTTTTCGGCGCGGCCGGGCAGGCTCCGAGTGCCTTTGTGGGCGGCCGTGGAGGCTCCGAGTGCCTTTCGGGGCGGCCGGGGATGCTCCGAGTGCCTTTCGGGGCGGTCGGGGAGGCTCCGAGTGCCTTTGGGGGCGGCCGGGGAGTCTCCGAGTGCCTTTCGGGGCAGCCGTGGAGGCTCCGAGTGCCTTTGGGGGCGAGTGTGCAGGCTCCGAGTGCCTTTTTGGGCGGCCGTGCCGCCTCCGAGTGCCTTTCGGGGCGGCCGTGGAGGCTCCGAGTGCCTTTCGGGGTGGCCGAGCCGCCTCCGAGTGCCTTTCGGCGCGTCCGGTCAGGCTCCGAGTGCCTTTCGGGGCGGTCGGGCAGGCTCCGAGTGCCTTTCGGGGCGGCCGTGGAGTCTCCGAGTGCCTTTCGGGGCGGCCATGGAGGCTCGGAGTGCCTTTGGGGGCGGCTGTGCAGGCTCCGATTGCCTTTGGGGGCTGCCGGGCCGGCTCCGAGTGCCTTTGGGGGTCCCCGGGGAGGCTCCGAGTGCCTTTCGGGGCTGCCGGGCCGCCTCCGAGTGCCTTTGCGGGTGGCCGGGGAGGCTCCGAGTGCCTTTCGGGGCGGCCGGGGATGCTCCGAGTGCCTTTCGGGGTGGCCGTTCCCCCTCCGAATGCCTTTCGGGGCGGCTGGGCCCGTCCCAGTGCCTTTCGGGGCGGCCGGACCGGCTCCGAGTGGCTTTCGGGGCGGCTGGCGAGGCTCTAATTGCCTTTTGGGACTGCCGGGGAGGCTCCGAGTGCCTTTAGGGGCGGCCGGGGAGGCTCCGAGTGCCTTTCGGGGTGGCCGGGGAGGCTCCGAGTGCCTTTTGGGGCGGCCGGGGAGGCTCCGAGTGCCTTTCGGGGTGGCCGGGCCGCCTCTGAGTGCCTTTCAGGGCTGCCGGGGAGGCTCCGAGTGCCTTTCGGGGTAGTTGGGCCGCCTCCGAGTGCCTTTGGGGGCGGCCGGGATGCATCCGAGTTCCTTTGTGGGTGGCCGTGGAGGCTCCGAGTGCCTTTCGGGGCGGCCGGGAAGGCTCCGAGTGCCTTTCGGGGCGGCCGGGCAGGCTCCGAGTGGCTTTCGGGGAGGCCCGGCCGCCTCTGAGTGCCTTTGTGGGCGGCCGGGGAGGCTCCGAGTGCCTTTGGGGGCGGCCGTGCAGGCTCCGAGTGCCTTTGTGAGCGGCCGTGGAGGCTCCGATTGCCTTTGGGGGCGGCCGGGGAGGCTCCGAGTGCCTTTCGGGGTGGCCGGGGAGTCTCCGAGTGCCTTTCGGGGTTCTCGGGGAGGCTCCGAGTGCCTTTCGGGGCATCCGGGGAGGCTCCGAGTGCCTTTGAGGGTCGCCGGGCAGGCTCCGAGTGCCTTTCGGGGTGGCCGGGGAGGCTCCGAGTGCCTTTTGGGGGTGGCCGGGCAGGCTCCGAGTGTCTTTTCGGGCGGTCGGGCAGGCTCCGAGTGCCTTTGTGGGCGGCTAGGCCGGGTCCGAGGGCCTTTCGGGGCGGCCTGGCCGCCTCCGAGTGCATTTCGGGGCGGTCGGGGAGGCTCCGAGTGCCTTTGTGGGCGGCCGGGTAGGCTCCGAGTGCCTTTGTGGGCGGCCGGGCCGGCTCCGAGTGCCTTTCAGGGCGGCCATGGAGGCTCCGAGTGCCTTTCGGGGTAGCCGGGGCGCTTCCGAGTGCCTTTGGGGGCGGCTGGGGAGGCTCTGAGTGCCTTTCGTGGCGGCCTGGCCGCCTTCGAGTGCATTTCGGGGCAGCCAGGGAGGCTCCCAGTGCCTTTGTGGGCGGCCGGGTAGGCTCCGAGTGCCTTTTGGGGTGGCCGGGGAGGCTCCGAGTGCGTTTTGGGGCGGCCGGGGAGGCTCCGAGTGGCTTTCGGGGAGGCCCAGCCGCCTCTGAGTGCCTTTGGGGGCGTCCGGGGATGCTCCGAGTGCCTTTCGGGGCGGCCGGGAAGGCTCCGAGTGCCTTTCGGGGCGGCCGTGGAGGCTCCGAGTGCCTTTGGGGGCGGCCGGGGATGCTGCGAGTGCCTTTCGGGGCGGTCGGGGAGGCTCCGAGTGCCTTTTGGGGCGGCCGGGGAGGCTCCGAGTGCCTTTCGGGGCGGCCATGGAGGCTCGGAGTGCCTTTGGGGGCGGCTGTGCAGGCTCCGATTGCCTTTGGGGGCTGCCGGGCCGGCTCCGAGTGCCTTTGGGGGTCCCCGGGCAGGCTCCGATTGCCTTTGGGGGCTGCCGGGCCGGCTCCGAGTGCCTTTTGGGGTCGCCGGGCAGGCTCCGAGTGCCTTTGCGGGTGGCCGGGGAGGCTCCGAGTGCCTTTGTGGGCGGCCGTGGAGGCTCCGAGTGCCTTTCGGGGTAGCCGGGGAGGCTCCGAGTGCCTTTCGGGGCGGCCGGGGAGGCTCTGAGTGCCTTTCGAGGTGGCCGCGGAGGCTCCGAGTGCCTTTCGGGGTGGCCGGGAAGGCTCCGAGTGCCTTTCGGGGCGGCCGGGGTGGCTCCGAGTGCCTTTGTGGGCGGCCGTGGAGGCTCCGAGTGGCTTTCGGGGAGGCCCGGCCGCCTCCGAGTGCCTTTCGGCGCGTCCGGTCAGGCTCCGAGTGCCTTTCGGGGCGGTCGGGCAGGCTCCGAGTGCCTTTCGGGGCGGCCGGGGAGGCTCCGAGTGCCTTTGGGGGCGTCCGGGGAGGCTCGGAGTGCCTTTGGGGGCGGCTGTGGAGGCTCCGATTGCCTTTGGGGGCTGCCGGGCCGGCTCCGAGTGCCTTTGGGGGTCCCCGGGGAGGCTCCGAGTGCCTTTGGGGGCTGCCGGGCCGGCTCCGAGTGCCTTTGCGGGTGGCCGGGCAGGCTCCAAGTGCCTTTCGGGGCGGCCGGGGATGCTCCGAGTGCCTTTCGGGGTGGCCGTTCCCCCTCCGAATGCCTTTCGGGGCGGCTGGGCCCGTCCCAGTGCCTTTCGGGGCGGCCGGACCGGCTCCGAGTGGCTTTCGGGGCGGCCGGCGAGGCTCTAATTGCCTTTCCGGACTGCCGGGGAGGCTCCGAGTGCCTTTGGGGGCGGCCGGGGAGGCTCCGAGTGCCTTTCGGGGTGGCCGGGGAGGCTCCGAGTGCCTTTGGGGGCGGCCGGGGAGGCTCCGAGTGCCTTTTGGGGCGGCCGGGGAGGCTCCGAGTGCCTTTCGGGGTGGCCGGGCCGCCCCTGAGTGCCTTTCGGGGCTGCCGGGGAGGCTCCGAGTTCCTTTCGGGGTAGTTGGGCCGCCTCCGAGTGCCTTTGGGGGCGGCCGGGATGCATCCGAGTTCCTTTGTGGGTGGCCGTGGAGGCTCCGAGTGCCTTTCGGGGCGGCCGGGGAGGCTCCGAGTGCCTTTTGGGGTCGCCGAGCCGCCTCCGAGTGCCTTTCGGCGCGTCCGGTCAGGCTCCGAGTGCCTTTCGGGGCGGCCGTGGAGTCTCCGAGTGCCTTTCGGGGCGGCCGGGAAGGCTCCGAGTGCCTTTCAGAGCGGCCGGGGAGGCTCCGAGTGCCTGTCGGGGTGGCCGGGCAGGCTCCGAGTGCCTTTTCGGGGCGGCCGGGCAGGCTCCGAGTGCCTTTGTGGGCGGCCGTGGAGGCTCTGAGTGCCTTTCGGGGCGGCCGGGGATGCTCCGAGTGCCTTTCGGGGCGGTCGGGGAGGCTCCGAGTGCCTTTGGGGGCGGCCGGGGAGTCTCCGAGTGCCTTTCGGGGCAGCCGTGGAGGCTCCGAGTGCCTTTGGGGGCGAGTGTGCAGGCTCCGAGTGCCTTTTTGGGCGGCCGTGCCGCCTCCGAGTGCCTTTCGGGGCGGCCGTGGAGGCTCCGAGTGCCTTTCGGGGTGGCCGAGCCGCCTCCGAGTGCCTTTCGGCGCGTCCGGTCAGGCTCCGAGTGCCTTTCGGGGCGGTCGGGCAGGCTCCGAGTGCCTTTCGGGGCGGCCGTGGAGTCTCCGAGTGCCTTTCGGGGCGGCCATGGAGGCTCGGAGTGCCTTTGGGGGCGGCTGTGCAGGCTCCGATTGCCTTTGGGGGCTGCCGGGCCGGCTCCGAGTGCCTTTGGGGGTCCCCGGGGAGGCTCCGATTGCCTTTGGGGGCTGCCGGGCCGCCTCCGAGTGCCTTTGCGGGTGGCCGGGCAGGCTCCGAGTGCCTTTCGGGGCGGCCGGGGATGCTCCGAGTGCCTTTCGGGGTGGCCGTTCCCCCTCCGAATGCCTTTCGGGGCGGCTGGGCCCGTCCCAGTGCCTTTCGGGGCGGCCGGACCGGCTCCGAGTGGCTTTCGGGGCGGCTGGCGAGGCTCTAATTGCCTTTTGGGACTGCCGGGGAGGCTCCGAGTGCCTTTGGGGGCGGCCGGGGAGGCTCCGAGTGCCTTTCGGGGTGGCCGGGGAGGCTCCGAGTGCCTTTTGGGGCGGCCGGGGAGGCTCCGAGTGCCTTTTTGGGTGGCCGGGCCGCCTCTGAGTGCCTTTCAGGGCTTCCGGGGAGGCTCCGAGTGCCTTTCGGGGTAGTTGGGCCGCCTCCGAGTGCCTTTGGGGGCGGCCGGGATGCATCCGAGTTCCTTTGTGGGTGGCCGTGGAGGCTCCGAGTGCCTTTCGGGGCGGCCGGGAAGGCTCCGAGTGCCTTTCGGGGCGGCCGGGAAGGCTCCGAGTGCCTTTCGGGGCGGCCGGGCAGGCTCCGAGTGGCTTTCGGGGAGGCCCGGCCGCCTCTGAGTGCCTTTGTGGGCGGCCGGGGAGGCTCCGAGTGCCTTTGGGGGCGGCCGTGCAGGCTCCGAGTGCCTTTGTGAGCGGCCGTGGAGGCTCCGATTGCCTTTCGGGGCGGCCGGGGAGGCTCCGAGTGCCTTTCGGGGTGGCCGGGGAGTCTCCGAGTGCCTTTCGGGGTTCTCGGGGAGGCTCCGAGTGCCTTTCGGGGCATCCGGGGAGGCTCCGAGTGCCTTTGAGGGTCGCCGGGCAGGCTCCGAGTGCCTTTCGGGGTGGTCGGGGAGGCTCCGAGTGCCTTTTGGGGGTGGCCGGGCAGGCTCCGAGTGTCTTTTCGGGCGGTCGGGCAGGCTCCGAGTGCCTTTGTGGGCGGCTAGGCCGGGTCCGAGGGCCTTTCGGGGCGGCCTGGCCGCCTCCGAGTGCATTTCGGGGCGGTCGGGGAGGCTCCGAGTGCCTTTGTGGGCGGCCGGGTAGGCTCCGAGTGCCTTTGTGGGCGGCCGGGGAGGCTCCGAGTGCCTTTCGGGGCGGCCGGGGAGGCTCCGAGTGCCTTTCGGGGCATCCTAGAGGCTCCGAGTGCCTTTCGGGGTGGCCGGGCCACCTCCGAGTGCCTTTGTGGGCGGCCGAGCCGGCTCCGAATGCCTTTTGGGGTGGCCGGGGAGGCTCCGAGTGCCTTTCGGGGTGGCCGGGCCGCCTCTGAGTGCCTTTCGGGGCTGCCGGGGAGGCTCCGAGTGCCTTTCGGGGTAGCCGGTCCGCCTCCGAGTGCCTTTGTGGGCGGCCGGGGAGGCTCCAAGTGCCTTTGTGGTCGGCCGTGCCGCCTCCGAGTGCCTTTCGAGGCGTCCGGGGAGGCTCCGAGTGCCTTTCGGGGTGGCCGGGCCGCCTCCGAGTGCCTTTCGGGGCGGCCGCGGAGGCTCCGAGTGCCTTTGGGGGCGGCCGGGGATGCTCCGAGTGCCTTTCGGGGTGGCCGTTCCCCCTCCGAATGCCTTTCGGGGCGGCTGGGCCCGTCCCAGTGCCTTTCGGGGCGGCCGGACCGGCTCCGAGTGGCTTTCGGGGCGGCCGGCGAGGCTCTAATTGCCTTTCCGGACTGCCGGGGAGGCTCCGAGTGCCTTTGGGGGCGGCCGGGGAGGCTCCGAGTGCCTTTCGGGGTGGCCGGGGAGGCTCCGAGTGCCTTTTGGGGCGGCCGGGGAGGCTCCGAGTGCCTTTCGGGGTGGCCGGGCCGCCCCTGAGTGCCTTTCGGGGCTGCCGGGGAGGCTCCGAGTGCCTTTCGGGGTAGTTGGGCCGCCTCCGAGTGCCTTTGGGGGCGGCCGGGATGCATCCGAGTTCCTTTGTGGGTGGCCGTGGAGGCTCCGAGTGCCTTTCGGGGCGGCCGGGGAGGCTCCGAGTGCCTTTTGGGGTGGCCGAGCCGCCTCCGAGTGCCTTTCGGCGCGTCCGGTCAGGCTCCGAGTGCCTTTCGGGGCGGTCGGGCAGGCTCCGAGTGCCTTTCGGGGCGGCCGTGGAGTCTCCGAGTGCCTTTCGGGGCGGCCGGGAAGGCTCCGAGTGCCTTTGGGGGCAGTCGGGGAGGCTCCGAGTGCCTTTCAGAGTGGCCGGGGAGGCTCCGAGTGCCTGTCGGGGTGGCCGGGCAGGCTCCGAGTGCCTTTTCGGGGCAGCCGGGCAGGCTCCGAGTGCCTTTGTGGGCGGCCGTGGAGGCTCTGAGTGCCTTTCGGGGCGGCCGGGGATGCTCCGAGTGCCTTTCGGGGCGGTCGGGGAGGCTCCGAGTGCCTTTGGGGGCGGCCGGGGAGTCTCCGAGTGCCTTTCGGGGCAGCCGTGGAGGCTCCGAGTGCCTTTGGGGGCGAGTGTGCAGGCTCCGAGTGCCTTTTTGGGCGGCCGTGCCGCCTCCGAGTGCCTTTCGGGGCGGTCGTGGAGGCTCCGAGTGCGTTTCGGGGCGGCCCGGCCGCCTCCGAGTGCGTTTGTGGGCTGCCGGGGAGGCTCCGAGTGCCTTTCGGGGTGGCCGGGCCGCCTCCGAGTGCTTTTCGGGGCGGCCGGGCTGCATCCAAGTGCCTTTGGGGGCGGCCGTGCCGCCTCCGAGTGCCTTTGTGGGCGGCCGGGAAGGCTCCGAGTGCCTTTGGTGGTGCCCAGGGAGGCTCCGAGTGCCTTTCGGGCGGCCGGGGAGGCTCCGAGTGCCTTTCGGGGCGGCCGGGGAGGCTCCGAGTGCCTTTCGGGGAGGCCCGGCCGCCTCCGAGTGCCTTTCGGGGCGGCCGGGGAGGCTCCGAGTGCCTTTCAGGGCGGCCGGGGAGGCTCCGAGTGCCTGTCGGGGTGGCCGGGCCGGCTCCGAGTGCCTTTTCGGGGCGGCCGGGCAGGCTCCGAGTGCCTTTGTGGGCGGCCGTGGAGGCTCCGAGTGCCTTTCGGGGCGGCCGGGGAGGCTCCGAGTGCCTTTCGGGGCGGTCGGGGAGGCTCCGAGTGCGTTTGTGGGCGGCCGGGGAGTCTCCGAGTGCCTTTCGGGGCAGCCGTGGAGGCTCCGAGTGCCTTTTGGGGCGAGTGTGCAGACTCCGAGTGCCTTTTTGGGCGGCCGTGCCGCCTCCGAGTGCCTTTCGGGGCGGCCGGGGAGGCTCCGAGTGCCTTTCGGGGTGGCCGAGCCGCCTCCGAGTGCCTTTTGGGGCAACTGGGGAGGCTCCGAGTGCCTTTCGGGGCGGTCGGGCAGGCTCCGAGTGCCTTTCGGGGCGGCCGTGGAGTCTCCGAGTGCCTTTGGGGGCGTCCGGGGAGGCTCGGAGTGCCTTTGGGGGCGGCTGTGCAGGCTCCGATTGCCTTTGGGGGCTGCCGGGCCGGCTCCGAGTGCCTTTGGGGGTCCCCGGGGAGGCTCCGAGTGCCTTTGGGGGCTGCCGGGCCGGCTCCGAGTGCCTTTGCGGGTGGCCGGGCAGGCTCCGAGTGCCTTTCGGGGCGGCCGGGGATGCTCCGAGTGCCTTTCGGGGTGGCCGTTCCCCCTCCGAATGCCTTTCGGGGCGGCTGGGCCCGTCCCAGTGCCTTTCGGGGCGGCCGGACCGGCTCCGAGTGGCTTTCGGGGCGGCCGGCGAGGCTCTAATTGCCTTTCCGGACTGCCAGGGAGGCTCCGAGTGCCTTTGGGGGCGGCCGGGGAGGCTCCGAGTGCCTTTCGGGGTGGCCGGGGAGGCTCCGAGTGCCTTTTGGGGCGGCCGGGGAGGCTCCGAGTGCCTTTCGGGGTGGCCGGGCCGCCCCTGAGTGCCTTTCGGGGCTGCCGGGGAGGCTCCGAGTGCCTTTCGGGGTAGTTGGGCCGCCTCCGAGTGCCTTTGGGGGCGGCCGGGATGCATCCGAGTTCCTTTGTGGGTGGCCGTGGAGGCTCTGAGTGCCTTTCGGGGCGGCCGGGGAGGCTCCGAGTGCCTTTTGGGGTGGCCGAGCCGCCTCCGAGTGCC
The DNA here is from genome assembly GCF_040807025.1 of Struthio camelus. NCBI lineage: Eukaryota > Metazoa > Chordata > Aves > Struthioniformes > Struthionidae > Struthio > Struthio camelus. The sequence goes on from NC_090964.1 coordinate 1,515,636, forward strand.
TTTCGGCGCGTCCGGTCAGGCTCCGAGTGCCTTTCGGGGCGGTCGGGCAGGCTCCGAGTGCCTTTCGGGGCGGCCGTGGAGTCTCCGAGTGCCTTTCGGGGCGGCCGGGAAGGCTCCGAGTGCCTTTGGGGGCAGTCGGGGAGGCTCCGAGTGCCTTTCAGAGTGGCCGGGGAGGCTCCGAGTGCCTGTCGGGGTGGCCGGGCAGGCTCCGAGTGCCTTTCGGGGTGGCCGGGCCGCCTCTGAGTGCCTTTCGGGGCTGCCGGGGAGGCTCCGAGTGCCTTTCGGGGTAGCCGGGCCGCCTCCGAGTGCCTTTGGGGGCGGCCGGGATGCATCCAAGTGCCTTTCGGGGTGGCCGGTGAGGCTCCGAGTGCCTTTCGGTGTGGCCGGGGAGGCTCCGAGTGCCTGTCGGGGTGGCCGGGCAGGCTCCGAGTGCCTTTTCGGGCGGTCGGACAGGCTCCGACTGCCTTTGTGGGCGGCCGTGGAGGCTCCGAGTGCCTTTCGGGGCGGCCTGGCCGCCTCCGAGTGCCTTTGGGGGCGGCCGTGGAGGCTCCGAGTGCCTTTGGGGGCGGCCGTGGAGGCTCCGAGTGCCTTTGTGGGTGGCCGGGCCGGCTCCGAGTGCCTTTCGGGGTGGCCGGCCCGCTCCGAGTGCCTTTCGGGGTGGCCGGGGAGGCTCCGAGTGCCTTTTGGGGCGGCCGGGCCGGCCCCGAGTGCCTTTCGGGGCGGTCGGCCGCCTCCGAGTGCTTTTCGGGGCGGCCGGGAAGGCTCCGAGTGCCTTTGTGGGCGGCCGGGGAGGCTCCGAGTGCCTTTCGGGGCGGCCGGGGAGGCTCCGAGTGCCTTTCGGGGCATCCTAGAGGCTCCGAGTGCCTTTCGGGGTGGCCGGGCCACCTCCGAGTGCCTTTGTGGGCGGCCGAGCCGGCTCCGAATGCCTTTTGGGGTGGCCGGGGAGGCTCCGAGTGCCTTTCGGGGTGGCCGGGCCGCCTCTGAGTGCCTTTCGGGGCTGCCGGGGAGGCTCCGAGTGCCTTTCGGGGTAGCCGGTCCGCCTCCGAGTGCCTTTGTGGGCGGCCGGGGAGGCTCCAAGTGCCTTTGTGGTCGGCCGTGCCGCCTCCGAGTGCCTTTCGAGGCGTCCGGGGAGGCTCCGAGTGCCTTTCGGGGTGGCCGGGCCGCCTCCGAGTGCCTTTCGGGGCGGCCGCGGAGGCTCCGAGTGCCTTTGGGGGCGGCCGGGGATGCTCCGAGTGCCTTTCGGGGTGGCCGTTCCCCCTCCGAATGCCTTTCGGGGCGGCTGGGCCCGTCCCAGTGCCTTTCGGGGCGGCCGGACCGGCTCCGAGTGGCTTTCGGGGCGGCCGGCGAGGCTCTAATTGCCTTTCCGGACTGCCGGGGAGGCTCCGAGTGCCTTTGGGGGCGGCCGGGGAGGCTCCGAGTGCCTTTCGGGGTGGCCGGGGAGGCTCCGAGTGCCTTTTGGGGCGGCCGGGGAGGCTCCGAGTGCCTTTCGGGGTGGCCGGGCCGCCCCTGAGTGCCTTTCGGGGCTGCCGGGGAGGCTCCGAGTGCCTTTCGGGGTAGTTGGGCCGCCTCCGAGTGCCTTTGGGGGCGGCCGGGATGCATCCGAGTTCCTTTGTGGGTGGCCGTGGAGGCTCCGAGTGCCTTTCGGGGCGGCCGGGGAGGCTCCGAGTGCCTTTTGGGGTGGCCGAGCCGCCTCCGAGTGCCTTTCGGCGCGTCCGGTCAGGCTCCGAGTGCCTTTCGGGGCGGTCGGGCAGGCTCCGAGTGCCTTTCGGGGCGGCCGTGGAGTCTCCGAGTGCCTTTCGGGGCGGCCGGGAAGGCTCCGAGTGCCTTTGGGGGCAGTCGGGGAGGCTCCGAGTGCCTTTCAGAGTGGCCGGGGAGGCTCCGAGTGCCTGTCGGGGTGGCCGGGCAGGCTCCGAGTGCCTTTTCGGGGCGGCCGGGCAGGCTCCGAGTGCCTTTGTGGGCGGCCGTGGAGGCTCTGAGTGCCTTTCGGGGCGGCCGGGGATGCTCTGAGTGCCTTTCGGGGCGGTCGGGGAGGCTCCGAGTGCCTTTGGGGGCGGCCGGGGAGTCTCCGAGTGCCTTTCGGGGCAGCCGTGGAGGCTCCGAGTGCCTTTGGGGGCGAGTGTGCAGGCTCCGAGTGCCTTTGGGGGCGGCCGTGCCGCCTCCGAGTGCCTTTCGGGGCGGTCGTGGAGGCTCCGAGTGCGTTTCGGGGCGGCCCGGCCGCCTCCGAGTGCGTTTGTGGGCTGCCGGGGAGGCTCCGAGTGCCTTTCGGGGTGGCCGGGCCGCCTCCGAGTGCTTTTCGGGCGGCCGGGCTGCATCCAAGTGCCTTTCGGGGCGGCCGTGGAGGCTCCGAGTGCCTTTGTGGGCGGCCGGGAAGGCTCCGAGTGCCTTTGGTGGTGCCCGGGGAGGCTCCGAGTGCCTTTCGGGCGGCCGGGGAGGCTCCGAGTGCCTTTCGGGGCGGCCGGGGAGGCTCCGAGTGGCTTTCGGGGAGGCCCGGCCGCCTCCGAGTGCCTTTCGGGGCGGCCGGGGAGGCTCCGAGTGCCTTTCAGGGCGGCCGGGGAGGCTCCGAGTGCCTGTCGGGGTGGCCGGGCCGGCTCCGAGTGCCTTTTCGGGGCGGCCGGGCAGGCTCCGAGTGCCTTTGTGGGCGGCCGTGGAGGCTCCGAGTGCCTTTCGGGGCGGCCGGGGAGGCTCCGAGTGCCTTTCGGGGCGGTCGGGGAGGCTCCGAGTGCCTTTGTGGGCGGCCGGGGAGTCTCCGAGTGCCTTTCGGGGCAGCCGTGGAGGCTCCGAGTGCCTTTTGGGGCGAGTGTGCAGACTCCGAGTGCCTTTTGGGGCGGCCGTGCCGCCTCCGAGTGCCTTTCGGGGCGGCCGGGGAGGCTCCGAGTGCCTTTCGGGGTGGCCGAGCCGCCTCCGAGTGCCTTTCGGCGCGTCCGGTCAGGCTCCGAGTGCCTTTCGGGGCGGTCGGGCAGGCTCCGAGTGCCTTTCGGGGCGGCCGTGGAGTCTCCGAGTGCCTTTGGGGGCGTCCGGGGAGGCTCGGAGTGCCTTTGGGGGCGGCTGTGCAGGCTCCGATTGCCTTTGGGGGCTGCCGGGCCGGCTCCGAGTGCCTTTGGGGGTCCCCGGGGAGGCTCCGAGTGCCTTTGGGGGCTGCCGGGCCGCCTCCGAGTGCCTTTGCGGGTGGCCGGGGAGGCTCCGAGTGCCTTTCGGGGCGGCCGGGGATGCTCCGAGTGCCTTTCGGGGTGGCCGTTCCCCCTCCGAATGCCTTTCGGGACGGCTGGGCCCGTCCCAGTGCCTTTCGGGGCGGCCGGACCGGCTCCGAGTGGCTTTCGGGGCGGCCGGCGAGGCTCTAATTGCCTTTCCGGACTGCCAGGGAGGCTCCGAGTGCCTTTGGGGGCGGCCGGGGAGGCTCCGAGTGCCTTTCGGGGTGGCCGGGGAGGCTCCGAGTGCCTTTTGGGGCGGCCGGGGAGGCTCCGAGTGCCTTTCGGGGTGGCCGGGCCGCCCCTGAGTGCCTTTCGGGGCTGCCGGGGAGGCTCCGAGTGCCTTTCGGGGTAGTTGGGCCGCCTCCGAGTGCCTTTGGGGGCGGCCGGGATGCATCCGAGTTCCTTTGTGGGTGGCCGTGGAGGCTCCGAGTGCCTTTCGGGGCGGCCGGGGAGGCTCCGAGTGCCTTTTGGGGTGGCCGAGCCGCCTCCGAGTGCCTTTCGGCGCGTCCGGTCAGGCTCCGAGTGCCTTTCGGGGCGGTCGGGCAGGCTCCGAGTGCCTTTCGGGGCGGCCGTGGAGTCTCCGAGTGCCTTTCGGGGCGGCCGGGAAGGCTCCGAGTGCCTTTGGGGGCAGTCGGGGAGGCTCCGAGTGCCTTTCAGAGTGGCCGGGGAGGCTCCGAGTGCCTGTCGGGGTGGCCGGGCAGGCTCCGAGTGCCTTTCGGGGTGGCCGGGCCGCCTCTGAGTGCCTTTCGGGGCTGCCGGGGAGGCTCCGAGTGCCTTTCGGGGTAGCCGGGCCGCCTCCGAGTGCCTTTGGGGGCGGCCGGGATGCATCCAAGTGCCTTTGGGGGCGGCCGGGGAGGCTCCGAGTGCCTTTGGGGGCGGCCGTGGAGGCTCCGAGTGCCTTTGCGGGCGGCCGGGGAGGCTCCGAGTGCCTTTCGGGGTGGCCGGCCCGCTCCGAGTGCCTTTCGGGGTGGCCGGGGAGGCTCCGAGTGCCTTTTGGGGCGGCCGGGCCGGCCCCGAGTGCCTTTCGGGGCGGTCGGCCGCCTCCGAGTGCTTTTCGGGGCGGCCGGGAAGGCTCCGAGTGCCTTTGTGGGCGGCCGGGGAGGCTCCGAGTGCCTTTCGGGGCGGCCGGGGAGGCTCCGAGTGCCTTTCGGGGCATCCTAGAGGCTCCGAGTGCCTTTCGGGGTGGCCGGGCCACCTCCGAGTGCCTTTGTGGGCGGCCGAGCCGGCTCCGAATGCCTTTTGGGGTGGCCGGGGAGGCTCCGAGTGCCTTTCGGGGTGGCCGGGCCGCCTCTGAGTGCCTTTCGGGGCTGCCGGGGAGGCTCCGAGTGCCTTTCGGGGTAGCCGGTCCGCCTCCGAGTGCCTTTGTGGGCGGCCGGGGAGGCTCCAAGTGCCTTTGTGGTCGGCCGTGCCGCCTCCGAGTGCCTTTCGAGGCGTCCGGGGAGGCTCCGAGTGCCTTTCGGGGTGGCCGGGCCGCCTCCGAGTGCCTTTCGGGGCGGCCGCGGAGGCTCCGAGTGCCTTTCGGGGCGGCCGGGGATGCTCCGAGTGCCTTTCGGGGTGGCCGTTCCCCCTCCGAATGCCTTTCGGGGCGGCTGGGCCCGTCCCAGTGCCTTTCGGGGCGGCCGGACCGGCTCCGAGTGGCTTTCGGGGCGGCCGGCGAGGCTCTAATTGCCTTTCCGGACTGCCGGGGAGGCTCCGAGTGCCTTTTGGGGCGGCCGGGGAGGCTCCGAGTGCCTTTCGGGGTGGCCGGGGAGGCTCCGAGTGCCTTTCGGGGTGGCCGGGGAGGCTCCGAGTGCCTTTTGGGGCGGCCGGGGAGGCTCCGAGTGCCTTTCGGGGTGGCCGGGCCGCCCCTGAGTGCCTTTCGGGGCTGCCGGGGAGGCTCCGAGTGCCTTTCGGGGTAGTTGGGCCGCCTCCGAGTGCCTTTGGGGGCGGCCGGGATGCATCCGAGTTCCTTTGTGGGTGGCCGTGGAGGCTCCGAGTGCCTTTCGGGGCGGCCGGGGAGGCTCCGAGTGCCTTTTGGGGTGGCCGAGCCGCCTCCGAGTGCCTTTCGGCGCGTCCGGTCAGGCTCCGAGTGCCTTTCGGGGCGGTCGGGCAGGCTCCGAGTGCCTTTCGGGGCGGCCGTGGAGTCTCCGAGTGCCTTTCGGGGCAGCCGGGAAGGCTCCGAGTGCCTTTGGGGGCAGTCGGGGAGGCTCCGAGTGCCTTTCAGAGTGGCCGGGGAGGCTCCGAGTGCCTGTCGGGGTGGCCGGGCCACCTCCGAGTGCTTTTCGGGGCGGCCGGGCAGGCTCCGAGTGCCTTTGGGGGCGGCCGGGGAGGCTCCGAGTGCCTTTCGGGGCGGCCGGGGAGGCTCCGAGTGCCTTTCGGGGCATCCTAGAGGCTCCGAGTGCCTTTCGGGGTGGCCGGGCCACCTCCGAGTGCCTTTGTGGGCGGCCGAGCCGGCTCCGAATGCCTTTTGGGGTGGCCGGGGAGGCTCCGAGTGCCTTTCGGGGTGGCCGGGCCGCCTCTGAGTGCCTTTCGGGGCTGCCGGGGAGGCTCCGAGTGCCTTTCGGGGTAGCCGGTCCGCCTCCGAGTGCCTTTGTGGGCGGCCGGGGAGGCTCCAAGTGCCTTTGTGGTCGGCCGTGCCGCCTCCGAGTGCCTTTCGAGGCGTCCGGGGAGGCTCCGAGTGCCTTTCGGGGTGGCCGGGCCGCCTCCGAGTGCCTTTCGGGGCGGCCGCGGAGGCTCCGAGTGCCTTTGGGGGCGGCCGGGGATGCTCCGAGTGCCTTTCGGGGTGGCCGTTCCCCCTCCGAATGCCTTTCGGGGCGGCTGGGCCCGTCCCAGTGCCTTTCGGGGCGGCCGGACCGGCTCCGAGTGGCTTTCGGGGCGGCCGGCGAGGCTCTAATTGCCTTTCCGGACTGCCGGGGAGGCTCCGAGTGCCTTTGGGGGCGGCCGGGGAGGCTCCGAGTGCCTTTCGGGGTGGCCGGGGAGGCTCCGAGTGCCTTTTGGGGCGGCCGGGGAGGCTCCGAGTGCCTTTCGGGGTGGCCGGGCCGCCCCTGAGTGCCTTTCGGGGCTGCCGGGGAGGCTCCGAGTGCCTTTCGGGGTAGTTGGGCCGCCTCCGAGTGCCTTTGGGGGCGGCCGGGATGCATCCGAGTTCCTTTGTGGGTGGCCGTGGAGGCTCCGAGTGCCTTTCGGGGCGGCCGGGGAGGCTCCGAGTGCCTTTTGGGGTGGCCGAGCCGCCTCCGAGTGCCTTTCGGCGCGTCCGGTCAGGCTCCGAGTGCCTTTCGGGGCGGTCGGGCAGGCTCCGAGTGCCTTTCGGGGCGGCCGTGGAGTCTCCGAGTGCCTTTCGGGGCGGCCGGGAAGGCTCCGAGTGCCTTTGGGGGCAGTCGGGGAGGCTCCGAGTGCCTTTCAGAGTGGCCGGGGAGGCTCCGAGTGCCTGTCGGGGTGGCCGGGCAGGCTCCGAGTGCCTTTTCGGGGCGGCCGGGCAGGCTCCGAGTGCCTTTGTGGGCGGCCGTGGAGGCTCTGAGTGCCTTTCGGGGCGGCCGGGGATGCTCTGAGTGCCTTTCGGGGCGGTCGGGGAGGCTCCGAGTGCCTTTGGGGGCGGCCGGGGAGTCTCCGAGTGCCTTTCGGGGCAGCCGTGGAGGCTCCGAGTGCCTTTGGGGGCGAGTGTGCAGGCTCCGAGTGCCTTTTTGGGCGGCCGTGCCGCCTCCGAGTGCCTTTCGGGGCGGTCGTGGAGGCTCCGAGTGCGTTTCGGGGCGGCCCGGCCGCCTCCGAGTGCGTTTGTGGGCTGCCGGGGAGGCTCCGAGTGCCTTTCGGGGTGGCCGGGCCGCCTCCGAGTGCTTTTCGGGGCGGCCGGGCTGCATCCAAGTGCCTTTCGGGGCGGCCGTGGAGGCTCCGAGTGCCTTTGTGGGCGGCCGGGAAGGCTCCGAGTGCCTTTGGTGGTGCCCGGGGAGGCTCCGAGTGCCTTTCGGGCGGCCGGGGAGGCTCCGAGTGCCTTTCGGGGCGGCCGGGGAGGCTCCGAGTGGCTTTCGGGGAGGCCCGGCCGCCTCCGAGTGCCTTTCGGGGCGGCCGGGGAGGCTCCGAGTGCCTTTCAGGGCGGCCGGGGAGGCTCCGAGTGCCTGTCGGGGTGGCCGGGCCGGCTCCGAGTGCCTTTTCGGGGCGGCCGGGCAGGCTCCGAGTGCCTTTGTGGGCGGCCGTGGAGGCTCCGAGTGCCTTTCGGGGCGGCCGGGGAGGCTCCGAGTGCCTTTCGGGGCGGTCGGGGAGGCTCCGAGTGCGTTTGTGGGCGGCCGGGGAGTCTCCGAGTGCCTTTCGGGGCAGCCGTGGAGGCTCCGAGTGCCTTTTGGGGCGAGTGTGCAGACTCCGAGTGCCTTTTGGGGCGGCCGTGCCGCCTCCGAGTGCCTTTCGGGGCGGCCGGGGAGGCTCCGAGTGCCTTTCGGGGTGGCCGAGCCGCCTCCGAGTGCCTTTCGGCGCGTCCGGTCAGGCTCCGAGTGCCTTTCGGGGCGGTCGGGCAGGCTCCGAGTGCCTTTCGGGGCGGCCGTGGAGTCTCCGAGTGCCTTTGGGGGCGTCCGGGGAGGCTCGGAGTGCCTTTGGGGGCGGCTGTGCAGGCTCCGATTGCCTTTGGGGGCTGCCGGGCCGGCTCCGAGTGCCTTTGGGGGTCCCCGGGGAGGCTCCGAGTGCCTTTGGGGGCTGCCGGGCCGCCTCCGAGTGCCTTTGCGGGTGGCCGGGGAGGCTCCGAGTGCCTTTCGGGGCGGCCGGGGATGCTCCGAGTGCCTTTCGGGGTGGCCGTTCCCCCTCCGAATGCCTTTCGGGACGGCTGGGCCCGTCCCAGTGCCTTTCGGGGCGGCCGGACCGGCTCCGAGTGGCTTTCGGGGCGGCCGGCGAGGCTCTAATTGCCTTTCCGGACTGCCAGGGAGGCTCCGAGTGCCTTTGGGGGCGGCCGGGGAGGCTCCGAGTGCCTTTCGGGGTGGCCGGGGAGGCTCCGAGTGCCTTTTGGGGCGGCCGGGGAGGCTCCGAGTGCCTTTCGGGGTGGCCGGGCCGCCCCTGAGTGCCTTTCGGGGCTGCCGGGGAGGCTCCGAGTGCCTTTCGGGGTAGTTGGGCCGCCTCCGAGTGCCTTTGGGGGCGGCCGGGATGCATCCGAGTTCCTTTGTGGGTGGCCGTGGAGGCTCCGAGTGCCTTTCGGGGCGGCCGGGGAGGCTCCGAGTGCCTTTTGGGGTGGCCGAGCCGCCTCCGAGTGCCTTTCGGCGCGTCCGGTCAGGCTCCGAGTGCCTTTCGGGGCGGTCGGGCAGGCTCCGAGTGCCTTTCGGGGCGGCCGTGGAGTCTCCGAGTGCCTTTCGGGGCGGCCGGGAAGGCTCCGAGTGCCTTTGGGGGCAGTCGGGGAGGCTCCGAGTGCCTTTCAGAGTGGCCGGGGAGGCTCCGAGTGCCTGTCGGGGTGGCCGGGCAGGCTCCGAGTGCCTTTCGGGGTGGCCGGGCCGCCTCTGAGTGCCTTTCGGGGCTGCCGGGGAGGCTCCGAGTGCCTTTCGGGGTAGCCGGGCCGCCTCCGAGTGCCTTTGGGGGCGGCCGGGATGCATCCAAGTGCCTTTGGGGGCGGCCGGGGAGGCTCCGAGTGCCTTTGGGGGCGGCCGTGGAGGCTCCGAGTGCCTTTGCGGGCGGCCGGGGAGGCTCCGAGTGCCTTTCGGGGTGGCCGGCCCGCTCCGAGTGCCTTTCGGGGTGGCCGGGGAGGCTCCGAGTGCCTTTTGGGGCGGCCGGGCCGGCCCCGAGTGCCTTTCGGGGCGGTCGGCCGCCTCCGAGTGCTTTTCGGGGCGGCCGGGAAGGCTCCGAGTGCCTTTGTGGGCGGCCGGGGAGGCTCCGAGTGCCTTTCGGGGCGGCCGGGGAGGCTCCGAGTGCCTTTCGGGGCATCCTAGAGGCTCCGAGTGCCTTTCGGGGTGGCCGGGCCACCTCCGAGTGCCTTTGTGGGCGGCCGAGCCGGCTCCGAATGCCTTTTGGGGTGGCCGGGGAGGCTCCGAGTGCCTTTCGGGGTGGCCGGGCCGCCTCTGAGTGCCTTTCGGGGCTGCCGGGGAGGCTCCGAGTGCCTTTCGGGGTAGCCGGTCCGCCTCCGAGTGCCTTTGTGGGCGGCCGGGGAGGCTCCAAGTGCCTTTGTGGTCGGCCGTGCCGCCTCCGAGTGCCTTTCGAGGCGTCCGGGGAGGCTCCGAGTGCCTTTCGGGGTGGCCGGGCCGCCTCCGAGTGCCTTTCGGGGCGGCCGCGGAGGCTCCGAGTGCCTTTCGGGGCGGCCGGGGATGCTCCGAGTGCCTTTCGGGGTGGCCGTTCCCCCTCCGAATGCCTTTCGGGGCGGCTGGGCCCGTCCCAGTGCCTTTCGGGGCGGCCGGACCGGCTCCGAGTGGCTTTCGGGGCGGCCGGCGAGGCTCTAATTGCCTTTCCGGACTGCCGGGGAGGCTCCGAGTGCCTTTTGGGGCGGCCGGGGAGGCTCCGAGTGCCTTTCGGGGTGGCCGGGGAGGCTCCGAGTGCCTTTCGGGGTGGCCGGGGAGGCTCCGAGTGCCTTTTGGGGCGGCCGGGGAGGCTCCGAGTGCCTTTCGGGGTGGCCGGGCCGCCCCTGAGTGCCTTTCGGGGCTGCCGGGGAGGCTCCGAGTGCCTTTCGGGGTAGTTGGGCCGCCTCCGAGTGCCTTTGGGGGCGGCCGGGATGCATCCGAGTTCCTTTGTGGGTGGCCGTGGAGGCTCCGAGTGCCTTTCGGGGCGGCCGGGGAGGCTCCGAGTGCCTTTTGGGGTGGCCGAGCCGCCTCCGAGTGCCTTTCGGCGCGTCCGGTCAGGCTCCGAGTGCCTTTCGGGGCGGTCGGGCAGGCTCCGAGTGCCTTTCGGGGCGGCCGTGGAGTCTCCGAGTGCCTTTCGGGGCAGCCGGGAAGGCTCCGAGTGCCTTTGGGGGCAGTCGGGGAGGCTCCGAGTGCCTTTCAGAGTGGCCGGGGAGGCTCCGAGTGCCTGTCGGGGTGGCCGGGCCACCTCCGAGTGCTTTTCGGGGCGGCCGGGCAGGCTCCGAGTGCCTTTGGGGGCGGCCGTGGAGGCTCCGAGTGCCTTTGTGGGCGGCCGGGAAGGCTCCGAGTGCCTTTGGTGGTGCCCGGGGAGGCTCCGAGTGCCTTTCGGGCGGCCAGGGAGGCTCCGAGTGCCTTTCGGGGCGGCCGGGGAGGCTCCGAGTGGCTTTCGGGGAGGCCCGGCCGCCTCCGAGTGCCTTTCGGGGCGGCCGGGGAGGCTCCGAGTGCCTTTCAGAGCGGCCGGGGAGGCTCCGAGTGCCTGTCGGGGTGGCCGGGGAGGCTCCGAGTGCCTTTTCGGGGCGGCCGGGCAGGCTCCGAGTGCCTTTGTGGGCGGCTGTGGAGGCTCCGAGTGCCTTTCGGGGCGGCCGGGGAGGCTCCGAGTGCCTTTCGGGGCGGTCGGGGAGGCTCCGAGTGCCTTTGTGGGCGGCCGGGGAGTCTCCGAGTGCCTTTCGGGGCAGCCGTGGAGGCTCCGAGTGCCTTTTGGGGCGAGTGTGCAGGCTCCGAGTGCCTTTTGGGGCGGCCGTGCCGCCTCCGAGTGCCTTTCGGGGCGGCCGGGGAGGCTCCGAGTGCCTTTCGGGGTGGCCGAGCCGCCTCCGAGTGCCTTTCGGCGCGTCCGGTCAGGCTCCGAGTGCCTTTCGGGGCGGTCGGGCAGGCTCCGAGTGCCTTTCGGGGCGGCCGTGGAGTCTCCGAGTGCCTTTCGGGGCGGCCGGGGATGCTCCGAATGCCTTTCGGGGTGGCCGTTCCCCCTCCGAATGCCTTTCGGGGCGGCTGGGCTCGTCCCTGTGCCTTTCGGGGCGGCCGGACCGGCTCCGAGTGGCTTTCGGGGCGGCCGGCGAGGCTCTAATTGCCTTTCCGGACTGCCGGGGAGGCTCCGAGTGCCTTTGGGGGCGGCCGGGGAGGCTCCGAGTGCCTTTCGGGGTGGCCGGGGAGGCTCCGAGTGCCTTTGGGGGCGGCCGGGGAGGCTCCGAGTGCCTTTTGGGGCGGCCGGGGAGGCTCCGAGTGCCTTTGGGGGCGGCCGGGGAGGCTCCGAGTGCCTTTCGGGGTGGCCGGGGAGGCTCCGAGTGCCTTTCGGGGCGGCCGGGGAGGCTCCGAGTGCCTTTTGGGGCGGCCGGGGAGGCTCCGAGTGCCTTTCGGGGTGGCCGGGCCGCCCCTGAGTGCCTTTCGGGGCTGCCGGGGAGGCTCCGAGTGCCTTTCGGGGTAGTTGGGCCGCCTCCGAGTGCCTTTGGGGGCGGCCGGGATGCATCCGAGTTCCTTTGTGGGTGGCCGTGGAGGCTCCGAGTGCCTTTCGGGGCGGCCGGGGAGGCTCCGAGTGCCTTTTGGGGTGGCCGAGCCGCCTCCGAGTGCCTTTCGGCGCGTCCGGTCAGGCTCCGAGTGCCTTTCGGGGCGGCCGTGGAGTCTCCGAGTGCCTTTCGGGGCGGCCGGGAAGGCTCCGAGTGCCTTTGGGGGCAGTCGGGGAGGCTCCGAGTGCCTTTCAGAGTGGCCGGGGAGGCTCCGAGTGCCTGTCGGGGTGGCCGGGCAGGCTCCGAGTGCCTTTTCGGGGCGGCCGGGCAGGCTCCGAGTGCCTTTGTGGGCGGCCGTGGAGGCTCTGAGTGCCTTTCGGGGCGGCCGGGGATGCTCCGAGTGCCTTTCGGGGCGGTCGGGGAGGCTCCGAGTGCCTTTGGGGGCGGCCGGGGAGTCTCCGAGTGCCTTTTCGGGGCGGCCGGGCAGGCTCCGAGTGCCTTTGTGGGCGGCCGGGGAGGCTCTGAGTGCCTTTCGGGGCGGCCGGGGATGCTCCGAGTGCCTTTGGGGGCGAGTGTGCAGGCTCCGAGTGCCTTTTTGGGCGGCCGTGCCGCCTCCGAGTGCCTTTCGGGGCGGCCGGGGAGGCTCCGAGTGCCTTTCGGGGCAGCCGAGCCGCCTCCGAGTGCCTTTCGGCGCGTCCGGTCAGGCTCCGAGTGCCTTTCGGGGCGGTCGGGCAGGCTCCGAGTGCCTTTCGGGGCGGCCGTGGAGTCTCCGAGTGCCTTTCGGGGCGGCCATGGAGGCTCGGAGTGCCTTTGGGGGCGGCTGTGCAGGCTCCGATTGCCTTTGGGGGCTGCCGGGCCGGCTCCGAGTGCCTTTGGGGGTCCCCGGGGAGGCTCCGAGTGCCTTTGGGGGCTGCCGGGCCGCCTCCGAGTGCCTTTGCGGGTGGCCGGGGAGGCTCCGAGTGCCTTTGGGGGCGGCCGGGGATGCTCCGAGTGCCTTTCGGGGTGGCCGTTCCCCCTCCGAATGCCTTTCGGGGCGGCTGGGCCCGTCCCAGTGCCTTTCGGGGCGGCCGGACCGGCTCCGAGTGGCTTTCGGGGCGGCTGGCGAGGCTCTAATTGCCTTTTGGGACTGCCGGGGAGGCTCCGAGTGCCTTTGGGGGCGGCCGGGGAGGCTCCGAGTGCCTTTCGGGGTGGCCGGGGAGGCTCCGAGTGCCTTTTGGGGCGGCCGGGGAGGCTCCGAGTGCCTTTCGGGGTGGCCGGGCCGCCTCTGAGTGCCTTTCAGGGCTGCCGGGGAGGCTCCGAGTGCCTTTCGGGGTAGTTGGGCCGCCTCCGAGTGCCTTTGGGGGCGGCCGGGATGCATCCGAGTTCCTTTGTGGGTGGCCGTGGAGGCTCCGAGTGCCTTTCGGGGCGGCCGGGAAGGCTCCGAGTGCCTTTCGGGGTGGCCGGGCAGGCTCCGAGTGGCTTTCGGGGAGGCCCGGCCGCCTCTGAGTGCCTTTGTGGGCGGCCGGGGAGGCTCCGAGTGCCTTTGGGGGCGGCCGTGCAGGCTCCGAGTGCCTTTGTGAGCGGCCGTGGAGGCTCCGATTGCCTTTGGGGGCGGCCGGGGAGGCTCCGAGTGCCTTTCGGGGTGGCCGGGGAGTCTCCGAGTGCCTTTCGGGGTTCTCGGGGAGGCTCCGAGTGCCTTTCGGGGCATCCGGGGAGGCTCCGAGTGCCTTTGAGGGTCGCCGGGCAGGCTCCGAGTGCCTTTCGGGGTGGCCGGGGAGGCTCCGAGTGCCTTTTGGGGGTGGCCGGGCAGGCTCCGAGTGTCTTTTCGGGCGGTCGGGCAGGCTCCGAGTGCCTTTGTGGGCGGCTAGGCCGGGTCCGAGGGCCTTTCGGGGCGGCCTGGCCGCCTCCGAGTGCATTTCGGGGCGGTCGGGGAGGCTCCGAGTGCCTTTGTGGGCGGCCGGGTAGGCTCCGAGTGCCTTTGTGGGCGGCCGGGCCGGCTCCGAGTGCCTTTCAGGGCGGCCATGGAGGCTCCGAGTGCCTTTCGGGGTAGCCGGGGCGCTTCCGAGTGCCTTTGGGGGCGGCTGGGGAGGCTCTGAGTGCCTTTCGTGGCGGCCTGGCCGCCTTCGAGTGCATTTCGGGGCAGCCAGGGAGGCTCCCAGTGCCTTTGTGGGCGGCCGGGTAGGCTCCGAGTGCCTTTTGGGGTGGCCGGGGAGGCTCCGAGTGCGTTTTGGGGCGGCCGGGGAGGCTCCGAGTGGCTTTCGGGGAGGCCCAGCCGCCTCTGAGTGCCTTTGGGGGCGTCCGGGGATGCTCCGAGTGCCTTTCGGGGCGGCCGGGAAGGCTCCGAGTGCCTTTCGGGGCGGCCGTGGAGGCTCCGAGTGCCTTTGGGGGCGGCCGGGGATGCTGCGAGTGCCTTTCGGGGCGGTCGGGGAGGCTCCGAGTGCCTTTTGGGGCGGCCGGGGAGGCTCCGAGTGCCTTTCGGGGCGGCCATGGAGGCTCGGAGTGCCTTTGGGGGCGGCTGTGCAGGCTCCGATTGCCTTTGGGGGCTGCCGGGCCGGCTCCGAGTGCCTTTGGGGGCGGCCGGGGAGGCTCCGAGTGCCTTTGGGGGCTGCCGGGCCGGCTCCGAGTGCCTTTTGGGGTCGCCGGGCAGGCTCCGAGTGCCTTTGCGGGTGGCCGGGGAGGCTCCGAGTGCCTTTGTGGGCGGCCGTGGAGGCTCCGAGTGCCTTTCGGGGTAGCCGGGGAGGCTCCGAGTGCCTTTCGGGGCGGCCGTGGAGGCTCTGAGTGCCTTTCGAGGTGGCCGCGGAGGCTCCGAGTGCCTTTCGGGGCGGCCGGGAAGGCTCCGAGTGCCTTTCGGGGCGGCCGGGGTGGCTCCGAGTGCCTTTGTGGGCGGCCGTGGAGGCTCCGAGTGGCTTTCGGGGAGGCCCGGCCGCCTCCGAGTGCCTTTCGGCGCGTCCGGTCAGGCTCCGAGTGCCTTTCGGGGCGGTCGGGCAGGCTCCGAGTGCCTTTCGGGGCGGCCGTGGAGTCTCCGAGTGCCTTTCGGGGCGGCCATGGAGGCTCGGATTGCCTTTGGGGGTGGCTGTGCAGGCTCCGATTGCCTTTGGGGGCTGCCGGGGAGGCTCCGAGTGCCTTTGGGGGTCCCGGGCAGGCTCCGATTGCCTTTGGGGGCTGCCGGGCCGCCTCCGAGTGCCTTTGCGGGTGGCCGGGCAGGCTCCGAGTGCCTTTCGGGGTGGCCGTTCCCCCTCCGAATGCCTTTCGGGGCGGCTGGGCCCGTCCCTGTGCCTTTCGGGGCGGCCGGACCGGCTCCGAGTGGCTTTCGGGGTGGCCGGCGAGGCTCTAATTGCCTTTCCGGACTGCCGGGGAGGCTCCGAGTGCCTTTGGGGGCGGCCGGGGAGGCTCCGAGTGCCTTTCGGGGTGGCCGGGGAGGCTCCGAGTGCCTTTTGGGGCGGCCGGGCAGGCTCCGAGTGCCTTTTGGGGTGGCCGGGCCACCCCTGAGTGCCTTTCGGGGCTGCCGGGGAGGCTCCGAGTGCCTTTCGGGGTAGTTGGGCCGCCTCCGAGTGCCTTTGGGGGCGGCCGGGATGCATCCGAGTTCCTTTGTGGGTGGCCGTGGAGGCTCCGAGTGCCTTTCGGGGCGGCCGGGGAGGCTCCGAGTGCCTTTTGGGGTGGCCGAGCCGCCTCCGAGTGCCTTTCGGCGCGTCCGGTCAGGCTCCGAGTGCCTTTCGGGGCGGCCGTGGAGTCTCCGAGTGCCTTTCGGGGCGGCCGGGAAGGCTCCGAGTGCCTTTGGGGGCAGTCGGGGAGGCTCCGAGTGCCTTTCAGAGTGGCCGGGGAGGCTCCGAGTGCCTGTCGGGGTGGCCGGGCAGGCTCCGAGTGCCTTTTCGGGGCGGCCGGGCAGGCTCCGAGTGCCTTTGTGGGCGGCCGTGGAGGCTCTGAGTGCCTTTCGGGGCGGCCGGGGATGCTCCGAGTGCCTTTCGGGGCGGTCGGGGAGGCTCCGAGTGCCTTTGGGGGCGAGTGTGCAGACTCCGAGTGCCTTTTGGGACGGCCGTGCCGCCTCCGAGTGCCTTTCGGGGCGGCCGGGGAGGCTCCGAGTGCCTTTCGGGGTGGCCGAGCCGCCTCCGAGTGCCTTTCGGCGCGTCCGGTCAGGCTCCGAGTGCCTTTCGGGGCGGTCGGGCAGGCTCCGAGTGCCTTTCGGGGCGGCCGTGGAGTCTCCGAGTGCCTTTCGGGGCGGCCATGGAGGCTCGGAGTGCCTTTGGGGGCGGCTGTGCAGGCTCCGATTGCCTTTGGGGGCTGCCGGGCCGGCTCCGAGTGCCTTTGGGGGTCCCCGGGCAGGCTCCGATTGCCTTTGGGGGCTGCCGGGCCGCCTCCGAGTGCCTTTGCGGGTGGCCGGGGAGGCTCCGAGTGCCTTTCGGGGCGGCCGGGGATGCTCCGAGTGCCTTTCGGGGTGGCCGTTCCCCCTCCGAATGCCTTTCGGGGCGGCTGGGCCCGTCCCAGTGCCTTTCGGGGCGGCCGGACCGGCTCCGAGTGGCTTTCGGGGCGGCTGGCGAGGCTCTAATTGCCTTTTGGGACTGCCGGGGAGGCTCCGAGTGCCTTTGGGGGCGGCCGGGGAGGCTCCGAGTGCCTTTCGGGGTGGCCGGGGAGGCTCCGAGTGCCTTTTGGGGCGGCCGGGGAGGCTCCGAGTGCCTTTTGGGGTGGCCGGGCCGCCTCTGAGTGCCTTTCAGGGCTGCCGGGGAGGCTCCGAGTGCCTTTCGGGGTAGTTGGGCCGCCTCCGAGTGCCTTTGGGGGCGGCCGGGATGCATCCGAGTTCCTTTGTGGGTGGCCGTGGAGGCTCCGAGTGCCTTTCGGGGCGGCCGGGAAGGCTCCGAGTGCCTTTCGGGGCGGCCGGGAAGGCTCCGAGTGCCTTTCGGGGCGGCCGGGCAGGCTCCGAGTGGCTTTCGGGGAGGCCCGGCCGCCTCTGAGTGCCTTTGTGGGCGGCCGGGGAGGCTCCGAGTGCCTTTGGGGGCGGCCGTGCAGGCTCCGAGTGCCTTTGTGAGCGGCCGTGGAGGCTCCGATTGCCTTTGGGGGCGGCCGGGGAGGCTCCGAGTGCCTTTCGGGGTGGCCGGGGAGTCTCCGAGTGCCTTTCGGGGTTCTCGGGGAGGCTCCGAGTGCCTTTCGGGGCATCCGGGGAGGCTCCGAGTGCCTTTGAGGGTCGCCGGGCAGGCTCCGAGTGCCTTTCGGGGTGGCCGGGGAGGCTCCGAGTGCCTTTTGGGGGTGGCCGGGCAGGCTCCGAGTGTCTTTTCGGGCGGTCGGGCAGGCTCCGAGTGCCTTTGTGGGCGGCTAGGCCGGGTCCGAGGGCCTTTCGGGGCGGCCTGGCCGCCTCCGAGTGCATTTCGGGGCGGTCGGGGAGGCTCCGAGTGCCTTTGTGGGCGGCTAGGCCGGGTCCGAGGGCCTTTCGGGGCGGCCTGGCCGCCTCCGAGTGCATTTCGGGGCGGTCGGGGAGGCTCCGAGTGCCTTTGTGGGCGGCCGGGTAGGCTCCGAGTGCCTTTGTGGGCGGCCGGGCCGGCTCCGAGTGCCTTTCAGGGCGGCCATGGAGGCTCCGAGTGCCTTTCGGGGTAGCCGGGGCGCTTCCGAGTGCCTTTGGGGGCGGCTGGGGAGGCTCTGAGTGCCTTTCGTGGCGGCCTGGCCGCCTTCGAGTGCATTTCGGGGCAGCCAGGGAGGCTCCCAGTGCCTTTGTGGGCGGCCGGGTAGGCTCCGAGTGCCTTTTGGGGTGGCCGGGGAGGCTCCGAGTGCGTTTTGGGGCGGCCGGGGAGGCTCCGAGTGGCTTTCGGGGAGGCCCAGCCGCCTCTGAGTGCCTTTGGGGGCGTCCGGGGATGCTCCGAGTGCCTTTCGGGGCGGCCGGGAAGGCTCCGAGTGCCTTTCGGGGAGGCCGTGGAGGCTCCGAGTGCCTTTGGGGGCGGCCGGGGATGCTGCGAGTGCCTTTCGGGGTGGCCGTTCCCCCTCCGAATGCCTTTCGGGGCGGCTGGGCCCGTCCCAGTGCCTTTCGGGGCGGCCGGACCGGCTCCGAGTGGCTTTCGGGGCGGCCGGCGAGGCTCTAATTGCCTTTCCGGACTGCCGGGGAGGCTCCGAGTGCCTTTGGGGGCGGCCGGGGAGGCTCCGAGTGCCTTTCGGGGTGGCCGGGGAGGCTCCGAGTGCCTTTTGGGGCGGCCGGGGAGGCTCCGAGTGCCTTTCGGGGTGGCCGGGCCGCCCCTGAGTGCCTTTCGGGGCTGCCGGGGAGGCTCCGAGTGCCTTTCGGGGTAGTTGGGCCGCCTCCGAGTGCCTTTGGGGGCGGCCGGGATGCATCCGAGTTCCTTTGTGGGTGGCCGTGGAGGCTCCAAGTGCCTTTCGGGGCGGCCGGGGAGGCTCCGAGTGCCTTTTGGGGTGGCCGAGCCGCCTCCGAGTGCCTTTCGGCGCGTCCGGTCAGGCTCCGAGTGCCTTTCGGGGCGGCCGTGGAGTCTCCGAGTGCCTTTCGGGGCGGCCGGGAAGGCTCCGAGTGCCTTTGGGGGCAGTCGGGGAGGCTCCGAGTGCCTTTCAGAGTGGCCGGGGAGGCTCCGAGTGCCTGTCGGGGTGGCCGGGCAGGCTCCGAGTGCCTTTTCGGGGCGGCCGGGCAGGCTCCGAGTGCCTTTGTGGGCGGCCGTGGAGGCTCTGAGTGCCTTTCGGGGCGGCCGGGGATGCTCCGAGTGCCTTTCGGGGCGGTCGGGGAGGCTCCGAGTGCCTTTGGGGGCGGCCGGGGAGTCTCCGAGTGCCTTTCGGGGCAGCCGTGGAGGCTCCGAGTGCCTTTGGGGGCGAGTGTGCAGGCTCCGAGTGCCTTTTTGGGCGGCCGTGCCGCCTCCGAGTGCCTTTCGGGGCGGTCGTGGAGGCTCCGAGTGCGTTTCGGGGCGGCCCGGCCGCCTCCGAGTGCGTTTGTGGGCTGCCGGGGAGGCTCCGAGTGCCTTTCGGGGTGGCCGGGCCGCCTCCGAGTGCTTTTCGGGGCGGCCGGGCTGCATCCAAGTGCCTTTGGAGGCGGCCGTGGAGGCTCCGAGTGCCTTTGTGGGCGGCCGGGAAGGCTCCGAGTGCCTTTGGTGGTGCCCGGGGAGGCTCCGAGTGCCTTTCGGGCGGCCGGGGAGGCTCCGAGTGCCTTTCGGGGCGGCCGGGGAGGCTCCGAGTGGCTTTCGGGGAGGCCCGGCCGCCTCCGAGTGCCTTTCGGGGCGGCCGGGGAGGCTCCGAGTGCCTTTCAGGGCGGCCGGGGAGGCTCCGAGTGCCTGTCGGGGTGGCCGGGCCGGCTCCGAGTGCCTTTTCGGGGCGGCCGGGCAGGCTCCGAGTGCCTTTGTGGGCGGCCGTGGAGGCTCCGAGTGCCTTTCGGGGCGGCCGGGGAGGCTCCGAGTGCCTTTCGGGGCGGTCGGGGAGGCTCCGAGTGCCTTTGGGGGCGGCCGGGGAGTCTCCGAGTGCCTTTCGGGGCAGCCGTGGAGGCTCCGAGTGCCTTTTGGGGCGAGTGTGCAGGCTCCGAGTGCCTTTTGGGGCGGCCGTGCCGCCTCCGAGTGCCTTTCGGGGCGGCCGGGGAGGCTCCGAGTGCCTGTCGGGGTGGCCGAGCCGCCTCCGAGTGCCTTTCGGCGCGTCCGGTCAGGCTCCGAGTGCCTTTCGGGGCGGTCGGGCAGGCTCCGAGTGCCTTTCGGGGCGGCCGTGGAGTCTCCGAGTGCCTTTCGGGGCGGCCGGGGAGGCTCCGAGTGCCTTTGGGGGCGGCTGTGCAGGCTCCGATTGCCTTTGGGGGCTGCCGGGCCGGCTCCGAGTGCCTTTGGGGGTCCCCGGGCAGGCTCCGATTGCCTTTGGGGGCTGCCGGGCCGCCTCCGAGTGCCTTTGCGGGTGGCCGGGCAGGCTCCGAGTGCCTTTCGGGGCGGCCGGGGATGCTCCGAGTGCCTTTCGGGGTGGCCGTTCCCCCTCCGAATGCCTTTCGGGGCGGCTGGGCCCGTCCCAGTGCCTTTCGGGGCGGCCGGACCGGCTCCGAGTGGCTTTCGGGGTAGCCGGCGAGGCTCTAATTGCCTTTCCGGACTGCCAGGGAGGCTCTGAGTGCCTTTGGGGGCGGCCGGGGAGGCTCCGAGTGCCTTTCGGGGTGGCCGGGGAGGCTCCGAGTGCCTTTTGGGGCGGCCGGGGAGGCTCCGAGTGCCTTTCGGGGTGGCCGGGCCGCCCCTGAGTGCCTTTCGGGGCTGCCGGGGAGGCTCCGAGTGCCTTTCGGGGTAGTTGGGCCGCCTCCGAGTGCCTTTGGGGGCGGCCGGGATGCATCCGAGTTCCTTTGTGGGTGGCCGTGGAGGCTCCGAGTGCCTTTCGGGGCGGCCGGGGAGGCTCCGAGTGCCTTTTGGGGTGGCCGAGCCGCCTCCGAGTGCCTTTCGGCGCGTCCGGTCAGGCTCCGAGTGCCTTTCGGGGTGGCCGTGGAGTCTCCGAGTGCCTTTCGGGGCGGCCGTGGAGTCTCCGAGTGCCTTTCGGGGCGGCCGGGAAGGCTCCGAGTGCCTTTCGGGGCAGTCGGGGAGGCTCCGAGTGCCTTTCAGAGTGGCCGGGGAGGCTCCGAGTGCCTGTCGGGGTGGCCGGGCAGGCTCCGAGTGCCTTTCGGGGTGGCCGGGCCGCCTCTGAGTGCCTTTCGGGGCTGCCGGGGAGGCTCCGAGTGCCTTTCGGGGTAGCCGGGCCGCCTCCGAGTGCCTTTGGGGGCGGCCGGGATGCATCCAAGTGCCTTTCGGGGTGGCTGTGGAGGCTCCTAGTGCCTTTCGGGGCGGTCGGGCAGGCTCCGAGTGCTTTTCGGGGTGGCCGGGCCGCCTCCGAGTGCTTTTCGGGGCGGCCGGGCTGCATCCAAGTGCCTTTGGGGGCGGCTGGGGAGGCTCCGAGTGCCTTTGGGGGCGGCCGTGCAGGCTCCGAGTGCCTTTGCGGGCGGCCGGGGAGGCTCCGAGTGCCTTTGGGGGCGGCCGGGGAGGCTCCGAGTGCCTTTCGGGGCGGCCGTGGAGTCTCCGAGTGCCTTTCGTGGCAGCCGTGGAGGCTCCGAGTGCCTTTGGGGGCGAGTGTGCAGGCTCCGAGTGCCTTTTTGGGCGGCCGTGCCGCCTCCGAGTGCCTTTCGGGGCGGCCGGGGAGGCTCCGAGTGCCTTTCGGGGTGGCCGAGCCGCCTCCGAGTGCCTTTCGGCGCGTCCGGTCAGGCTCCGAGTGCCTTTCGGCGCGGCCGGTGAGGCTCCGAGTGCCTTTCGGTGTGGCCGGGGAGGCTCCGAGTGCCTGTCGGGGTGGCCGGGCAGGCTCCGAGTGCCTTTTCGGGCGGTCGGACAGGCTCTGACTGCCTTTGTGGGCGGCCGTGGAGGCTCCGAGTGCCTTTCGGGGCGGCCTGGCCGCCTCCGAGTGCCTTTGGGGGCGGCCGTGGAGGCTCCGAGTGCCTTTGGGGGCGGCCGTGGAGGCTCCGAGTGCCTTTGTGGGCGGCCGGTCCGGCTCCGAGTGCCTTTCGGGGTGGCCGGCCCGCTCCGAGTGCCTTTCGGGGTGGCCGGGGAGGCTCCGAGTGCCTTTTGGGGCGGCCGGGCCGGCCCCGAGTGCCTTTCGAGGCGGTCGGCCGCCTCCGAGTGCTTTTCGGGGCGGCCGGGAAGGCTCCGAGTGCCTTTGTGGGCGGCCGGGGAGGCTCCGAGTGCCTTTCGGGGCGGCCGGGGAGGCTCCGAGTGCCTTTCGGGGCATCCTAGAGGCTCCGAGTGCCTTTCGGGGTGGCCGGGCCACCTCCGAGTGCCTTTGTGGGCGGCCGAGCCGGCTCCGAATGCCTTTTGGGGTGGCCGGGGAGGCTCCGAGTGCCTTTCGGGGTGGCCGGGCCGCCTCTGAGTGCCTTTCGGGGCTGCCGGGGAGGCTCCGAGTGCCTTTCGGGGTAGCCGGTCCGCCTCCGAGTGCCTTTGTGGGCGGCCGGGGAGGCTCCAAGTGCCTTTGTGGTCGGCCGTGCCGCCTCCGAGTGCCTTTCGAGGCGTCCGGGGAGGCTCCGAGTGCCTTTCGGGGTGGCCGGGCCGCCTCCGAGTGCCTTTCGGGGCGGCAGCGGAGGCTCCGAGTGCCTTTGGGGGCAGCCGGGGATGCTCCGAGTGCCTTTCGGGGTGGCCGTTCCCCCTCCGAATGCCTTTCGGGGCGGCTGGGCCCGTCCCAGTGCCTTTCGGGGCGGCCGGACCGGCTCCGAGTGGCTTTCGGGGCGGCCGGCGAGGCTCTAATTGCCTTTCCGGACTGCCGGAGAGGCTCCGAGTGCCTTTGGGGGCGGCCGGGGAGGCTCCGAGTGCCTTTCGGGGTGGCCGGGGAGGCTCCGAGTGCCTTTTGGGGCGGCCGGGGAGGCTCCGAGTGCCTTTCGGGGTGGCCGGGCCGCCCCTGAGTGCCTTTCGGGGCTGCCGGGGAGGCTCCGAGTGCCTTTCGGGGTAGTTGGGCCGCCTCCGAGTGCCTTTGGGGGCGGCCGGGATGCATCCGAGTTCCTTTGTGGGTGGCCGTGGAGGCTCCGAGTGCCTTTCGGGGCGGCCGGGGAGGCTCCGAGTGCCTTTTGGGGTGGCCGAGCCGCCTCCGAGTGCCTTTCGGCGCGTCCGGTCAGGCTCCGAGTGCCTTTCGGGGCGGTCGGGCAGGCTCCGAGTGCCTTTCGGGGCGGCCGTGGAGTCTCCGAGTGCCTTTCGGGGCGGCCGGGAAGGCTCCGAGTGCCTTTGGGGGCAGTCGGGGAGGCTCCGAGTGCCTTTCAGAGTGGCCGGGGAGGCTCCGAGTGCCTGTCGGGGTGGCCGGGCAGGCTCCGAGTGCCTTTTCGGGGCGGCCGGGCAGGCTCCGAGTGCCTTTGTGGGCGGCCGTGGAGGCTCTGAGTGCCTTTCGGGGCGGCCGGGGATGCTCCGAGTGCCTTTCGGGGCGGTCGGGGAGGCTCCGAGTGCCTTTGGGGGCGGCCGGGAAGGCTCCGAGTGCCTTTCGGGGCGGCCGGGGAGGCTCCGAGTGCCTTTCAGAGTGGCCGGGGAGGCTCCGAGTGCCTTTGCGGGTGGCCGGGGAGGCTCCGAGTGCCTTTGTGGGCGGCCGTGGAGGCTCCGAGTGCCTTTCGGGGTAGCCGGGGAGGCTCCGAGTGCCTTTGGGGGCGGCCGGGGAGGCTCTGAGTGCCTTTCGAGGTGGCCGCGGAGGCTCCGAGTGCCTTTCGGGGTGGCCGGGAAGGCTCCGAGTGCCTTTCGGGGCAGCCGTGGAGGCTCCGAGTGCCTTTGGGGGCGAGTGTGCAGGCTCCGAGTGCCTTTTTGGGCGGCCGTGCCGCCTCCGAGTGCCTTTCGGGGCGGCCGGGGAGGCTCCGAGTGCCTTTCGGGGTGGCCGAGCCGCCTCTGAGTGCCTTTCGGCGCGTCCGGTCAGGCTCCGAGTGCCTTTCGGGGCGGTCGGGCAGGCTCCGAGTGCCTTTCGGGGCGGCCGGGGAGTCTCCGAGTGCCTTTCGGGGCGGCCATGGAGGCTCGGAGTGCCTTTGGGGGCGGCTGTGCAGGCTCCGATTGCCTTTGGGGGCTGCCGGGCCGGCTCCGAGTGCCTTTGGGGGTCCCCGGGGAGGCTCCGAGTGCCTTTGGGGGCTGCCGGGCCGCCTCCGAGTGCCTTTGCGGGTGGCCGGGGAGGCTCCGAGTGCCTTTCGGGGCGGCCGGGGATGCTCCGAGTGCCTTTCGGGGTGGCCGTTCAACCTCCGAATGCCTTTCGGGGCGGCTGGGCCCGTCCCAGTGCCTTTCGGGGCGGCCGGACCGGCTCCGAGTGGCTTTCGGGGCGGCTGGCGAGGCTCTAATTGCCTTTTGGGACTGCCGGGGAGGCTCCGAGTGCCTTTAGGGGCGGCCGGGGAGGCTCCGAGTGCCTTTCGGGGTGGCCGGGGAGGCTCCGAGTGCCTTTCGGGGCGGCCGGGAAGGCTCCGAGTGCCTTTCGGGGCGGCCGGGAAGGCTCCGAGTGCCTTTCGGGGCGGCCGGGCAGGCTCCGAGTGGCTTTCGGGGAGGCCCGGCCGCCTCTGAGTGCCTTTGTGGGCGGCCGGGGAGGCTCCGAGTGCCTTTTGGGGCGGCCGTGCAGGCTCCGAGTGCCTTTGTGAGCGGCCGTGGAGGCTCCGATTGCCTTTGGGGGCGGCCGGGGAGGCTCCGAGTGCCTTTCGGGGTGGCCGGGGAGTCTCCGAGTGCCTTTCGGGGTTCTCGGGGAGGCTCCGAGTGCCTTTCGGGGCATCCGGGGAGGCTCCGAGTGCCTTTGAGGGTCGCCGGGCAGGCTCCGAGTGCCTTTCGGGGTGGCCGGGGAGGCTCCGAGTGCCTTTTGGGGGTGGCCGGGCAGGCTCCGAGTGTCTTTTCGGGCGGTCGGGCAGGCTCCGAGTGCCTTTGTGGGCGGCTAGGCCGGGTCCGAGGGCCTTTCGGGGCGGCCTGGCCGCCTCCGAGTGCATTTCGGGGCGGTCGGGGAGGCTCCGAGTGCCTTTGTGGGCGGCCGGGTAGGCTCCGAGTGCCTTTGTGGGCGGCCGGGCCGGCTCCGAGTGCCTTTCAGGGCGGCCATGGAGGCTCCGAGTGCCTTTCGGGGTAGCCGGGGCGCTTCCGAGTGCCTTTGGGGGCGGCTGGGGAGGCTCTGAGTGCCTTTCGTGGCGGCCTGGCCGCCTTCGAGTGCATTTCGGGGCAGCCAGGGAGGCTCCCAGTGCCTTTGTGGGCGGCCGGGTAGGCTCCGAGTGCCTTTTGGGGTGGCCGGGGAGGCTCCGAGTGCGTTTTGGGGCGGCCGGGGAGGCTCCGAGTGGCTTTCGGGGAGGCCCAGCCGCCTCTGAGTGCCTTTGGGGGCGTCCGGGGATGCTCCGAGTGCCCTTCGGGGCGGCCGGGCAGGCTCCGAGTGCCTTTCGGGGCGGCCGTGGAGGCTCCGAGTGCCTTTGGGGGCGGCCGGGGATGCTGCGAGTGCCTTTCGGGGCGGTCGGGGAGGCTCCGAGTGCCTTTTGGGGCGGCCGGGGAGGCTCCGAGTGCCTTTCGGGGCGGCCATGGAGGCTCGGAGTGCCTTTGGGGGCGGCTGTGCAGGCTCCGATTGCCTTTGGGGGCTGCCGGGCCGGCTCCGAGTGCCTTTGGGGGTCCCCGGGCAGGCTCCGATTGCCTTTGGGGGCTGCCGGGCCGGCTCCGAGTGCCTTTTGGGGTCGCCGGGCAGGCTCCGAGTGCCTTTGCGGGTGGCCGGGGAGGCTCCGAGTGCCTTTGTGGGCGGCCGTGGAGGCTCCGAGTGCCTTTCGGGGTAGCCGGGGAGGCTCCGAGTGCCTTTGGGGGCGGCCGGGGAGGCTCTGAGTGCCTTTCGAGGTGGCCGCGGAGGCTCCGAGTGCCTTTCGGGGTGGCCGGGAAGGCTCCGAGTGCCTTTCGGGTCGGCCGGGGTGGCTCCGAGTGCCTTTGTGGGCGGCCGTGGAGGCTCCGAGTGGCTTTCGGGGAGGCCCGGCCGCCTCCGAGTGCCTTTCGGCGCGTCCGGTCAGGCTCCGAGTGCCTTTCGGGGCGGTCGGGCAGGCTCCGAGTGCCTTTCGGGGCGGCCGGGGAGGCTCCGAGTGCCTTTGGGGGCGTCCGGGGAGGCTCGGAGTGCCTTTGGGGGCGGCTGTGCAGGCTCCGATTGCCTTTGGGGGCTGCCGGGCCGGCTCCGAGTGCCTTTGGGGGTCCCCGGGGAGGCTCCGAGTGCCTTTGGGGGCTGCCGGGCCGCCTCCGAGTGCCTTTGCGGGTGGCCGGGCAGGCTCCGAGTGCCTTTCGGGGCGGCCGGGGATGCTCCGAGTGCCTTTCGGGGTGGCCGTTCCCCCTCCGAATGCCTTTCGGGGCGGCTGGGCCCGTCCCAGTGCCTTTCGGGGCGGCCGGACCGGCTCCGAGTGGCTTTCGGGGCGGCCGGCGAGGCTCTAATTGCCTTTCCGGACTGCCGGGGAGGCTCCGAGTGCCTTTGGGGGCGGCCGGGGAGGCTCCGAGTGCCTTTCGGGGTGGCCGGGGAGGCTCCGAGTGCCTTTGGGGGCGGCCGGGGAGGCTCCGAGTGCCTTTTGGGGCGGCCGGGGAGGCTCCGAGTGCCTTTCGGGGTGGCCGGGCCGCCCCTGAGTGCCTTTCGGGGCTGCCGGGGAGGCTCCGAGTGCCTTTCGGGGTAGTTGGGCCGCCTCCGAGTGCCTTTGGGGGCGGCCGGGATGCATCCGAGTTCCTTTGTGGGTGGCCGTGGAGGCTCCGAGTGCCTTTCGGGGCGGCCGGGGAGGCTCCGAGTGCCTTTTGGGGTGGCCGAGCCGCCTCCGAGTGCCTTTTGGCGCGTCCGGTCAGGCTCCGAGTGCCTTTCGGGGCGGCCGTGGAGTCTCCGAGTGCCTTTCGGGGCGGCCGGGAAGGCTCCGAGTGCCTTTCAGAGTGGCCGGGGAGGCTCCGAGTGCCTGTCGGGGTGGCCGGGCAGGCTCCGAGTGCCTTTTCGGGGCGGCCGGGCAGGCTCCGAGTGCCTTTGTGGGCGGCCGTGGAGGCTCCGAGTGCCTTTCGGGGCGGCCGGGGATGCTCCGAGTGCCTTTCGGGGCGGTCGGGGAGGCTCCGAGTGCCTTTGGGGGCGGCCGGGGAGGCTCCGAGTGCCTTTCGGGGTAGCCGTGGAGGCTCCGAGTGCCTTTGGGGGCGAGTGTGCAGGCTCCGAGTGCCTTTTTGGGCGGCCGTGCCGCCTCCGAGTGCCTTTCGGGGCGGCCGTGGAGGCTCCGAGTGCCTTTCGGGGTGGCCGAGCCGCCTCCGAGTGCCTTTCGGCGCGTCCGGTCAGGCTCCGAGTGCCTTTCGGGGCGGTCGGGCAGGCTCCGAGTGCCTTTCGGGGCGGCCGTGGAGTCTCCGAGTGCCTTTCGGGGCGGCCATGGAGGCTCGGAGTGCCTTTGGGGGCGGCTGTGCAGGCTCCGATTGCCTTTGGGGGCTGCCGGGCCGGCTCCGAGTGCCTTTGGGGGTCCCCGGGGAGGCTCCGATTGCCTTTGGGGGCTGCCGGGCCGCCTCCGAGTGCCTTTGCGGGTGGCCGGGGAGGCTCCGAGTGCCTTTCGGGGCGGCCGGGGATGCTCCGAGTGCCTTTCGGGGTGGCCGTTCCCCCTCCGAATGCCTTTCGGGGCGGCTGGGCCCGTCCCAGTGCCTTTCGGGGCGGCCGGACCGGCTCCGAGTGGCTTTCGGGGCGGCTGGCGAGGCTCTAATTGCCTTTTGGGACTGCCGGGGAGGCTCCGAGTGCCTTTGGGGGCGGCCGGGGAGGCTCCGAGTGCCTTTCGGGGTGGCCGGGGAGGCTCCGAGTGCCTTTTGGGGCGGCCGGGGAGGCTCCGAGTGCCTTTCGGGGTGGCCGGGCCGCCTCTGAGTGCCTTTCAGGGCTGCCGGGGAGGCTCCGAGTGCCTTTCGGGGTAGTTGGGCCGCCTCCGAGTGCCTTTGGGGGCGGCCGGGATGCATCCGAGTTCCTTTGTGGGTGGCCGTGGAGGCTCCGAGTGCCTTTCGGGGCGGCCGGGAAGGCTCCGAGTGCCTTTCGGGGCGGCCGGGAAGGCTCCGAGTGCCTTTCGGGGCGGCCGGGCAGGCTCCGAGTGGCTTTCGGGGAGGCCCGGCCGCCTCTGAGTGCCTTTGTGGGCGGCCGGGGAGGCTCCGAGTGCCTTTGGGGGCGGCCGTGCAGGCTCCGAGTGCCTTTGTGAGCGGCCGTGGAGGCTCCGATTGCCTTTGGGGGCGGCCGGGGAGGCTCCGAGTGCCTTTCGGGGTGGCCGGGGAGTCTCCGAGTGCCTTTCGGGGTTCTCGGGGAGGCTCCGAATGCCTTTCGGGGCATCCGGGGAGGCTCCGAGTGCCTTTGAGGGTCGCCGGGCAGGCTCCGAGTGCCTTTCGGGGTGGCCGGGGAGGCTCCGAGTGCCTTTTGGGGGTGGCCGGGCAGGCTCCGAGTGTCTTTTCGGGCGGTCGGGCAGGCTCCGAGTGCCTTTGTGGGCGGCTAGGCCGGGTCCGAGGGCCTTTCGGGGCGGCCTGGCCGCCTCCGAGTGCATTTCGGGGCGGTCGGGGAGGCTCCGAGTGCCTTTGTGGGCGGCCGGGCCGGCTCCGAGTGCCTTTCAGGGCGGCCATGGAGGCTCCGAGTGCCTTTCGGGGTAGCCGGGGCGCTTCCGAGTGCCTTTGGGGGCGGCTGGGGAGGCTCTGAGTGCCTTTCGTGGCGGCCTGGCCGCCTTCGAGTGCATTTCGGGGCAGCCAGGGAGGCTCCCAGTGCCTTTGTGGGCGGCCGGGTAGGCTCCGAGTGCCTTTTGGGGTGGCCGGGGAGGCTCCGAGTGCGTTTTGGGGCGGCCGGGGAGGCTCCGAGTGGCTTTCGGGGAGGCCCAGCTGCCTCTGAGTGCCTTTGGGGGCGTCCGGGGAGTCTCCGAGTGCCTTTCGGGGCGGCCGGGGAGTCTCCGAGTGCCTTTCGGGGTAGCCGTGGAGGCTCCGAGTGCCTTTGGGGGCGAGTGTGCAGGCTCCGAGTGCCTTTTTGGGCGGCCGTGCCGCCTCCGAGTGCCTTTCGGGGCGGCCGTGGAGGCTCCGAGTGCCTTTCGGGGTGGCCGAGCCGCCTCCGAGTGCCTTTCGGCGCGTCCGGTCAGGCTCCGAGTGCCTTTCGGGGCGGTCGGGCAGGCTCCGAGTGCCTTTCGGGGCGGCCGTGGAGTCTCCGAGTGCCTTTCGGGGCGGCCATGGAGGCTCGGAGTGCCTTTGGGGGCGGCTGTGCAGGCTCCGATTGCCTTTGGGGGCTGCCGGGCCGGCTCCGAGTGCCTTTGGGGGTCCCCGGGGAGGCTCCGATTGCCTTTGGGGGCTGCCGGGCCGCCTCCGAGTGCCTTTGCGGGTGGCCGGGGAGGCTCCGAGTGCCTTTCGGGGCGGCCGGGGATGCTCCGAGTGCCTTTCGGGGTGGCCGTTCCCCCTCCGAATGCCTTTCGGGGCGGCTGGGCCCGTCCCAGTGCCTTTCGGGGCGGCCGGACCGGCTCCGAGTGGCTTTCGGGGCGGCTGGCGAGGCTCTAATTGCCTTTTGGGACTGCCGGGGAGGCTCCGAGTGCCTTTGGGGGCGGCCGGGGAGGCTCCGAGTGCCTTTCGGGGTGGCCGGGGAGGCTCCGAGTGCCTTTTGGGGCGGCCGGGGAGGCTCCGAGTGCCTTTCGGGGTGGCCGGGCCGCCTCTGAGTGCCTTTCAGGGCTGCCGGGGAGGCTCCGAGTGCCTTTCGGGGTAGTTGGGCCGCCTCCGAGTGCCTTTGGGGGCGGCCGGGATGCATCCGAGTTCCTTTGTGGGTGGCCGTGGAGGCTCCGAGTGCCTTTCGGGGCGGCCGGGAAGGCTCCGAGTGCCTTTCGGGGCGGCCGGGAAGGCTCCGAGTGCCTTTCGGGGCGGCCGGGCAGGCTCCGAGTGGCTTTCGGGGAGGCCCGGCCGCCTCTGAGTGCCTTTGTGGGCGGCCGGGGAGGCTCCGAGTGCCTTTGGGGGCGGCCGTGCAGGCTCCGAGTGCCTTTGTGAGCGGCCGTGGAGGCTCCGATTGCCTTTGGGGGCGGCCGGGGAGGCTCCGAGTGCCTTTCGGGGTGGCCGGGGAGTCTCCGAGTGCCTTTCGGGGTTCTCGGGGAGGCTCCGAATGCCTTTCGGGGCATCCGGGGAGGCTCCGAGTGCCTTTGAGGGTCGCCGGGCAGGCTCCGAGTGCCTTTCGGGGTGGCCGGGGAGGCTCCGAGTGCCTTTTGGGGGTGGCCGGGCAGGCTCCGAGTGTCTTTTCGGGCGGTCGGGCAGGCTCCGAGTGCCTTTGTGGGCGGCTAGGCCGGGTCCGAGGGCCTTTCGGGGCGGCCTGGCCGCCTCCGAGTGCATTTCGGGGCGGTCGGGGAGGCTCCGAGTGCCTTTGTGGGCGGCCGGGCCGGCTCCGAGTGCCTTTCAGGGCGGCCATGGAGGCTCCGAGTGCCTTTCGGGGTAGCCGGGGCGCTTCCGAGTGCCTTTGGGGGCGGCTGGGGAGGCTCTGAGTGCCTTTCGTGGCGGCCTGGCCGCCTTCGAGTGCATTTCGGGGCAGCCAGGGAGGCTCCCAGTGCCTTTGTGGGCGGCCGGGTAGGCTCCGAGTGCCTTTTGGGGTGGCCGGGGAGGCTCCGAGTGCGTTTTGGGGCGGCCGGGGAGGCTCCGAGTGGCTTTCGGGGAGGCCCAGCTGCCTCTGAGTGCCTTTGGGGGCGTCCGGGGAGTCTCCGAGTGCCTTTCGGGGCGGCCGGGAAGGCTCCGAGTGCCTTTGGGGGCGGCCGGGGATGCTGCGAGTGCCTTTTGGGGCGGCCGGGGAGGCTCCGAGTGCCTTTTGGGGCAGCCGGGGAGTCTCCGAGTGCCTTTCGGGGCGGCCATGGAGGCTCGGAGTGCCTTTGGGGGCGGCTGTGCAGGCTCCGATTGCCTTTGGGGGCTGCCGGGCCGGCTCCGAGTGCCTTTGGGGGTCCCCGGGCAGGCTCCGATTGCCTTTGGGGGCTGCCGGGCCGGCTCCGAGTGCCTTTTGGGGTCGCCGGGCAGGCTCCGAGTGCCTTTGCGGGTGGCCGGGGAGGCTCCGAGTGCCTTTGTGGGCGGCCGTGGAGGCTCCGAGTGCCTTTCGGGGCTGCCGGGGAGGCTCCGAGTGCCTTTCGGGGTGGCCGGGGAGGCTCCGAGTGCCTTTCGAGGTGGCCGTGGAGGCTCCGAGTGCCTTTGTGGGCGGCCGGGAAGGCTCCGAGTGCCTTTCGGGGCGGCCGGGGTGGCTCCGAGTGCCTTTGTGGGCGGCCGTGGAGGCTCCGAGTGGCTTTCGGGGAGGCCCGGCCGCCTCCGAGTGCCTTTCGGCGCGTCCGGTCAGGCTCCGAGTGCCTTTCGGGGCGGTCGGGCAGGCTCCGAGTGCCTTTCGGGGCGGCCGGGGAGGCTCCGAGTGCCTTTGGGGGCGTCCGGGGAGGCTCGGAGTGCCTTTGGGGGCGGCTGTGCAGGCTCCGATTGCCTTTGGGGGCTGCCGGGCCGGCTCCGAGTGCCTTTGGGGGTCCCCGGGGAGGCTCCGAGTGCCTTTGGGGGCTGCCGGGCCGGCTCCGAGTGCCTTTGCGGGTGGCCGGGCAGGCTCCGAGTGCCTTTCGGGGCGGCCGGGGATGCTCCGAGTGCCTTTCGGGGTGGCCGTTCCCCCTCCGAATGCCTTTCGGGGCGGCTGGGCCCGTCCCAGTGCCTTTCGGGGCGGCCGGACCGGCTCCGAGTGGCTTTCGGGGCGGCCGGCGAGGCTCTAATTGCCTTTCCGGACTGCCGGGGAGGCTCCGAGTGCCTTTGGGGGCGGCCGGGGAGGCTCCGAGTGCCTTTCGGGGCAACCGGGCCGGCTCCAAGTGCCTTTGGGGGCGGCCGGGCAGGCTCCGAGTGCCTTTTGGGGTGGCCGGGCCGCCCCTGAGTGCCTTTCGGGGCTGCCGGGGAGGCTCCGAGTGCCTTTCGGGGTAGTTGGGCCGCCTCCGAGTGCCTTTGGGGGCGGCCGGGATGCATCCGAGTTCCTTTGTGGGTGGCCGTGGAGGCTCCGAGTGCCTTTCGGGGCGGCCGGGGAGGCTCCGAGTGCCTTTTGGGGTGGCCGAGCCGCCTCCGAGTGCCTTTCGGCGCGTCCGGTCAGGCTCCGAGTGCCTTTCGGGGCGGCCGTGGAGTCTCCGAGTGCCTTTCGGGGCGGCCGGGAAGGCTCCGAGTGCCTTTGGGGGCAGTCGGGGAGGCTCCGAGTGCCTTTCAGAGTGGCCGGGGAGGCTCCGAGTGCCTGTCGGGGTGGCCGGGCAGGCTCCGAGTGCCTTTTCGGGGCGGCCGGGCAGGCTCCGAGTGCCTTTGTGGGTGGCCGTGGAGTCTCCGAGTGCCTTTCGGGGCAGCCAGGGAGGCTCCGAGTGCCTTTGTGGGCGGCCGTGGAGTCTCCGAGTGCCTTTTGGGGTGGCCGGGGAGGCTCCGAGTGCCTTTTCGGGGCGGCCGGGCAGGCTCCGAGTGGCTTTCGGGGAGGCCCAGCCGCCTCTGAGTGCCTTTGTGGGCGGCCGGGGAGGCTCCGAGTGCCTTTTGGGGCGGCCGGTGAGGCTCCGAGTGCCTTTGTGGGCGGCCGTGGAGGCTCCGAGTGCCTTTCGGGGCGGCCGGGGATGCTGCGAGTGCCTTTCGGGGCGGTCGGGGAGGCTCCGAGTGCCTTTGGGGGCGGCCGGGGAGGCTCCGAGTGCCTTTGCGGGCGGCCGTGGATGCTCCGAGTGCCTTTCGGGGTAGCCGGGGAGGCTCCGAGTGCCTTTCGGGGTGGCCGGGCCGCCTCCGAGTGCCTTTCGAGGTGGCCGTGGAGGCTCCGAGTGCCTTTGGGGGCGAGTGTGCAGGCTCCGAGTGCCTTTTTGGGCGGCCGTGCCGCCTCCGAGTGCCTTTCGGGGCGGTCGTGGAGGCTCCGAGTGCCTTTTGGGGCGGCCGGGGAGGCTCCGAGTGCCTTTCGGGGTGGCCGGGCCGCCCCTGAGTGCCTTTCGGGGCTGCCGGGGAGGCTCCGAGTGCCTTTCGGGGTAGTTGGGCCGCCTCCGAGTGCCTTTGGGGGCGGCCGGGATGCATCCGAGTTCCTTTGTGGGTGGCCGTGGAGGCTCCGAGTGCCTTTCGGGGCGGCCGGGGAGGCTCCGAGTGCCTTTTGGGGTGGCCGAGCCGCCTCCGAGTGCCTTTCGGCGCGTCCGGTCAGGCTCCGAGTGCCTTTCGGGGCGGTCGGGCAGGCTCCGAGTGCCTTTCGGGGCGGCCGTGGAGTCTCCGAGTGCCTTTCGGGGCGGCCGGGAAGGCTCCGAGTGCCTTTGGGGGCAGTCGGGGAGGCTCCGAGTGCCTTTCAGAGTGGCCGGGGAGGCTCCGAGTGCCTGTCGGGGTGGCCGGGCAGGCTCCGAGTGCCTTTCGGGGTGGCCGGGCCGCCTCTGAGTGCCTTTCGGGGCTGCCGGGGAGGCTCCGAGTGCCTTTCGGGGTAGCCGGGCCGCCTCCGAGTGCCTTTGGGGGCGGCCGGGATGCATCCAAGTGCCTTTCGGGGTGGCTGTGGAGGCTCCTAGTGCCTTTCGGGGCGGTCGGGCAGGCTCCGAGTGCCTTTCGGGGTGGCCGGGCCACCTCCGAGTGCTTTTCGGGGCGGCCGGGCTGCATCCAAGTGCCTTTGGGGGCGGCTGGGGAGGCTCCGAGTGCCTTTGGGGGCGGCCGTGGAGGCTCCGAGTGCCTTTGCGGGCGGCCGGGGAGGCTCCGAGTGCCTTTGGGGGCGGCCGGGGAGGCTCCGAGTGCCTTTCGGGGCGGCCGTGGAGTCTCCGAGTGCCTTTTGTGGCAGCCGTGGAGGCTCCGAGTGCCTTTGGGGGCGAGTGTGCAGGCTCCGAGTGCCTTTTTGGGCGGCCGTGCCGCCTCCGAGTGCCTTTCGGGGCGGCCGGGGAGGCTCCGAGTGCCTTTCGGGGTGGCCGAGCCGCCTCCGAGTGCCTTTCGGCGCCTCCGGTCAGGCTCCGAGTGCCTTTCGGCGCGGCCGGTGAGGCTCCGAGTGCCTTTCGGTGTGGCCGGGGAGGCTCCGAGTGCCTGTCGGGGTGGCCGGGCAGGCTCCGAGTGCCTTTTCGGGCGGTCGGACAGGCTCCGACTGCCTTTGTGGGCGGCCGTGGAGGCTCCGAGTGCCTTTCGGGGCGGCCTGGCCGCCTCCGAGTGCCTTTGGGGGCGGCCGTGGAGGCTCCGAGTGCCTTTGGGGGCGGCCGTGGAGGCTCCGAGTGCCTTTGTGGGCGGCCGGGCCGGCTCCGAGTGCCTTTCGGGGTGGCCGGCCCGCTCCGAGTGCCTTTCGGGGTGGCCGGGGAGGCTCCGAGTGCCTTTTGGGGCGGCCGGGCCGGCCCCGAGTGCCTTTCGGGGCGGTCGGCCGCCTCCGAGTGCTTTTCGGGGCGGCCGGGAAGGCTCCGAGTGCCTTTGTGGGCGGCCGGGGAGGCTCCGAGTGTCTTTTCGGGGCGGCCGGGGAGGCTCCGAGTGCCTTTCGGGGCATCCTAGAGGCTCCGAGTGCCTTTCAGGGTGGCCGGGCCACCTCCGAGTGCCTTTGTGGGCGGCCGAGCCGGCTCCGAGTGCCTTTGTGGGCGGCCGGGTAGGCTCCGAGTGCCTTTGTGGGCGGCCGGGCCGGCTCCGAGTGCCTTTCAGGGCGGCCATGGAGGCTCCGAGTGCCTTTCGGGGTAGCCGGGGCGCTTCCGAGTGCCTTTGGGGGCGGCTGGGGAGGCTCTGAGTGCCTTTCGTGGCGGCCTGGCCGCCTTCGAGTGCATTTCGGGGCAGCCAGGGAGGCTCCCAGTGCCTTTGTGGGCGGCCGGGTAGGCTCCGAGTGCCTTTTGGGGTGGCCGGGGAGGCTCCGAGTGCGTTTTGGGGCGGCCGGGGAGGCTCCGAGTGGCTTTCGGGGAGGCCCAGCCGCCTCTGAGTGCCTTTGGGGGCGTCCGGGGATGCTCCGAGTGCCCTTCGGGGCGGCCGGGCAGGCTCCGAGTGCCTTTCGGGGCGGCCGTGGAGGCTCCGAGTGCCTTTGGGGGCGGCCGGGGATGCTGCGAGTGCCTTTCGGGGCGGTCGGGGAGGCTCCGAGTGCCTTTTGGGGCAGCCGGGGAGGCTCCGAGTGCCTTTCGGGGCGGCCATGGAGGCTCGGAGTGCCTTTGGGGGCGGCTGTGCAGGCTCCGATTGCCTTTGGGGGCTGCCGGGCCGGCTCCGAGTGCCTTTGGGGGTCCCCGGGCAGGCTCCGATTGCCTTTGGGGGCTGCCGGGCCGGCTCCGAGTGCCTTTTGGGGTCGCCGGGCAGGCTCCGAGTGCCTTTGCGGGTGGCCGGGGAGGCTCCGAGTGCCTTTGTGGGCGGCCGTGGAGGCTCCGAGTGCCTTTCGGGGTAGCCGGGGAGGCTCCGAGTGCCTTTCGGGGCGGCCGGGGAGGCTCTGAGTGCCTTTCGAGGTGGCCGCGGAGGCTCCGAGTGCCTTTCGGGGCGGCCGGGAAGGCTCCGAGTGCCTTTCGGGGCGGCCGGGGTGGCTCCGAGTGCCTTTGTGGGCGGCCGTGGAGGCTCCGAGTGGCTTTCGGGGAGGCCCGGCCGCCTCCGAGTGCCTTTCGGCGCGTCCGGTCAGGCTCCGAGTGCCTTTCGGGGCGGTCGGGCAGGCTCCGAGTGCCTTTCGGGGCGGCCGGGGAGGCTCCGAGTGCCTTTGGGGGCGTCCGGGGAGGCTCGGAGTGCCTTTGGGGGCGGCTGTGCAGGCTCCGATTGCCTTTGGGGGCTGCCGGGCCGGCTCCGAGTGCCTTTGGGGGTCCCCGGGGAGGCTCCGAGTGCCTTTGGGGGCTGCCGGGCCGCCTCCGAGTGCCTTTGCGGGTGGCCGGGCAGGCTCCGAGTGCCTTTCGGGGCGGCCGGGGATGCTCCGAGTGCCTTTCGGGGTGGCCGTTCCCCCTCCGAATGCCTTTCGGGGCGGCTGGGCCCGTCCCAGTGCCTTTCGGGGCGGCCGGACCGGCTCCGAGTGGCTTTCGGGGCGGCCGGCGAGGCTCTAATTGCCTTTTGGGACTGCCGGGGAGGCTCCGAGTGCCTTTGGGGGCGGCCGGGGAGGCTCCGAGTGCCTTTCGGGGTGGCCGGGGAGGCTCCGAGTGCCTTTGGGGGCGGCCGGGGAGGCTCCGAGTGCCTTTTGGGGCGGCCGGGGAGGCTCCGAGTGCCTTTCGGGGTGGCCGGGCCGCCCCTGAGTGCCTTTCGGGGCTGCCGGGGAGGCTCCGAGTGCCTTTCGGGGTAGTTGGGCCGCCTCCGAGTGCCTTTGGGGGCGGCCGGGATGCATCCGAGTTCCTTTGTGGGTGGCCGTGGAGGCTCCGAGTGCCTTTCGGGGCGGCCGGGGAGGCTCCGAGTGCCTTTTGGGGTCGCCGAGCCGCCTCCGAGTGCCTTTCGGCGCGTCCGGTCAGGCTCCGAGTGCCTTTCGGGGCGGCCGTGGAGTCTCCGAGTGCCTTTCGGGGCGGCCGGGAAGGCTCCGAGTGCCTTTCAGAGTGGCCGGGGAGGCTCCGAGTGCCTGTCGGGGTGGCCGGGGAGGCTCCGAGTGCCTTTTCGGGGCGGCCGGGCAGGCTCCGAGTGCCTTTGTGGGCGGCCGTGGAGGCTCCGAGTGCCTTTCGGGGCGGCCGGGGATGCTCCGAGTGCCTTTCGGGGCGGTCGGGGAGGCTCCGAGTGCCTTTGGGGGCGGCCGGGGAGTCTCCGAGTGCCTTTCGGGGCAGCCGTGGAGGCTCCGAGTGCCTTTGGGGGCGAGTGTGCAGGCTCCGAGTGCCTTTTTGGGCGGCCGTGCCGCCTCCGAGTGCCTTTCGGGGCGGCCGTGGAGGCTCCGAGTGCCTTTCGGGGTGGCCGAGCCGCCTCCGAGTGCCTTTCGGCGCGTCCGGTCAGGCTCCGAGTGCCTTTCGGGGCGGTCGGGCAGGCTCCGAGTGCCTTTCGGGGCGGCCGTGGAGTCTCCGAGTGCCTTTCGGGGCGGCCATGGAGGCTCGGAGTGCCTTTGGGGGCGGCTGTGCAGGCTCCGATTGCCTTTGGGGGCTGCCGGGCCAGCTCCGAGTGCCTTTGGGGGTCCCCGGGGAGGCTCCGATTGCCTTTGGGGGCTGCCGGGCCGCCTCCGAGTGCCTTTGCGGGTGGCCGGGGAGGCTCCGAGTGCCTTTCGGGGCGGCCGGGGATGCTCCGAGTGCCTTTCGGGGTGGCCGTTCCCCCTCCGAATGCCTTTCGGGGCGGCTGGGCCCGTCCCAGTGCCTTTCGGGGCGGCCGGACCGGCTCCGAGTGGCTTTCGGGGCGGCTGGCGAGGCTCTAATTGCCTTTTGGGACTGCCGGGGAGGCTCCGAGTGCCTTTGGGGGCGGCCGGGGAGGCTCCGAGTGCCTTTCGGGGTGGCCGGGGAGGCTCCGAGTGCCTTTTGGGGCGGCCGGGGAGGCTCCGAGTGCCTTTTGGGGTGGCCGGGCCGCCTCTGAGTGCCTTTCAGGGCTGCCGGGGAGGCTCCGAGTGCCTTTCGGGGTAGTTGGGCCGCCTCCGAGTGCCTTTGGGGGCGGCCGGGATGCATCCGAGTTCCTTTGTGGGTGGCCGTGGAGGCTCCGAGTGCCTTTCGGGGCGGCCGGGAAGGCTCCGAGTGCCTTTTGGGGCGGCCGGGAAGGCTCCGAGTGCCTTTCGGGGCGGCCGGGCAGGCTCCGAGTGGCTTTCGGGGAGGCTCGGCCGCCTCTGAGTGCCTTTGTGGGCGGCCGGGGAGGCTCCGAGTGCCTTTGGGGGCGGCCGTGCAGGCTCCGAGTGCCTTTGTGAGCGGCCGTGGAGGCTCCGATTGCCTTTGGGGGCGGCCGGGGAGGCTCCGAGTGCCTTTCGGGGTGGCCGGGGAGTCTCCGAGTGCCTTTCGGGGTTCTCGGGGAGGCTCCGAGTGCCTTTCGGGGCATCCGGGGAGGCTCCGAGTGCCTTTGAGGGTCGCCGGGCAGGCTCCGAGTGCCTTTCGGGGTGGCCGGGGAGGCTCCGAGTGCCTTTTGGGGGTGGCCGGGCAGGCTCCGAGTGTCTTTTCGGGCGGTCGGGCAGGCTCCGAGTGCCTTTGTGGGCGGCTAGGCCGGGTCCGAGGGCCTTTCGGGGCGGCCTGGCCGCCTCCGAGTGCATTTCGGGGCGGTCGGGGAGGCTCCGAGTGCCTTTGTGGGCGGCC
The DNA here is from genome assembly GCF_040807025.1 of Struthio camelus. NCBI lineage: Eukaryota > Metazoa > Chordata > Aves > Struthioniformes > Struthionidae > Struthio > Struthio camelus. The sequence continues at coordinate 1,552,426 of NC_090964.1, forward strand.
GGGCCGGCTCCGAGTGCCTTTCAGGGCGGCCATGGAGGCTCCGAGTGCCTTTCGGGGTAGCCGGGGCGCTTCCGAGTGCCTTTGGGGGCGGCTGGGGAGGCTCTGAGTGCCTTTCGTGGCGGCCTGGCCGCCTTCGAGTGCATTTCGGGGCAGCCAGGGAGGCTCCCAGTGCCTTTGTGGGCGGCCGGGTAGGCTCCGAGTGCCTTTTGGGGTGGCCGGGGAGGCTCCGAGTGCGTTTTGGGGCGGCCGGGGAGGCTCCGAGTGGCTTTCGGGGAGGCCCAGCTGCCTCTGAGTGCCTTTGGGGGCGTCCGGGGATGCTCCGAGTGCCTTTCGGGGCGGCCGGGAAGGCTCCGAGTGCCTTTCGGGGCGGCCGTGGAGGCTCCGAGTGCCTTTGGGGGCGGCCGGGGATGCTGCGAGTGCCTTTCGGGGCGGTCGGGGAGGCTCCGAGTGCCTTTTGGGGCGGCCGGGGAGGCTCCGAGTGCCTTTCGGGGCGGCCATGGAGGCTCGGAGTGCCTTTGGGGGCGGCTGTGCAGGCTCCGATTGCCTTTGGGGGCTGCCGGGCCGGCTCCGAGTGCCTTTGGGGGTCCCCGGGCAGGCTCCGATTGCCTTTGGGGGCTGCCGGGCCGGCTCCGAGTGCCTTTTGGGGTCGCCGGGCAGGCTCCGAGTGCCTTTGCGGGTGGCCGGGGAGGCTCCGAGTGCCTTTGTGGGCGGCCGTGGAGGCTCCGAGTGCCTTTCGGGGTAGCCGGGGAGGCTCCGAGTGCCTTTCGGGGCGGCCGGGGAGGCTCCGAGTGCCTTTCGAGGTGGCCGTGGAGGCTCCGAGTGCCTTTGTGGGCGGCCGGGAAGGCTCCGAGTGCCTTTCGGGGCGGCCGGGGTGGCTCCGAGTGCCTTTGTGGGCGGCCGTGGAGGCTCCGAGTGGCTTTCGGGGAGGCCCGGCCGCCTCCGAGTGCCTTTCGGCGCGTCCGGTCAGGCTCCGAGTGCCTTTCGGGGCGGTCGGGCAGGCTCCGAGTGCCTTTCGGGGCGGCCGGGGAGGCTCCGAGTGCCTTTGGGGGCGTCCGGGGAGGCTCGGAGTGCCTTTGGGGGCGGCTGTGCAGGCTCCGATTGCCTTTGGGGGCTGCCGGGCCGGCTCCGAGTGCCTTTGGGGGTCCCCGGGGAGGCTCCGAGTGCCTTTGGGGGCTGCCGGGCCGGCTCCGAGTGCCTTTGCGGGTGGCCGGGCAGGCTCCGAGTGCCTTTCGGGGCGGCCGGGGATGCTCCGAGTGCCTTTCGGGGTGGCCGTTCCCCCTCCGAATGCCTTTCGGGGCGGCTGGGCCCGTCCCAGTGCCTTTCGGGGCGGCCGGACCGGCTCCGAGTGGCTTTCGGGGCGGCCGGCGAGGCTCTAATTGCCTTTCCGGACTGCCGGGGAGGCTCCGAGTGCCTTTGGGGGCGGCCGGGGAGGCTCCGAGTGCCTTTCGGGGTGGCCGGGGAGGCTCCGAGTGCCTTTGGGGGCGGCCGGGCAGGCTCCGAGTGCCTTTTGGGGTGGCCGGGCCGCCCCTGAGTGCCTTTCGGGGCTGCCGGGGAGGCTCCGAGTGCCTTTCGGGGTAGTTGGGCCGCCTCCGAGTGCCTTTGGGGGCGGCCGGGATGCATCCGAGTTCCTTTGTGGGTGGCCGTGGAGGCTCCGAGTGCCTTTCGGGGCGGCCGGGGAGGCTCCGAGTGCCTTTTGGGGTGGCCGAGCCGCCTCCGAGTGCCTTTCGGCGCGTCCGGTCAGGCTCCGAGTGCCTTTCGGGGCGGTCGGGCAGGCTCCGAGTGCCTTTCGGGGCGGCCGTGGAGTCTCCGAGTGCCTTTCGGGGCGGCCGGGAAGGCTCCGAGTGCCTTTGGGGGCAGTCGGGGAGGCTCCGAGTGCCTTTCAGAGTGGCCGGGGAGGCTCCGAGTGCCTGTCGGGGTGGCCGGGCAGGCTCCGAGTGCCTTTTCGGGGCGGCCGGGCAGGCTCCGAGTGCCTTTGTGGGTGGCCGTGGAGTCTCCGAGTGCCTTTCGGGGCAGCCAGGGAGGCTCCGAGTGCCTTTGGGGGCGGCCGTGGAGTCTCCGAGTGCCTTTTGGGGTGGCCGGGGAGGCTCCGAGTGCCTTTTCGGGGCGGCCGGGCAGGCTCCGAGTGGCTTTCGGGGAGGCCCAGCCGCCTCTGAGTGCCTTTGTGGGCGGCCGGGGAGGCTCCGAGTGCCTTTTGGGGCGGCCGGTGAGGCTCCGAGTGCCTTTGTGGGCGGCCGTGGAGGCTCCGAGTGCCTTTCGGGGCGGCCGGGGATGCTGCGAGTGCCTTTCGGGGCGGTCGGGGAGGCTCCGAGTGCCTTTGGGGGCGGCCGGGGAGGCTCCGAGTGCCTTTGCGGGCGGCCGTGGATGCTCCGAGTGCCTTTCGGGGTAGCCGGGGAGGCTCCGAGTGCCTTTCGGGGTGGCCGGGCCGCCTCCGAGTGCCTTTCGAGGTGGCCGTGGAGGCTCCGAGTGCCTTTGGGGGCGAGTGTGCAGGCTCCGAGTGCCTTTTTGGGCGGCCGTGCCGCCTCCGAGTGCCTTTCGGGGCGGTCGTGGAGGCTCCGAGTGCCTTTTGGGGCGGCCGGGGAGGCTCCGAGTGCCTTTCGGGGTGGCCGGGCCGCCCCTGAGTGCCTTTCGGGGCTGCCGGGGAGGCTCCGAGTGCCTTTCGGGGTAGTTGGGCCGCCTCCGAGTGCCTTTGGGGGCGGCCGGGATGCATCCGAGTTCCTTTGTGGGTGGCCGTGGAGGCTCCGAGTGCCTTTCGGGGCGGCCGGGGAGGCTCCGAGTGCCTTTTGGGGTGGCCGAGCCGCCTCCGAGTGCCTTTCGGCGCGTCCGGTCAGGCTCCGAGTGCCTTTCGGGGCGGTCGGGCAGGCTCCGAGTGCCTTTCGGGGCGGCCGTGGAGTCTCCGAGTGCCTTTCGGGGCGGCCGGGAAGGCTCCGAGTGCCTTTGGGGGCAGTCGGGGAGGCTCCGAGTGCCTTTCAGAGTGGCCGGGGAGGCTCCGAGTGCCTGTCGGGGTGGCCGGGCAGGCTCCGAGTGCCTTTCGGGGTGGCCGGGCCGCCTCTGAGTGCCTTTCGGGGCTGCCGGGGAGGCTCCGAGTGCCTTTCGGGGTAGCCGGGCCGCCTCCGAGTGCCTTTGGGGGCGGCCGGGATGCATCCAAGTGCCTTTCGGGGTGGCTGTGGAGGCTCCTAGTGCCTTTCGGGGCGGTCGGGCAGGCTCCGAGTGCCTTTCGGGGTGGCCGGGCCACCTCCGAGTGCTTTTCGGGGCGGCCGGGCTGCATCCAAGTGCCTTTGGGGGCGGCTGGGGAGGCTCCGAGTGCCTTTGGGGGCGGCCGTGGAGGCTCCGAGTGCCTTTGCGGGCGGCCGGGGAGGCTCCGAGTGCCTTTGGGGGCGGCCGGGGAGGCTCCGAGTGCCTTTCGGGGCGGCCGTGGAGTCTCCGAGTGCCTTTTGTGGCAGCCGTGGAGGCTCCGAGTGCCTTTGGGGGCGAGTGTGCAGGCTCCGAGTGCCTTTTTGGGCGGCCGTGCCGCCTCTGAGTGCCTTTCGGGGCGGCCGGGGAGGCTCCGAGTGCCTTTCGGGGTGGCCGAGCCGCCTCCGAGTGCCTTTCGGCGCCTCCGGTCAGGCTCCGAGTGCCTTTCGGCGCGGCCGGTGAGGCTCCGAGTGCCTTTCGGTGTGGCCGGGGAGGCTCCGAGTGCCTGTCGGGGTGGCCGGGCAGGCTCCGAGTGCCTTTTCGGGCGGTCGGACAGGCTCCGACTGCCTTTGTGGGCGGCCGTGGAGGCTCCGAGTGCCTTTCGGGGCGGCCTGGCCGCCTCCGAGTGCCTTTGGGGGCGGCCGTGGAGGCTCCGAGTGCCTTTGGGGGCGGCCGTGGAGGCTCCGAGTGCCTTTGTGGGCGGCCGGGCCGGCTCCGAGTGCCTTTCGGGGTGGCCGGCCCGCTCCGAGTGCCTTTCGGGGTGGCCGGGGAGGCTCCGAGTGCCTTTTGGGGCGGCCGGGCCGGCCCCGAGTGCCTTTCGGGGCGGTCGGCCGCCTCCGAGTGCTTTTCGGGGCGGCCGGGAAGGCTCCGAGTGCCTTTGTGGGCGGCCGGGGAGGCTCCGAGTGCCTTTCGGGGCGGCCGGGGAGGCTCCGAGTGCCTTTCGGGGCATCCTAGAGGCTCCGAGTGCCTTTCGGGGTGGCCGGGCCACCTCCGAGTGCCTTTGTGGGCGGCCGAGCCGGCTCCGAATGCCTTTTGGGGTGGCCGGGGAGGCTCCGAGTGCCTTTCGGGGTGGCCGGGCCGCCTCTGAGTGCCTTTCGGGGCTGCCGGGGAGGCTCCGAGTGCCTTTCGGGGTAGCCGGTCCGCCTCCGAGTGCCTTTGTGGGCGGCCGGGGAGGCTCCAAGTGCCTTTGTGGTCGGCCGTGCCGCCTCCGAGTGCCTTTCGAGGCGTCCGGGGAGGCTCCGAGTGCCTTTCGGGGTGGCCGGGCCGCCTCCGAGTGCCTTTCGGGGCGGCCGCGGAGGCTCCGAGTGCCTTTGGGGGCGGCCGGGGATGCTCCGAGTGCCTTTCGGGGTGGCCGTTCCCCCTCCGAATGCCTTTCGGGGCGGCTGGGCCCGTCCCAGTGCCTTTCGGGGCGGCCGGACCGGCTCCGAGTGGCTTTCGGGGCGGCCGGCGAGGCTCTAATTGCCTTTCCGGACTGCCGGGGAGGCTCCGAGTGCCTTTGGGGGCGGCCGGGGAGGCTCCGAGTGCCTTTCGGGGTGGCCGGGGAGGCTCCGAGTGCCTTTCGGGGTGGCCGGGGAGGCTCCGAGTGCCTTTTGGGGCGGCCGGGGAGGCTCCGAGTGCCTTTCGGGGTGGCCGGGCCGCCCCTGAGTGCCTTTCGGGGCTGCCGGGGAGGCTCCGAGTGCCTTTCGGGGTAGTTGGGCCGCCTCCGAGTGCCTTTGGGGGCGGCCGGGATGCATCCGAGTTCCTTTGTGGGTGGCCGTGGAGGCTCCGAGTGCCTTTCGGGGCGGTCGGGGAGGCTCCGAGTGCCTTTTGGGGTGGCCGAGCCGCCTCCGAGTGCCTTTCGGCGCGTCCGGTCAGGCTCCGAGTGCCTTTCGGGGCGGTCGGGCAGGCTCCGAGTGCCTTTCGGGGCGGCCGTGGAGTCTCCGAGTGCCTTTCGGGGCGGCCGGGAAGGCTCCGAGTGCCTTTGGGGGCAGTCGGGGAGGCTCCGAGTGGCTTTCAGAGTGGCCGGGGAGGCTCCGAGTGCCTGTCGGGGTGGCCGGGCCACCTCCGAGTGCTTTTCGGGGTGGCCGGGCTGCATCCAAGTGCCTTTGGGGGCGGCCGTGGAGGCTCCGAGTGCCTTTGTGGGCGGCCGGGAAGGCTCCGAGTGCCTTTGGTGGTGCCCGGGGAGGCTCCGAGTGCCTTTCGGGCGGCCGGGGAGGCTCCGAGTGCCTTTCGGGGCGGCCGGGGAGGCTCCGAGTGGCTTTCGGGGAGGCCCGGCCGCCTCCGAGTGCCTTTCGGGGCGGCCGGGGAGGCTCCGAGTGCCTTTCAGAGCGGCCGGGGAGGCTCCGAGTGCCTGTCGGGGTGGCCGGGGAGGCTCCGAGTGCCTTTTCGGGGCGGCCGGGCAGGCTCCGAGTGCCTTTGTGGGCGGCTGTGGAGGCTCCGAGTGCCTTTCGGGGCGGCCGGGGAGGCTCCGAGTGCCTTTCGGGGCAGCCGTGGAGGCTCCGAGTGCCTTTGGGGGCGAGTGTGCAGGCTCCGAGTGCCTTTTTGGGCGGCCGTGCCGCCTCCGAGTGCCTTTCGGGGCGGCCGTGGAGGCTCCGAGTGCCTTTCGGGGTGGCCGAGCCGCCTCCGAGTGCCTTTCGGCGCGTCCGGTCAGGCTCCGAGTGCCTTTCGGGGCGGTCGGGCAGGCTCCGAGTGCCTTTCGGGGCGGCCGTGGAGTCTCCGAGTGCCTTTCAGGGCGGCCATGGAGGCTCGGAGTGCCTTTGGGGGCGGCTGTGCAGGCTCCGATTGCCTTTGGGGGCTGCCGGGCCGGCTCCGAGTGCCTTTGGGGGTCCCCGGGCAGGCTCCGAGTGCCTTTGGGGGCTGCCGGGCCGCTTCCGAGTGCCTTTGCGGGTGGCCGGGCAGGCTCCGAGTGCCTTTCGGGGCGGCCGGGGATGCTCCGAGTGCCTTTCGGGGTGGCCGTTCCCCCTCCGAATGCCTTTCGGGGCGGCTGGGCCCGTCCCAGTGCCTTTCGGGGCGGCCGGACCGGCTCCGAGTGGCTTTCGGGGCGGCTGGCGAGGCTCTAATTGCCTTTCCGGACTGCCGGGGAGGCTCCGAGTGCCTTTGGGGGCGGCCGGGGAGGCTCCGAGTGCCTTTCGGGGTGGCCGGGGAGGCTCCGAGTGCCTTTTGGGGCGGCCGGGGAGGCTCCGAGTGCCTTTTGGGGTGGCCGGGCCGCCTCTGAGTGCCTTTCAGGGCTGCCGGGGAGGCTCCGAGTGCCTTTCGGGGTAGTTGGGCCGCCTCCGAGTGCCTTTGGGGGCGGCCGGGATGCATCCGAGTTCCTTTGTGGGTGGCCGTGGAGGCTCCGAGTGCCTTTCGGGGCGGCCGGGAAGGCTCCGAGTGCCTTTCGGGGCGGCCGGGAAGGCTCCGAGTGCCTTTCGGGGCGGCCGTGGAGGCTCCGAGTGCCTTTCGGGGAGGCCCGGCCGCCTCTGAGTGCCTTTGTGGGCGGCCGGGGAGGCTCCGAGTGCCTTTGGGGGCGGCCGTGCAGGCTCCGAGTGCCTTTGTGAGCGGCCGTGGAGGCTCCGATTGCCTTTGGGGGCGGCCGGGGAGGCTCCGAGTGCCTTTCGGGGTGGCCGGGGAGTCTCCGAGTGCCTTTCGGGGTTCTCGGGGAGGCTCCGAGTGCCTTTCGGGGCATCCGGGGAGGCTCCGAGTGCCTTTGAGGGTCGCCGGGCAGGCTCCGAGTGCCTTTCGGGGTGGCCGGGGAGGCTCCGAGTGCCTTTTGGGGGTGGCCGGGCAGGCTCCGAGTGTCTTTTCGGGCGGTCGGGCAGGCTCCGAGTGCCTTTGTGGGCGGCCGGGTAGGCTCCGAGTGCCTTTGTGGGCGGCCGGGCCGCCTCCGAGTGCATTTCGGGGCGGTCGGGGAGGCTCCGAGTGCCTTTGTGGGCGGCCGGGCCGGCTCCGAGTGCCTTTCAGGGCGGCCATGGAGGCTCCGAGTGCCTTTCGGGGTAGCCGGGGCGCTTCCGAGTGCCTTTGGGGGCGGCTGGGGAGGCTCTGAGTGCCTTTCGTGGCGGCCTGGCCGCCTTCGAGTGCATTTCGGGGCAGCCAGGGAGGCTCCCAGTGCCTTTGTGGGCGGCCGGGTAGGCTCCGAGTGCCTTTTGGGGTGGCCGGGGAGGCTCCGAGTGCGTTTTGGGGCGGCCGGGGAGGCTCCGAGTGGCTTTCGGGGAGGCCCAGCCGCCTCTGAGTGCCTTTGGGGGCGTCCGGGGATGCTCCGAGTGCCTTTCGGGGCGGCCGGGAAGGCTCCGAGTGCCTTTCGGGGCGGCCGTGGAGGCTCCGAGTGCCTTTGGGGGCGGCCGGGGATGCTGCGAGTGCCTTTCGGGGCGGTCGGGGAGGCTCCGAGTGCCTTTTGGGGCGGCCGGGGAGGCTCCGAGTGCCTTTCGGGTCGGCCATGGAGGCTCAGAGTGCCTTTGGGGGCGGCTGTGCAGGCTCCGATTGCCTTTGGGGGCTGCCGGGCCGGCTCCGAGTGCCTTTGGGGGTCCCCGGGCAGGCTCCGATTGCCTTTGGGGGCTGCCGGGCCGGCTCCGAGTGCCTTTTGGGGTCGCCGGGCAGGCTCCGAGTGCCTTTGCGGGTGGCCGGGGAGGCTCCGAGTGCCTTTGTGGGCGGCCGTGGAGGCTCCGAGTGCCTTTCGGGGCGGCCGGGGAGGCTCCGAGTGCCTTTCGAGGTGGCCGTGGAGGCTCCGAGTGCCTTTGTGGGCGGCCGGGAAGGCTCCGAGTGCCTTTCGGGGCGGCCGGGGTGGCTCCGAGTGCCTTTGTGGGCGGCCGTGGAGGCTCCGAGTGGCTTTCGGGGAGGCCCGGCCGCCTCCGAGTGCCTTTCGGCGCGTCCGGTCAGGCTCCGAGTGCCTTTCGGGGCGGTCGGGCAGGCTCCGAGTGCCTTTCGGGGCGGCCGGGGAGGCTCCGAGTGCCTTTCGGGGCGTCCGGGGAGGCTCGGAGTGCCTTTGGGGGCGGCTGTGCAGGCTCCGATTGCCTTTGGGGGCTGCCGGGCCGGCTCCGAGTGCCTTTGGGGGTCCCCGGGGAGGCTCCGAGTGCCTTTGGGGGCTGCCGGGCCGGCTCCGAGTGCCTTTGCGGGTGGCCGGGCAGGCTCCGAGTGCCTTTCGGGGCGGCCGGGGATGCTCCGAGTGCCTTTCGGGGTGGCCGTTCCCCCTCCGAATGCCTTTCGGGGCGGCTGGGCCCGTCCCTGTGCCTTTCGGGGCGGCCGGACCGGCTCCGAGTGGCTTTCGGGGCGGCCGGCGAGGCTCTAATTGCCTTTCCGGACTGCCGGGGAGGCTCCGAGTGCCTTTCGGGGTGGCCGGGGAGGCTCCGAGTGCCTTTGGGGGCGGCCGGGCAGGCTCCGAGTGCCTTTTGGGGTGGCCGGGCCGCCCGTGAGTGCCTTTCGGGGCTGCCGGGGAGGCTCCGAGTGCCTTTCGGGGTAGTTGGGCTGCCTCCGAGTGCCTTTGGGGGCGGCCGGGATGCATCCGAGTTCCTTTGTGGGTGGCCGTGGAGGCTCCGAGTGCCTTTCGGGGTGGCCGTTCCCCCTCCGAATGCCTTTCGGGGCGGCTGGGCCCGTCCCAGTGCCTTTCGGGGCGGCCGGACCGGCTCCGAGTGGCTTTCGGGGCGGCCGGCGAGGCTCTAATTGCCTTTCTGGACTGCCGGGGAGGCTCCGAGTGCCTTTCGGGGTGGCCGGGGAGGCTCCGAGTGCCTTTGGGGGCGGCCGGGCAGGCTCCGAGTGCCTTTTGGGGTGGCCGGGCCGCCCCTGAGTGCCTTTCGGGGCTGCCGGGGAGGCTCCGAGTGCCTTTCGGGGTAGTTGGGCTGCCTCCGAGTGCCTTTGGGGGCGGCCGGGATGCATCCGAGTTCCTTTGTGGGTGGCCGTGGAGGCTCCGAGTGCCTTTCGGGGCGGCCGGGGAGGCTCCGAGTGCCTTTTGGGGTGGCCGAGCCGCCTCCGAGTGCCTTTCGGCGCGTCCGGTCAGGCTCCGAGTGCCTTTCGGGGCGGCCGTGGAGTCTCCGAGTGCCTTTCGGGGCGGCCGGGAAGGCTCCGAGTGCCTTTGGGGGCAGTCGGGGAGGCTCCGAGTGCCTTTCAGAGTGGCCGGGGAGGCTCCGAGTGCCTGTCGGGGTGGCCGGGCAGGCTCCGAGTGCCTTTTCGGGGCGGCCGGGCAGGCTCCGAGTGCCTTTGTGGGTGGCCGTGGAGTCTCCGAGTGCCTTTCGGGGCAGCCAGGGAGGCTCCGAATGCCTTTGGGGGCGGCCGTGGAGTCTCCGAGTGCCTTTTGGGGTGGCCGGGGAGGCTCCGAGTGCCTTTTCGGGGCGGCCGGGCAGGCTCCGAGTGGCTTTCGGGGAGGCCCAGCCGCCTCTGAGTGCCTTTGTGGGCGGCCGGGGAGGCTCCGAGTGCCTTTTGGGGCGGCCGGTGAGGCTCCGAGTGCCTTTGTGGGCGGCCGTGGAGGCTCCGAGTGCCTTTCGGGGCGGCCGGGGATGCTGCGAGTGCCTTTCGGGGCGGTCGGGGAGGCTCCGAGTGCCTTTGGGGGCGGCCGGGGAGGCTCCGAGTGCCTTTGGGGGCGGCCGTGGATGCTCCGAGTGCCTTTCGGGGTAGCCGGGGAGGCTCCGAGTGCCTTTCGGGGTGGCCGTGGAGGCTCCGAGTGCCTTTGGGGGCGAGTGTGCAGGCTCCGAGTGCCTTTTTGGGCGGCCGTGCCGCCTCCGAGTGCCTTTCGGGGCGGTCGTGGAGGCTCCGAGTGCCTTTTGGGGCGGCCGGGGAGGCTCCGAGTGCCTTTCGGGGTGGCCGGGCCGCCCCTGAGTGCCTTTCGGGGCTGCCGGGGAGGCTCCGAGTGCCTTTCGGGGTAGTTGGGCCGCCTCCGAGTGCCTTTGGGGGCGGCCGGGATGCATCCGAGTTCCTTTGTGGGTGGCCGTGGAGGCTCCGAGTGCCTTTCGGGGCGGCCGGGGAGGCTCCGAGTGCCTTTTGGGGTGGCCGAGCCGCCTCCGAGTGCCTTTCGGCGCGTCCGGTCAGGCTCCGAGTGCCTTTCGGGGCGGTCGGGCAGGCTCCGAGTGCCTTTCGGGGCGGCCGTGGAGTCTCCGAGTGCCTTTCGGGGCGGCCGGGAAGGCTCCGAGTGCCTTTGGGGGCAGTCGGGGAGGCTCCGAGTGCCTTTCAGAGTGGCCGGGGAGGCTCCGAGTGCCTGTCGGGGTGGCCGGGCAGGCTCCGAGTGCCTTTCGGGGTGGCCGGGCCGCCTCTGAGTGCCTTTCGGGGCTGCCGGGGAGGCTCCGAGTGCCTTTCGGGGTAGCCGGGCCGCCTCCGAGTGCCTTTGGGGGCGGCCGGGATGCATCCAAGTGCCTTTCGGGGTGGCTGTGGAGGCTCCTAGTGCCTTTCGGGGCGGTCGGGCAGGCTCCGAGTGCCTTTCGGGGTGGCCGGGCCACCTCCGAGTGCTTTTCGGGGCGGCCGGGCTGCATCCAAGTGCCTTTGGGGGCGGCTGGGGAGGCTCCGAGTGCCTTTGGGGGCGGCCGTGGAGGCTCCGAGTGCCTTTGCGGGCGGCCGGGGAGGCTCCGAGTGCCTTTGGGGGCGGCCGGGGAGGCTCCGAGTGCCTTTCGGGGCGGCCGTGGAGTCTCCGAGTGCCTTTCGTGGCAGCCGTGGAGGCTCCGAGTGCCTTTGGGGGCGAGTGTGCAGGCTCCGAGTGCCTTTTTGGGCGGCCGTGCCGCCTCCGAGTGCCTTTCGGGGCGGCCGGGGAGGCTCCGAGTGCCTTTCGGGGTGGCCGAGCCGCCTCCGAGTGCCTTTCGGCGCGTCCGGTCAGGCTCCGAGTGCCTTTCGGCGCGGCCGGTGAGGCTCCGAGTGCCTTTCGGTGTGGCCGGGGAGGCTCCGAGTGCCTTTCGGCGCGGCCGGTGAGGCTCCGAGTGCCTTTCGGTGTGGCCGGGGAGGCTCCGAGTGCCTGTCGGGGTGGCCGGGCAGGCTCCGAGTGCCTTTTCGGGCGGTCGGACAGGCTCCGACTGCCTTTGTGGGCGGCCGTGGAGGCTCCGAGTGCCTTTGGGGGCGAGTGTGCAGGCTCCGAGTGCCTTTTTGGGCGGCCGTGCCGCCTCCGAGTGCCTTTCGGGGCGGTCGTGGAGGCTCCGAGTGCCTTTTGGGGCGGCCGGGGAGGCTCCGAGTGCCTTTCGGGGTGGCCGGGCCGCCCCTGAGTGCCTTTCGGGGCTGCCGGGGAGGCTCCGAGTGCCTTTCGGGGTAGTTGGGCCGCCTCCGAGTGCCTTTGGGGGCGGCCGGGATGCATCCGAGTTCCTTTGTGGGTGGCCGTGGAGGCTCCGAGTGCCTTTCGGGGCGGCCGGGGAGGCTCCGAGTGCCTTTTGGGGTGGCCGAGCCGCCTCCGAGTGCCTTTCGGCGCGTCCGGTCAGGCTCCGAGTGCCTTTCGGGGCGGTCGGGCAGGCTCCGAGTGCCTTTCGGGGCGGCCGTGGAGTCTCCGAGTGCCTTTCGGGGCGGCCGGGAAGGCTCCGAGTGCCTTTGGGGGCAGTCGGGGAGGCTCCGAGTGCCTTTCAGAGTGGCCGGGGAGGCTCCGAGTGCCTGTCGGGGTGGCCGGGCAGGCTCCGAGTGCCTTTCGGGGTGGCCGGGCCGCCTCTGAGTGCCTTTCGGGGCTGCCGGGGAGGCTCCGAGTGCCTTTCGGGGTAGCCGGGCCGCCTCCGAGTGCCTTTGGGGGCGGCCGGGATGCATCCAAGTGCCTTTCGGGGTGGCTGTGGAGGCTCCTAGTGCCTTTCGGGGCGGTCGGGCAGGCTCCGAGTGCCTTTCGGGGTGGCCGGGCCACCTCCGAGTGCTTTTCGGGGCGGCCGGGCTGCATCCAAGTGCCTTTGGGGGCGGCTGGGGAGGCTCCGAGTGCCTTTGGGGGCGGCCGTGGAGGCTCCGAGTGCCTTTGCGGGCGGCCGGGGAGGCTCCGAGTGCCTTTGGGGGCGGCCGGGGAGGCTCCGAGTGCCTTTCGGGGCGGCCGTGGAGTCTCCGAGTGCCTTTCGTGGCAGCCGTGGAGGCTCCGAGTGCCTTTGGGGGCGAGTGTGCAGGCTCCGAGTGCCTTTTTGGGCGGCCGTGCCGCCTCCGAGTGCCTTTCGGGGCGGCCGGGGAGGCTCCGAGTGCCTTTCGGGGTGGCCGAGCCGCCTCCGAGTGCCTTTCGGCGCGTCCGGTCAGGCTCCGAGTGCCTTTCGGCGCGGCCGGTGAGGCTCCGAGTGCCTTTCGGTGTGGCCGGGGAGGCTCCGAGTGCCTTTCGGCGCGGCCGGTGAGGCTCCGAGTGCCTTTCGGTGTGGCCGGGGAGGCTCCGAGTGCCTGTCGGGGTGGCCGGGCAGGCTCCGAGTGCCTTTTCGGGCGGTCGGACAGGCTCCGACTGCCTTTGTGGGCGGCCGTGGAGGCTCCGAGTGCCTTTCGGGGCGGCCTGGCCGCCTCCGAGTGCCTTTCGGGGCGGCCGTGGAGGCTCCGAGTGCCTTTGGGGGCGGCCGTGGAGGCTCCGAGTGCCTTTGTGGGCGGCCGGGCCGGCTCCGAGTGCCTTTCGGGGTGGCCGGCCCGCTCCGAGTGCCTTTCGGGGTGGCCGGGGAGGCTCCGAGTGCCTTTTGGGGCGGCCGGGCCGGCCCCGAGTGCCTTTCGGGGCGATCGGCCGCCTCCGAGTGCTTTTCGGGGCGGCCGGGAAGGCTCCGAGTGCCTTTGTGGGCGGCCGGGGAGGCTCCGAGTGCCTTTCGGGGCGGCCGGGGAGGCTCCGAGTGCCTTTCGGGGCATCCTAGAGGCTCCGAGTGCCTTTCAGGGTGGCCGGGCCACCTCCGAGTGCCTTTGTGGGCGGCCGAGCCGGCTCCGAATGCCTTTTGTGGTGGCCGGGGAGGCTCCGAGTGCCTTTCGGGGTGGCCGGGCCGCCTCTGAGTGCCTTTCGGGGCTGCCGGGGAGGCTCCGAGTGCCTTTCGGGGTAGCCGGTCCGCCTCCGAGTGCCTTTGTGGGCGGCCGGGGAGGCTCCAAGTGCCTTTGTGGTCGGCCGTGCCGCCTCCGAGTGCCTTTCGAGGCGTCCGGGGAGGCTCCGAGTGCCTTTCGGGGTGGCCGGGCCGCCTCCGAGTGCCTTTCGGGGCGGCCGCGGAGGCTCCGAGTGCCTTTCGGGGCGGCCGGGGAGGCTCCGAGTGCCTTTTGGGGTGGCCGAGCCGCCTCCGAGTGCCTTTCGGCGCGTCCGGTCAGGCTCCGAGTGCCTTTCGGGGCGGTCGGGCAGGCTCCGAGTGCCTTTCGGGGCGGCCGTGGAGTCTCCGAGTGCCTTTCGGGGCGGCCGGGAAGGCTCCGAGTGCCTTTGGGGGCAGTCGGGGAGGCTCCGAGTGCCTTTCAGAGTGGCCGGGGAGGCTCCGAGTGCCTGTCGGGGTGGCCGGGCAGGCTCCGAGTGCCTTTCGGGGTGGCCGGGCCGCCTCTGAGTGCCTTTCGGGGCTGCCGGGGAGGCTCCGAGTGCCTTTCGGGGTAGCCGGGCCGCCTCCGAGTGCCTTTGGGGGCGGCCGGGATGCATCCAAGTGCCTTTCGGGGTGGCTGTGGAGGCTCCTAGTGCCTTTCGGGGCGGTCGGGCAGGCTCCGAGTGCCTTTCGGGGTGGCCGGGCCACCTCCGAGTGCTTTTCGGGGCGGCCGGGCTGCATCCAAGTGCCTTTGGGGGCGGCTGGGGAGGCTCCGAGTGCCTTTGGGGGCGGCCGTGGAGGCTCCGAGTGCCTTTGCGGGCGGCCGGGGAGGCTCCGAGTGCCTTTGGGGGCGGCCGGGGAGGCTCCGAGTGCCTTTCGGGGCGGCCGTGGAGTCTCCGAGTGCCTTTTGTGGCAGCCGTGGAGGCTCCGAGTGCCTTTGGGGGCGAGTGTGCAGGCTCCGAGTGCCTTTTTGGGCGGCCGTGCCGCCTCCGAGTGCCTTTCGGGGCGGCCGGGGAGGCTCCGAGTGCCTTTCGGGGTGGCCGAGCCGCCTCCGAGTGCCTTTCGGCGCCTCCGGTCAGGCTCCGAGTGCCTTTCGGCGCGGCCGGTGAGGCTCCGAGTGCCTTTCGGTGTGGCCGGGGAGGCTCCGAGTGCCTGTCGGGGTGGCCGGGCAGGCTCCGAGTGCCTTTTCGGGCGGTCGGACAGGCTCCGACTGCCTTTGTGGGCGGCCGTGGAGGCTCCGAGTGCCTTTCGGGGCGGCCTGGCCGCCTCCGAGTGCCTTTGGGGGCGGCCGTGGAGGCTCCGAGTGCCTTTGGGGGCGGCCGTGGAGGCTCCGAGTGCCTTTGTGGGCGGCCGGGCCGGCTCCGAGTGCCTTTCGGGGTGGCCGGCCCGCTCCGAGTGCCTTTCGGGGTGGCCGGGGAGGCTCCGAGTGCCTTTTGGGGCGGCCGGGCCGGCCCCGAGTGCCTTTCGGGGCGGTCGGCCGCCTCCGAGTGCTTTTCGGGGCGGCCGGGAAGGCTCCGAGTGCCTTTGTGGGCGGCCGGGGAGGCTCCGAGTGCCTTTCGGGGCGGCCGGGGAGGCTCCGAGTGCCTTTCGGGGCATCCTAGAGGCTCCGAGTGCCTTTCAGGGTGGCCGGGCCACCTCCGAGTGCCTTTGTGGGCGGCCGAGCCGGCTCCGAATGCCTTTTGGGGTGGCCGGGGAGGCTCCGAGTGCCTTTCGGGGTGGCCGGGCCGCCTCTGAGTGCCTTTCGGGGCTGCCGGGGAGGCTCCGAGTGCCTTTCGGGGTAGCCGGTCCGCCTCCGAGTGCCTTTGTGGGCGGCCGGGGAGGCTCCAAGTGCCTTTGTGGTCGGCCGTGCCGCCTCCGAGTGCCTTTCGAGGCGTCCGGGGAGGCTCCGAGTGCCTTTCGGGGTGGCCGGGCCGCCTCCGAGTGCCTTTCGGGGCGGCCGCGGAGGCTCCGAGTGCCTTTGGGGGCGGCCGGGGATGCTCCGAGTGCCTTTCGGGGTGGCCGTTCCCCCTCCGAATGCCTTTCGGGGCGGCTGGGCCCGTCCCAGTGCCTTTCGGGGCGGCCGGACCGGCTCCGAGTGGCTTTCGGGGCGGCCGGCGAGGCTCTAATTGCCTTTCCGGACTGCCGGGGAGGCTCCGAGTGCCTTTGGGGGCGGCCGGGGAGGCTCCGAGTGCCTTTCGGGGTGGCCGGGGAGGCTCCGAGTGCCTTTCGGGGTGGCCGGGGAGGCTCCGAGTGCCTTTTGGGGCGGCCGGGGAGGCTCCGAGTGCCTTTCGGGGTGGCCGGGCCGCCCCTGAGTGCCTTTCGGGGCTGCCGGGGAGGCTCCGAGTGCCTTTCGGGGTAGTTGGGCCGCCTCCGAGTGCCTTTGGGGGCGGCCGGGATGCATCCGAGTTCCTTTGTGGGTGGCCGTGGAGGCTCCGAGTGCCTTTCGGGGCGGCCGGGGAGGCTCCGAGTGCCTTTTGGGGTGGCCGAGCCGCCTCCGAGTGCCTTTCGGCGCGTCCGGTCAGGCTCCGAGTGCCTTTCGGGGCGGTCGGGCAGGCTCCGAGTGCCTTTCGGGGCGGCCGTGGAGTCTCCGAGTGCCTTTCGGGGCGGCCGGGAAGGCTCCGAGTGCCTTTGGGGGCAGTCGGGGAGGCTCCGAGTGCCTTTCAGAGTGGCCGGGGAGGCTCCGAGTGCCTGTCGGGGTGGCCGGGCCACCTCCGAGTGCTTTTTGGGGTGGCCGGGCTGCATCCAAGTGCCTTTGGGGGCGGCCGTGGAGGCTCCGAGTGCCTTTGTGGGCGGCCGGGAAGGCTCCGAGTGCCTTTGGTGGTGCCCGGGGAGGCTCCGAGTGCCTTTCGGGCGGCCGGGGAGGCTCCGAGTGCCTTTCGGGGCGGCCGGGGAGGCTCCGAGTGGCTTTCGGGGAGGCCCGGCCGCCTCCGAGTGCCTTTCGGGGCGGCCGGGGAGGCTCCGAGTGCCTTTCAGAGCGGCCGGGGAGGCTCCGAGTGCCTGTCGGGGTGGCCGGGGAGGCTCCGAGTGCCTTTTCGGGGCGGCCGGGCAGGCTCCGAGTGCCTTTGTGGGCGGCTGTGGAGGCTCCGAGTGCCTTTCGGGGCGGCCGGGGAGGCTCCGAGTGCCTTTCGGGGCGGCCGGGGAGGCTCCGAGTGCCTTTCGGGGAGGCCCGGCCGCCTCCGAGTGCCTTTCGGGGCGGCCGGGGAGGCTCCGAGTGCCTTTCAGAGCGGCCGGGGAGGCTCCGAGTGCCTGTCGGGGTGGCCGGGGAGGCTCCGAGTGCCTTTTCGGGGCGGCCGGGCAGGCTCCGAGTGCCTTTGTGGGCGGCTGTGGAGGCTCCGAGTGCCTTTCGGGGCGGCCGGGGAGGCTCCGAGTGCCTTTCGGGGCAGCCGTGGAGGCTCCGAGTGCCTTTGGGGGCGAGTGTGCAGGCTCCGAGTGCCTTTTTGGGCGGCCGTGCCGCCTCCGAGTGCCTTTCGGGGCGGCCGGGGAGGCTCCGAGTGCCTTTCGGGGTGGCCGAGCCGCCTCCGAGTGCCTTTCGGCGCGTCCGGTCAGGCTCCGAGTGCCTTTCGGGGCGGTCGGGCAGGCTCCGAGTGCCTTTCGGGGCGGCCGTGGAGTCTCCGAGTGCCTTTCAGGGCGGCCATGGAGGCTCGGAGTGCCTTTGGGGGCGGCTGTGCAGGCTCCGATTGCCTTTGGGGGCTGCCGGGCCGGCTCCGAGTGCCTTTGGGGGTCCCCGGGCAGGCTCCGAGTGCCTTTGGGGGCTGCCGGGCCGCTTCCGAGTGCCTTTGCGGGTGGCCGGGCAGGCTCCGAGTGCCTTTCGGGGCGGCCGGGGATGCTCCGAGTGCCTTTCGGGGTGGCCGTTCCCCCTCCGAATGCCTTTCGGGGCGGCTGGGCCCGTCCCAGTGCCTTTCGGGGCGGCCGGACCGGCTCCGAGTGGCTTTCGGGGCGGCTGGCGAGGCTCTAATTGCCTTTTGGGACTGCCGGGGAGGCTCCGAGTGCCTTTGGGGGCGGCCGGGGAGGCTCCGAGTGCCTTTCGGGGTGGCCGGGGAGGCTCCGAGTGCCTTTTGGGGCGGCCGGGGAGGCTCCGAGTGCCTTTTGGGGTGGCCGGGCCGCCTCTGAGTGCCTTTCAGGGCTGCCGGGGAGGCTCCGAGTGCCTTTCGGGGTAGTTGGGCCGCCTCCGAGTGCCTTTGGGGGCGGCCGGGATGCATCCGAGTTCCTTTGTGGGTGGCCGTGGAGGCTCCGAGTGCCTTTCGGGGCGGCCGGGAAGGCTCCGAGTGCCTTTCGGGGCGGCCGGGCAGGCTCCGAGTGCCTTTCGGGGAGGCCCGGCCGCCTCTGAGTGCCTTTGTGGGCGGCCGGGGAGGCTCCGAGTGCCTTTGGGGGCGGCCGTGCAGGCTCCGAGTGCCTTTGTGAGCGGCCGTGGAGGCTCCGATTGCCTTTGGGGGCGGCCGGGGAGGCTCCGAGTGCCTTTCGGGGTGGCCGGGGAGTCTCCGAGTGCCTTTCGGGGTTCTCGGGGAGGCTCCGAGTGCCTTTCGGGGCATCCGGGGAGGCTCCGAGTGCCTTTGAGGGTCGCCGGGCAGGCTCCGAGTGCCTTTCGGGGTGGCCGGGGAGGCTCCGAGTGCCTTTTGGGGGTGGCCGGGCAGGCTCCGAGTGTCTTTTCGGGCGGTCGGGCAGGCTCCGAGTGCCTTTGTGGGCGGCTAGGCCGGGTCCGAGGGCCTTTCGGGGCGGCCTGGCCGCCTCCAAGTGCATTTCGGGGCGGTCGGGGAGGCTCCGAGTGCCTTTGTGGGCGGCCGGGTAGGCTCCGAGTGCCTTTGTGGGCGGCCGGGCCGGCTCCGAGTGCCTTTCGGGGTAGCCGGGGCGCTTCCGAGTGCCTTTGGGGGCGGCTGGGGAGGCTCTGAGTGCCTTTCGTGGCGGCCTGGCCGCCTTCGAGTGCATTTCGGGGCAGCCAGGGAGGCTCCCAGTGCCTTTGTGGGCGGCCGGGTAGGCTCCGAGTGCCTTTTGGGGTGGCCGGGGAGGCTCCGAGTGCGTTTTGGGGCGGCCGGGGAGGCTCCGAGTGGCTTTCGGGGAGGCCCAGCCGCCTCTGAGTGCCTTTGGGGGCGTCCGGGGATGCTCCGAGTGCCTTTCGGGGCGGCCGGGAAGGCTCCGAGTGCCTTTCGGGGCGGCCGTGGAGGCTCCGAGTGCCTTTGGGGGCGGCCGGGGATGCTGCGAGTGCCTTTCGGGGCGGTCGGGGAGGCTCCGAGTGCCTTTTGGGGCGGCCGGGGAGGCTCCGAGTGCCTTTCGGGTCGGCCATGGAGGCTCAGAGTGCCTTTGGGGGCGGCTGTGCAGGCTCCGATTGCCTTTGGGGGCTGCCGGGCCGGCTCCGAGTGCCTTTGGGGGTCCCCGGGCAGGCTCCGATTGCCTTTGGGGGCTGCCGGGCCGGCTCCGAGTGCCTTTTGGGGTCGCCGGGCAGGCTCCGAGTGCCTTTGCGGGTGGCCGGGGAGGCTCCGAGTGCCTTTGTGGGCGGCCGTGGAGGCTCCGAGTGCCTTTCGGGGTAGCCGGGGAGGCTCCGAGTGCCTTTCGGTGCGTCCGGTCAGGCTCCGAGTGCCTTTCGGGGCGGTCGGGCAGGCTCCGAGTGCCTTTCGGGGCGGCCGGGGAGGCTCGGAGTGCCTTTGGGGGCGGCTGTGCAGGCTCCGATTGCCTTTGGGGGCTGCCGGGCCGGCTCCGAGTGCCTTTGGGGGTCCCCGGGGAGGCTCCGAGTGCCTTTGGGGGCTGCCGGGCCGGCTCCGAGTGCCTTTGCGGGTGGCCGGGCAGGCTCCGAGTGCCTTTCGGGGCGGCCGGGGATGCTCCGAGTGCCTTTCGGGGTGGCCGTTCCCCCTCCGAATGCCTTTCGGGGCGGCTGGGCCCGTCCCAGTGCCTTTCGGGGCGGCCGGACCGGCTCCGAGTGGCTTTCGGGGCGGCCGGCGAGGCTCTAATTGCCTTTCCGGACTGCCGGGGAGGCTCCGAGTGCCTTTGGGGGCGGCCGGGGAGGCTCCGAGTGCCTTTCGGGGTGGCCGGGGAGGCTCCGAGTGCCTTTGGGGGCGTCCGGGCAGGCTCCGAGTGCCTTTTGGGGTGGCCGGGCCGCCCCTGAGTGCCTTTCGGGGCTGCCGGGGAGGCTCCGAGTGCCTTTCGGGGTAGTTGGGCTGCCTCCGAGTGCCTTTGGGGGCGGCCGGGATGCATCCGAGTTCCTTTGTGGGTGGCCGTGGAGGCTCCGAGTGCCTTTCGGGGCGGCCGGGGAGGCTCCGAGTGCCTTTTGGGGTGGCCGAGCCGCCTCCGAGTGCCTTTCGGCGCGTCCGGTCAGGCTCCGAGTGCCTTTCGGGGCGGCCGTGGAGTCTCCGAGTGCCTTTCGGGGCGGCCGGGAAGGCTCCGAGTGCCTTTGGGGGCAGTCGGGGAGGCTCCGAGTGCCTTTCAGAGTGGCCGGGGAGGCTCCGAGTGCCTGTCGGGGTGGCCGGGCAGGCTCCGAGTGCCTTTTCGGGGCGGCCGGGCAGGCTCCGAGTGCCTTTGTGGGTGGCCGTGGAGTCTCCGAGTGCCTTTCGGGGCAGCCAGGGAGGCTCCGAGTGCCTTTGGGGGCGGCCGTGGAGTCTCCGAGTGCCTTTTGGGGTGGCCGGGGAGGCTCCGAGTGCCTTTTCGGGGCGGCCGGGCAGGCTCCGAGTGGCTTTCGGGGAGGCCCAGCCGCCTCTGAGTGCCTTTGTGGGCGGCCGGGGAGGCTCCGAGTGCCTTTTGGGGCGGCCGGTGAGGCTCCGAGTGCCTTTGTGGGCGGCCGTGGAGGCTCCGAGTGCCTTTCGGGGCGGCCGGGGATGCTGCGAGTGCCTTTCGGGGCGGTCGGGGAGGCTCCGAGTGCCTTTTGGGGCGGCCGGGGAGGCTCCGAGTGCCTTTGGGGGCGGCCGTGGATGCTCCGAGTGCCTTTCGGGGTAGCCGGGGAGGCTCCGAGTGCCTTTCGGGGTGGCCGGGCCGCCTCCGAGTGCCTTTCGAGGTGGCCGTGGAGGCTCCGAGTGCCTTTGGGGGCGAGTGTGCAGGCTCCGAGTGCCTTTTTGGGCGGCCGTGCCGCCTCCGAGTGCCTTTCGGGGCGGTCGTGGAGGCTCCGAGTGCCTTTTGGGGCGGCCGGGGAGGCTCCGAGTGCCTTTCGGGGTGGCCGGGCCGCCCCTGAGTGCCTTTCGGGGCTGCCGGGGAGGCTCCGAGTGCCTTTCGGGGTAGTTGGGCCGCCTCCGAGTGCCTTTGGGGGCGGCCGGGATGCATCCGAGTTCCTTTGTGGGTGGCCGTGGAGGCTCCGAGTGCCTTTCGGGGCGGCCGGGGAGGCTCCGAGTGCCTTTTGGGGTGGCCGAGCCGCCTCCGAGTGCCTTTCGGCGCGTCCGGTCAGGCTCCGAGTGCCTTTCGGGGCGGTCGGGCAGGCTCCGAGTGCCTTTCGGGGCGGCCGTGGAGTCTCCGAGTGCCTTTCGGGGCGGCCGGGAAGGCTCCGAGTGCCTTTGGGGGCAGTCGGGGAGGCTCCGAGTGCCTTTCAGAGTGGCCGGGGAGGCTCCGAGTGCCTGTCGGGGTGGCCGGGCAGGCTCCGAGTGCCTTTCGGGGTGGCCGGGCCGCCTCTGAGTGCCTTTCGGGGCTGCCGGGGAGGCTCCGAGTGCCTTTCGGGGTAGCCGGGCCGCCTCCGAGTGCCTTTGGGGGCGGCCGGGATGCATCCAAGTGCCTTTCGGGGTGGCTGTGGAGGCTCCTAGTGCCTTTCGGGGCGGTCGGGCAGGCTCCGAGTGCCTTTCGGGGTGGCCGGGCCACCTCCGAGTGCTTTTCGGGGCGGCCGGGCTGCATCCAAGTGCCTTTGGGGGCGGCTGGGGAGGCTCCGAGTGCCTTTGGGGGCGGCCGTGGAGGCTCCGAGTGCCTTTGCGGGCGGCCGGGGAGGCTCCGAGTGCCTTTGGGGGCGGCCGGGGAGGCTCCGAGTGCCTTTCGGGGCGGCCGTGGAGTCTCCGAGTGCCTTTCGTGGCAGCCGTGGAGGCTCCGAGTGCCTTTGGGGGCGAGTGTGCAGGCTCCGAGTGCCTTTTTGGGCGGCCGTGCCGCCTCCGAGTGCCTTTCGGGGCGGCCGGGGAGGCTCCGAGTGCCTTTCGGGGTGGCCGAGCCGCCTCCGAGTGCCTTTCGGCGCGTCCGGTCAGGCTCCGAGTGCCTTTCGGCGCGGCCGGTGAGGCTCCGAGTGCCTTTCGGTGTGGCCGGGGAGGCTCCGAGTGCCTGTCGGGGTGGCCGGGCAGGCTCCGAGTGCCTTTTCGGGCGGTCGGACAGGCTCCGACTGCCTTTGTGGGCGGCCGTGGAGGCTCCGAGTGCCTTTCGGGGCGGCCTGGCCGCCTCCGAGTGCCTTTCGGGGCGGCCGTGGAGGCTCCGAGTGCCTTTGGGGGCGGCCGTGGAGGCTCCGAGTGCCTTTGTGGGCGGCCGGGCCGGCTCCGAGTGCCTTTCGGGGTGGCCGGCCCGCTCCGAGTGCCTTTCGGGGTGGCCGGGGAGGCTCCGAGTGCCTTTTGGGGCGGCCGGGCCGGCCCCGAGTGCCTTTCGGGGCGATCGGCCGCCTCCGAGTGCTTTTCGGGGCGGCCGGGAAGGCTCCGAGTGCCTTTGTGGGCGGCCGGGGAGGCTCCGAGTGCCTTTCGGGGCGGCCGGGGAGGCTCCGAGTGCCTTTCGGGGTGGCCGGGCCGGCTCCGAGTGCCTTTCAGGGTGGCCGGGCCACCTCCGAGTGCCTTTGTGGGCGGCCGAGCCGGCTCCGAATGCCTTTTGGGGTGGCCGGGGAGGCTCCGAGTGCCTTTCGGGGTGGCCGGGCCGCCTCTGAGTGCCTTTCGGGGCTGCCGGGGAGGCTCCGAGTGCCTTTCGGGGTAGCCGGTCCGCCTCCGAGTGCCTTTGTGGGCGGCCGGGGAGGCTCCAAGTGCCTTTGTGGTCGGCCGTGCCGCCTCCGAGTGCCTTTCGAGGCGTCCGGGGAGGCTCCGAGTGCCTTTCGGGGTGGCCGGGCCGCCTCCGAGTGCCTTTCGGGGCGGCCGCGGAGGCTCCGAGTGCCTTTGGGGGCGGCCGGGGATGCTCCGAGTGCCTTTCGGGGTGGCCGTTCCCCCTCCGAATGCCTTTCGGGGCGGCTGGGCCCGTCCCAGTGCCTTTCGGGGCGGCCGGACCGGCTCCGAGTGGCTTTCGGGGCGGCCGGCGAGGCTCTAATTGCCTTTCCGGACTGCCGGGGAGGCTCCGAGTGCCTTTGGGGGCGGCCGGGGAGGCTCCGAGTGCCTTTCGGGGTGGCCGGGGAGGCTCCGAGTGCCTTTCGGGGTGGCCGGGGAGGCTCCGAGTGCCTTTTGGGGCGGCCGGGGAGGCTCCGAGTGCCTTTCGGGGTGGCCGGGCCGCCCCTGAGTGCCTTTCGGGGCTGCCGGGGAGGCTCCGAGTGCCTTTCGGGGTAGTTGGGCCGCCTCCGAGTGCCTTTGGGGGCGGCCGGGATGCATCCGAGTTCCTTTGTGGGTGGCCGTGGAGGCTCCGAGTGCCTTTCGGGGCGGCCGGGGAGGCTCCGAGTGCCTTTTGGGGTGGCCGAGCCGCCTCCGAGTGCCTTTCGGCGCGTCCGGTCAGGCTCCGAGTGCCTTTCGGGGCGGTTGGGCAGGCTCCGAGTGCCTTTCGGGGCGGCCGTGGAGTCTCCGAGTGCCTTTCGGGGCGGCCGGGAAGGCTCCGAGTGCCTTTGGGGGCAGTCGGGGAGGCTCCGAGTGCCTTTCAGAGTGGCCGGGGAGGCTCCGAGTGCCTGTCGGGGTGGCCGGGCCACCTCCGAGTGCTTTTCGGGGTGGCCGGGCTGCATCCAAGTGCCTTTGGGGGCGGCCGTGGAGGCTCCGAGTGCCTTTGTGGGCGGCCGGGAAGGCTCCGAGTGCCTTTGGTGGTGCCCGGGGAGGCTCCGAGTGCCTTTCGGGCGGCCGGGGAGGCTCCGAGTGCCTTTCGGGGCGGCCGGGGAGGCTCCGAGTGGCTTTCGGGGAGGCCCGGCCGCCTCCGAGTGCCTTTCGGGGCGGCCGGGGAGGCTCCGAGTGCCTTTCAGAGCGGCCGGGGAGGCTCCGAGTGCCTGTCGGGGTGGCCGGGGAGGCTCCGAGTGCGTTTTCGGGGCGGCCGGGCAGGCTCCGAGTGCCTTTGTGGGCGGCTGTGGAGGCTCCGAGTGCCTTTCGGGGCGGCCGGGGAGGCTCCGAGTGCCTTTCGGGGCGGTCGGGGAGGCTCCGAGTGCCTTTTGGGGCGAGTGTGCAGGCTCCGAGTGCCTTTTGGGGCGGCCGTGCCGCCTCCGAGTGCCTTTCGGGGCGGCCGGGGAGGCTCCGAGTGCCTTTCGGGGTGGCCGAGCCGCCTCCGAGTGCCTTTCGGCGCGTCCGGTCAGGCTCCGAGTGCCTTTCGGGGCGGCCGTGGAGTCTCCGAGTGCCTTTCGGGGCGGCCGGGGATGCTCCGAGTGCCTTTCGGGGTGGCCGTTCCCCCTCCAAATGCCTTTCGGGGCGGCTGGGCTCGTCCCTGTGCCTTTCGGGGCGGCCGGACCGGCTCCGAGTGGCTTTCGGGGCGGCCGGCGGGGCTCTAATTGCCTTTCCGGACTGCCGGGGAGGCTCCGAGTGCCTTTGGGGGCGGCCGGGGAGGCTCCGAGTGCCTTTCGGGGTGGCCGGGGAGGCTCCGAGTGCCTTTGGGGGCGGCCGGGGAGGCTCCGAGTGCCTTTTGGGGCGGCCGGGGAGGCTCCGAGTGCCTGTCGGGGTGGCCGGGCCGCCCCTGAGTGCCTTTCGGGGCTGCCGGGGAGGCTCCGAGTGCCTTTCGGGGTAGTTGGGCCGCCTCCGAGTGCCTTTGGGGGCGGCCGGGATGCATCCGAGTTCCTTTGTGGGTGGCCGTGGAGGCTCCGAGTGCCTTTCGGGGCGGCCGGACCGGCTCCGAGTGGCTTTCGGGGCGGCCGGCGAGGCTCTAATTGCCTTTCCGGACTGCCGGGGAGGCTCCGAGTGCCTTTGGGGGCGGCCGGGGAGGCTCCGAGTGCCTTTCGGGGTGGCCGGGGAGGCTCCGAGTGCCTTTGGGGGCGGCCGGGCAGGCTCCGAGTGCCTTTTGGGGTGGCCGGGCCGCCCCTGAGTGCCTTTCGGGGCTGCCGGGGAGGCTCCGAGTGCCTTTCGGGGTAGTTGGGCTGCCTCCGAGTGCCTTTGGGGGCGGCCGGGATGCATCCGAGTTCCTTTGTGGGTGGCCGTGGAGGCTCCGAGTGCCTTTCGGGGCGGCCGGGGAGGCTCCGAGTGCCTTTTGGGGTGGCCGAGCCGCCTCCGAGTGCCTTTCGGCGCGTCCGGTCAGGCTCCGAGTGCCTTTCGGGGCGGCCGTGGAGTCTCCGAGTGCCTTTCGGGGCGGCCGGGAAGGCTCCGAGTGCCTTTGGGGGCAGTCGGGGAGGCTCCGAGTGCCTTTCAGAGTGGCCGGGGAGGCTCCGAGTGCCTGTCGGGGTGGCCGGGCAGGCTCCGAGTGCCTTTTCGGGGCGGCCGGGCAGGCTCCGAGTGCCTTTGTGGGTGGCCGTGGAGTCTCCGAGTGCCTTTCGGGGCAGCCAGGGAGGCTCCGAGTGCCTTTGGGGGCGGCCGTGGAGTCTCCGAGTGCCTTTTGGGGTGGCCGGGGAGGCTCCGAGTGCCTTTTCGGGGCGGCCGGGCAGGCTCCGAGTGGCTTTCGGGGAGGCCCAGCCGCCTCTGAGTGCCTTTGTGGGCGGCCGGGGAGGCTCCGAGTGCCTTTTGGGGCGGCCGGTGAGGCTCCGAGTGCCTTTGTGGGCGGCCGTGGAGGCTCCGAGTGCCTTTCGGGGCGGCCGGGGATGCTGCGAGTGCCTTTCGGGGCGGTCGGGGAGGCTCCGAGTGCCTTTTGGGGCGGCCGGGGAGGCTCCGAGTGCCTTTGGGGGCGGCCGTGGATGCTCCGAGTGCCTTTCGGGGTAGCCGGGGAGGCTCCGAGTGCCTTTCGGGGTGGCCGGGCCGCCTCCGAGTGCCTTTCGAGGTGGCCGTGGAGGCTCCGAGTGCCTTTGGGGGCGAGTGTGCAGGCTCCGAGTGCCTTTTTGGGCGGCCGTGCCGCCTCCGAGTGCCTTTCGGGGCGGTCGTGGAGGCTCCGAGTGCCTTTTGGGGCGGCCGGGGAGGCTCCGAGTGCCTTTCGGGGTGGCCGGGCCGCCCCTGAGTGCCTTTCGGGGCTGCCGGGGAGGCTCCGAGTGCCTTTCGGGGTAGTTGGGCCGCCTCCGAGTGCCTTTGGGGGCGGCCGGGATGCATCCGAGTTCCTTTGTGGGTGGCCGTGGAGGCTCCGAGTGCCTTTCGGGGCGGCCGGGGAGGCTCCGAGTGCCTTTTGGGGTGGCCGAGCCGCCTCCGAGTGCCTTTCGGCGCGTCCGGTCAGGCTCCGAGTGCCTTTCGGGGCGGTCGGGCAGGCTCCGAGTGCCTTTCGGGGCGGCCGTGGAGTCTCCGAGTGCCTTTCGGGGCGGCCGGGAAGGCTCCGAGTGCCTTTGGGGGCAGTCGGGGAGGCTCCGAGTGCCTTTCAGAGTGGCCGGGGAGGCTCCGAGTGCCTGTCGGGGTGGCCGGGCAGGCTCCGAGTGCCTTTCGGGGTGGCCGGGCCGCCTCTGAGTGCCTTTCGGGGCTGCCGGGGAGGCTCCGAGTGCCTTTCGGGGTAGCCGGGCCGCCTCCGAGTGCCTTTGGGGGCGGCCGGGATGCATCCAAGTGCCTTTCGGGGTGGCTGTGGAGGCTCCTAGTGCCTTTCGGGGCGGTCGGGCAGGCTCCGAGTGCCTTTCGGGGTGGCCGGGCCACCTCCGAGTGCTTTTCGGGGCGGCCGGGCTGCATCCAAGTGCCTTTGGGGGCGGCTGGGGAGGCTCCGAGTGCCTTTGGGGGCGGCCGTGGAGGCTCCGAGTGCCTTTGCGGGCGGCCGGGGAGGCTCCGAGTGCCTTTGGGGGCGGCCGGGGAGGCTCCGAGTGCCTTTTGGGGCGGCCGTGGAGTCTCCGAGTGCCTTTCGTGGCAGCCGTGGAGGCTCCGAGTGCCTTTGGGGGCGAGTGTGCAGGCTCCGAGTGCCTTTTTGGGCGGCCGTGCCGCCTCCGAGTGCCTTTCGGGGCGGCCGGGGAGGCTCCGAGTGCCTTTCGGGGTGGCCGAGCCGCCTCCGAGTGCCTTTCGGCGCGTCCGGTCAGGCTCCGAGTGCCTTTCGGCGCGGCCGGTGAGGCTCCGAGTGCCTTTCGGTGTGGCCGGGGAGGCTCCGAGTGCCTGTCGGGGTGGCCGGGCAGGCTCCGAGTGCCTTTTCGGGCGGTCGGACAGGCTCCGACTGCCTTTGTGGGCGGCCGTGGAGGCTCCGAGTGCCTTTCGGGGTGGCCGGGGAGGCTCCGAGTGCCTTTGGGGGCGGCCGGGCAGGCTCCGAGTGCCTTTTGGGGTGGCCGGGCCGCCCCTGAGTGCCTTTCGGGGCTGCCGGGGAGGCTCCGAGTGCCTTTCGGGGTAGTTGGGCTGCCTCCGAGTGCCTTTGGGGGCGGCCGGGATGCATCCGAGTTCCTTTGTGGGTGGCCGTGGAGGCTCCGAGTGCCTTTCGGGGCGGCCGGGGAGGCTCCGAGTGCCTTTTGGGGTGGCCGAGCCGCCTCCGAGTGCCTTTCGGCGCGTCCGGTCAGGCTCCGAGTGCCTTTCGGGGCGGCCGTGGAGTCTCCGAGTGCCTTTCGGGGCGGCCGGGAAGGCTCCGAGTGCCTTTGGGGGCAGTCGGGGAGGCTCCGAGTGCCTTTCAGAGTGGCCGGGGAGGCTCCGAGTGCCTGTCGGGGTGGCCGGGCAGGCTCCGAGTGCCTTTTCGGGGCGGCCGGGCAGGCTCCGAGTGCCTTTGTGGGTGGCCGTGGAGTCTCCGAGTGCCTTTCGGGGCAGCCAGGGAGGCTCCGAGTGCCTTTGGGGGCGGCCGTGGAGTCTCCGAGTGCCTTTTGGGGTGGCCGGGGAGGCTCCGAGTGCCTTTTCGGGGCGGCCGGGCAGGCTCCGAGTGGCTTTCGGGGAGGCCCAGCCGCCTCTGAGTGCCTTTGTGGGCGGCCGGGGAGGCTCCGAGTGCCTTTTGGTGCGGCCGGTGAGGCTACGAGTGCCTTTGTGGGCGGCCGTGGAGGCTCCGAGTGCCTTTCGGGGCGGCCGGGGATGCTGCGAGTGCCTTTCGGGGCGGTCGGGGAGGCTCCGAGTGCCTTTTGGGGCGGCCGGGGAGGCTCCGAGTGCCTTTGGGGGCGGCCGTGGATGCTCCGAGTGCCTTTCGGGGTAGCCGGGGAGGCTCCGAGTGCCTTTCGGGGTGGCCGGGCCGCCTCCGAGTGCCTTTCGAGGTGGCCGTGGAGGCTCCGAGTGCCTTTGGGGGCGAGTGTGCAGGCTCCGAGTGCCTTTTTGGGCGGCCGTGCCGCCTCCGAGTGCCTTTCGGGGCGGTCGTGGAGGCTCCGAGTGCCTTTTGGGGCGGCCGGGGAGGCTCCGAGTGCCTTTCGGGGTGGCCGGGCCGCCCCTGAGTGCCTTTCGGGGCTGCCGGGGAGGCTCCGAGTGCCTTTCGGGGTAGTTGGGCCGCCTCCGAGTGCCTTTGGGGGCGGCCGGGATGCATCCGAGTTCCTTTGTGGGTGGCCGTGGAGGCTCCGAGTGCCTTTCGGGGCGGCCGGGGAGGCTCCGAGTGCCTTTTGGGGTGGCCGAGCCGCCTCCGAGTGCCTTTCGGCGCGTCCGGTCAGGCTCCGAGTGCCTTTCGGGGCGGTCGGGCAGGCTCCGAGTGCCTTTCGGGGCGGCCGTGGAGTCTCCGAGTGCCTTTCGGGGCGGCCGGGAAGGCTCCGAGTGCCTTTGGGGGCAGTCGGGGAGGCTCCGAGTGCCTTTCAGAGTGGCCGGGGAGGCTCCGAGTGCCTGTCGGGGTGGCCGGGCAGGCTCCGAGTGCCTTTCGGGGTGGCCGGGCCGCCTCTGAGTGCCTTTCGGGGCTGCCGGGGAGGCTCCGAGTGCCTTTCGGGGTAGCCGGGCCGCCTCCGAGTGCCTTTGGGGGCGGCCGGGATGCATCCAAGTGCCTTTCGGGGTGGCTGTGGAGGCTCCTAGTGCCTTTCGGGGCGGTCGGGCAGGCTCCGAGTGCCTTTCGGGGTGGCCGGGCCACCTCCGAGTGCTTTTCGGGGCGGCCGGGCTGCATCCAAGTGCCTTTGGGGGCGGCTGGGGAGGCTCCGAGTGCCTTTGGGGGCGGCCGTGGAGGCTCCGAGTGCCTTTGCGGGCGGCCGGGGAGGCTCCGAGTGCCTTTGGGGGCGGCCGGGGAGGCTCCGAGTGCCTTTTGGGGCGGCCGTGGAGTCTCCGAGTGCCTTTCGTGGCAGCCGTGGAGGCTCCGAGTGCCTTTGGGGGCGAGTGTGCAGGCTCCGAGTGCCTTTTTGGGCGGCCGTGCCGCCTCCGAGTGCCTTTCGGGGCGGCCGGGGAGGCTCCGAGTGCCTTTCGGGGTGGCCGAGCCGCCTCCGAGTGCCTTTCGGCGCGTCCGGTCAGGCTCCGAGTGCCTTTCGGCGCGGCCGGTGAGGCTCCGAGTGCCTTTCGGTGTGGCCGGGGAGGCTCCGAGTGCCTGTCGGGGTGGCCGGGCAGGCTCCGAGTGCCTTTTCGGGCGGTCGGACAGGCTCCGACTGCCTTTGTGGGCGGCCGTGGAGGCTCCGAGTGCCTTTCGGGGCGGCCTGGCCGCCTCCGAGTGCCTTTGGGGGCGGCCGGGCAGGCTCCGAGTGCCTTTGGGGGCGGCCGTGGAGGCTCCGAGTGCCTTTGTGGGCGGCCGGGCCGGCTCCGAGTGCCTTTCGGGGTGGCCGGCCCGCTCCGAGTGCCTTTCGGGGTGGCCGGGGAGGCTCCGAGTGCCTTTTGGGGCGGCCGGGCCGGCCCCGAGTGCCTTTCGGGGCGATCGGCCGCCTCCGAGTGCTTTTCGGGGCGGCCGGGAAGGCTCCGAGTGCCTTTGTGGGCGGCCGGGGAGGCTCCGAGTGCCTTTCGGGGCGGCCGGGGAGGCTCCGAGTGCCTTTCGGGGCATCCTAGAGGCTCCGAGTGCCTTTCAGGGTGGCCGGGCCACCTCCGAGTGCCTTTGTGGGCGGCCGAGCCGGCTCCGAATGCCTTTTGGGGTGGCCGGGGAGGCTCCGAGTGCCTTTCGGGGTGGCCGGGCCGCCTCTGAGTGCCTTTCGGGGCTGCCGGGGAGGCTCCGAGTGCCTTTCGGGGTAGCCGGTCCGCCTCCGAGTGCCTTTGTGGGCGGCCGGGGAGGCTCCAAGTGCCTTTGTGGTCGGCCGTGCCGCCTCCGAGTGCCTTTCGGGGCGGCCGCGGAGGCTCCGAGTGCCTTTGGGGGCGGCCGGGGATGCTCCGAGTGCCTTTCGGGGTGGCCGTTCCCCCTCCGAATGCCTTTCGGGGCGGCTGGGCCCGTCCCAGTGCCTTTCGGGGCGGCCGGACCGGCTCCGAGTGGCTTTCGGGGCGGCCGGCGAGGCTCTAATTGCCTTTCCGGACTGCCGGGGAGGCTCCGAGTGCCTTTGGGGGCGGCCGGGGAGGCTCCGAGTGCCTTTCGGGGTGGCCGGGGAGGCTCCGAGTGCCTTTCGGGGTGGCCGGGGAGGCTCCGAGTGCCTTTTGGGGCGGCCGGGGAGGCTCCGAGTGCCTTTCGGGGTGGCCGGGCCGCCCCTGAGTGCCTTTCGGGGCTGCCGGGGAGGCTCCGAGTGCCTTTCGGGGTAGTTGGGCCGCCTCCGAGTGCCTTTGGGGGCGGCCGGGATGCATCCGAGTTCCTTTGTGGGTGGCCGTGGAGGCTCCGAGTGCCTTTCGGGGCGGCCGGGGAGGCTCCGAGTGCCTTTTGGGGTGGCCGAGCCGCCTCCGAGTGCCTTTCGGCGCGTCCGGTCAGGCTCCGAGTGCCTTTCGGGGCGGTCGGGCAGGCTCCGAGTGCCTTTCGGGGCGGCCGTGGAGTCTCCGAGTGCCTTTCGGGGCGGCCGGGAAGGCTCCGAGTGCCTTTGGGGGCAGTCGGGGAGGCTCCGAGTGCCTTTCAGAGTGGCCGGGGAGGCTCCGAGTGCCTGTCGGGGTGGCCGGGCCACCTCCGAGTGCTTTTCGGGGTGGCCGGGCTGCATCCAAGTGCCTTTGGGGGCGGCCGTGGAGGCTCCGAGTGCCTTTGTGGGCGGCCGGGAAGGCTCCGAGTGCCTTTGGTGGTGCCCGGGGAGGCTCCGAGTGCCTTTCGGGCGGCCGGGGAGGCTCCGAGTGCCTTTCGGGGCGGCCGGGGAGGCTCCGAGTGGCTTTCGGGGAGGCCCGGCCGCCTCCGAGTGCCTTTCGGGGCGGCCGGGGAGGCTCCGAGTGCCTTTCAGAGCGGCCGGGGAGGCTCCGAGTGCCTGTCGGGGTGGCCGGGGAGGCTCCGAGTGCCTTTTCGGGGCGGCCGGGCAGGCTCCGAGTGCCTTTGTGGGCGGCTGTGGAGGCTCCGAGTGCCTTTCGGGGCGGCCGGGGAGGCTCCGAGTGCCTTTCGGGGCGGTCGGGGAGGCTCCGAGTGCCTTTTGGGGCGAGTGTGCAGGCTCCGAGTGCCTTTTGGGGCGGCCGTGCCGCCTCCGAGTGCCTTTCGGGGCGGCCGGGGAGGCTCCGAGTGCCTTTCGGGGTGGCCGAGCAGCCTCCGAGTGCCTTTCGGCGCGTCCGGTCAGGCTCCGAGTGCCTTTCGGGGCGGCCGTGGAGTCTCCGAATGCCTTTCGGGGCGGCCGTGGAGTCTCCGAGTGCCTTTCGGGGCGGCCGGGGATGCTCCGAGTGCCTTTCGGGGTGGCCGTTCCCCCTCCAAATGCCTTTCGGGGCGGCTGGGCTCGTCCCTGTGCCTTTCGGGGCGGCCGGACCGGCTCCGAGTGGCTTTCGGGGCGGCCGGCGGGGCTCTAATTGCCTTTCCGGACTGCCGGGGAGGCTCCGAGTGCCTTTGGGGGCGGCCGGGGAGGCTCCGAGTGCCTTTCGGGGTGGCCGGGGAGGCTCCGAGTGCCTTTGGGGGCGGCCGGGGAGGCTCCGAGTGCCTTTTGGGGCGGCCGGGGAGGCTCCGAGTGCCTTTCGGGGTGGCCGGGCCGCCCCTGAGTGCCTTTCGGGGCTGCCGGGGAGGCTCCGAGTGCCTTTCGGGGTAGTTGGGCCGCCTCCGAGTGCCTTTGGGGGCGGCCGGGATGCATCCGAGTTCCTTTGTGGGTGGCCGTGGAGGCTCCGAGTGCCTTTCGGGGCGGCCGGGGAGGCTCCGAGTGCCTTTTGGGGTGGCCGAGCCGCCTCCGAGTGCCTTTCGGCGCGTCCGGTCAGGCTCCGAGTGCCTTTCGGGGCGGCCGTGGAGTCTCCGAGTGCCTTTCGGGGCGGCCGGGAAGGCTCCGAGTGCCTTTGGGGGCAGTCGGGGAGGCTCCGAGTGCCTTTCAGAGTGGCCGGGGAGGCTCCGAGTGCCTGTCGGGGTGGCCGGGCAGGCTCCGAGTGCCTTTTCGGGGCGGCCGGGCAGGCTCCGAGTGCCTTTGTGGGCGGCCGTGGAGGCTCTGAGTGCCTTTCGGGGCGGCCGGGGATGCTCCGAGTGCCTTTCGGGGCGGTCGGGGAGGCTCCGAGTGCCTTTGGGGGCGGCCGGGGAGTCTCCGAGTGCCTTTCGGGGCAGCCGTGGAGGCTCCGAGTGCCTTTGGGGGCGAGTGTGCAGGCTCCGAGTGCCTTTTTGGGCGGCCGTGCCGCCTCCGAGTGCCTTTCGGGGCGGCCGTGGAGGCTCCGAGTGCCTTTCGGGGTGGCCGAGCCGCCTCCGAGTGCCTTTCGGCGCGTCCGGTCAGGCTCCGAGTGCCTTTCGGGGCGGTCGGGCAGGCTCCGAGTGCCTTTCGGGGCGGCCGTGGAGTCTCCGAGTGCCTTTCGGGGCGGCCATGGAGGCTCGGAGTGCCTTTGGGGGCGGCTGTGCAGGCTCCGATTGCCTTTGGGGGCTGCCGGGCCGGCTCCGAGTGCCTTTGGGGGTCCCCGGGGAGGCTCCGAGTGCCTTTGGGGGCTGCCGGGCCGCCTCCGAGTGCCTTTGCGGGTGGCCGGGGAGGCTCCGAGTGCCTTTCGGGGCGGCCGGGGATGCTCCGAGTGCCTTTCGGGGTGGCCGTTCCCCCTCCGAATGCCTTTCGGGGCGGCTGGGCCCGTCCCAGTGCCTTTCGGGGCGGCCGGACCGGCTCCGAGTGGCTTTCGGGGCGGCTGGCGAGGCTCTAATTGCCTTTTGGGACTGCCGGGGAGGCTCCGAGTGCCTTTGGGGGCGGCCGGGGAGGCTCCGAGTGCCTTTCGGGGTGGCCGGGGAGGCTCCGAGTGCCTTTTGGGGCGGCCGGGGAGGCTCCGAGTGCCTTTCGGGGTGGCCGGGCCGCCCCTGAGTGCCTTTCAGGGCTGCCGGGGAGGCTCCGAGTGCCTTTCGGGGTAGTTGGGCCGCCTCCGAGTGCCTTTGGGGGCGGCCGGGATGCATCCGAGTTCCTTTGTGGGTGGCCGTGGAGGCTCCGAGTGCCTTTCGGGGCGGCCGGGAAGGCTCCGAGTGCCTTTCGGGGCGGCCGGGAAGGCTCCGAGTGCCTTTCGGGGCGGCCGGGCAGGCTCCGAGTGGCTTTCGGGGAGGCCCGGCCGGCTCTGAGTGCCTTTGGGGGCGGCCGGGGAGGCTCCGAGTGCCTTTGGGGGCGGCCGTGCAGGCTCCGAGTGCCTTTGTGAGCGGCCGTGGAGGCTCCGATTGCCTTTGGGGGCGGCCGGGGAGGCTCCGAGTGCCTTTCGGGGTGGCCGGGGAGTCTCCGAGTGCCTTTCGGGGTTCTCGGGGAGGCTCCGAGTGCCTTTCGGGGCATCCGGGGAGGCTCCGAGTGCCTTTGAGGGTCGCCGGGCAGGCTCCGAGTGCCTTTCGGGGTGGCCGGGGAGGCTCCGAGTGCCTTTTGGGGGTGGCCGGGCAGGCTCTGAGTGTCTTTTCGGGCGGTCGGGCAGGCTCCGAGTGCCTTTTTGGGCGGCTAGGCCGGGTCCGAGGGCCTTTCGGGGCGGCCTGGCCGCCTCCGAGTGCATTTCGGGGCGGCCAGGGAGGCTCCGAGTGCCTTTGTGGGCGGCCGGGTAGGCTCCGAGTGCCTTTGTGGGCAGCCGGGCCGGCTCCGAGTGCCTTTCAGGGCGGCCATGGAGGCTCCGAGTGCCTTTCGGGGTAGCCGGGGCGCTTCCGAGTGCCTTTGGGGGCGGCTGGGGAGGCTCTGAGTGCCTTTCGTGGCGGCCTGGCCGCCTTCGAGTGCATTTCGGGGCAGCCAGGGAGGCTCCCAGTGCCTTTGTGGGCGGCCGGGTAGGCTCCGAGTGCCTTTTGGGGTGGCCGGGGAGGCTCCGAGTGCGTTTTGGGGCGGCCGGGGAGGCTCCGAGTGGCTTTCGGGGAGGCCCAGCCGCCTCTGAGTGCCTTTGGGGGCGTCCGGGGATGCTCCGAGTGCCTTTCGGGGCGGCCGGGAAGGCTCCGAGTGCCTTTCGGGGCGGCCGTGGAGGCTCCGAGTGCCTTTGGGGGCGGCCGGGGATGCTGCGAGTGCCTTTCGGGGCGGTCGGGGAGGCTCCGAGTGCCTTTTGGGGCGGCCGGGGAGGCTCCGAGTGCCTTTCGGGGCGGTCGGGGAGGCTCGGAGTGCCTTTGGGGGCGGCTGTGCAGGCTCCGCTTGCCTTTGGGGGCTGCCGGGCCGGCTCCGAGTGCCTTTGGGGGTCCCCGGGCAGGCTCCGATTGCCTTTGGGGGCTGCCGGGCCGGCTCCGAGTGCCTTTTGGGGTCGCCGGGCAGGCTCCGAGTGCCTTTGCGGGTGGCCGGGGAGGCTCCGAGTGCCTTTGTGGGCGGCCGTGGAGGCTCCGAGTGCCTTTCGGGGTAGCCGGGGAGGCTCCGAGTGCCTTTCGGGGCGGCCGGGGAGGCTCTGAGTGCCTTTCGAGGTGGCCGCGGAGGCTCCGAGTGCCTTTCGGGGCGGCCGGGAAGGCTCCGAGTGCCTTTCGGGGCGGCCGGGGTGGCTCCGAGTGCCTTTGTGGGCGGCCGTGGAGGCTCCGAGTGGCTTTCGGGGAGGCCCGGCCGCCTCCGAGTGCCTTTCGGCGCGTCCGGTCAGGCTCCGAGTGCCTTTCGGGGCGGTCGGGCAGGCTCCGAGTGCCTTTCGGGGCGGCCGGGGAGGCTCCGAGTGCCTTTGGGGGCGTCCGGGGAGGCTCGGAGTGCCTTTGGGGGCGGCTGTGCAGGCTCCGATTGCCTTTGGGGGCTGCCGGGCCGGCTCCGAGTGCCTTTGGGGGTCCCCGGGGAGGCTCCGAGTGCCTTTGGGGGCTGCCGGGCCGGCTCCGAGTGCCTTTGCGGGTGGCGGGGCAGGCTCCGAGTGCCTTTCGGGGCGGCCGGGGATGCTCCGAGTGCCTTTCGGGGTGGCCGTTCCCCCTCCGAATGCCTTTCGGGGCGGCTGGGCCCGTCCCTGTGCCTTTCGGGGCGGCCGGACCGGCTCCGAGTGGCTTTCGGGGCGGCCGGCGAGGCTCTAATTGCCTTTCCGGACTGCCGGGGAGGCTCCGAGTGCCTTTGGGGGCGGCCGGGGAGGCTCCGAGTGCCTTTCGGGGTGGCCGGGGAGGCTCCGAGTGCCTTTGGGGGCGGCCGGGGAGGCTCCGAGTGCCTTTTGGGGCGGCCGGGGAGGCTCCGAGTGCCTTTCGGGGTGGCCGGGCCGCCCCTGAGTGCCTTTCGGGGCTGCCGGGGAGGCTCCGAGTGCCTTTCGGGGTAGTTGGGCCGCCTCCGAGTGCCTTTGGGGGCGGCCGGGATGCATCCGAGTTCCTTTGTGGGTGGCCGTGGAGGCTCCGAGTGCCTTTCGGGGCGGCCGGGGAGGCTCCGAGTGCCTTTTGGGGTGGCCGAGCCGCCTCCGAGTGCCTTTCGGCGCGTCCGGTCAGGCTCCGAGTGCCTTTCGGGGCGGCCGTGGAGTCTCCGAGTGCCTTTCGGGGCGGCCGGGAAGGCTCCGAGTGCCTTTGGGGGCAGTCGGGGAGGCTCCGAGTGCCTTTCAGAGTGGCCGGGGAGGCTCCGAGTGCCTGTCGGGGTGGCCGGGCAGGCTCCGAGTGCCTTTCGGGGCGGCCGGGGAGGCTCCGAGTGCCTTTTGGGGTGGCCGAGCCGCCTCCGAGTGCCTTTCGGCGCGTCCGGTCAGGCTCCGAGTGCCTTTCGGGGCGGTCGGGCAGGCTCCGAGTGCCTTTCGGGGCGGCCGTGGAGTCTCCGAGTGCCTTTCGGGGCGGCCGGGAAGGCTCCGAGTGCCTTTGGGGGCAGTCGGGGAGGCTCCGAGTGCCTTTCAGAGTGGCCGGGGAGGCTCCGAGTGCCTGTCGGGGTGGCCGGGCAGGCTCCGAGTGCCTTTCGGGGTGGCCGGGCCGCCTCTGAGTGCCTTTCGGGGCTGCCGGGGAGGCTCCGAGTGCCTTTCGGGGTAGCCGGGCCGCCTCCGAGTGCCTTTGGGGGCGGCCGGGATGCATCCAAGTGCCTTTCGGGGTGGCTGTGGAGGCTCCTAGTGCCTTTCGGGGCGGTCGGGCAGGCTCCGAGTGCCTTTCGGGGTGGCCGGGCCACCTCCGAGTGCTTTTCGGGGCGGCCGGTCTGCATCCAAGTGCCTTTGGGGGCGGCTGGGGAGGCTCCGAGTGCCTTTGGGGGCGGCCGTGGAGGCTCCGAGTGCCTTTGCGGGCGGCCGGGGAGGCTCCGAGTGCCTTTGGGGGCGGCCGGGGAGGCTCCGAGTGCCTTTCGGGGCGGCCGTGGAGTCTCCGAGTGCCTTTCGTGGCAGCCGTGGAGGCTCCGAGTGCCTTTGGGGGCGAGTGTGCAGGCTCCGAGTGCCTTTTTGGGCGGCCGTGCCGCCTCCGAGTGCCTTTCGGGGCGGCCGGGGAGGCTCCGAGTGCCTTTCGGGGTGGCCGAGCCGCCTCCGAGTGCCTTTCGGCGCGTCCGGTCAGGCTCCGAGTGCCTTTCGGCGCGGCCGGTGAGGCTCCGAGTGCCTTTCGGTGTGGCCGGGGAGGCTCCGAGTGCCTGTCGGGGTGGCCGGGCAGGCTCCGAGTGCCTTTTCGGGCGGTCGGACAGGCTCCGACTGCCTTTGTGGGCGGCCGTGGAGGCTCCGAGTGCCTTTCGGGGCGGCCTGGCCGCCTCCGAGTGCCTTTCGGGGCGGCCGTGGAGGCTCCGAGTGCCTTTGGGGGCGGCCGTGGAGGCTCCGAGTGCCTTTGTGGGCGGCCGGGCCGGCTCCGAGTGCCTTTCGGGGTGGCCGGCCCGCTCCGAGTGCCTTTCGGGGTGGCCGGGGAGGCTCCGAGTGCCTTTTGGGGCGGCCGGGCCGGCCCCGAGTGCCTTTCGGGGCGATCGGCCGCCTCCGAGTGCTTTTCGGGGCGGCCGGGAAGGCTCCGAGTGCCTTTGTGGGCGGCCGGGGAGGCTCCGAGTGCCTTTCGGGGCGGCCGGGGAGGCTCCGAGTGCCTTTCGGGGCATCCTAGAGGCTCCGAGTGCCTTTCAGGGTGGCCGGGCCACCTCCGAGTGCCTTTGTGGGCGGCCGAGCCGGCTCCGAATGCCTTTTGGGGTGGCCGGGGAGGCTCCGAGTGCCTTTCGGGGTGGCCGGGCCGCCTCTGAGTGCCTTTCGGGGCTGCCGGGGAGGCTCCGAGTGCCTTTCGGGGTAGCCGGTCCGCCTCCGAGTGCCTTTGTGGGCGGCCGGGGAGGCTCCAAGTGCCTTTGTGGTCGGCCGTGCCGCCTCCGAGTGCCTTTCGAGGCGTCCGGGGAGGCTCCGAGTGCCTTTCGGGGTGGCCGGGCCGCCTCCGAGTGCCTTTCGGGGCGGCCGCGGAGGCTCCGAGTGCCTTTGGGGGCGGCCGGGGATGCTCCGAGTGCCTTTCGGGGTGGCCGTTCCCCCTCCGAATGCCTTTCGGGGCGGCTGGGCCCGTCCCAGTGCCTTTCGGGGCGGCCGGACCGGCTCCGAGTGGCTTTCGGGGCGGCCGGCGAGGCTCTAATTGCCTTTCCGGACTGCCGGGGAGGCTCCGAGTGCCTTTGGGGGCGGCCGGGGAGGCTCCGAGTGCCTTTCGGGGTGGCCGGGGAGGCTCCGAGTGCCTTTCGGGGTGGCCGGGGAGGCTCCGAGTGCCTTTTGGGGCGGCCGGGGAGGCTCCGAGTGCCTTTCGGGGTGGCCGGGCCGCCCCTGAGTGCCTTTCGGGGCTGCCGGGGAGGCTCCGAGTGCCTTTCGGGGTAGTTGGGCCGCCTCCGAGTGCCTTTGGGGGCGGCCGGGATGCATCCGAGTTCCTTTGTGGGTGGCCGTGGAGGCTCCGAGTGCCTTTCGGGGCGGCCGGGGAGGCTCCGAGTGCCTTTTGGGGTGGCCGAGCCGCCTCCGAGTGCCTTTCGGCGCGTCCGGTCAGGCTCCGAGTGCCTTTCGGGGCGGTTGGGCAGGCTCCGAGTGCCTTTCGGGGCGGCCGTGGAGTCTCCGAGTGCCTTTCGGGGCGGCCGGGAAGGCTCCGAGTGCCTTTGGGGGCAGTCGGGGAGGCTCCGAGTGCCTTTCAGAGTGGCCGGGGAGGCTCCGAGTGCCTGTCGGGGTGGCCGGGCCACCTCCGAGTGCTTTTCGGGGTGGCCGGGCTGCATCCAAGTGCCTTTGGGGGCGGCCGTGGAGGCTCCGAGTGCCTTTGTGGGCGGCCGGGAAGGCTCCGAGTGCCTTTGGTGGTGCCCGGGGAGGCTCCGAGTGCCTTTCGGGCGGCCGGGGAGGCTCCGAGTGCCTTTCGGGGCGGCCGGGGAGGCTCCGAGTGGCTTTCGGGGAGGCCCGGCCGCCTCCGAGTGCCTTTCGGGGCGGCCGGGGAGGCTCCGAGTGCCTTTCAGAGCGGCCGGGGAGGCTCCGAGTGCCTGTCGGGGTGGCTGGGGAGGCTCCGAGTGCGTTTTCGGGGCGGCCGGGCAGGCTCCGAGTGCCTTTGTGGGCGGCTGTGGAGGCTCCGAGTGCCTTTCGGGGCGGCCGGGGAGGCTCCGAGTGCCTTTCGGGGCGGTCGGGGAGGCTCCGAGTGCCTTTTGGGGCGAGTGTGCAGGCTCCGAGTGCCTTTTGGGGCGGCCGTGCCGCCTCCGAGTGCCTTTCGGGGCGGCCGGGGAGGCTCCGAGTGCCTTTCGGGGTGGCCGAGCCGCCTCCGAGTGCCTTTCGGCGCGTCCGGTCAGGCTCCGAGTGCCTTTCGGGGCGGCCGTGGAGTCTCCGAGTGCCTTTCGGGGCGGCCGTGGAGTCTCCGAGTGCCTTTCGGGGCGGCCGGGGATGCTCCGAGTGCCTTTCGGGGTGGCCGTTCCCCCTCCAAATGCCTTTCGGGGCGGCTGGGCTCGTCCCTGTGCCTTTCGGGGCGGCCGGACCGGCTCCGAGTGGCTTTCGGGGCGGCCGG
Organism: Struthio camelus; assembly: GCF_040807025.1. Lineage (NCBI taxonomy): Eukaryota > Metazoa > Chordata > Aves > Struthioniformes > Struthionidae > Struthio > Struthio camelus. The sequence goes on from NC_090964.1 coordinate 1,590,540, forward strand.
CGGGGCTCTAATTGCCTTTCCGGACTGCCGGGGAGGCTCCGAGTGCCTTTGGGGGCGGCCGGGGAGGCTCCGAGTGCCTTTCGGGGTGGCCGGGGAGGCTCCGAGTGCCTTTGGGGGCGGCCGGGGAGGCTCCGAGTGCCTTTTGGGGCGGCCGGGGAGGCTCCGAGTGCCTGTCGGGGTGGCCGGGCCGCCCCTGAGTGCCTTTCGGGGCTGCCGGGGAGGCTCCGAGTGCCTTTCGGGGTAGTTGGGCCGCCTCCGAGTGCCTTTGGGGGCGGCCGGGATGCATCCGAGTTCCTTTGTGGGTGGCCGTGGAGGCTCCGAGTGCCTTTCGGGGCGGCCGGACCGGCTCCGAGTGGCTTTCGGGGCGGCCGGCGAGGCTCTAATTGCCTTTCCGGACTGCCGGGGAGGCTCCGAGTGCCTTTGGGGGCGGCCGGGGAGGCTCCGAGTGCCTTTCGGGGTGGCCGGGGAGGCTCCGAGTGCCTTTGGGGGCGGCCGGGCAGGCTCCGAGTGCCTTTTGGGGTGGCCGGGCCGCCCCTGAGTGCCTTTCGGGGCTGCCGGGGAGGCTCCGAGTGCCTTTCGGGGTAGTTGGGCTGCCTCCGAGTGCCTTTCGGGGCGGCCGGGATGCATCCGAGTTCCTTTGTGGGTGGCCGTGGAGGCTCCGAGTGCCTTTCGGGGCGGCCGGGGAGGCTCCGAGTGCCTTTTGGGGTGGCCGAGCCGCCTCCGAGTGCCTTTCGGCGCGTCCGGTCAGGCTCCGAGTGCCTTTCGGGGCGGCCGTGGAGTCTCCGAGTGCCTTTCGGGGCGGCCGGGAAGGCTCCGAGTGCCTTTGGGGGCAGTCGGGGAGGCTCCGAGTGCCTTTCAGAGTGGCCGGGGAGGCTCCGAGTGCCTGTCGGGGTGGCCGGGCAGGCTCCGAGTGCCTTTTCGGGGCGGCCGGGCAGGCTCCGAGTGCCTTTGTGGGTGGCCGTGGAGTCTCCGAGTGCCTTTCGGGGCAGCCAGGGAGGCTCCGAGTGCCTTTGGGGGCGGCCGTGGAGTCTCCGAGTGCCTTTTGGGGTGGCCGGGGAGGCTCCGAGTGCCTTTTCGGGGCGGCCGGGCAGGCTCCGAGTGGCTTTCGGGGAGGCCCAGCCGCCTCTGAGTGCCTTTGTGGGCGGCCGGGGAGGCTCCGAGTGCCTTTTGGGGCGGCCGGTGAGGCTCCGAGTGCCTTTGTGGGCGGCCGTGGAGGCTCCGAGTGCCTTTCGGGGCGGCCGGGGAGGCTGCGAGTGCCTTTCGGGGCGGTCGGGGAGGCTCCGAGTGCCTTTTGGGGCGGCCGGGGAGGCTCCGAGTGCCTTTGGGGGCGGCCGTGGATGCTCCGAGTGCCTTTCGGGGTAGCCGGGGAGGCTCCGAGTGCCTTTCGGGGTGGCCGGGCCGCCTCCGAGTGCCTTTCGAGGTGGCCGTGGAGGCTCCGAGTGCCTTTGGGGGCGAGTGTGCAGGCTCCGAGTGCCTTTTTGGGCGGCCGTGCCGCCTCCGAGTGCCTTTCGGGGCGGTCGTGGAGGCTCCGAGTGCCTTTTGGGGCGGCCGGGGAGGCTCCGAGTGCCTTTCGGGGTGGCCGGGCCGCCCCTGAGTGCCTTTCGGGGCTGCCGGGGAGGCTCCGAGTGCCTTTCGGGGTAGTTGGGCCGCCTCCGAGTGCCTTTGGGGGCGGCCGGGATGCATCCGAGTTCCTTTGTGGGTGGCCGTGGAGGCTCCGAGTGCCTTTCGGGGCGGCCGGGGAGGCTCCGAGTGCCTTTTGGGGTGGCCGAGCCGCCTCCGAGTGCCTTTCGGCGCGTCCGGTCAGGCTCCGAGTGCCTTTCGGGGCGGTCGGGCAGGCTCCGAGTGCCTTTCGGGGCGGCCGTGGAGTCTCCGAGTGCCTTTCGGGGCGGCCGGGAAGGCTCCGAGTGCCTTTGGGGGCAGTCGGGGAGGCTCCGAGTGCCTTTCAGAGTGGCCGGGGAGGCTCCGAGTGCCTGTCGGGGTGGCCGGGCAGGCTCCGAGTGCCTTTCGGGGTGGCCGGGCCGCCTCTGAGTGCCTTTCGGGGCTGCCGGGGAGGCTCCGAGTGCCTTTCGGGGTAGCCGGGCCGCCTCCGAGTGCCTTTGGGGGCGGCCGGGATGCATCCAAGTGCCTTTCGGGGTGGCTGTGGAGGCTCCTAGTGCCTTTCGGGGCGGTCGGGCAGGCTCCGAGTGCCTTTCGGGGTGGCCGGGCCACCTCCGAGTGCTTTTCGGGGCGGCCGGGCTGCATCCAAGTGCCTTTGGGGGCGGCTGGGGAGGCTCCGAGTGCCTTTGGGGGCGGCCGTGGAGGCTCCGAGTGCCTTTGCGGGCGGCCGTGCAGGCTCCGAGTGCCTTTGGGGGCGGCCGGGGAGGCTCCGAGTGCCTTTCGGGGCGGCCGTGGAGTCTCCGAGTGCCTTTCGTGGCAGCCGTGGAGGCTCCGAGTGCCTTTGGGGGCGAGTGTGCAGGCTCCGAGTGCCTTTTTGGGCGGCCGTGCCGCCTCCGAGTGCCTTTCGGGGCGGCCGGGGAGGCTCCGAGTGCCTTTCGGGGTGGCCGAGCCGCCTCCGAGTGCCTTTCGGCGCGTCCGGTCAGGCTCCGAGTGCCTTTCGGCGCGGCCGGTGAGGCTCCGAGTGCCTTTCGGTGTGGCCGGGGAGGCTCCGAGTGCCTGTCGGGGTGGCCGGGCAGGCTCCGAGTGCCTTTTCGGGCGGTCGGACAGGCTCCGACTGCCTTTGTGGGCGGCCGTGGAGGCTCCGAGTGCCTTTCGGGGCGGCCTGGCCGCCTCCGAGTGCCTTTGGGGGCGGCCGGGCAGGCTCCGAGTGCCTTTGGGGGCGGCCGTGGAGGCTCCGAGTGCCTTTGTGGGCGGCCGGGCCGGCTCCGAGTGCCTTTCGGGGTGGCCGGCCCGCTCCGAGTGCCTTTCGGGGTGGCCGGGGAGGCTCCGAGTGCCTTTTGGGGCGGCCGGGCCGGCCCCGAGTGCCTTTCGGGGCGATCGGCCGCCTCCGAGTGCTTTTCGGGGCGGCCGGGAAGGCTCCGAGTGCCTTTGTGGGCGGCCGGGGAGGCTCCGAGTGCCTTTCGGGGCGGCCGGGGAGGCTCCGAGTGCCTTTCGGGGCATCCTAGAGGCTCCGAGTGCCTTTCAGGGTGGCCGGGCCACCTCCGAGTGCCTTTGTGGGCGGCCGAGCCGGCTCCGAATGCCTTTTGGGGTGGCCGGGGAGGCTCCGAGTGCCTTTCGGGGTGGCCGGGCCGCCTCTGAGTGCCTTTCGGGGCTGCCGGGGAGGCTCCGAGTGCCTTTCGGGGTAGCCGGTCCGCCTCCGAGTGCCTTTGTGGGCGGCCGGGGAGGCTCCAAGTGCCTTTGTGGTCGGCCGTGCCGCCTCCGAGTGCCTTTCGGGGCGGCCGCGGAGGCTCCGAGTGCCTTTGGGGGCGGCCGGGGATGCTCCGAGTGCCTTTCGGGGTGGCCGTTCCCCCTCCGAATGCCTTTCGGGGCGGCTGGGCCCGTCCCAGTGCCTTTCGGGGCGGCCGGACCGGCTCCGAGTGGCTTTCGGGGCGGCCGGCGAGGCTCTAATTGCCTTTCCGGACTGCCGGGGAGGCTCCGAGTGCCTTTGGGGGCGGCCGGGGAGGCTCCGAGTGCCTTTCGGGGTGGCCGGGGAGGCTCCGAGTGCCTTTCGGGGTGGCCGGGGAGGCTCCGAGTGCCTTTTGGGGCGGCCGGGGAGGCTCCGAGTGCCTTTCGGGGTGGCCGGGCCGCCCCTGAGTGCCTTTCGGGGCTGCCGGGGAGGCTCCGAGTGCCTTTCGGGGTAGTTGGGCCGCCTCCGAGTGCCTTTGGGGGCGGCCGGGATGCATCCGAGTTCCTTTGTGGGTGGCCGTGGAGGCTCCGAGTGCCTTTCGGGGCGGCCGGGGAGGCTCCGAGTGCCTTTTGGGGTGGCCGAGCCGCCTCCGAGTGCCTTTCGGCGCGTCCGGTCAGGCTCCGAGTGCCTTTCGGGGCGGTCGGGCAGGCTCCGAGTGCCTTTCGGGGCGGCCGTGGAGTCTCCGAGTGCCTTTCGGGGCGGCCGGGAAGGCTCCGAGTGCCTTTGGGGGCAGTCGGGGAGGCTCCGAGTGCCTTTCAGAGTGGCCGGGGAGGCTCCGAGTGCCTGTCGGGGTGGCCGGGCCACCTCCGAGTGCTTTTCGGGGTGGCCGGGCTGCATCCAAGTGCCTTTGGGGGCGGCCGTGGAGGCTCCGAGTGCCTTTGTGGGCGGCCGGGAAGGCTCCGAGTGCCTTTGGTGGTGCCCGGGGAGGCTCCGAGTGCCTTTCGGGCGGCCGGGGAGGCTCCGAGTGCCTTTCGGGGCGGCCGGGGAGGCTCCGAGTGGCTTTCGGGGAGGCCCGGCCGCCTCCGAGTGCCTTTCGGGGCGGCCGGGGAGGCTCCGAGTGCCTTTCAGAGCGGCCGGGGAGGCTCCGAGTGCCTGTCGGGGTGGCCGGGGAGGCTCCGAGTGCCTTTTCGGGGCGGCCGGGCAGGCTCCTAGTGCCTTTGTGGGCGGCTGTGGAGGCTCCGAGTGCCTTTCGGGGCGGCCGGGGAGGCTCCGAGTGCCTTTCGGGGCGGTCGGGGAGGCTCCGAGTGCCTTTTGGGGCGAGTGTGCAGGCTCCGAGTGCCTTTTGGGGCGGCCGTGCCGCCTCCGAGTGCCTTTCGGGGCGGCCGGGGAGGCTCCGAGTGCCTTTCGGGGTGGCCGAGCAGCCTCCGAGTGCCTTTCGGCGCGTCCGGTCAGGCTCCGAGTGCCTTTCGGGGCGGCCGTGGAGTCTCCGAATGCCTTTCGGGGCGGCCGTGGAGTCTCCGAGTGCCTTTCGGGGCGGCCGGGGATGCTCCGAGTGCCTTTCGGGGTGGCCGTTCCCCCTCCAAATGCCTTTCGGGGCGGCTGGGCTCGTCCCTGTGCCTTTCGGGGCGGCCGGACCGGCTCCGAGTGGCTTTCGGGGCGGCCGGCGGGGCTCTAATTGCCTTTCCGGACTGCCGGGGAGGCTCCGAGTGCCTTTGGGGGCGGCCGGGGAGGCTCCGAGTGCCTTTTCGGGGCGGCCGGGCAGGCTCCGAGTGCCTTTGTGGGTGGCCGTGGAGTCTCCGAGTGCCTTTCGGGGCAGCCAGGGAGGCTCCGAGTGCCTTTGGGGGCGGCCGTGGAGTCTCCGAGTGCCTTTTGGGGTGGCCGGGGAGGCTCCGAGTGCCTTTCGGGGCGGCCGGGCAGGCTCCGAGTGGCTTTCGGGGAGGCCCAGCCGCCTCTGAGTGCCTTTGTGGGCGGCCGGGGAGGCTCCGAGTGCCTTTTGGGGCGGCCGGTGAGGCTCCGAGTGCCTTTCGGGGTGGCCGGGGAGGCTCCGAGTGCCTTTCGGGGCGGCCGGGGATGCTGCGAGTGCCTTTCGGGGCGGTCGGGGAGGCTCCGAGTGCCTTTTGGGGCGGCCGGGGAGGCTCCGAGTGCCTTTGGGGGCGGCCGTGGATGCTCCGAGTGCCTTTCGGGGTAGCCGGGGAGGCTCCGAGTGCCTTTCGGGGTGGCCGGGCCGCCTCCGAGTGCCTTTCGAGGTGGCCGTGGAGGCTCCGAGTGCCTTTGGGGGCGAGTGTGCAGGCTCCGAGTGCCTTTTTGGGCGGCCGTGCCGCCTCCGAGTGCCTTTCGGGGCGGTCGTGGAGGCTCCGAGTGCCTTTTGGGGCGGCCGGGGAGGCTCCGAGTGCCTTTCGGGGTGGCCGGGCCGCCCCTGAGTGCCTTTCGGGGCTGCCGGGGAGGCTCCGAGTGCCTTTCGGGGTAGTTGGGCCGCCTCCGAGTGCCTTTGGGGGCGGCCGGGATGCATCCGAGTTCCTTTGTGGGTGGCCGTGGAGGCTCCGAGTGCCTTTCGGGGCGGCCGGGGAGGCTCCGAGTGCCTTTTGGGGTGGCCGAGCCGCCTCCGAGTGCCTTTCGGCGCGTCCGGTCAGGCTCCGAGTGCCTTTCGGGGCGGTCGGGCAGGCTCCGAGTGCCTTTCGGGGCGGCCGTGGAGTCTCCGAGTGCCTTTCGGGGCGGCCGGGAAGGCTCCGAGTGCCTTTGGGGGCAGTCGGGGAGGCTCCGAGTGCCTTTCAGAGTGGCCGGGGAGGCTCCGAGTGCCTGTCGGGGTGGCCGGGCAGGCACCGAGTGCCTTTCGGGGTGGCCGGGCCGCCTCTGAGTGCCTTTCGGGGCTGCCGGGGAGGCTCCGAGTGCCTTTCGGGGTAGCCGGGCCGCCTCCGAGTGCCTTTGGGGGCGGCCGGGATGCATCCAAGTGCCTTTCGGGGTGGCTGTGGAGGCTCCTAGTGCCTTTCGGGGCGGTCGGGCAGGCTCCGAGTGCCTTTCGGGGTGGCCGGGCCACCTCCGAGTGCTTTTCGGGGCGGCCGGGCTGCATCCAAGTGCCTTTGGGGGCGGCTGGGGAGGCTCCGAGTGCCTTTGGGGGCGGCCGTGGAGGCTCCGAGTGCCTTTGCGGGCGGCCGGGGAGGCTCCGAGTGCCTTTGGGGGCGGCCGGGGAGGCTCCGAGTGCCTTTTGGGGCGGCCGTGGAGTCTCCGAGTGCCTTTCGTGGCAGCCGTGGAGGCTCCGAGTGCCTTTGGGGGCGAGTGTGCAGGCTCCGAGTGCCTTTTTGGGCGGCCGTGCCGCCTCCGAGTGCCTTTCGGGGCGGCCGGGGAGGCTCCGAGTGCCTTTCGGGGTGGCCGAGCCGCCTCCGAGTGCCTTTCGGCGCGTCCGGTCAGGCTCCGAGTGCCTTTCGGCGCGGCCGGTGAGGCTCCGAGTGCCTTTCGGTGTGGCCGGGGAGGCTCCGAGTGCCTGTCGGGGTGGCCGGGCAGGCTCCGAGTGCCTTTTCGGGCGGTCGGACAGGCTCCGACTGCCTTTGTGGGCGGCCGTGGAGGCTCCGAGTGCCTTTCGGGGCGGCCTGGCCGCCTCCGAGTGCCTTTGGGGGCGGCCGGGCAGGCTCCGAGTGCCTTTGGGGGCGGCCGTGGAGGCTCCGAGTGCCTTTGTGGGCGGCCGGGCCGGCTCCGAGTGCCTTTCGGGGTGGCCGGCCCGCTCCGAGTGCCTTTCGGGGTGGCCGGGGAGGCTCCGAGTGCCTTTTGGGGCGGCCGGGCCGGCCCCGAGTGCCTTTCGGGGCGATCGGCCGCCTCCGAGTGCTTTTCGGGGCGGCCGGGAAGGCTCCGAGTGCCTTTGTGGGCGGCCGGGGAGGCTCCGAGTGCCTTTCGGGGCGGCCGGGGAGGCTCCGAGTGCCTTTCGGGGCATCCTAGAGGCTCCGAGTGCCTTTCAGGGTGGCCGGGCCACCTCCGAGTGCCTTTGTGGGCGGCCGAGCCGGCTCCGAATGCCTTTTGGGGTGGCCGGGGAGGCTCCGAGTGCCTTTCGGGGTGGCCGGGCCGCCTCTGAGTGCCTTTCGGGGCTGCCGGGGAGGCTCCGAGTGCCTTTCGGGGTAGCCGGTCCGCCTCCGAGTGCCTTTGTGGGCGGCCGGGGAGGCTCCAAGTGCCTTTGTGGTCGGCCGTGCCGCCTCCGAGTGCCTTTCGGGGCGGCCGCGGAGGCTCCGAGTGCCTTTGGGGGCGGCCGGGGATGCTCCGAGTGCCTTTCGGGGTGGCCGTTCCCCCTCCGAATGCCTTTCGGGGCGGCTGGGCCCGTCCCAGTGCCTTTCGGGGCGGCCGGACCGGCTCCGAGTGGCTTTCGGGGCGGCCGGCGAGGCTCTAATTGCCTTTCCGGACTGCCGGGGAGGCTCCGAGTGCCTTTGGGGGCGGCCGGGGAGGCTCCGAGTGCCTTTCGGGGTGGCCGGGGAGGCTCCGAGTGCCTTTCGGGGTGGCCGGGGAGGCTCCGAGTGCCTTTTGGGGCGGCCGGGGAGGCTCCGAGTGCCTTTCGGGGTGGCCGGGCCGCCCCTGAGTGCCTTTCGGGGCTGCCGGGGAGGCTCCGAGTGCCTTTCGGGGTAGTTGGGCCGCCTCCGAGTGCCTTTGGGGGCGGCCGGGATGCATCCGAGTTCCTTTGTGGGTGGCCGTGGAGGCTCCGAGTGCCTTTCGGGGCGGCCGGGGAGGCTCCGAGTGCCTTTTGGGGTGGCCGAGCCGCCTCCGAGTGCCTTTCGGCGCGTCCGGTCAGGCTCCGAGTGCCTTTCGGGGCGGTCGGGCAGGCTCCGAGTGCCTTTCGGGGCGGCCGTGGAGTCTCCGAGTGCCTTTCGGGGCGGCCGGGAAGGCTCCGAGTGCCTTTGGGGGCAGTCGGGGAGGCTCCGAGTGCCTTTCAGAGTGGCCGGGGAGGCTCCGAGTGCCTGTCGGGGTGGCCGGGCCACCTCCGAGTGCTTTTCGGGGTGGCCGGGCTGCATCCAAGTGCCTTTGGGGGCGGCCGTGGAGGCTCCGAGTGCCTTTGTGGGCGGCCGGGAAGGCTCCGAGTGCCTTTGGTGGTGCCCGGGGAGGCTCCGAGTGCCTTTCGGGCGGCCGGGGAGGCTCCGAGTGCCTTTCAGAGCGGCCGGGGAGGCTCCGAGTGCCTGTCGGGGTGGCCGGGGAGGCTCCGAGTGCCTTTTCGGGGCGGCCGGGCAGGCTCCGAGTGCCTTTGTGGGCGGCTGTGGAGGCTCCGAGTGCCTTTCGGGGCGGCCGGGGAGGCTCCGAGTGCCTTTCGGGGCGGTCGGGGAGGCTCCGAGTGCCTTTTGGGGCGAGTGTGCAGGCTCCGAGTGCCTTTTGGGGCGGCCGTGCCGCCTCCGAGTGCCTTTCGGGGCGGCCGGGGAGGCTCCGAGTGCCTTTCGGGGTGGCCGAGCAGCCTCCGAGTGCCTTTCGGCGCGTCCGGTCAGGCTCCGAGTGCCTTTCGGGGCGGCCGTGGAGTCTCCGAATGCCTTTCGGGGCGGCCGTGGAGTCTCCGAGTGCCTTTCGGGGCGGCCGGGGATGCTCCGAGTGCCTTTCGGGGTGGCCGTTCCCCCTCCAAATGCCTTTCGGGGCGGCTGGGCTCGTCCCTGTGCCTTTCGGGGCGGCCGGACCGGCTCCGAGTGGCTTTCGGGGCGGCCGGCGGGGCTCTAATTGCCTTTCCGGACTGCCGGGGAGGCTCCGAGTGCCTTTGGGGGCGGCCGGGGAGGCTCCGAGTGCCTTTCGGGGTGGCCGGGGAGGCTCCGAGTGCCTTTGGGGGCGGCCGGGGAGGCTCCGAGTGCCTTTTGGGGCGGCCGGGGAGGCTCCGAGTGCCTTTCGGGGTGGCCGGGCCGCCCCTGAGTGCCTTTCGGGGCTGCCGGGGAGGCTCCGAGTGCCTTTCGGGGTAGTTGGGCCGCCTCCGAGTGCCTTTGGGGGCGGCCGGGATGCATCCGAGTTCCTTTGTGGGTGGCCGTGGAGGCTCCGAGTGCCTTTCGGGGCGGCCGGGGAGGCTCCGAGTGCCTTTTGGGGTGGCCGAGCCGCCTCCGAGTGCCTTTCGGCGCGTCCGGTCAGGCTCCGAGTGCCTTTCGGGGCGGCCGTGGAGTCTCCGAGTGCCTTTCGGGGCGGCCGGGAAGGCTCCGAGTGCCTTTGGGGGCAGTCGGGGAGGCTCCGAGTGCCTTTCAGAGTGGCCGGGGAGGCTCCGAGTGCCTGTCGGGGTGGCCGGGCAGGCTCCGAGTGCCTTTTCGGGGCGGCCGGGCAGGCTCCGAGTGCCTTTGTGGGCGGCCGTGGAGGCTCTGAGTGCCTTTCGGGGCGGCCGGGGATGCTCCGAGTGCCTTTCGGGGCGGTCGGGGAGGCTCCGAGTGCCTTTGGGGGCGGCCGGGGAGTCTCCGAGTGCCTTTCGGGGCAGCCGTGGAGGCTCCGAGTGCCTTTGGGGGCGAGTGTGCAGGCTCCGAGTGCCTTTTTGGGCGGCCGTGCCGCCTCCGAGTGCCTTTCGGGGCGGCCGTGGAGGCTCCGAGTGCCTTTCGGGGTGGCCGAGCCGCCTCCGAGTGCCTTTCGGCGCGTCCGGTCAGGCTCCGAGTGCCTTTCGGGGCGGTCGGGCAGGCTCCGAGTGCCTTTCGGGGCGGCCGTGGAGTCTCCGAGTGCCTTTCGGGGCGGCCATGGAGGCTCGGAGTGCCTTTGGGGGCGGCTGTGCAGGCTCCGATTGCCTTTGGGGGCTGCCGGGCCGGCTCCGAGTGCCTTTGGGGGTCCCCGGGGAGGCTCCGAGTGCCTTTGGGGGCTGCCGGGCCGCCTCCGAGTGCCTTTGCGGGTGGCCGGGGAGGCTCCGAGTGCCTTTCGGGGCGGCCGGGGATGCTCCGAGTGCCTTTCGGGGTGGCCGTTCCCCCTCCGAATGCCTTTCGGGGCGGCTGGGCCCGTCCCAGTGCCTTTCGGGGCGGCCGGACCGGCTCCGAGTGGCTTTCGGGGCGGCTGGCGAGGCTCTAATTGCCTTTTGGGACTCCCGGGGAGGCTCCGAGTGCCTTTGGGGGCGGCCGGGGAGGCTCCGAGTGCCTTTCGGGGTGGCCGGGGAGGCTCCGAGTGCCTTTTGGGGCGGCCGGGGAGGCTCCGAGTGCCTTTCGGGGTGGCCGGGCCGCCTCTGAGTGCCTTTCAGGGCTGCCGGGGAGGCTCCGAGTGCCTTTCGGGGTAGTTGGGCCGCCTCCGAGTGCCTTTGGGGGCGGCCGGGATGCATCCGAGTTCCTTTGTGGGTGGCCGTGGAGGCTCCGAGTGCCTTTCGGGGCGGCCGGGAAGGCTCCGAGTGCCTTTCGGGGCGGCCGGGAAGGCTCCGAGTGCCTTTCGGGGCGGCCGGGCAGGCTCCGAGTGGCTTTCGGGGAGGCCCGGCCGGCTCTGAGTGCCTTTGGGGGCGGCCGGGGAGGCTCCGAGTGCCTTTGGGGGCGGCCGTGCAGGCTCCGAGTGCCTTTGTGAGCGGCCGTGGAGGCTCCGATTGCCTTTGGGGGCGGCCGGGGAGGCTCCGAGTGCCTTTCGGGGTGGCCGGGGAGTCTCCGAGTGCCTTTCGGGGTTCTCGGGGAGGCTCCGAGTGCCTTTCGGGGCATCCGGGGAGGCTCCGAGTGCCTTTGAGGGTCGCCGGGCAGGCTCCGAGTGCCTTTCGGGGTGGCCGGGGAGGCTCCGAGTGCCTTTTGGGGGTGGCCGGGCAGGCTCTGAGTGTCTTTTCGGGCGGTCGGGCAGGCTCCGAGTGCCTTTTTGGGCGGCTAGGCCGGGTCCGAGGGCCTTTCGGGGCGGCCTGGCCGCCTCCGAGTGCATTTCGGGGCGGCCAGGGAGGCTCCGAGTGCCTTTGTGGGCGGCCGGGTAGGCTCCGAGTGCCTTTGTGGGCAGCCGGGCCGGCTCCGAGTGCCTTTCAGGGCGGCCATGGAGGCTCCGAGTGCCTTTCGGGGTAGCCGGGGCGCTTCCGAGTGCCTTTGGGGGCGGCTGGGGAGGCTCTGAGTGCCTTTCGTGGCGGCCTGGCCGCCTTCGAGTGCATTTCGGGGCAGCCAGGGAGGCTCCCAGTGCCTTTGTGGGCGGCCGGGTAGGCTCCGAGTGCCTTTTGGGGTGGCCGGGGAGGCTCCGAGTGCGTTTTGGGGCGGCCGGGGAGGCTCCGAGTGGCTTTCGGGGAGGCCCAGCCGCCTCTGAGTGCCTTTGGGGGCGTCCGGGGATGCTCCGAGTGCCTTTCGGGGCGGCCGGGAAGGCTCCGAGTGCCTTTCGGGGCGGCCGTGGAGGCTCCGAGTGCCTTTGGGGGCGGCCGGGGATGCTGCGAGTGCCTTTCGGGGCGGTCGGGGAGGCTCCGAGTGCCTTTTGGGGCGGCCGGGGAGGCTCCGAGTGCCTTTCGGGGCGGTCGGGGAGGCTCGGAGTGCCTTTGGGGGCGGCTGTGCAGGCTCCGCTTGCCTTTGGGGGCTGCCGGGCCGGCTCCGAGTGCCTTTGGGGGTCCCCGGGCAGGCTCCGATTGCCTTTGGGGGCTGCCGGGCCGGCTCCGAGTGCCTTTTGGGGTCGCCGGGCAGGCTCCGAGTGCCTTTGCGGGTGGCCGGGGAGGCTCCGAGTGCCTTTGTGGGCGGCCGTGGAGGCTCCGAGTGCCTTTCGGGGTAGCCGGGGAGGCTCCGAGTGCCTTTCGGGGCGGCCGGGGAGGCTCTGAGTGCCTTTCGAGGTGGCCGCGGAGGCTCCGAGTGCCTTTCGGGGCGGCCGGGAAGGCTCCGAGTGCCTTTCGGGGCGGCCGGGGTGGCTCCGAGTGCCTTTGTGGGCGGCCGTGGAGGCTCCGAGTGGCTTTCGGGGAGGCCCGGCCGCCTCCGAGTGCCTTTCGGCGCGTCCGGTCAGGCTCCGAGTGCCTTTCGGGGCGGTCGGGCAGGCTCCGAGTGCCTTTCGGGGCGGCCGGGGAGGCTCCGAGTGCCTTTGGGGGCGTCCGGGGAGGCTCGGAGTGCCTTTGGGGGCGGCTGTGCAGGCTCCGATTGCCTTTGGGGGCTGCCGGGCCGGCTCCGAGTGCCTTTGGGGGTCCCCGGGGAGGCTCCGAGTGCCTTTGGGGGCTGCCGGGCCGGCTCCGAGTGCCTTTGCGGGTGGCGGGGCAGGCTCCGAGTGCCTTTCGGGGCGGCCGGGGATGCTCCGAGTGCCTTTCGGGGTGGCCGTTCCCCCTCCGAATGCCTTTCGGGGCGGCTGGGCCCGTCCCTGTGCCTTTCGGGGCGGCCGGACCGGCTCCGAGTGGCTTTCGGGGCGGCCGGCGAGGCTCTAATTGCCTTTCCGGACTGCCGGGGAGGCTCCGAGTGCCTTTGGGGGCGGCCGGGGAGGCTCCGAGTGCCTTTCGGGGTGGCCGGGGAGGCTCCGAGTGCCTTTGGGGGCGGCCGGGGAGGCTCCGAGTGCCTTTTGGGGCGGCCGGGGAGGCTCCGAGTGCCTTTCGGGGTGGCCGGGCCGCCCCTGAGTGCCTTTCGGGGCTGCCGGGGAGGCTCCGAGTGCCTTTCGGGGTAGTTGGGCCGCCTCCGAGTGCCTTTGGGGGCGGCCGGGATGCATCCGAGTTCCTTTGTGGGTGGCCGTGGAGGCTCCGAGTGCCTTTCGGGGCGGCCGGGGAGGCTCCGAGTGCCTTTTGGGGTGGCCGAGCCGCCTCCGAGTGCCTTTCGGCGCGTCCGGTCAGGCTCCGAGTGCCTTTCGGGGCGGCCGTGGAGTCTCCGAGTGCCTTTCGGGGCGGCCGGGAAGGCTCCGAGTGCCTTTGGGGGCAGTCGGGGAGGCTCCGAGTGCCTTTCAGAGTGGCCGGGGAGGCTCCGAGTGCCTGTCGGGGTGGCCCGGCAGGCTCCGAGTGCCTTTCGGGGCGGCCGGGGAGGCTCCGAGTGCCTTTTGGGGTGGCCGAGCCGCCTCCGAGTGCCTTTCGGCGCGTCCGGTCAGGCTCCGAGTGCCTTTCGGGGCGGTCGGGCAGGCTCCGAGTGCCTTTCGGGGCGGCCGTGGAGTCTCCGAGTGCCTTTCGGGGCGGCCGGGAAGGCTCCGAGTGCCTTTGGGGGCAGTCGGGGAGGCTCCGAGTGCCTTTCAGAGTGGCCGGGGAGGCTCCGAGTGCCTGTCGGGGTGGCCGGGCAGGCTCCGAGTGCCTTTCGGGGTGGCCGGGCCGCCTCTGAGTGCCTTTCGGGGCTGCCGGGGAGGCTCCGAGTGCCTTTCGGGGTAGCCGGGCCGCCTCCGAGTGCCTTTGGGGGCGGCCGGGATGCATCCAAGTGCCTTTCGGGGTGGCTGTGGAGGCTCCTAGTGCCTTTCGGGGCGGTCGGGCAGGCTCCGAGTGCCTTTCGGGGTGGCCGGGCCACCTCCGAGTGCTTTTCGGGGCGGCCGGGCTGCATCCAAGTGCCTTTGGGGGCGGCTGGGGAGGCTCCGAGTGCCTTTGGGGGCGGCCGTGGAGGCTCCGAGTGCCTTTGCGGGCGGCCGGGGAGGCTCCGAGTGCCTTTGGGGGCGGCCGGGGAGGCTCCGAGTGCCTTTCGGGGCGGCCGTGGAGTCTCCGAGTGCCTTTCGTGGCAGCCGTGGAGGCTCCGAGTGCCTTTGGGGGCGAGTGTGCAGGCTCCGAGTGCCTTTTTGGGCGGCCGTGCCGCCTCCGAGTGCCTTTCGGGGCGGCCGGGGAGGCTCCGAGTGCCTTTCGGGGTGGCCGAGCCGCCTCCGAGTGCCTTTCGGCGCGTCCGGTCAGGCTCCGAGTGCCTTTCGGCGCGGCCGGTGAGGCTCCGAGTGCCTTTCGGTGTGGCCGGGGAGGCTCCGAGTGCCTGTCGGGGTGGCCGGGCAGGCTCCGAGTGCCTTTTCGGGCGGTCGGACAGGCTCCGACTGCCTTTGTGGGCGGCCGTGGAGGCTCCGAGTGCCTTTCGGGGCGGCCTGGCCGCCTCCGAGTGCCTTTCGGGGCGGCCGTGGAGGCTCCGAGTGCCTTTGGGGGCGGCCGTGGAGGCTCCGAGTGCCTTTGTGGGCGGCCGGGCCGGCTCCGAGTGCCTTTCGGGGTGGCCGGCCCGCTCCGAGTGCCTTTCGGGGTGGCCGGGGAGGCTCCGAGTGCCTTTTGGGGCGGCCGGGCCGGCCCCGAGTGCCTTTCGGGGCGATCGGCCGCCTCCGAGTGCTTTTCGGGGCGGCCGGGAAGGCTCCGAGTGCCTTTGTGGGCGGCCGGGGAGGCTCCGAGTGCCTTTCGGGGCGGCCGGGGAGGCTCCGAGTGCCTTTCGGGGCATCCTAGAGGCTCCGAGTGCCTTTCAGGGTGGCCGGGCCACCTCCGAGTGCCTTTGTGGGCGGCCGAGCCGGCTCCGAATGCCTTTTGGGGTGGCCGGGGAGGCTCCGAGTGCCTTTCGGGGTGGCCGGGCCGCCTCTGAGTGCCTTTCGGGGCTGCCGGGGAGGCTCCGAGTGCCTTTCGGGGTAGCCGGTCCGCCTCCGAGTGCCTTTGTGGGCGGCCGGGGAGGCTCCAAGTGCCTTTGTGGTCGGCCGTGCCGCCTCCGAGTGCCTTTCGAGGCGTCCGGGGAGGCTCCGAGTGCCTTTCGGGGTGGCCGGGCCGCCTCCGAGTGCCTTTCGGGGCGGCCGCGGAGGCTCCGAGTGCCTTTGGGGGCGGCCGGGGATGCTCCGAGTGCCTTTCGGGGTGGCCGTTCCCCCTCCGAATGCCTTTCGGGGCGGCTGGGCCCGTCCCAGTGCCTTTCGGGGCGGCCGGACCGGCTCCGAGTGGCTTTCGGGGCGGCCGGCGAGGCTCTAATTGCCTTTCCGGACTGCCGGGGAGGCTCCGAGTGCCTTTGGGGGCGGCCGGGGAGGCTCCGAGTGCCTTTCGGGGTGGCCGGGGAGGCTCCGAGTGCCTTTCGGGGTGGCCGGGGAGGCTCCGAGTGCCTTTTGGGGCGGCCGGGGAGGCTCCGAGTGCCTTTCGGGGTGGCCGGGCCGCCCCTGAGTGCCTTTCGGGGCTGCCGGGGAGGCTCCGAGTGCCTTTCGGGGTAGTTGGGCCGCCTCCGAGTGCCTTTGGGGGCGGCCGGGATGCATCCGAGTTCCTTTGTGGGTGGCCGTGGAGGCTCCGAGTGCCTTTCGGGGCGGCCGGGGAGGCTCCGAGTGCCTTTTGGGGTGGCCGAGCCGCCTCCGAGTGCCTTTCGGCGCGTCCGGTCAGGCTCCGAGTGCCTTTCGGGGCGGTTGGGCAGGCTCCGAGTGCCTTTCGGGGCGGCCGTGGAGTCTCCGAGTGCCTTTCGGGGCGGCCGGGAAGGCTCCGAGTGCCTTTGGGGGCAGTCGGGGAGGCTCCGAGTGCCTTTCAGAGTGGCCGGGGAGGCTCCGAGTGCCTGTCGGGGTGGCCGGGCCACCTCCGAGTGCTTTTCGGGGTGGCCGGGCTGCATCCAAGTGCCTTTGGGGGCGGCCGTGGAGGCTCCGAGTGCCTTTGTGGGCGGCCGGGAAGGCTCCGAGTGCCTTTGGTGGTGCCCGGGGAGGCTCCGAGTGCCTTTCGGGCGGCCGGGGAGGCTCCGAGTGCCTTTCGGGGCGGCCGGGGAGGCTCCGAGTGGCTTTCGGGGAGGCCCGGCCGCCTCCGAGTGCCTTTCGGGGCGGCCGGGGAGGCTCCGAGTGCCTTTCAGAGCGGCCGGGGAGGCTCCGAGTGCCTGTCGGGGTGGCCGGGGAGGCTCCGAGTGCGTTTTCGGGGCGGCCGGGCAGGCTCCGAGTGCCTTTGTGGGCGGCTGTGGAGGCTCCGAGTGCCTTTCGGGGCGGCCGGGGAGGCTCCGAGTGCCTTTCGGGGCGGTCGGGGAGGCTCCGAGTGCCTTTTGGGGCGAGTGTGCAGGCTCCGAGTGCCTTTTGGGGCGGCCGTGCCGCCTCCGAGTGCCTTTCGGGGCGGCCGGGGAGGCTCCGAGTGCCTTTCGGGGTGGCCGAGCCGCCTCCGAGTGCCTTTCGGCGCGTCCGGTCAGGCTCCGAGTGCCTTTCGGGGCGGCCGTGGAGTCTCCGAGTGCCTTTCGGGGCGGCCGTGGAGTCTCCGAGTGCCTTTCGGGGCGGCCGGGGATGCTCCGAGTGCCTTTCGGGGTGGCCGTTCCCCCTCCAAATGCCTTTCGGGGCGGCCGGACCGGCTCCGAGTGGCTTTCGGGGCGGCCGGCGGGGCTCTAATTGCCTTTTGGGACTGCCGGGGAGGCTCCGAGTGCCTTTGGGGGCGGCCGGGGAGGCTCCGAGTGCCTTTCGGGGTGGCCGGGGAGGCTCCGAGTGCCTTTGGGGGCGGCCGGGGAGGCTCCGAGTGCCTTTTGGGGCGGCCGGGGAGGCTCCGAGTGCCTGTCGGGGTGGCCGGGCCGCCCCTGAGTGCCTTTCGGGGCTGCCGGGGAGGCTCCGAGTGCCTTTCGGGGTAGTTGGGCCGCCTCCGAGTGCCTTTGGGGGCGGCCGGGATGCATCCGAGTTCCTTTGTGGGTGGCCGTGGAGGCTCCGAGTGCCTTTCGGGGCGGCCGGACCGGCTCCGAGTGGCTTTCGGGGCGGCCGGCGAGGCTCTAATTGCCTTTCCGGACTGCCGGGGAGGCTCCGAGTGCCTTTGGGGGCGGCCGGGGAGGCTCCGAGTGCCTTTCGGGGTGGCCGGGGAGGCTCCGAGTGCCTTTGGGGGCGGCCGGGCAGGCTCCGAGTGCCTTTTGGGGTGGCCGGGCCGCCCCTGAGTGCCTTTCGGGGCTGCCGGGGAGGCTCCGAGTGCCTTTCGGGGTAGTTGGGCTGCCTCCGAGTGCCTTTGGGGGCGGCCGGGATGCATCCGAGTTCCTTTGTGGGTGGCCGTGGAGGCTCCGAGTGCCTTTCGGGGCGGCCGGGGAGGCTCCGAGTGCCTTTTGGGGTGGCCGAGCCGCCTCCGAGTGCCTTTCGGCGCGTCCGGTCAGGCTCCGAGTGCCTTTCGGGGCGGCCGTGGAGTCTCCGAGTGCCTTTCGGGGCGGCCGGGAAGGCTCCGAGTGCCTTTGGGGGCAGTCGGGGAGGCTCCGAGTGCCTTTCAGAGTGGCCGGGGAGGCTCCGAGTGCCTGTCGGGGTGGCCGGGCAGGCTCCGAGTGCCTTTTCGGGGCGGCCGGGCAGGCTCCGAGTGCCTTTGTGGGTGGCCGTGGAGTCTCCGAGTGCCTTTCGGGGCAGCCAGGGAGGCTCCGAGTGCCTTTGGGGGCGGCCGTGGAGTCTCCGAGTGCCTTTTGGGGTGGCCGGGGAGGCTCCGAGTGCCTTTTCGGGGCGGCCGGGCAGGCTCCGAGTGGCTTTCGGGGAGGCCCAGCCGCCTCTGAGTGCCTTTGTGGGCGGCCGGGGAGGCTCCGAGTGCCTTTTGGGGCGGCCGGTGAGGCTCCGAGTGCCTTTGTGGGCGGCCGTGGAGGCTCCGAGTGCCTTTCGGGGCGGCCGGGGATGCTGCGAGTGCCTTTCGGGGCGGTCGGGGAGGCTCCGAGTGCCTTTTGGGGCGGCCGGGGAGGCTCCGAGTGCCTTTGGGGGCGGCCGTGGATGCTCCGAGTGCCTTTCGGGGTAGCCGGGGAGGCTCCGAGTGCCTTTCGGGGTGGCCGGGCCGCCTCCGAGTGCCTTTCGAGGTGGCCGTGGAGGCTCCGAGTGCCTTTGGGGGCGAGTGTGCAGGCTCCGAGTGCCTTTTTGGGCGGCCGTGCCGCCTCCGAGTGCCTTTCGGGGCGGTCGTGGAGGCTCCGAGTGCCTTTTGGGGCGGCCGGGGAGGCTCCGAGTGCCTTTCGGGGTGGCCGGGCCGCCCCTGAGTGCCTTTCGGGGCTGCCGGGGAGGCTCCGAGTGCCTTTCGGGGTAGTTGGGCCGCCTCCGAGTGCCTTTGGGGGCGGCCGGGATGCATCCGAGTTCCTTTGTGGGTGGCCGTGGAGGCTCCGAGTGCCTTTCGGGGCGGCCGGGGAGGCTCCGAGTGCCTTTTGGGGTGGCCGAGCCGCCTCCGAGTGCCTTTCGGCGCGTCCGGTCAGGCTCCGAGTGCCTTTCGGGGCGGTCGGGCAGGCTCCGAGTGCCTTTCGGGGCGGCCGTGGAGTCTCCGAGTGCCTTTCGGGGCGGCCGGGAAGGCTCCGAGTGCCTTTGGGGGCAGTCGGGGAGGCTCCGAGTGCCTTTCAGAGTGGCCGGGGAGGCTCCGAGTGCCTGTCGGGGTGGCCGGGCAGGCTCCGAGTGCCTTTCGGGGTGGCCGGGCCGCCTCTGAGTGCCTTTCGGGGCTGCCGGGGAGGCTCCGAGTGCCTTTCGGGGTAGCCGGGCCGCCTCCGAGTGCCTTTGGGGGCGGCCGGGATGCATCCAAGTGCCTTTCGGGGTGGCTGTGGAGGCTCCTAGTGCCTTTCGGGGCGGTCGGGCAGGCTCCGAGTGCCTTTCGGGGTGGCCGGGCCACCTCCGAGTGCTTTTCGGGGCGGCCGGGCTGCATCCAAGTGCCTTTGGGGGCGGCTGGGGAGGCTCCGAGTGCCTTTGGGGGCGGCCGTGGAGGCTCCGAGTGCCTTTGCGGGCGGCCGTGCAGGCTCCGAGTGCCTTTGGGGGCGGCCGGGGAGGCTCCGAGTGCCTTTCGGGGCGGCCGTGGAGTCTCCGAGTGCCTTTCGTGGCAGCCGTGGAGGCTCCGAGTGCCTTTGGGGGCGAGTGTGCAGGCTCCGAGTGCCTTTTTGGGCGGCCGTGCCGCCTCCGAGTGCCTTTCGGGGCGGCCGGGGAGGCTCCGAGTGCCTTTCGGGGTGGCCGAGCCGCCTCCGAGTGCCTTTCGGCGCGTCCGGTCAGGCTCCGAGTGCCTTTCGGCGCGGCCGGTGAGGCTCCGAGTGCCTTTCGGTGTGGCCGGGGAGGCTCCGAGTGCCTGTCGGGGTGGCCGGGCAGGCTCCGAGTGCCTTTTCGGGCGGTCGGACAGGCTCCGACTGCCTTTGTGGGCGGCCGTGGAGGCTCCGAGTGCCTTTCGGGGCGGCCTGGCCGCCTCCGAGTGCCTTTGGGGGCGGCCGGGCAGGCTCCGAGTGCCTTTGGGGGCGGCCGTGGAGGCTCCGAGTGCCTTTGTGGGCGGCCGGGCCGGCTCCGAGTGCCTTTCGGGGTGGCCGGCCCGCTCCGAGTGCCTTTCGGGGTGGCCGGGGAGGCTCCGAGTGCCTTTTGGGGCGGCCGGGCCGGCCCCGAGTGCCTTTCGGGGCGATCGGCCGCCTCCGAGTGCTTTTCGGGGCGGCCGGGAAGGCTCCGAGTGCCTTTGTGGGCGGCCGGGGAGGCTCCGAGTGCCTTTCGGGGCGGCCGGGGAGGCTCCGAGTGCCTTTCGGGGCATCCTAGAGGCTCCGAGTGCCTTTCAGGGTGGCCGGGCCACCTCCGAGTGCCTTTGTGGGCGGCCGAGCCGGCTCCGAATGCCTTTTGGGGTGGCCGGGGAGGCTCCGAGTGCCTTTCGGGGTGGCCGGGCCGCCTCTGAGTGCCTTTCGGGGCTGCCGGGGAGGCTCCGAGTGCCTTTCGGGGTAGCCGGTCCGCCTCCGAGTGCCTTTGTGGGCGGCCGGGGAGGCTCCAAGTGCCTTTGTGGTCGGCCGTGCCGCCTCCGAGTGCCTTTCGGGGCGGCCGCGGAGGCTCCGAGTGCCTTTGGGGGCGGCCGGGGATGCTCCGAGTGCCTTTCGGGGTGGCCGTTCCCCCTCCGAATGCCTTTCGGGGCGGCTGGGCCCGTCCCAGTGCCTTTCGGGGCGGCCGGACCGGCTCCGAGTGGCTTTCGGGGCGGCCGGCGAGGCTCTAATTGCCTTTCCGGACTGCCGGGGAGGCTCCGAGTGCCTTTGGGGGCGGCCGGGGAGGCTCCGAGTGCCTTTCGGGGTGGCCGGGGAGGCTCCGAGTGCCTTTCGGGGTGGCCGGGGAGGCTCCGAGTGCCTTTTGGGGCGGCCGGGGAGGCTCCGAGTGCCTTTCGGGGTGGCCGGGCCGCCCCTGAGTGCCTTTCGGGGCTGCCGGGGAGGCTCCGAGTGCCTTTCGGGGTAGTTGGGCCGCCTCCGAGTGCCTTTGGGGGCGGCCGGGATGCATCCGAGTTCCTTTGTGGGTGGCCGTGGAGGCTCCGAGTGCCTTTCGGGGCGGCCGGGGAGGCTCCGAGTGCCTTTTGGGGTGGCCGAGCCGCCTCCGAGTGCCTTTCGGCGCGTCCGGTCAGGCTCCGAGTGCCTTTCGGGGCGGTCGGGCAGGCTCCGAGTGCCTTTCGGGGCGGCCGTGGAGTCTCCGAGTGCCTTTCGGGGCGGCCGGGAAGGCTCCGAGTGCCTTTGGGGGCAGTCGGGGAGGCTCCGAGTGCCTTTCAGAGTGGCCGGGGAGGCTCCGAGTGCCTGTCGGGGTGGCCGGGCCACCTCCGAGTGCTTTTCGGGGTGGCCGGGCTGCATCCAAGTGCCTTTGGGGGCGGCCGTGGAGGCTCCGAGTGCCTTTGTGGGCGGCCGGGAAGGCTCCGAGTGCCTTTGGTGGTGCCCGGGGAGGCTCCGAGTGCCTTTCGGGCGGCCGGGGAGGCTCCGAGTGCCTTTCGGGGCGGCCGGGGAGGCTCCGAGTGGCTTTCGGGGAGGCCCGGCCGCCTCCGAGTGCCTTTCGGGGCGGCCGGGGAGGCTCCGAGTGCCTTTCAGAGCGGCCGGGGAGGCTCCGAGTGCCTGTCGGGGTGGCCGGGGAGGCTCCGAGTGCCTTTTCGGGGCGGCCGGGCAGGCTCCTAGTGCCTTTGTGGGCGGCTGTGGAGGCTCCGAGTGCCTTTCGGGGCGGCCGGGGAGGCTCCGAGTGCCTTTCGGGGCGGTCGGGGAGGCTCCGAGTGCCTTTTGGGGCGAGTGTGCAGGCTCCGAGTGCCTTTTGGGGCGGCCGTGCCGC
The DNA here is from genome assembly GCF_040807025.1 of Struthio camelus. Lineage (NCBI taxonomy): Eukaryota > Metazoa > Chordata > Aves > Struthioniformes > Struthionidae > Struthio > Struthio camelus. Next base: position 1,611,457 of record NC_090964.1, read on the forward strand.
CTCCGAGTGCCTTTCGGGGCGGCCGGGGAGGCTCCGAGTGCCTTTCGGGGTGGCCGAGCAGCCTCCGAGTGCCTTTCGGCGCGTCCGGTCAGGCTCCGAGTGCCTTTCGGGGCGGCCGTGGAGTCTCCGAATGCCTTTCGGGGCGGCCGTGGAGTCTCCGAGTGCCTTTCGGGGCGGCCGGGGATGCTCCGAGTGCCTTTCGGGGTGGCCGTTCCCCCTCCAAATGCCTTTCGGGGCGGCTGGGCTCGTCCCTGTGCCTTTCGGGGCGGCCGGACCGGCTCCGAGTGGCTTTCGGGGCGGCCGGCGGGGCTCTAATTGCCTTTCCGGACTGCCGGGGAGGCTCCGAGTGCCTTTGGGGGCGGCCGGGGAGGCTCCGAGTGCCTTTTCGGGGCGGCCGGGCAGGCTCCGAGTGCCTTTGTGGGTGGCCGTGGAGTCTCCGAGTGCCTTTCGGGGCAGCCAGGGAGGCTCCGAGTGCCTTTGGGGGCGGCCGTGGAGTCTCCGAGTGCCTTTTGGGGTGGCCGGGGAGGCTCCGAGTGCCTTTCGGGGCGGCCGGGCAGGCTCCGAGTGGCTTTCGGGGAGGCCCAGCCGCCTCTGAGTGCCTTTGTGGGCGGCCGGGGAGGCTCCGAGTGCCTTTTGGGGCGGCCGGTGAGGCTCCGAGTGCCTTTCGGGGTGGCCGGGGAGGCTCCGAGTGCCTTTCGGGGCGGCCGGGGATGCTGCGAGTGCCTTTCGGGGCGGTCGGGGAGGCTCCGAGTGCCTTTTGGGGCGGCCGGGGAGGCTCCGAGTGCCTTTGGGGGCGGCCGTGGATGCTCCGAGTGCCTTTCGGGGTAGCCGGGGAGGCTCCGAGTGCCTTTCGGGGTGGCCGGGCCGCCTCCGAGTGCCTTTCGAGGTGGCCGTGGAGGCTCCGAGTGCCTTTGGGGGCGAGTGTGCAGGCTCCGAGTGCCTTTTTGGGCGGCCGTGCCGCCTCCGAGTGCCTTTCGGGGCGGTCGTGGAGGCTCCGAGTGCCTTTTGGGGCGGCCGGGGAGGCTCCGAGTGCCTTTCGGGGTGGCCGGGCCGCCCCTGAGTGCCTTTCGGGGCTGCCGGGGAGGCTCCGAGTGCCTTTCGGGGTAGTTGGGCCGCCTCCGAGTGCCTTTGGGGGCGGCCGGGATGCATCCGAGTTCCTTTGTGGGTGGCCGTGGAGGCTCCGAGTGCCTTTCGGGGCGGCCGGGGAGGCTCCGAGTGCCTTTTGGGGTGGCCGAGCCGCCTCCGAGTGCCTTTCGGCGCGTCCGGTCAGGCTCCGAGTGCCTTTCGGGGCGGTCGGGCAGGCTCCGAGTGCCTTTCGGGGCGGCCGTGGAGTCTCCGAGTGCCTTTCGGGGCGGCCGGGAAGGCTCCGAGTGCCTTTGGGGGCAGTCGGGGAGGCTCCGAGTGCCTTTCAGAGTGGCCGGGGAGGCTCCGAGTGCCTGTCGGGGTGGCCGGGCAGGCACCGAGTGCCTTTCGGGGTGGCCGGGCCGCCTCTGAGTGCCTTTCGGGGCTGCCGGGGAGGCTCCGAGTGCCTTTCGGGGTAGCCGGGCCGCCTCCGAGTGCCTTTGGGGGCGGCCGGGATGCATCCAAGTGCCTTTCGGGGTGGCTGTGGAGGCTCCTAGTGCCTTTCGGGGCGGTCGGGCAGGCTCCGAGTGCCTTTCGGGGTGGCCGGGCCACCTCCGAGTGCTTTTCGGGGCGGCCGGGCTGCATCCAAGTGCCTTTGGGGGCGGCTGGGGAGGCTCCGAGTGCCTTTGGGGGCGGCCGTGGAGGCTCCGAGTGCCTTTGCGGGCGGCCGGGGAGGCTCCGAGTGCCTTTGGGGGCGGCCGGGGAGGCTCCGAGTGCCTTTCGGGGCGGCCGTGGAGTCTCCGAGTGCCTTTCGTGGCAGCCGTGGAGGCTCCGAGTGCCTTTGGGGGCGAGTGTGCAGGCTCCGAGTGCCTTTTTGGGCGGCCGTGCCGCCTCCGAGTGCCTTTCGGGGCGGCCGTGGAGGCTCCGAGTGCCTTTCGGGGTGGCCGAGCCGCCTCCGAGTGCCTTTCGGCGCGTCCGGTCAGGCTCCGAGTGCCTTTCGGCGCGGCCGGTGAGGCTCCGAGTGCCTTTCGGTGTGGCCGGGGAGGCTCCGAGTGCCTGTCGGGGTGGCCGGGCAGGCTCCGAGTGCCTTTTCGGGCGGTCGGACAGGCTCCGACTGCCTTTGTGGGCGGCCGTGGAGGCTCCAAGTGCCTTTCGGGGCGGCCTGGCCGCCTCCGAGTGCCTTTGGGGGCGGCCGGGCAGGCTCCGAGTGCCTTTGGGGGCGGCCGTGGAGGCTCCGAGTGCCTTTGTGGGCGGCCGGGCCGGCTCCGAGTGCCTTTCGGGGTGGCCGGCCCGCTCCGAGTGCCTTTCGGGGTGGCCGGGGAGGCTCCGAGTGCCTTTTGGGGCGGCCGGGCCGGCCCCGAGTGCCTTTCGGGGCGATCGGCCGCCTCCGAGTGCTTTTCGGGGCGGCCGGGAAGGCTCCGAGTGCCTTTGTGGGCGGCCGGGGAGGCTCCGAGTGCCTTTCGGGGCGGCCGGGGAGGCTCCGAGTGCCTTTCGGGGCATCCTAGAGGCTCCGAGTGCCTTTCAGGGTGGCCGGGCCACCTCCGAGTGCCTTTGTGGGCGGCCGAGCCGGCTCCGAATGCCTTTTGGGGTGGCCGGGGAGGCTCCGAGTGCCTTTCGGGGTGGCCGGGCCGCCTCTGAGTGCCTTTCGGGGCTGCCGGGGAGGCTCCGAGTGCCTTTCGGGGTAGCCGGTCCGCCTCCGAGTGCCTTTGTGGGCGGCCGGGGAGGCTCCAAGTGCCTTTGTGGTCGGCCGTGCCGCCTCCGAGTGCCTTTCGGGGCGGCCGCGGAGGCTCCGAGTGCCTTTGGGGGCGGCCGGGGATGCTCCGAGTGCCTTTCGGGGTGGCCGTTCCCCCTCCGAATGCCTTTCGGGGCGGCTGGGCCCGTCCCAGTGCCTTTCGGGGCGGCCGGACCGGCTCCGAGTGGCTTTCGGGGCGGCCGGCGAGGCTCTAATTGCCTTTCCGGACTGCCGGGGAGGCTCCGAGTGCCTTTGGGGGCGGCCGGGGAGGCTCCGAGTGCCTTTCGGGGTGGCCGGGGAGGCTCCGAGTGCCTTTCGGGGTGGCCGGGGAGGCTCCGAGTGCCTTTTGGGGCGGCCGGGGAGGCTCCGAGTGCCTTTCGGGGTGGCCGGGCCGCCCCTGAGTGCCTTTCGGGGCTGCCGGGGAGGCTCCGAGTGCCTTTCGGGGTAGTTGGGCCGCCTCCGAGTGCCTTTGGGGGCGGCCGGGATGCATCCGAGTTCCTTTGTGGGTGGCCGTGGAGGCTCCGAGTGCCTTTCGGGGCGGCCGGGGAGGCTCCGAGTGCCTTTTGGGGTGGCCGAGCCGCCTCCGAGTGCCTTTCGGCGCGTCCGGTCAGGCTCCGAGTGCCTTTCGGGGCGGTCGGGCAGGCTCCGAGTGCCATTCGGGGCGGCCGTGGAGTCTCCGAGTGCCTTTCGGGGCGGCCGGGAAGGCTCCGAGTGCCTTTGGGGGCAGTCGGGGAGGCTCCGAGTGCCTTTCAGAGTGGCCGGGGAGGCTCCGAGTGCCTGTCGGGGTGGCCGGGCCACCTCCGAGTGCTTTTCGGGGTGGCCGGGCTGCATCCAAGTGCCTTTGGGGGCGGCCGTGGAGGCTCCGAGTGCCTTTGTGGGCGGCCGGGAAGGCTCCGAGTGCCTTTGGTGGTGCCCGGGGAGGCTCCGAGTGCCTTTCGGGCGGCCGGGGAGGCTCCGAGTGCCTTTCGGGGCGGCCGGGCAGGCTCCGAGTGGCTTTCGGGGAGGCCCGGCCGCCTCCGAGTGCCTTTCGGGGCGGCCGGGGAGGCTCCGAGTGCCTTTCAGAGCGGCCGGGGAGGCTCCGAGTGCCTGTCGGGGTGGCCGGGGAGGCTCCGAGTGCCTTTTCGGGGCGGCCGGGCAGGCTCCGAGTGCCTTTGTGGGCGGCTGTGGAGGCTCCGAGTGCCTTTCGGGGCGGCCGGGGAGGCTCCGAGTGCCTTTCGGGGCGGTCGGGGAGGCTCCGAGTGCCTTTTGGGGCGAGTGTGCAGGCTCCGAGGGCCTTTTGGGGCGGCCGTGCCGCCTCCGAGTGCCTTTCGGGGCGGCCGGGGAGGCTCCGAGTGCCTTTCGGGGTGGCCGAGCAGCCTCCGAGTGCCTTTCGGCGCGTCCGGTCAGGCTCCGAGTGCCTTTCGGGGCGGCCGTGGAGTCTCCGAATGCCTTTCGGGGCGGCCGTGGAGTCTCCGAGTGCCTTTCGGGGCGGCCGGGGATGCTCCGAGTGCCTTTCGGGGTGGCCGTTCCCCCTCCAAATGCCTTTCGGGGCGGCTGGGCTCGTCCCTGTGCCTTTCGGGGCGGCCGGACCGGCTCCGAGTGGCTTTCGGGGCGGCCGGCGGGGCTCTAATTGCCTTTCCGGACTGCCGGGGAGGCTCCGAGTGCCTTTGGGGGCGGCCGGGGAGGCTCCGAGTGCCTTTCGGGGTGGCCGGGGAGGCTCCGAGTGCCTTTGGGGGCGGCCGGGGAGGCTCCGAGTGCCTTTTGGGGCGGCCGGGGAGGCTCCGAGTGCCTTTCGGGGTGGCCGGGCCGCCCCTGAGTGCCTTTCGGGGCTGCCGGGGAGGCTCCGAGTGCCTTTCGGGGTAGTTGGGCCACCTCCGAGTGCCTTTGGGGGCGGCCGGGATGCATCCGAGTTCCTTTGTGGGTGGCCGTGGAGGCTCCGAGTGCCTTTCGGGGCGGCCGGGGAGGCTCCGAGTGCCTTTTGGGGTGGCCGAGCCGCCTCCGAGTGCCTTTCGGCGCGTCCGGTCAGGCTCCGAGTGCCTTTCGGGGCGGCCGTGGAGTCTCCGAGTGCCTTTCGGGGCGGCCGGGAAGGCTCCGAGTGCCTTTGGGGGCAGTCGGGGAGGCTCCGAGTGCCTTTCAGAGTGGCCGGGGAGGCTCCGAGTGCCTGTCGGGGTGGCCGGGCAGGCTCCGAGTGCCTTTTCGGGGCGGCCGGGCAGGCTCCGAGTGCCTTTGTGGGCGGCCGTGGAGGCTCTGAGTGCCTTTCGGGGCGGCCGGGGATGCTCCGAGTGCCTTTCGGGGCGGTCGGGGAGGCTCCGAGTGCCTTTGGGGGCGGCCGGGGAGTCTCCGAGTGCCTTTCGGGGCAGCCGTGGAGGCTCCGAGTGCCTTTGGGGGCGAGTGTGCAGTCTCCGAGTGCCTTTTTGGGCGGCCGTGCCGCCTCCGAGTGCCTTTCGGGGCGGCCGTGGAGGCTCCGAGTGCCTTTCGGGGTGGCCGAGCCGCCTCCGAGTGCCTTTCGGCGCGTCCGGTCAGGCTCCGAGTGCCTTTCGGGGCGGTCGGGCAGGCTCCGAGTGCCTTTCGGGGCGGCCGTGGAGTCTCCGAGTGCCTTTGGGGGCGGCCATGGAGGCTCGGAGTGCCTTTGGGGGCGGCTGTGCAGGCTCCGATTGCCTTTGGGGGCTGCCGGGCCGGCTCCGAGTGCCTTTGGGGGTCCCCGGGGAGGCTCCGAGTGCCTTTGGGGGCGGCCGGGCCGCCTCCGAGTGCCTTTGCGGGTGGCCGGGGAGGCTCCGAGTGCCTTTCGGGGCGGCCGGGGATGCTCCGAGTGCCTTTCGGGGTGGCCGTTCCCCCTCCGAATGCCTTTCGGGGCGGCTGGGCCCGTCCCAGTGCCTTTCGGGGCGGCCGGACCGGCTCCGAGTGGCTTTCGGGGCGGCTGGCGAGGCTCTAATTGCCTTTTGGGACTGCCGGGGAGGCTCCGAGTGCCTTTGGGGGCGGCCGGGGAGGCTCCGAGTGCCTTTCGGGGTGGCCGGGGAGGCTCCGAGTGCCTTTTGGGGCGGCCGGGGAGGCTCCGAGTGCCTTTCGGGGTGGCCGGGCCGCCTCTGAGTGCCTTTCAGGGCTGCCGGGGAGGCTCCGAGTGCCTTTCGGGGTAGTTGGGCCGCCTCCGAGTGCCTTTGGGGGCGGCCGGGATGCATCCGAGTTCCTTTGTGGGTGGCCGTGGAGGCTCCGAGTGCCTTTCGGGGCGGCCGGGAAGGCTCCGAGTGCCTTTCGGGGCGGCCGGGAAGGCTCCGAGTGCCTTTCGGGGCGGCCGGGCAGGCTCCGAGTGGCTTTCGGGGAGGCCCGGCCGGCTCCGAGTGCCTTTGGGGGCGGCCGGGGAGGCTCCGAGTGCCTTTGGGGGCGGCCGTGCAGGCTCCGAGTGCCTTTGTGAGCGGCCGTGGAGGCTCCGATTGCCTTTGGGGGCGGCCGGGGAGGCTCCGAGTGCCTTTCGGGGTGGCCGGGGAGTCTCCGAGTGCCTTTCGGGGTTCTCGGGGAGGCTCCGAGTGCCTTTCGGGGCATCCGGGGAGGCTCCGAGTGCCTTTGAGGGTCGCCGGGCAGGCTCCGAGTGCCTTTCGGGGTGGCCGGGGAGGCTCCGAGTGCCTTTTGGGGGTGGCCGGGCAGGCTCCGAGTGTCTTTTCGGGCGGTCGGGCAGGCTCCGAGTGCCTTTTTGGGCGGCTAGGCCGGGTCCGAGGGCCTTTCGGGGCGGCCTGGCCGCCTCCGAGTGCATTTCGGGGCGGCCAGGGAGGCTCCGAGTGCCTTTGTGGGCGGCCGGGTAGGCTCCGAGTGCCTTTGTGGGCAGCCGGGCCGGCTCCGAGTGCCTTTCAGGGCGGCCATGGAGGCTCCGAGTGCCTTTCGGGGTAGCCGGGGCGCTTCCGAGTGCCTTTGGGGGCGGCTGGGGAGGCTCTGAGTGCCTTTCGTGGCGGCCTGGCCGCCTTCGAGTGCATTTCGGGGCAGCCAGGGAGGCTCCCAGTGCCTTTGTGGGCGGCCGGGTAGGCTCCGAGTGCCTTTTGGGGTGGCCGGGGAGGCTCCGAGTGCGTTTTGGGGCGGCCGGGGAGGCTCCGAGTGGCTTTCGGGGAGGCCCAGCCGCCTCTGAGTGCCTTTGGGGGCGTCCGGGGATGCTCCGAGTGCCTTTCGGGGCGGCCGGGAAGGCTCCGAGTGCCTTTCGGGGCGGCCGTGGAGGCTCCGAGTGCCTTTGGGGGCGGCCGGGGATGCTGCGAGTGCCTTTCGGGGCGGTCGGGGAGGCTCCGAGTGCCTTTTGGGGCGGCCGGGGAGGCTCCGAGTGCCTTTCGGGGCGGTCGGGGAGGCTCGGAGTGCCTTTGGGGGCGGCTGTGCAGGCTCCGCTTGCCTTTGGGGGCTGCCGGGCCGGCTCCGAGTGCCTTTGGGGGTCCCCGGGCAGGCTCCGATTGCCTTTGGGGGCTGCCGGGCCGGCTCCGAGTGCCTTTTGGGGTCGCCGGGCAGGCTCCGAGTGCCTTTGCGGGTGGCCGGGGAGGCTCCGAGTGCCTTTGTGGGCGGCCGTGGAGGCTCCGAGTGCCTTTCGGGGTAGCCGGGGAGGCTCCGAGTGCCTTTCGGGGCGGCCGGGGAGGCTCTGAGTGCCTTTCGAGGTGGCCGCGGAGGCTCCGAGTGCCTTTCGGGGCGGCCGGGAAGGCTCCGAGTGCCTTTCGGGGCGGCCGGGGTGGCTCCGAGTGCCTTTGTGGGCGGCCGTGGAGGCTCCGAGTGGCTTTCGGGGAGGCCCGGCCGCCTCCGAGTGCCTTTCGGCGCGTCCGGTCAGGCTCCGAGTGCCTTTCGGGGCGGTCGGGCAGGCTCCGAGTGCCTTTCGGGGCGGCCGGGGAGGCTCCGAGTGCCTTTGGGGGCGTCCGGGGAGGCTCGGAGTGCCTTTGGGGGCGGCTGTGCAGGCTCCGATTGCCTTTGGGGGCTGCCGGGCCGGCTCCGAGTGCCTTTGGGGGTCCCCGGGGAGGCTCCGAGTGCCTTTGGGGGCTGCCGGGCCGGCTCCGAGTGCCTTTGCGGGTGGCGGGGCAGGCTCCGAGTGCCTTTCGGGGCGGCCGGGGATGCTCCGAGTGCCTTTCGGGGTGGCCGTTCCCCCTCCGAATGCCTTTCGGGGCGGCTGGGCCCGTCCCTGTGCCTTTCGGGGCGGCCGGACCGGCTCCGAGTGGCTTTCGGGGCGGCCGGCGAGGCTCTAATTGCCTTTTGGGACTGCCGGGGAGGCTCCGAGTGCCTTTGGGGGCGGCCGGGGAGGCTCCGAGTGCCTTTCGGGGTGGCCGGGGAGGCTCCGAGTGCCTTTGGGGGCGGCCGGGGAGGCTCCGAGTGCCTTTTGGGGCGGCCGGGGAGGCTCCGAGTGCCTTTCGGGGTGGCCGGGCCGCCCCTGAGTGCCTTTCGGGGCTGCCGGGGAGGCTCCGAGTGCCTTTCGGGGTAGTTGGGCCGCCTCCGAGTGCCTTTGGGGGCGGCCGGGATGCATCCGAGTTCCTTTGTGGGTGGCCGTGGAGGCTCCGAGTGCCTTTCGGGGCGGCCGGGGAGGCTCCGAGTGCCTTTTGGGGTGGCCGAGCCGCCTCCGAGTGCCTTTCGGCGCGTCCGGTCAGGCTCCGAGTGCCTTTCGGGGCGGCCGTGGAGTCTCCGAGTGCCTTTCGGGGCGGCCGGGAAGGCTCCGAGTGCCTTTGGGGGCAGTCGGGGAGGCTCCGAGTGCCTTTCAGAGTGGCCGGGGAGGCTCCGAGTGCCTGTCGGGGTGGCCGGGCAGGCTCCGAGTGCCTTTTCGGGGCGGCCGGGCAGGCTCCGAGTGCCTTTGTGGGCGGCCGTGGAGGCTCTGAGTGCCTTTCGGGGCGGCCGGGGATGCTCCGAGTGCCTTTCGGGGCGGTCGGGGAGGCTCCGAGTGCCTTTGGGGGCGGCCGGGGAGTCTCCGAGTGCCTTTCGGGGCAGCCGTGGAGGCTCCGAGTGCCTTTGGGGGCGAGTGTGCAGGCTCCGAGTGCCTTTTTGGGCGGCCGTGCCGCCTCCGAGTGCCTTTCGGGGCGGCCGTGGAGGCTCCGAGTGCCTTTCGGGGTGGCCGAGCCGCCTCCGAGTGCCTTTCGGCGCGTCCGGTCAGGCTCCGAGTGCCTTTCGGGGCGGTCGGGCAGGCTCCGAGTGCCTTTCGGGGCGGCCGTGGAGTCTCCGAGTGCCTTTCGGGGCGGCCATGGAGGCTCGGAGTGCCTTTGGGGGCGGCTGTGCAGGCTCCGATTGCCTTTGGGGGCTGCCGGGCCGGCTCCGAGTGCCTTTGGGGGTCCCCGGGCAGGCTCCGATTGCCTTTGGGGGCTGCCGGGCCGCCTCCGAGTGCCTTTGCGGGTGGCCGGGGAGGCTCCGAGTGCCTTTCGGGGCGGCCGGGGATGCTCCGAGTGCCTTTCGGGGTGGCCGTTCCCCCTCCGAATGCCTTTCGGGGCGGCTGGGCCCGTCCCAGTGCCTTTCGGGGCGGCCGGACCGGCTCCGAGTGGCTTTCGGGGCGGCTGGCGAGGCTCTAATTGCCTTTTGGGACTCCCGGGGAGGCTCCGAGTGCCTTTGGGGGCGGCCGGGGAGGCTCCGAGTGCCTTTCGGGGTGGCCGGGGAGGCTCCGAGTGCCTTTTGGGGCGGCCGGGGAGGCTCCGAGTGCCTTTCGGGGTGGCCGGGCCGCCTCTGAGTGCCTTTCGGGGCTGCCGGGGAGGCTCCGAGTGCCTTTCGGGGTAGTTGGGCCGCCTCCGAGTGCCTTTGGGGGCGGCCGGGATGCATCCGAGTTCCTTTGTGGGTGGCCGTGGAGGCTCCGAGTGCCTTTCGGGGCGGCCGGGAAGGCTCCGAGTGCCTTTCGGGGCGGCCGGGCAGGCTCCGAGTGGCTTTCGGGGAGGCCCGGCCGCCTCTGAGTGCCTTTGTGGGCGGCCGGGGAGGCTCCGAGTGCCTTTGGGGGCGGCCGTGCAGGCTCCGAGTGCCTTTGTGAGCGGCCGTGGAGGCTCCGATTGCCTTTGGGGGCGGCCGGGGAGGCTCCGAGTGCCTTTCGGGGTGGCCGGGGAGTCTCCGAGTGCCTTTCGGGGTTCTCGGGGAGGCTCCGAGTGCCTTTCGGGGCATCCGGGGAGGCTCCGAGTGCCTTTGAGGGTCGCCGGGCAGGCTCCGAGTGCCTTTCGGGGTGGCCGGGGAGGCTCCGAGTGCCTTTTGGGGGTGGCCGGGCAGGCTCCGAGTGTCTTTTCGGGCGGTCGGGCAGGCTCCGAGTGCCTTTGTGGGCGGCTAGGCCGGGTCCGAGGGCCTTTCGGGGCGGCCTGGCCGCCTCCAAGTGCATTTCGGGGCGGTCGGGGAGGCTCCGAGTGCCTTTGTGGGCGGCCGGGTAGGCTCCGAGTGCCTTTGTGGGCGGCCGGGCCGGCTCCGAGTGCCTTTCAGGGCGGCCATGGAGGCTCCGAGTGCCTTTCGGGGTAGCCGGGGCGCTTCCGAGTGCCTTTGGGGGCGGCTGGGGAGGCTCTGAGTGCCTTTCGTGGCGGCCTGGCCGCCTTCGAGTGCATTTCGGGGCAGCCAGGGAGGCTCCCAGTGCCTTTGTGGGCGGCCGGGTAGGCTCCGAGTGCCTTTTGGGGTGGCCGGGGAGGCTCCGAGTGCGTTTTGGGGCGGCCGGGGAGGCTCCGAGTGGCTTTCGGGGAGGCCCAGCCGCCTCTGAGTGCCTTTGGGGGCGTCCGGGGATGCTCCGAGTGCCTTTCGGGGCGGCCGGGAAGGCTCCGAGTGCCTTTCGGGGCGGCCGTGGAGGCTCCGAGTGCCTTTGGGGGCGGCCGGGGATGCTGCGAGTGCCTTTCGGGGCGGTCGGGGAGGCTCCGAGTGCCTTTTGGGGCGGCCGGGGAGGCTCCGAGTGCCTTTCGGGTCGGCCATGGAGGCTCGGAGTGCCTTTGGGGGCGGCTGTGCAGGCTCCGATTGCCTTTGGGGGCTGCCGGGCCGGCTCCGAGTGCCTTTGGGGGTCCCCGGGCAGGCTCCGATTGCCTTTGGGGGCTGCCGGGCCGGCTCCGAGTGCCTTTTGGGGTCGCCGGGCAGGCTCCGAGTGCCTTTGCGGGTGGCCGGGGAGGCTCCGAGTGCCTTTGTGGGCGGCCGTGGAGGCTCCGAGTGCCTTTCGGGGTAGCCGGGGAGGCTCCGAGTGCCTTTCGGGGCGGCCGGGGAGGCTCCGAGTGCCTTTCGAGGTGGCCGTGGAGGCTCCGAGTGCCTTTGTGGGCGGCCGGGAAGGCTCCGAGTGCCTTTCGGGGCGGCCGGGGTGGCTCCGAGTGCCTTTGTGGGCGGCCGTGGAGGCTCCGAGTGGCTTTCGGGGAGGCCCGGCCGCCTCCGAGTGCCTTTCGGCGCGTCCGGTCAGGCTCCGAGTGCCTTTCGGGGCGGTCGGGCAGGCTCCGAGTGCCTTTTGGGGCGGCCGGGGAGGCTCCGAGTGCCTTTGGGGGCGTCCGGGGAGGCTCGGAGTGCCTTTCGGGGCGGCTGTGCAGGCTCCGATTGCCTTTGGGGGCTGCCGGGCCGGCTCCGAGTGCCTTTGGGGGTCCCCGGGGAGGCTCCGAGTGCCTTTGGGGGCTGCCGGGCCGGCTCCGAGTGCCTTTGCGGGTGGCCGGGCAGGCTCCGAGTGCCTTTCGGGGCGGCCGGGGATGCTCCGAGTGCCTTTCGGGGTGGCCGTTCCCCCTCCGAATGCCTTTCGGGGCGGCTGGGCCCGTCCCAGTGCCTTTCGGGGCGGCCGGACCGGCTCCGAGTGGCTTTCGGGGCGGCCGGCGAGGCTCTAATTGCCTTTCCGGACTGCCGGGGAGGCTCCGAGTGCCTTTGGGGGCGGCCGGGATGCATCCGAGTTCCTTTGTGGGTGGCCGTGGAGGCTCCGAGTGCCTTTCGGGGCGGCCGGGGAGGCTCCGAGTGCCTTTTGGGGTGGCCGAGCCGCCTCCGAGTGCCTTTCGGCGCGTCCGGTCAGGCTCCGAGTGCCTTTCGGGGCGGCCGTGGAGTCTCCGAGTGCCTTTCGGGGCGGCCGGGAAGGCTCCGAGTGCCTTTGGGGGCAGTCGGGGAGGCTCCGAGTGCCTTTCAGAGTGGCCGGGGAGGCTCCGAGTGCCTGTCGGGGTGGCCGGGCAGGCTCCGAGTGCCTTTTCGGGGCGGCCGGGCAGGCTCCGAGTGCCTTTGTGGGTGGCCGTGGAGTCTCCGAGTGCCTTTCGGGGCAGCCAGGGAGGCTCCGAGTGCCTTTGGGGGCGGCCGTGGAGTCTCCGAGTGCCTTTTGGGGTGGCCGGGGAGGCTCCGAGTGCCTTTTCGGGGCGGCCGGGCAGGCTCCGAGTGGCTTTCGGGGAGGCCCAGCCGCCTCTGAGTGCCTTTGTGGGCGGCCGGGGAGGCTCCGAGTGCCTTTTGGGGCGGCCGGTGAGGCTCCGAGTGCCTTTGTGGGCGGCCGTGGAGGCTCCGAGTGCCTTTCGGGGCGGCCGGGGATGCTGCGAGTGCCTTTCGGGGCGGTCGGGGAGGCTCCGAGTGCCTTTTGGGGCGGCCGGGGAGGCTCCGAGTGCCTTTGGGGGCGGCCGTGGATGCTCCGAGTGCCTTTCGGGGTAGCCGGGGAGGCTCCGAGTGCCTTTCGGGGTGGCCGGGCCGCCTCCGAGTGCCTTTCGAGGTGGCCGTGGAGGCTCCGAGTGCCTTTGGGGGCGAGTGTGCAGGCTCCGAGTGCCTTTTTGGGCGGCCGTGCCGCCTCCGAGTGCCTTTCGGGGCGGTCGTGGAGGCTCCGAGTGCCTTTTGGGGCGGCCGGGGAGGCTCCGAGTGCCTTTCGGGGTGGCCGGGCCGCCCCTGAGTGCCTTTCGGGGCTGCCGGGGAGGCTCCGAGTGCCTTTCGGGGTAGTTGGGCCGCCTCCGAGTGCCTTTGGGGGCGGCCGGGATGCATCCGAGTTCCTTTGTGGGTGGCCGTGGAGGCTCCGAGTGCCTTTCGGGGCGGCCGGGGAGGCTCCGAGTGCCTTTTGGGGTGGCCGAGCCGCCTCCGAGTGCCTTTCGGCGCGTCCGGTCAGGCTCCGAGTGCCTTTCGGGGCGGTCGGGCAGGCTCCGAGTGCCTTTCGGGGCGGCCGTGGAGTCTCCGAGTGCCTTTCGGGGCGGCCGGGAAGGCTCCGAGTGCCTTTGGGGGCAGTCGGGGAGGCTCCGAGTGCCTTTCAGAGTGGCCGGGGAGGCTCCGAGTGCCTGTCGGGGTGGCCGGGCAGGCTCCGAGTGCCTTTCGGGGTGGCCGGGCTGCCTCTGAGTGCCTTTCGGGGCTGCCGGGGAGGCTCCGAGTGCCTTTCGGGGTAGCCGGGCCGCCTCCGAGTGCCTTTGGGGGCGGCCGGGATGCATCCAAGTGCCTTTCGGGGTGGCTGTGGAGGCTCCTAGTGCCTTTCGGGGCGGTCGGGCAGGCTCCGAGTGCCTTTCGGGGTGGCCGGGCCACCTCCGAGTGCTTTTCGGGGCGGCCGGGCTGCATCCAAGTGCCTTTGGGGGCGGCTGGGGAGGCTCCGAGTGCCTTTGGGGGCGGCCGTGGAGGCTCCGAGTGCCTTTGCGGGCGGCCGGGGAGGCTCCGAGTGCCTTTGGGGGCGGCCGGGGAGGCTCCGAGTGCCTTTCGGGGCGGCCGTGGAGTCTCCGAGTGCCTTTCGTGGCAGCCGTGGAGGCTCCGAGTGCCTTTGGGGGCGAGTGTGCAGGCTCCGAGTGCCTTTTTGGGCGGCCGTGCCGCCTCCGAGTGCCTTTCGGGGCGGCCGGGGAGGCTCCGAGTGCCTTTCGGGGTGGCCGAGCCGCCTCCGAGTGCCTTTCGGCGCGTCCGGTCAGGCTCCGAGTGCCTTTCGGCGCGGCCGGTGAGGCTCCGAGTGCCTTTCGGTGTGGCCGGGGAGGCTCCGAGTGCCTGTCGGGGTGGCCGGGCAGGCTCCGAGTGCCTTTTCGGGCGGTCGGACAGGCTCCGACTGCCTTTGTGGGCGGCCGTGGAGGCTCCGAGTGCCTTTCGGGGCGGCCTGGCCGCCTCCGAGTGCCTTTGGGGGCGGCCGTGGAGGCTCCGAGTGCCTTTGGGGGCGGCCGTGGAGGCTCCGAGTGCCTTTGTGGGCGGCCGGGCCGGCTCCGAGTGCCTTTCGGGGTGGCCGGCCCGCTCCGAGTGCCTTTCGGGGTGGCCGGGGAGGCTCCGAGTGCCTTTTGGGGCGGCCGGGCCGGCCCCGAGTGCCTTTCGGGGCGATCGGCCGCCTCCGAGTGCTTTTCGGGGCGGCCGGGAAGGCTCCGAGTGCCTTTGTGGGCGGCCGGGGAGGCTCCGAGTGCCTTTCGGGGCGGCCGGGGAGGCTCCGAGTGCCTTTCGGGGCATCCTAGAGGCTCCGAGTGCCTTTCAGGGTGGCCGGGCCACCTCCGAGTGCCTTTGTGGGCGGCCGAGCCGGCTCCGAATGCCTTTTGGGGTGGCCGGGGAGGCTCCGAGTGCCTTTCGGGGTGGCCGGGCCGCCTCTGAGTGCCTTTCGGGGCTGCCGGGGAGGCTCCGAGTGCCTTTCGGGGTAGCCGGTCCGCCTCCGAGTGCCTTTGTGGGCGGCCGGGGAGGCTCCAAGTGCCTTTGTGGTCGGCCGTGCCGCCTCCGAGTGCCTTTCGGGGCGGCCGCGGAGGCTCCGAGTGCCTTTGGGGGCGGCCGGGGATGCTCCGAGTGCCTTTCGGGGTGGCCGTTCCCCCTCCGAATGCCTTTCGGGGCGGCTGGGCCCGTCCCAGTGCCTTTCGGGGCGGCCGGACCGGCTCCGAGTGGCTTTCGGGGCGGCCGGCGAGGCTCTAATTGCCTTTCCGGACTGCCGGGGAGGCTCCGAGTGCCTTTGGGGGCGGCCGGGGAGGCTCCGAGTGCCTTTCGGGGTGGCCGGGGAGGCTCCGAGTGCCTTTCGGGGTGGCCGGGGAGGCTCCGAGTGCCTTTTGGGGCGGCCGGGGAGGCTCCGAGTGCCTTTCGGGGTGGCCGGGCCGCCCCTGAGTGCCTTTCGGGGCTGCCGGGGAGGCTCCGAGTGCCTTTCGGGGTAGTTGGGCCGCCTCCGAGTGCCTTTGGGGGCGGCCGGGATGCATCCGAGTTCCTTTGTGGGTGGCCGTGGAGGCTCCGAGTGCCTTTCGGGGCGGCCGGGGAGGCTCCGAGTGCCTTTTGGGGTGGCCGAGCCGCCTCCGAGTGCCTTTCGGCGCGTCCGGTCAGGCTCCGAGTGCCTTTCGGGGCGGTCGGGCAGGCTCCGAGTGCCTTTCGGGGCGGCCGTGGAGTCTCCGAGTGCCTTTCGGGGCGGCCGGGAAGGCTCCGAGTGCCTTTGGGGGCAGTCGGGGAGGCTCCGAGTGCCTTTCAGAGTGGCCGGGGAGGCTCCGAGTGCCTGTCGGGGTGGCCGGGCCACCTCCGAGTGCTTTTCGGGGCGGCCGGGCTGCATCCAAGTGCCTTTGGGGGCGGCCGTGGAGGCTCCGAGTGCCTTTGTGGGCGGCCGGGAAGGCTCCGAGTGCCTTTGGTGGTGCCCGGGGAGGCTCCGAGTGCCTTTCGGGCGGCCGGGGAGGCTCCGAGTGCCTTTCGGGGCGGCCGGGGAGGCTCCGAGTGGCTTTCGGGGAGGCCCGGCCGCCTCCGAGTGCCTTTCGGGGCGGCCGGGGAGGCTCCGAGTGCCTTTCAGAGCGGCCGGGGAGGCTCCGAGTGCCTGTCGGGGTGGCCGGGGAGGCTCCGAGTGCCTTTTCGGGGCGGCCGGGCAGGCTCCGAGTGCCTTTGTGGGCGGCTGTGGAGGCTCCGAGTGCCTTTCGGGGCGGCCGGGGAGGCTCCGAGTGCCTTTCGGGGCGGTCGGGGAGGCTCCGAGTGCCTTTTGGGGCGAGTGTGCAGGCTCCGAGTGCCTTTTGGGGCGGCCGTGCCGCCTCCGAGTGCCTTTCGGGGCGGCCGGGGAGGCTCCGAGTGCCTTTCGGGGTGGCCGAGCAGCCTCCGAGTGCCTTTCGGCGCGTCCGGTCAGGCTCCGAGTGCCTTTCGGGGCGGCCGTGGAGTCTCCGAGTGCCTTTCGGGGCGGCCGTGGAGTCTCCGAGTGCCTTTCGGGGCGGCCGGGGATGCTCCGAGTGCCTTTCGGGGTGGCCGTTCCCCCTCCAAATGCCTTTCGGGGCGGCTGGGCTCGTCCCTGTGCCTTTCGGGGCGGCCGGACCGGCTCCGAGTGGCTTTCGGGGCGGCCGGCGGGGCTCTAATTGCCTTTCCGGACTGCCGGGGAGGCTCCGAGTGCCTTTGGGGGCGGCCGGGGAGGCTCCGAGTGCCTTTCGGGGTGGCCGGGGAGGCTCCGAGTGCCTTTGGGGGCGGCCGGGGAGGCTCCGAGTGCCTTTTGGGGCGGCCGGGGAGGCTCCGAGTGCCTTTCGGGGTGGCCGGGCCGCCCCTGAGTGCCTTTCGGGGCTGCCGGGGAGGCTCCGAGTGCCTTTCGGGGTAGTTGGGCCGCCTCCGAGTGCCTTTGGGGGCGGCCGGGATGCATCCGAGTTCCTTTGTGGGTGGCCGTGGAGGCTCCGAGTGCCTTTCGGGGCGGCCGGGGAGGCTCCGAGTGCCTTTTGGGGTGGCCGAGCCGCCTCCGAGTGCCTTTGTGCGCGTCCGGTCAGGCTCCGAGTGCCTTTCGGGGCGGCCGTGGAGTCTCCGAGTGCCTTTCGGGGCGGCCGGGAAGGCTCCGAGTGCCTTTGGGGGCAGTCGGGGAGGCTCCGAGTGCCTTTCAGAGTGGCCGGGGAGGCTCCGAGTGCCTGTCGGGGCGGCCGGGGATGCTCCGAGTGCCTTTCGGGGCGGTCGGGGAGGCTCCGAGTGCCTTTGGGGGCGGCCGGGGAGTCTCCGAGTGCCTTTCGGGGCAGCCGTGGAGGCTCCGAGTGCCTTTGGGGGCGAGTGTGCAGGCTCCGAGTGCCTTTTTGGGCGGCCGTGCCGCCTCCGAGTGCCTTTCGGGGCGGCCGTGGAGGCTCCGAGTGCCTTTCGGGGTGGCCGAGCCGCCTCCGAGTGCCTTTCAGCGCGTCCGGTCAGGCTCCGAGTGCCTTTCGGGGCGGTCGGGCAGGCTCCGAGTGCCTTTCGGGGCGGCCGTGGAGTCTCCGAGTGCCTTTCGGGGCGGCCATGGAGGCTCGGAGTGCCTTTGGGGGCGGCTGTGCAGGCTCCGATTGCCTTTGGGGGCTGCCGGGCCGGCTCCGAGTGCCTTTGGGGGTCCCCGGGGAGGCTCCGAGTGCCTTTGGGGGCTGCCGGGCCGCCTCCGAGTGCCTTTGCGGGTGGCCGGGGAGGCTCCGAGTGCCTTTCGGGGCGGCCGGGGATGCTCCGAGTGCCTTTCGGGGTGGCCGTTCCCCCTCCGAATGCCTTTCGGGGCGGCTGGGCCCGTCCCAGTGCCTTTCGGGGCGGCCGGACCGGCTCCGAGTGGCTTTCGGGGCGGCTGGCGAGGCTCTAATTGCCTTTTGGGACTGCCGGGGAGGCTCCGAGTGCCTTTGGGGGCGGCCGGGGAGGCTCCGAGTGCCTTTCGGGGTGGCCGGGGAGGCTCCGAGTGCCTTTTGGGGCGGCCGGGGAGGCTCCGAGTGCCTTTCGGGGTGGCCGGGCCGCCTCTGAGTGCCTTTCAGGGCTGCCGGGGAGGCTCCGAGTGCCTTTCGGGGTAGTTGGGCCGCCTCCGAGTGCCTTTGGGGGCGGCCGGGATGCATCCGAGTTCCTTTGTGGGTGGCCGTGGAGGCTCCGAGTGCCTTTCGGGGCGGCCGGGAAGGCTCCGAGTGCCTTTCGGGGCGGCCGGGAAGGCTCCGAGTGCCTTTCGGGGCGGCCGGGCAGGCTCCGAGTGGCTTTCGGGGAGGCCCGGCCGCCTCTGAGTGCCTTTGGGGGCGGCCGGGGAGGCTCCGAGTGCCTTTGGGGGCGGCCGTGCAGGCTCCGAGTGCCTTTGTGAGCGGCCGTGGAGGCTCCGATTGCCTTTGGGGGCGGCCGGGGAGGCTCCGAGTGCCTTTCGGGGTGGCCGGGGAGTCTCCGAGTGCCTTTCGGGGTTCTCGGGGAGGCTCCGAGTGCCTTTCGGGGCATCCGGGGAGGCTCCGAGTGCCTTTGAGGGTCGCCGGGCAGGCTCCGAGTGCCTTTCGGGGTGGCCGGGGAGGCTCCGAGTGCCTTTTGGGGGTGGCCGGGCAGGCTCCGAGTGTCTTTTCGGGCGGTCGGGCAGGCTCCGAGTGCCTTTGTGGGCGGCTAGGCCGGGTCCGAGGGCCTTTCGGGGCGGCCTGGCCGCCTCCGAGTGCATTTCGGGGCGGCCAGGGAGGCTCCGAGTGCCTTTGTGGGCGGCCGGGTAGGCTCCGAGTGCCTTTGTGGGCAGCCGGGCCGGCTCCGAGTGCTTTCAGGGCGGCCATGGAGGCTCCGAGTGCCTTTCGGGGTAGCCGGGGCGCTTCCGAGTGCCTTTGGGGGCGGCTGGGGAGGCTCTGAGTGCCTTTCGTGGCGGCCTGGCCGCCTTCGAGTGCATTTCGGGGCAGCCAGGGAGGCTCCCAGTGCCTTTGTGGGCGGCCGGGTAGGCTCCGAGTGCCTTTTGGGGTGGCCGGGGAGGCTCCGAGTGCGTTTTGGGGCGGCCGGGGAGGCTCCGAGTGGCTTTCGGGGAGGCCCAGCCGCCTCTGAGTGCCTTTGGGGGCGTCCGGGGATGCTCCGAGTGCCTTTCGGGGCGGCCGGGAAGGCTCCGAGTGCCTTTCGGGGCGGCCGTGGAGGCTCCGAGTGCCTTTGGGGGCGGCCGGGGATGCTGCGAGTGCCTTTCGGGGCGGTCGGGGAGGCTCCGAGTGCCTTTTGGGGCGGCCGGGGAGGCTCCGAGTGCCTTTCGGGGCGGTCGGGGAGGCTCGGAGTGCCTTTGGGGGCGGCTGTGGAGGCTCCGATTGCCTTTGGGGGCTGCCGGGCCGGCTCCGAGTGCCTTTGGGGGTCCCCGGGCAGGCTCCGATTGCCTTTGGGGGCTGCCGGGCCGGCTCCGAGTGCCTTTTGGGGTCGCCGGGCAGGCTCCGAGTGCCTTTGCGGGTGGCCGTGGAGGCTCCGAGTGCCTTTGGGGGTCCCCGGGGAGGCTCCGAGTGCCTTTGGGGGCTGCCGGGCCGGCTCCGAGTGCCTTTGCGGGTGGCGGGGCAGGCTCCGAGTGCCTTTCGGGGCGGCCGGGGATGCTCCGAGTGCCTTTCGGGGTGGCCGTTCCCCCTCCGAATGCCTTTCGGGGCGGCTGGGCCCGTCCCTGTGCCTTTCGGGGCGGCCGGACCGGCTCCGAGTGGCTTTCGGGGCGGCCGGCGAGGCTCTAATTGCCTTTCCGGACTGCCGGGGAGGCTCCGAGTGCCTTTGGGGGCGGCCGGGGAGGCTCCGAGTGCCTTTCGGGGTGGCCGGGGAGGCTCCGAGTGCCTTTGGGGGCGGCCGGGGAGGCTCCGAGTGCCTTTTGGGGCGGCCGGGGAGGCTCCGAGTGCCTTTCGGGGTGGCCGGGCCGCCCCTGAGTGCCTTTCGGGGCTGCCGGGGAGGCTCCGAGTGCCTTTCGGGGTAGTTGGGCCGCCTCCGAGTGCCTTTGGGGGCGGCCGGGATGCATCCGAGTTCCTTTGTGGGTGGCCGTGGAGGCTCCGAGTGCCTTTCGGGGCGGCCGGGGAGGCTCCGAGTGCCTTTTGGGGTGGCCGAGCCGCCTCCGAGTGCCTTTCGGCGCGTCCGGTCAGGCTCCGAGTGCCTTTCGGGGCGGCCGTGGAGTCTCCGAGTGCCTTTCGGGGCGGCCGGGAAGGCTCCGAGTGCCTTTGGGGGCAGTCGGGGAGGCTCCGAGTGCCTTTCAGAGTGGCCGGGGAGGCTCCGAGTGCCTGTCGGGGTGGCCGGGCAGGCTCCGAGTGCCTTTTCGGGGCGGCCGGGCAGGCTCCGAGTGCCTTTGTGGGCGGCCGTGGAGGCTCTGAGTGCCTTTCGGGGCGGCCGGGGATGCTCCGAGTGCCTTTCGGGGCGGTCGGGGAGGCTCCGAGTGCCTTTGGGGGCGGCCGGGGAGTCTCCGAGTGCCTTTCGGGGCAGCCGTGGAGGCTCCGAGTGCCTTTGGGGGCGAGTGTGCAGGCTCCGAGTGCCTTTTTGGGCGGCCGTGCCGCCTCCGAGTGCCTTTCGGGGCGGCCGTGGAGGCTCCGAGTGCCTTTCGGGGTGGCCGAGCCGCCTCCGAGTGCCTTTCGGCGCGTCCGGTCAGGCTCCGAGTGCCTTTCGGGGCGGTCGGGCAGGCTCCGAGTGCCTTTCGGGGCGGCCGTGGAGTCTCCGAGTGCCTTTCGGGGCGGTCGGGGAGGCTCCGAGTGCCTTTTGGGGCAGCCGGGGAGGCTCCGAGTGCCTTTCGGGTCGGCCATGGAGGCTCGGAGTGCCTTTGGGGGCGGCTGTGCAGGCTCCGATTGCCTTTGGGGGCTGCCGGGCCGGCTCCGAGTGCCTTTGGGGGTCCCCGGGCAGGCTCCGATTGCCTTTGGGGGCTGCCGGGCCGCCTCCGAGTGCCTTTGCGGGTGGCCGGGGAGGCTCCGAGTGCCTTTCGGGGCGGCCGGGGATGCTCCGAGTGCCTTTCGGGGTGGCCGTTCCCCCTCCGAATGCCTTTCGGGGCGGCTGGGCCCGTCCCAGTGCCTTTCGGGGCGGCCGGACCGGCTCCGAGTGGCTTTCGGGGCGGCTGGCGAGGCTCTAATTGCCTTTTGGGACTCCCGGGGAGGCTCCGAGTGCCTTTGGGGGCGGCCGGGGAGGCTCCGAGTGCCTTTCGGGGTGGCCGGGGAGGCTCCGAGTGCCTTTTGGGGCGGCCGGGGAGGCTCCGAGTGCCTTTCGGGGTGGCCGGGCCGCCTCTGAGTGCCTTTCAGGGCTGCCGGGGAGGCTCCGAGTGCCTTTCGGGGTAGTTGGGCCGCCTCCGAGTGCCTTTGGGGGCGGCCGGGATGCATCCGAGTTCCTTTGTGGGTGGCCGTGGAGGCTCCGAGTGCCTTTCGGGGCGGCCGGGAAGGCTCCGAGTGCCTTTCGGGGCGGCCGGGCAGGCTCCGAGTGGCTTTCGGGGAGGCCCGGCCGCCTCTGAGTGCCTTTGTGGGCGGCCGGGGAGGCTCCGAGTGCCTTTGGGGGCGGCCGTGCAGGCTCCGAGTGCCTTTGTGAGCGGCCGTGGAGGCTCCGATTGCCTTTGGGGGCGGCCGGGGAGGCTCCGAGTGCCTTTCGGGGTGGCCGGGGAGTCTCCGAGTGCCTTTCGGGGTTCTCGGGGAGGCTCCGAGTGCCTTTCGGGGCATCCGGGGAGGCTCCGAGTGCCTTTGAGGGTCGCCGGGCAGGCTCCGAGTGCCTTTCGGGGTGGCCGGGGAGGCTCCGAGTGCCTTTTGGGGGTGGCCGGGCAGGCTCCGAGTGTCTTTTCGGGCGGTCGGGCAGGCTCCGAGTGCCTTTGTGGGCGGCTAGGCCGGGTCCGAGGGCCTTTCGGGGCGGCCTGGCCGCCTCCAAGTGCATTTCGGGGCGGTCGGGGAGGCTCCGAGTGCCTTTGTGGGCGGCCGGGTAGGCTCCGAGTGCCTTTGTGGGCGGCCGGGCCGGCTCCGAGTGCCTTTCAGGGCGGCCATGGAGGCTCCGAGTGCCTTTCGGGGTAGCCGGGGCGCTTCCGAGTGCCTTTGGGGGCGGCTGGGGAGGCTCTGAGTGCCTTTCGTGGCGGCCTGGCCGCCTTCGAGTGCATTTCGGGGCAGCCAGGGAGGCTCCCAGTGCCTTTGTGGGCGGCCGGGTAGGCTCCGAGTGCCTTTTGGGGTGGCCGGGGAGGCTCCGAGTGCGTTTTGGGGCGGCCGGGGAGGCTCCGAGTGGCTTTCGGGGAGGCCCAGCCGCCTCTGAGTGCCTTTGGGGGCGTCCGGGGATGCTCCGAGTGCCTTTCGGGGCGGCCGGGAAGGCTCCGAGTGCCTTTCGGGGCGGCCGTGGAGGCTCCGAGTGCCTTTGGGGGCGGCCGGGGATGCTGCGAGTGCCTTTCGGGGCGGTCGGGGAGGCTCCGAGTGCCTTTTGGGGCGGCCGGGGAGGCTCCGAGTGCCTTTCGGGTCGGCCATGGAGGCTCGGAGTGCCTTTGGGGGCGGCTGTGCAGGCTCCGATTGCCTTTGGGGGCTGCCGGGCCGGCTCCGAGTGCCTTTGGGGGTCCCCGGGCAGGCTCCGATTGCCTTTGGGGGCTGCCGGGCCGGCTCCGAGTGCCTTTTGGGGTCGCCGGGCAGGCTCCGAGTGCCTTTGCGGGTGGCCGGGGAGGCTCCGAGTGCCTTTGTGGGCGGCCGTGGAGGCTCCGAGTGCCTTTCGGGGTAGCCGGGGAGGCTCCGAGTGCCTTTCGGGGCGGCCGGGGAGGCTCCGAGTGCCTTTCGAGGTGGCCGTGGAGGCTCCGAGTGCCTTTGGGGGCGGCCGGGAAGGCTCCGAGTGCCTTTCGGGGCGGCCGGGGTGGCTCCGAGTGCCTTTGTGGGCGGCCGTGGAGGCTCCGAGTGGCTTTCGGGGAGGCCCGGCCGCCTCCGAGTGCCTTTCGGCGCGTCCGGTCAGGCTCCGAGTGCCTTTCGGGGCGGTCGGGCAGGCTCCGAGTGCCTTTTGGGGCGGCCGGGGAGGCTCCGAGTGCCTTTGGGGGCGTCCGGGGAGGCTCGGAGTGCCTTTGGGGGCGGCTGTGCAGGCTCCGATTGCCTTTGGGGGCTGCCGGGCCGGCTCCGAGTGCCTTTGGGGGTCCCCGGGGAGGCTCCGAGTGCCTTTGGGGGCTGCCGGGCCGGCTCCGAGTGCCTTTGCGGGTGGCCGGGCAGGCTCCGAGTGCCTTTCGGGGCGGCCGGGGATGCTCCGAGTGCCTTTCGGGGTGGCCGTTCCCCCTCCGAATGCCTTTCGGGGCGGCTGGGCCCGTCCCAGTGCCTTTCGGGGCGGCCGGACCGGCTCCGAGTGGCTTTCGGGGCGGCCGGCGAGGCTCTAATTGCCTTTCCGGACTGCCGGGGAGGCTCCGAGTGCCTTTGGGGGCGGCCGGGATGCATCCGAGTTCCTTTGTGGGTGGCCGTGGAGGCTCCGAGTGCCTTTCGGGGCGGCCGGGGAGGCTCCGAGTGCCTTTTGGGGTGGCCGAGCCGCCTCCGAGTGCCTTTCGGCGCGTCCGGTCAGGCTCCGAGTGCCTTTCGGGGCGGCCGTGGAGTCTCCGAGTGCCTTTCGGGGCGGCCGGGAAGGCTCCGAGTGCCTTTGGGGGCAGTCGGGGAGGCTCCGAGTGCCTTTCAGAGTGGCCGGGGAGGCTCCGAGTGCCTGTCGGGGTGGCCGGGCAGGCTCCGAGTGCCTTTTCGGGGCGGCCGGGCAGGCTCCGAGTGCCTTTGTGGGTGGCCGTGGAGTCTCCGAGTGCCTTTCGGGGCAGCCAGGGAGGCTCCGAGTGCCTTTGGGGGCGGCCGTGGAGTCTCCGAGTGCCTTTTGGGGTGGCCGGGGAGGCTCCGAGTGCCTTTTCGGGGCGGCCGGGCAGGCTCCGAGTGGCTTTCGGGGAGGCCCAGCCGCCTCTGAGTGCCTTTGTGGGCGGCCGGGGAGGCTCCGAGTGCCTTTTGGGGCGGCCGGTGAGGCTCCGAGTGCCTTTGTGGGCGGCCGTGGAGGCTCCGAGTGCCTTTCGGGGCGGCCGGGGATGCTGCGAGTGCCTTTCGGGGCGGTCGGGGAGGCTCCGAGTGCCTTTTGGGGCGGCCGGGGAGGCTCCGAGTGCCTTTGGGGGCGGCCGTGGATGCTCCGAGTGCCTTTCGGGGTAGCCGGGGAGGCTCCGAGTGCCTTTCGGGGTGGCCGGGCCGCCTCCGAGTGCCTTTCGAGGTGGCCGTGGAGGCTCCGAGTGCCTTTGGGGGCGAGTGTGCAGGCTCCGAGTGCCTTTTTGGGCGGCCGTGCCGCCTCCGAGTGCCTTTCGGGGCGGTCGTGGAGGCTCCGAGTGCCTTTTGGGGCGGCCGGGGAGGCTCCGAGTGCCTTTCGGGGTGGCCGGGCCGCCCCTGAGTGCCTTTCGGGGCTGCCGGGGAGGCTCCGAGTGCCTTTCGGGGTAGTTGGGCCGCCTCCGAGTGCCTTTGGGGGCGGCCGGGATGCATCCGAGTTCCTTTGTGGGTGGCCGTGGAGGCTCCGAGTGCCTTTCGGGGCGGCCGGGGAGGCTCCGAGTGCCTTTTGGGGTGGCCGAGCCGCCTCCGAGTGCCTTTCGGCGCGTCCGGTCAGGCTCCGAGTGCCTTTCGGGGCGGTCGGGCAGGCTCCGAGTGCCTTTCGGGGCGGCCGTGGAGTCTCCGAGTGCCTTTCGGGGCGGCCGGGAAGGCTCCGAGTGCCTTTGGGGGCAGTCGGGGAGGCTCCGAGTGCCTTTCAGAGTGGCCGGGGAGGCTCCGAGTGCCTGTCGGGGTGGCCGGGCCACCTCCGAGTGCCTTTCGGGGTGGCCGGGCTGCCTCTGAGTGCCTTTCGGGGCTGCCGGGGAGGCTCCGAGTGCCTTTCGGGGTAGCCGGGCCGCCTCCGAGTGCCTTTGGGGGCGGCCGGGATGCATCCAAGTGCCTTTCGGGGTGGCTGTGGAGGCTCCTAGTGCCTTTCGGGGCGGTCGGGCAGGCTCCGAGTGCCTTTCGGGGTGGCCGGGCCACCTCCGAGTGCTTTTCGGGGCGGCCGGGCTGCATCCAAGTGCCTTTGGGGGCGGCTGGGGAGGCTCCGAGTGCCTTTGGGGGCGGCCGTGGAGGCTCCGAGTGCCTTTGCGGGCGGCCGGGGAGGCTCCGAGTGCCTTTGGGGGCGGCCGGGGAGGCTCCGAGTGCCTTTCGGGGCGGCCGTGGAGTCTCCGAGTGCCTTTCGTGGCAGCCGTGGAGGCTCCGAGTGCCTTTGGGGGCGAGTGTGCAGGCTCCGAGTGCCTTTTTGGGCGGCCGTGCCGCCTCCGAGTGCCTTTCGGGGCGGCCGGGGAGGCTCCGAGTGCCTTTCGGGGTGGCCGAGCCGCCTCCGAGTGCCTTTCGGCGCGTCCGGTCAGGCTCCGAGTGCCTTTCGGCGCGGCCGGTGAGGCTCCGAGTGCCTTTCGGTGTGGCCGGGGAGGCTCCGAGTGCCTGTCGGGGTGGCCGGGCAGGCTCCGAGTGCCTTTTCGGGCGGTCGGACAGGCTCCGACTGCCTTTGTGGGCGGCCGTGGAGGCTCCGAGTGCCTTTCGGGGCGGCCTGGCCGCCTCCGAGTGCCTTTGGGGGCGGCCGTGGAGGCTCCGAGTGCCTTTGGGGGCGGCCGTGGAGGCTCCGAGTGCCTTTGTGGGCGGCCGGGCCGGCTCCGAGTGCCTTTCGGGGTGGCCGGCCCGCTCCGAGTGCCTTTCGGGGTGGCCGGGGAGGCTCCGAGTGCCTTTTGGGGCGGCCGGGCCGGCCCCGAGTGCCTTTCGGGGCGATCGGCCGCCTCCGAGTGCTTTTCGGGGCGGCCGGGAAGGCTCCGAGTGCCTTTGTGGGCGGCCGGGGAGGCTCCGAGTGCCTTTCGGGGCGGCCGGGGAGGCTCCGAGTGCCTTTCGGGGCATCCTAGAGGCTCCGAGTGCCTTTCAGGGTGGCCGGGCCACCTCCGAGTGCCTTTGTGGGCGGCCGAGCCGGCTCCGAATGCCTTTTGGGGTGGCCGGGGAGGCTCCGAGTGCCTTTCGGGGTGGCCGGGCCGCCTCTGAGTGCCTTTCGGGGCTGCCGGGGAGGCTCCGAGTGCCTTTCGGGGTAGCCGGTCCGCCTCCGAGTGCCTTTGTGGGCGGCCGGGGAGGCTCCAAGTGCCTTTGTGGTCGGCCGTGCCGCCTCCGAGTGCCTTTCGGGGCGGCCGCGGAGGCTCCGAGTGCCTTTGGGGGCGGCCGGGGATGCTCCGAGTGCCTTTCGGGGTGGCCGTTCCCCCTCCGAATGCCTTTCGGGGCGGCTGGGCCCGTCCCAGTGCCTTTCGGGGCGGCCGGACCGGCTCCGAGTGGCTTTCGGGGCGGCCGGCGAGGCTCTAATTGCCTTTCCGGACTGCCGGGGAGGCTCCGAGTGCCTTTGGGGGCGGCCGGGGAGGCTCCGAGTGCCTTTCGGGGTGGCCGGGGAGGCTCCGAGTGCCTTTCGGGGTGGCCGGGGAGGCTCCGAGTACCTTTTGGGGCGGCCGGGGAGGCTCCGAGTGCCTTTCGGGGTGGCCGGGCCGCCCCTGAGTGCCTTTCGGGGCTGCCGGGGAGGCTCCGAGTGCCTTTCGGGGTAGTTGGGCCGCCTCCGAGTGCCTTTGGGGGCGGCCGGGATGCATCCGAGTTCCTTTGTGGGTGGCCGTGGAGGCTCCGAGTGCCTTTCGGGGCGGCCGGGGAGGCTCCGAGTGCCTTTTGGGGTGGCCGAGCCGCCTCCGAGTGCCTTTCGGCGCGTCCGGTCAGGCTCCGAGTGCCTTTCGGGGCGGTCGGGCAGGCTCCGAGTGCCTTTCGGGGCGGCCGTGGAGTCTCCGAGTGCCTTTCGGGGCGGCCGGGAAGGCTCCGAGTGCCTTTGGGGGCAGTCGGGGAGGCTCCGAGTGCCTTTCAGAGTGGCCGGGGAGGCTCCGAGTGCCTGTCGGGGTGGCCGGGCCACCTCCGAGTGCTTTTCGGGGTGGCCGGGCTGCATCCAAGTGCCTTTGGGGGCGGCCGTGGAGGCTCCGAGTGCCTTTGTGGGCGGCCGGGAAGGCTCCGAGTGCCTTTGGTGGTGCCCGGGGAGGCTCCGAGTGCCTTTCGGGCGGCCGGGGAGGCTCCGAGTGCCTTTCGGGGCGGCCGGGGAGGCTCCGAGTGGCTTTCGGGGAGGCCCGGCCGCCTCCGAGTGCCTTTCGGGGCGGCCGGGGAGGCTCCGAGTGCCTTTCAGAGCGGCCGGGGAGGCTCCGAGTGCCTGTCGGGGTGGCCGGGGAGGCTCCGAGTGCCTTTTCGGGGCGGCCGGGCAGGCTCCGAGTGCCTTTGTGGGCGGCTGTGGAGGCTCCGAGTGCCTTTCGGGGCGGCCGGGGAGGCTCCGAGTGCCTTTCGGGGCGGTCGGGGAGGCTCCGAGTGCCTTTTGGGGCGAGTGTGCAGGCTCCGAGTGCCTTTTGGGGCGGCCGTGCCGCCTCCGAGTGCCTTTCGGGGCGGCCGGGGAGGCTCCGAGTGCCTTTCGGGGTGGCCGAGCAGCCTCCGAGTGCCTTTCGGCGCGTCCGGTCAGGCTCCGAGTGCCTTTCGGGGCGGCCGTGGAGTCTCCGAGTGCCTTTCGGGGCGGCCGTGGAGTCTCCGAGTGCCTTTCGGGGCGGCCGGGGATGCTCCGAGTGCCTTTCGGGGTGGCCGTTCCCCCTCCAAATGCCTTTCGGGGCGGCTGGGCTCGTCCCTGTGCCTTTCGGGGCGGCCGGACCGGCTCCGAGTGGCTTTCGGGGCGGCCGGCGGGGCTCTAATTGCCTTTCCGGACTGCCGGGGAGGCTCCGAGTGCCTTTGGGGGCGGCCGGGGAGGCTCCGAGTGCCTTTCGGGGTGGCCGGGGAGGCTCCGAGTGCCTTTGGGGGCGGCCGGGGAGGCTCCGAGTGCCTTTTGGGGCGGCCGGGGAGGCTCCGAGTGCCTTTCGGGGTGGCCGGGCCGCCCCTGAGTGCCTTTCGGGGCTGCCGGGGAGGCTCCGAGTGCCTTTCGGGGTAGTTGGGCCGCCTCCGAGTGCCTTTGGGGGCGGCCGGGATGCATCCGAGTTCCTTTGTGGGTGGCCGTGGAGGCTCCGAGTGCCTTTCGGGGCGGCCGGGGAGGCTCCGAGTGCCTTTTGGGGTGGCCGAGCCGCCTCCGAGTGCCTTTGTGCGCGTCCGGTCAGGCTCCGAGTGCCTTTCGGGGCGGCCGTGGAGTCTCCGAGTGCCTTTCGGGGCGGCCGGGAAGGCTCCGAGTGCCTTTGGGGGCAGTCGGGGAGGCTCCGAGTGCCTTTCAGAGTGGCCGGGGAGGCTCCGAGTGCCTGTCGGGGTGGCCGGGCAGGCTCCGAGTGCCTTTTCGGGGCGGCCGGGCAGGCTCCGAGTGCCTTTGTGGGCGGCCGTGGAGGCTCTGAGTGCCTTTCGGGGCGGCCGGGGATGCTCCGAGTGCCTTTCGGGGCGGTCGGGGAGGCTCCGAGTGCCTTTGGGGGCGGCCGGGGAGTCTCCGAGTGCCTTTCGGGGCAGCCGTGGAGGCTCCGAGTGCCTTTGGGGGCGAGTGTGCAGGCTCCGAGTGCCTTTTTGGGCGGCCGTGCCGCCTCCGAGTGCCTTTCGGGGCGGCCGTGGAGGCTCCGAGTGCCTTTCGGGGTGGCCGAGCCGCCTCCGAGTGCCTTTCGGCGCGTCCGGTCAGGCTCCGAGTGCCTTTCGGGGCGGTCGGGCAGGCTCCGAGTGCCTTTCGGGGCGGCCGTGGAGTCTCCGAGTGCCTTTCGGGGCGGCCATGGAGGCTCGGAGTGCCTTTGGGGGCGGCTGTGCAGGCTCCGATTGCCTTTGGGGGCTGCCGGGCCGGCTCCGAGTGCCTTTGGGGGTCCCCGGGGAGGCTCCGAGTGCCTTTGGGGGCTGCCGGGCCGCCTCCGAGTGCCTTTGCGGGTGGCCGGGGAGGCTCCGAGTGCCTTTCGGGGCGGCCGGGGATGCTCCGAGTGCCTTTCGGGGTGGCCGTTCCCCCTCCGAATGCCTTTCGGGGCGGCTGGGCCCGTCCCAGTGCCTTTCGGGGCGGCCGGACCGGCTCCGAGTGGCTTTCGGGGCGGCTGGCGAGGCTCTAATTGCCTTTTGGGACTGCCGGGGAGGCTCCGAGTGCCTTTGGGGGCGGCCGGGGAGGCTCCGAGTGCCTTTCGGGGTGGCCGGGGAGGCTCCGAGTGCCTTTTGGGGCGGCCGGGGAGGCTCCGAGTGCCTTTCGGGGTGGCCGGGCCGCCTCTGAGTGCCTTTCAGGGCTGCCGGGGAGGCTCCGAGTGCCTTTCGGGGTAGTTGGGCCGCCTCCGAGTGCCTTTGGGGGCGGCCGGGATGCATCCGAGTTCCTTTGTGGGTGGCCGTGGAGGCTCCGAGTGCCTTTCGGGGCGGCCGGGAAGGCTCCGAGTGCCTTTCGGGGCGGCCGGGAAGGCTCCGAGTGCCTTTCGGGGCGGCCGGGCAGGCTCCGAGTGGCTTTCGGGGAGGCCCGGCCGCCTCTGAGTGCCTTTGGGGGCGGCCGGGGAGGCTCCGAGTGCCTTTGGGGGCGGCCGTGCAGGCTCCGAGTGCCTTTGTGAGCGGCCGTGGAGGCTCCGATTGCCTTTGGGGGCGGCCGGGGAGGCTCCGAGTGCCTTTCGGGGTGGCCGGGGAGTCTCCGAGTGCCTTTCGGGGTTCTCGGGGAGGCTCCGAGTGCCTTTCGGGGCATCCGGGGAGGCTCCGAGTGCCTTTGAGGGTCGCCGGGCAGGCTCCGAGTGCCTTTCGGGGTGGCCGGGGAGGCTCCGAGTGCCTTTTGGGGGTGGCCGGGCAGGCTCCGAGTGTCTTTTCGGGCGGTCGGGCAGGCTCCGAGTGCCTTTGTGGGCGGCTAGGCCGGGTCCGAGGGCCTTTCGGG
This sequence comes from Struthio camelus, assembly GCF_040807025.1. NCBI lineage: Eukaryota > Metazoa > Chordata > Aves > Struthioniformes > Struthionidae > Struthio > Struthio camelus. The sequence continues at coordinate 1,640,417 of NC_090964.1, forward strand.
GCGGCCTGGCCGCCTCCGAGTGCATTTCGGGGCGGCCAGGGAGGCTCCGAGTGCCTTTGTGGGCGGCCGGGTAGGCTCCGAGTGCCTTTGTGGGCAGCCGGGCCGGCTCCGAGTGCTTTCAGGGCGGCCATGGAGGCTCCGAGTGCCTTTCGGGGTAGCCGGGGCGCTTCCGAGTGCCTTTGGGGGCGGCTGGGGAGGCTCTGAGTGCCTTTCGTGGCGGCCTGGCCGCCTTCGAGTGCATTTCGGGGCAGCCAGGGAGGCTCCCAGTGCCTTTGTGGGCGGCCGGGTAGGCTCCGAGTGCCTTTTGGGGTGGCCGGGGAGGCTCCGAGTGCGTTTTGGGGCGGCCGGGGAGGCTCCGAGTGGCTTTCGGGGAGGCCCAGCCGCCTCTGAGTGCCTTTGGGGGCGTCCGGGGATGCTCCGAGTGCCTTTCGGGGCGGCCGGGAAGGCTCCGAGTGCCTTTCGGGGCGGCCGTGGAGGCTCCGAGTGCCTTTGGGGGCGGCCGGGGATGCTGCGAGTGCCTTTCGGGGCGGTCGGGGAGGCTCCGAGTGCCTTTTGGGGCGGCCGGGGAGGCTCCGAGTGCCTTTCGGGGCGGTCGGGGAGGCTCGGAGTGCCTTTGGGGGCGGCTGTGGAGGCTCCGATTGCCTTTGGGGGCTGCCGGGCCGGCTCCGAGTGCCTTTGGGGGTCCCCGGGCAGGCTCCGATTGCCTTTGGGGGCTGCCGGGCCGGCTCCGAGTGCCTTTTGGGGTCGCCGGGCAGGCTCCGAGTGCCTTTGCGGGTGGCCGGGGAGGCTCCGAGTGCCTTTGTGGGCGGCCGTGGAGGCTCCGAGTGCCTTTCGGGGTAGCCGGGGAGGCTCCGAGTGCCTTTCGGGGCGGCCGGGGAGGCTCTGAGTGCCTTTCGAGGTGGCCGCGGAGGCTCCGAGTGCCTTTCGGGGCGGCCGGGAAGGCTCCGAGTGCCTTTCGGGGCGGCCGGGGTGGCTCCGAGTGCCTTTGTGGGCGGCCGTGGAGGCTCCGAGTGGCTTTCGGGGAGGCCCGGCCGCCTCCGAGTGCCTTTCGGCGCGTCCGGTCAGGCTCCGAGTGCCTTTCGGGGCGGTCGGGCAGGCTCCGAGTGCCTTTCGGGGCGGCCGGGGAGGCTCCGAGTGCCTTTGGGGGCGTCCGGGGAGGCTCGGAGTGCCTTTGGGGGCGGCTGTGCAGGCTCCGATTGCCTTTGGGGGCTGCCGGGCCGGCTCCGAGTGCCTTTGGGGGTCCCCGGGGAGGCTCCGAGTGCCTTTGGGGGCTGCCGGGCCGGCTCCGAGTGCCTTTGCGGGTGGCGGGGCAGGCTCCGAGTGCCTTTCGGGGCGGCCGGGGATGCTCCGAGTGCCTTTCGGGGTGGCCGTTCCCCCTCCGAATGCCTTTCGGGGCGGCTGGGCCCGTCCCTGTGCCTTTCGGGGCGGCCGGACCGGCTCCGAGTGGCTTTCGGGGCGGCCGGCGAGGCTCTAATTGCCTTTCCGGACTGCCGGGGAGGCTCCGAGTGCCTTTGGGGGCGGCCGGGGAGGCTCCGAGTGCCTTTCGGGGTGGCCGGGGAGGCTCCGAGTGCCTTTGGGGGCGGCCGGGGAGGCTCCGAGTGCCTTTTGGGGCGGCCGGGGAGGCTCCGAGTGCCTGTCGGGGTGGCCGGGCCGCCCCTGAGTGCCTTTCGGGGCTGCCGGGGAGGCTCCGAGTGCCTTTCGGGGTAGTTGGGCCGCCTCCGAGTGCCTTTGGGGGCGGCCGGGATGCATCCGAGTTCCTTTGTGGGTGGCCGTGGAGGCTCCGAGTGCCTTTCGGGGCGGCCGGGGAGGCTCCGAGTGCCTTTTGGGGTGGCCGAGCCGCCTCCGAGTGCCTTTCGGCGCGTCCGGTCAGGCTCCGAGTGCCTTTCGGGGCGGCCGTGGAGTCTCCGAGTGCCTTTCGGGGCGGCCGGGAAGGCTCCGAGTGCCTTTGGGGGCAGTCGGGGAGGCTCCGAGTGCCTTTCAGAGTGGCCGGGGAGGCTCCGAGTGCCTGTCGGGGTGGCCGGGCAGGCTCCGAGTGCCTTTTCGGGGCGGCCGGGCAGGCTCCGAGTGCCTTTGTGGGCGGCCGTGGAGGCTCTGAGTGCCTTTCGGGGCGGCCGGGGATGCTCCGAGTGCCTTTCGGGGCGGTCGGGGAGGCTCCGAGTGCCTTTGGGGGCGGCCGGGGAGTCTCCGAGTGCCTTTCGGGGCAGCCGTGGAGGCTCCGAGTGCCTTTGGGGGCGAGTGTGCAGGCTCCGAGTGCCTTTTTGGGCGGCCGTGCCGCCTCCGAGTGCCTTTCGGGGCGGCCGTGGAGGCTCCGAGTGCCTTTCGGGGTGGCCGAGCCGCCTCCGAGTGCCTTTCGGCGCGTCCGGTCAGGCTCCGAGTGCCTTTCGGGGCGGTCGGGCAGGCTCCGAGTGCCTTTCGGGGCGGCCGTGGAGTCTCCGAGTGCCTTTCGGGGCGGCCATGGAGGCTCGGAGTGCCTTTGGGGGCGGCTGTGCAGGCTCCGATTGCCTTTGGGGGCTGCCGGGCCGGCTCCGAGTGCCTTTGGGGGTCCCCGGGCAGGCTCCGATTGCCTTTGGGGGCTGCCGGGCCGCCTCCGAGTGCCTTTGCGGGTGGCCGGGGAGGCTCCGAGTGCCTTTCGGGGCGGCCGGGGATGCTCCGAGTGCCTTTCGGGGTGGCCGTTCCCCCTCCGAATGCCTTTCGGGGCGGCTGGGCCCGTCCCAGTGCCTTTCGGGGCGGCCGGACCGGCTCCGAGTGGCTTTCGGGGCGGCTGGCGAGGCTCTAATTGCCTTTTGGGACTGCCGGGGAGGCTCCGAGTGCCTTTGGGGGCGGCCGGGGAGGCTCCGAGTGCCTTTCGGGGTGGCCGGGGAGGCTCCGAGTGCCTTTTGGGGCGGCCGGGGAGGCTCCGAGTGCCTTTCGGGGTGGCCGGGCCGCCTCTGAGTGCCTTTCAGGGCTGCCGGGGAGGCTCCGAGTGCCTTTCGGGGTAGTTGGGCCGCCTCCGAGTGCCTTTGGGGGCGGCCGGGATGCATCCGAGTTCCTTTGTGGGTGGCCGTGGAGGCTCCGAGTGCCTTTCGGGGCGGCCGGGAAGGCTCCGAGTGCCTTTCGGGGCGGCCAGGCAGGCTCCGAGTGGCTTTCGGGGAGGCCCGGCCGCCTCTGAGTGCCTTTGTGGGCGGCCGGGGAGGCTCCGAGTGCCTTTGGGGGCGGCCGTGCAGGCTCCGAGTGCCTTTGTGAGCGGCCGTGGAGGCTCCGATTGCCTTTGGGGGCGGCCGGGGAGGCTCCGAGTGCCTTTCGGGGTGGCCGGGGAGTCTCCGAGTGCCTTTCGGGGTTCTCGGGGAGGCTCCGAGTGCCTTTCGGGGCATCCGGGGAGGCTCCGAGTGCCTTTGAGGGTCGCCGGGCAGGCTCCGAGTGCCTTTCGGGGTGGCCGGGGAGGCTCCGAGTGCCTTTTGGGGGTGGCCGGGCAGGCTCCGAGTGTCTTTTCGGGCGGTCGGGCAGGCTCCGAGTGCCTTTGTGGGCGGCTAGGCCGGGTCCGAGGGCCTTTCGGGGCGGCCTGGCCGCCTCCAAGTGCATTTCGGGGCGGTCGGGGAGGCTCCGAGTGCCTTTGTGGGCGGCCGGGTAGGCTCCGAGTGCCTTTGTGGGCGGCCGGGCCGGCTCCGAGTGCCTTTCAGGGCGGCCATGGAGGCTCCGAGTGCCTTTCGGGGTAGCCGGGGCGCTTCCGAGTGCCTTTGGGGGCGGCTGGGGAGGCTCTGAGTGCCTTTCGTGGCGGCCTGGCCGCCTTCGAGTGCATTTCGGGGCAGCCAGGGAGGCTCCCAGTGCCTTTGTGGGCGGCCGGGTAGGCTCCGAGTGCCTTTTGGGGTGGCCGGGGAGGCTCCGAGTGCGTTTTGGGGCGGCCGGGGAGGCTCCGAGTGGCTTTCGGGGAGGCCCAGCCGCCTCTGAGTGCCTTTGGGGGCGTCCGGGGATGCTCCGAGTGCCTTTCGGGGCGGCCGGGAAGGCTCCGAGTGCCTTTCGGGGCGGCCGTGGAGGCTCCGAGTGCCTTTGGGGGCGGCCGGGGATGCTGCGAGTGCCTTTCGGGGCGGTCGGGGAGGCTCCGAGTGCCTTTTGGGGCGGCCGGGGAGGCTCCGAGTGCCTTTCGGGTCGGCCATGGAGGCTCGGAGTGCCTTTGGGGGTGGCTGTGCAGGCTCCGATTGCCTTTGGGGGCTGCCGGGCCGGCTCCGAGTGCCTTTGGGGGTCCCCGGGCAGGCTCCGATTGCCTTTGGGGGCTGCCGGGCCGGCTCCGAGTGCCTTTTGGGGTCGCCGGGCAGGCTCCGAGTGCCTTTGCGGGTGGCCGGGGAGGCTCCGAGTGCCTTTGTGGGCGGCCGTGGAGGCTCCGAGTGCCTTTCGGGGTAGCCGGGGAGGCTCCGAGTGCCTTTCGGGGCGGCCGGGGAGGCTCCGAGTGCCTTTCGAGGTGGCCGTGGAGGCTCCGAGTGCCTTTGTGGGCGGCCGGGAAGGCTCCGAGTGCCTTTCGGGGCGGCCGGGGTGGCTCCGAGTGCCTTTGTGGGCGGCCGTGGAGGCTCCGAGTGGCTTTCGGGGAGGCCCGGCCGCCTCCGAGTGCCTTTCGGCGCGTCCGGTCAGGCTCCGAGTGCCTTTCGGGGCGGTCGGGCAGGCTCCGAGTGCCTTTTGGGGCGGTCGGGGAGGCTCCGAGTGCCTTTGGGGGCGTCCGGGGAGGCTCGGAGTGCCTTTCGGGGCGGCTGTGCAGGCTCCGATTGCCTTTGGGGGCTGCCGGGCCGGCTCCGAGTGCCTTTGGGGGTCCCCGGGGAGGCTCCGAGTGCCTTTGGGGGCTGCCGGGCCGGCTCCGAGTGCCTTTGCGGGTGGCCGGGCAGGCTCCGAGTGCCTTTCGGGGCGGCCGGGGATGCTCCGAGTGCCTTTCGGGGTGGCCGTTCCCCCTCCGAATGCCTTTCGGGGCGGCTGGGCCCGTCCCAGTGCCTTTCGGGGCGGCCGGACCGGCTCCGAGTGGCTTTCGGGGCGGCCGGCGAGGCTCTAATTGCCTTTCCGGACTGCCGGGGAGGCTCCGAGTGCCTTTGGGGGCGGCCGGGGAGGCTCCGAGTGCCTTTCGGGGTGGCCGGAGAGGCTCCGAGTGCCTTTGGGGGCGGCCGGGGAGGCTCCGAGTGCCTTTTGGGGCGGCCGGGGAGGCTCCGAGTGCCTTTCGGGGTGGCCGGGCCGCCCCTGAGTGCCTTTCGGGGCTGCCGGGGAGGCTCCGAGTGCCTTTCGGGGTAGTTGGGCCGCCTCCGAGTGCCTTTGGGGGCGGCCGGGATGCATCCGAGTGCCTTTGTGGGTGGCCGTGGAGGCTCCGAGTGCCTTTCGGGGCGGCCGGGAAAGCTCCGAGTGCCTTTCGGGGCGGCCGGGAAGGCTCCGAGTGCCTTTCGGGGCGGCCGGGCAGGCTCCGAGTGCCTTTCGGGGTAGCCGGGCCGCCTCTGAGTGCCTTTGTGGGCGGCCGGGGAGGCTCCGAGTGCCTTTGGGGGCGGCCGTGGAGTCTCCGAGTGCCTTTCGGGGCGGCCGTGGAGGCTCCGATTGCCTTTGGGGGCGGCCGGGGAGGCTCCGAGTGCCTTTCGGGGTGGCCGGGGAGTCTCCGAGTGCCTTTCGGGGTTCTCGGGGAGGCTCCGAGTGCCTTTCGGGGCATCCGGGGAGGCTCCGAGTGCCTTTGGGGGTCGCCGGGCAGGCTCCGAGTGCCTTTCGGGGTGGCCGGGGAGGCTCCGAGTGCCTTTGGGGGTGGCCGAGCCGCCTCCGAGTGCCTTTGTGGGCGGTCGGGCAGGCTCCGAGTGCGTTTGTGGGCGGCCGTGGAGGCTCCGAGTGCCTTTCGGGGCGGCCTGGCCGCCTCCGAGTGCCTTTGGGGGCGGCCAGGGAGGCTCCGAGTGCCTTTGTGGGCGGCCGGGTAGGCTCCGAGTGCCTTTGGGGGCGGTCGGGCAGGCTCCGAGTGCCTTTCGGGGCATCCGGGGATGCTCCGAATGCCTTTCGGGGCGGCCGGGCTGCCTGCGAGTGCCTTTGGGGGCGGCTGGGGAGGCTCTGAGTGCCTTTCGTGGCGGCCTGGCCGCCTCCGAGTGCATTTCGGGGCAGCCAGGGAGGCTCCCAGTGCCTTTGTGGGCGGCCGGGGAGGCTCCGAGTGCCTTTTGGGGTGGCCGGGTAGGCTCCGAGTGCGTTTTGGGGCGGCCGGGGAGGCTCCGAGTGGCTTTCGGGGAGGCCCAGCCGCCTCTGAGTGCCTTTGTGGGCGGCCGGGGAGGCTCCGAGTGCCTTTTGGGGCGGCCGGTGAGGCTCCGAGTGCCTTTGTGGGCGGCCGTGGAGGCTCCGAGTGCCTTTCGGGGCGGCCGGGGATGCTGCGAGTGCCTTTCGGGGCGGTCGGGGAGGCTCCGAGTGCCTTTGGGGGCGGCCGTGGATGCTCCGAGTGCCTTTCGGGGTAGCCGGGGAGGCTCCGAGTGCCTTTCGGGGTGGCCGGGCCGCCTCCGAGTGCCTTTCGAGGTGGCCGTGGAGGCTCCGAGTGCCTTTGGGGGCGAGTGTGCAGGCTCCGAGTGCCTTTTTGGGTGGCCGTGCCGCCTCCGAGTGCCTTTCGGGGCGGTCGTGGAGGCTCCGAGTGCGTTTCGGGGCGGCCCGGCCGCCTCCGAGTGCGTTTGTGGGCTGCCGGGGAGGCTCCGAGTGCCTTTCGGGGTGGCCGGGCCACCTCCGAGTGCTTTTCGGGGCGGCCGGGCTGCATCCAAGTGCCTTTGGGGGCGGCCGTGGAGGCTCCGAGTGCCTTTGTGGGCGGCCGGGAAGGCTCCGAGTGCCTTTGGTGGTGCCCGGGGAGGCTCCGAGTGCCTTTCGGGCGGCCGGGGAGGCTCCGAGTGCCTTTCGGGGCGGCCGGGGAGGCTCCGAGTGGCTTTCGGGGAGGCCCGGCCGCCTCCGAGTGCCTTTCGGGGCGGCCGGGGAGGCTCCGAGTGCCTTTCAGGGCGGCCGGGGAGGCTCCGAGTGCCTGTCGGGGTGGCCGGGCTGCCTCCGAGTGCCTTTGGGGGCGGCTGGGGAGGCTCTGAGTGCCTTTCGTGGCGGCCTGGCCGCCTCCGAGTGCATTTCGGGGCAGCCAGGGAGGCTCCGAGTGCCTTTGTGGGCGGCCGGGGAGGCTCCGAGTGCCTTTTGGGGTGGCCGGGGAGGCTCCGAGTGCGTTTTGGGGCGGCCGGGGAGGCTCCGAGTGGCTTTCGGGGAGGCCCAGCCGCCTCTGAGTGCCTTTGGGGGCGTCCGGGGATGCTCCGAGTGCCTTTCGGGGCGGCCGGGGAGGCTCCGAGTGCCTTTGGGGGCGGCCGGGGATGCTGCGAGTGCCTTTCGGGGCGGTCGGGGAGGCTCCGAGTGCCTTTTGGGGCGGCCGGGGAGGCTCCGAGTGCCTTTCGGGTCGGCCATGGAGGCTCGGAGTGCCTTTGGGGGCGGCTGTGCAGGCTCCGATTGCCTTTGGGGGCTGCCGGGCCGGCTCCGAGTGCCTTTGGGGGTCCCCGGGCAGGCTCCGATTGCCTTTGGGGGCTGCCGGGCCGGCTCCGAGTGCCTTTTGGGGTCGCCGGGCAGGCTCCGAGTGCCTTTGCGGGTGGCCGGGGAGGCTCCGAGTGCCTTTGTGGGCGGCCGTGGAGGCTCCGAGTGCCTTTCGGGGTAGCCGGGGAGGCTCCGAGTGCCTTTCGGGGCGGCCGGGGAGGCTCTGAGTGCCTTTCGAGGTGGCCGTGGAGGCTCCGAGTGCCTTTGTGGGTGGCCGGGAAGGCTCCGAGTGCCTTTCGGGGCGGCCGGGGTGGCTCCGAGTGCCTTTGTGGGCGGCCGTGGAGGCTCCGAGTGGCTTTCGGGGAGGCCCGGCCGCCTCCGAGTGCCTTTCGGCGCGTCCGGTCAGGCTCCGAGTGCCTTTCGGGGCGGTCGGGCAGGCTCCGAGTGCCTTTTGGGGCGGCCGGGGAGGCTCCGAGTGCCTTTGGGGGCGTCCGGGGAGGCTCGGAGTGCCTTTGGGGGCGGCTGTGCAGGCTCCGATTGCCTTTGGGGGCTGCCGGGCCGGCTCCGAGTGCCTTTGGGGGTCCCCGGGGAGGCTCCGAGTGCCTTTGGGGGCTGCCGGGCCGGCTCCGAGTGCCTTTGCGGGTGGCCGGGCAGGCTCCGAGTGCCTTTCGGGGCGGCCGGGGATGCTCCGAGTGCCTTTCGGGGTGGCCGTTCCCCCTCCGAATGCCTTTCGGGGCGGCTGGGCTCGTCCCTGTGCCTTTCGGGGCGGCCGGACCGGCTCCGAGTGGCTTTCGGGGCGGCCGGCGAGGCTCTAATTGCCTTTCCGGACTGCCGGGGAGGCTCCGAGTGCCTTTCGGGGCGGCCGGGGAGGCTCCGAGTGCCTTTCGGGGTGGCCGGGGAGGCTCCGAGTGCCTTTGGGGGCGGCCGGGGAGGCTCCGAGTGCCTTTTGGGGCGGCCGGGGAGGCTCCGAGTGCCTTTCGGGGTGGCCGGGCCGCCCCTGAGTGCCTTTCGGGGCTGCCGGGGAGGCTCCGAGTGCCTTTCGGGGTAGTTGGGCCGCCTCCGAGTGCCTTTGGGGGCGGCCGGGATGCATCCGAGTGCCTTTGTGGGTGGCCGTGGAGGCTCCGAGTGCCTTTCGGGGTGGCCGGGCTGCATCCGAGTGCGTTTGTGGGCGGCCGTGGAGGCTCCGAGTGCCTTTCGGGGCGGCCGGGAAAGCTCCGAGTGCCTTTCGGGGCGGCCGGGAAGGCTCCGAGTGCCTTTCGGGGCGGCCGGGCAGGCTCCGAGTGCCTTTCGGGGTAGCCGGGCCGCCTCTGAGTGCCTTTGTGGGCGGCCGGGGAGGCTCCGAGTGCCTTTGGGGGCGGCCGTGCAGGCTCCGAGTGCCTTTGTGAGCGGCCGTGGAGGCTCCGATTGCCTTTGGGGGCGGCCGGGGAGGCTCCGAGTGCCTTTCGGGGTGGCCGGGGAGTCTCCGAGTGCCTTTCGGGGTTCTCGGGGAGGCTCCGAGTGCCTTTCGGGGCATCCGGGGAGGCTCCGAGTGCCTTTGGGGGTCGCCGGGCAGGCTCCGAGTGCCTTTCGGGGTGGCCGGGGAGGCTCCGAGTGCCTGTCGGGGTGGCCGAGCCGCCTCCGAGTGCCTTTGTGGGCGGTCGGGCAGGCTCCGAGTGCGTTTGTGGGCGGCCGTGGAGGCTCCGAGTGCCTTTCGGGGCGGCCTGGCCGCCTCCGAGTGCATTTCAGGGCGGCCAGGGAGGCTCCGAGTGCCTTTGTGGGCGGCCGGGTAGGCTCCGAGTGCCTTTGGGGGCGGTCGGGCAGGCTCCGAGTGCCTTTCGGGGCATCCGGGGATGCTCCGAATGCCTTTCGGGGCGGCCGGGCTGCCTGCGAGTGCCTTTGGGGGCGGCTGGGGAGGCTCTGAGTGCCTTTCGTGGCGGCCTGGCCGCCTCCGAGTGCATTTCGGGGCAGCCAGGGAGGCTCCCAGTGCCTTTGTGGGCGGCCGGGGAGGCTCCGAGTGCCTTTTGGGGTGGCCAGGGAGGCTCCGAGTGCGTTTTGGGGCGGCCGGGGAGGCTCCGAGTGGCTTTCGGGGAGGCCCAGCCGCCTCTGAGTGCCTTTGTGGGCGGCCGGGGAGGCTCCGAGTGCCTTTTGGGGCGGCCGGTGAGGCTCCGAGTGCCTTTGTGGGCGGCCGTGGAGGCTCCGAGTGCCTTTGGGGGCGGCCGGGGATGCTGCGAGTGCCTTTCGGGGCGGTCGGGGAGGCTCCGAGTGCCTTTGGGGGCGGCCGTGGATGCTCCGAGTGCCTTTCGGGGTAGCCGGGGAGGCTCCGAGTGCCTTTCGGGGTGGCCGGGCCGCCTCCGAGTGCCTTTCGAGGTGGCCGTGGAGGCTCCGAGTGCCTTTGGGGGCGAGTGTGCAGGCTCCGAGTGCCTTTTTGGGTGGCCGTGCCGCCTCCGAGTGCCTTTCGGGGCGGTCGTGGAGGCTCCGAGTGCGTTTCGGGGCGGCCCGGCCGCCTCCGAGTGCGTTTGTGGGCTGCCGGGGAGGCTCCGAGTGCCTTTCGGGGTGGCCGGGCCACCTCCGAGTGCTTTTCGGGGCGGCCGGGCTGCATCCAAGTGCCTTTGGGGGCGGCCGTGGAGGCTCCGAGTGCCTTTGTGGGCGGCCGGGAAGGCTCCGAGTGCCTTTGGTGGTGCCCGGGGAGGCTCCGAGTGCCTTTCGGGCGGCCGGGGAGGCTCCGAGTGCCTTTCGGGGCGGCCGGGGAGGCTCCGAGTGGCTTTCGGGGAGGCCCGGCCGCCTCCGAGTGCCTTTCGGGGTGGCCGGGGAGTCTCCGAGTGCCTTTCGGGGTTCTCGGGGAGGCTCCGAGTGCCTTTCGGGGCATCCGGGGAGGCTCCGAGTGCCTTTGAGGGTCGCCGGGCAGGCTCCGAGTGCCTTTCGGGGTGGCCGGGGAGGCTCCGAGTGCCTTTTGGGGGTGGCCGGGCAGGCTCCGAGTGTCTTTTCGGGCGGTCGGGCAGGCTCCGAGTGCCTTTGTGGGCGGCCTGGCCGCCTCCGAGTGCATTTCGGGGCGGCCAGGGAGGCTCCGAGTGCCTTTGTGGGCGGCCGGGTAGGCTCCGAGTGCCTTTGTGGGCAGCCGGGCCGGCTCCGAGTGCCTTTCAGGGCGGCCATGGAGGCTCCGAGTGCCTTTCGGGGTAGCCGGGGCGCTTCCGAGTGCCTTTGGGGGCGGCTGGGGAGGCTCTGAGTGCCTTTCGTGGCGGCCTGGCCGCCTTCGAGTGCATTTCGGGGCAGCCAGGGAGGCTCCCAGTGCCTTTGTGGGCGGCCGGGTAGGCTCCGAGTGCCTTTTGGGGTGGCCGGGGAGGCTCCGAGTGCGTTTTGGGGCGGCCGGGGAGGCTCCGAGTGGCTTTCGGGGAGGCCCAGCCGCCTCTGAGTGCCTTTGGGGGCGTCCGGGGATGCTCCGAGTGCCTTTCGGGGCGGCCGGGAAGGCTCCGAGTGCCTTTCGGGGCGGCCGTGGAGGCTCCGAGTGCCTTTGGGGGCGGCCGGGGATGCTGCGAGTGCCTTTCGGGGCGGTCGGGGAGGCTCCGAGTGCCTTTTGGGGCGGCCGGGGAGGCTCCGAGTGCCTTTCGGGGCGGTCGGGGAGGCTCGGAGTGCCTTTGGGGGCGGCTGTGGAGGCTCCGATTGCCTTTGGGGGCTGCCGGGCCGGCTCCGAGTGCCTTTGGGGGTCCCCGGGCAGGCTCCGATTGCCTTTGGGGGCTGCCGGGCCGGCTCCGAGTGCCTTTTGGGGTCGCCGGGCAGGCTCCGAGTGCCTTTGCGGGTGGCCGGGGAGGCTCCGAGTGCCTTTGTGGGCGGCCGTGGAGGCTCCGAGTGCCTTTCGGGGTAGCCGGGGAGGCTCCGAGTGCCTTTCGGGGCGGCCGGGGAGGCTCTGAGTGCCTTTCGAGGTGGCCGCGGAGGCTCCGAGTGCCTTTCGGGGCGGCCGGGAAGGCTCCGAGTGCCTTTCGGGGCGGCCGGGGTGGCTCCGAGTGCCTTTGTGGGCGGCCATGGAGGCTCCGAGTGGCTTTCGGGGAGGCCCGGCCGCCTCCGAGTGCCTTTCGGCGCGTCCGGTCAGGCTCCGAGTGCCTTTCGGGGCGGTCGGGCAGGCTCCGAGTGCCTTTCGGGGCGGCCGGGGAGGCTCCGAGTGCCTTTGGGGGCGTCCGGGGAGGCTCGGAGTGCCTTTGGGGGCGGCTGTGCAGGCTCCGATTGCCTTTGGGGGCTGCCGGGCCGGCTCCGAGTGCCTTTGGGGGTCCCCGGGGAGGCTCCGAGTGCCTTTGGGGGCTGCCGGGCCGGCTCCGAGTGCCTTTGCGGGTGGCGGGGCAGGCTCCGAGTGCCTTTCGGGGCGGCCGGGGATGCTCCGAGTGCCTTTCGGGGTGGCCGTTCCCCCTCCGAATGCCTTTCGGGGCGGCTGGGCCCGTCCCAGTGCCTTTCGGGGCGGCCGGACCGGCTCCGAGTGGCTTTCGGGGCGGCCGGCGAGGCTCTAATTGCCTTTCCGGACTGCCGGGGAGGCTCCGAGTGCCTTTGGGGGCGGCCGGGGAGGCTCCGAGTGCCTTTCGGGGTGGCCGGGGAGGCTCCGAGTGCCTTTGGGGGCGGCCGGGGAGGCTCCGAGTGCCTTTTGGGGCGGCCGGGGAGGCTCCGAGTGCCTGTCGGGGTGGCCGGGCCGCCCCTGAGTGCCTTTCGGGGCTGCCGGGGAGGCTCCGAGTGCCTTTCGGGGTAGTTGGGCCGCCTCCGAGTGCCTTTGGGGGCGGCCGGGATGCATCCGAGTTCCTTTGTGGGTGGCCGTGGAGGCTCCGAGTGCCTTTCGGGGCGGCCGGGGAGGCTCCGAGTGCCTTTTGGGGTGGCCGAGCCGCCTCCGAGTGCCTTTCGGCGCGTCCGGTCAGGCTCCGAGTGCCTTTCGGGGCGGCCGTGGAGTCTCCGAGTGCCTTTCGGGGCGGCCGGGAAGGCTCCGAGTGCCTTTGGGGGCAGTCGGGGAGGCTCCGAGTGCCTTTCAGAGTGGCCGGGGAGGCTCCGAGTGCCTGTCGGGGTGGCCGGGCAGGCTCCGAGTGCCTTTTCGGGGCGGCCGGGCAGGCTCCGAGTGCCTTTGTGGGCGGCCGTGGAGGCTCTGAGTGCCTTTCGGGGCGGCCGGGGATGCTCCGAGTGCCTTTCGGGGCGGTCGGGGAGGCTCCGAGTGCCTTTGGGGGCGGCCGGGGAGTCTCCGAGTGCCTTTCGGGGCAGCCGTGGAGGCTCCGAGTGCCTTTGGGGGCGAGTGTGCAGGCTCCGAGTGCCTTTTTGGGCGGCCGTGCCGCCTCCGAGTGCCTTTCGGGGCGGCCGTGGAGGCTCCGAGTGCCTTTCGGGGTGGCCGAGCCGCCTCCGAGTGCCTTTCGGCGCGTCCGGTCAGGCTCCGAGTGCCTTTCGGGGCGGTCGGGCAGGCTCCGAGTGCCTTTCGGGGCGGCCGTGGAGTCTCCGAGTGCCTTTCGGGGCGGCCATGGAGGCTCGGAGTGCCTTTGGGGGCGGCTGTGCAGGCTCCGATTGCCTTTGGGGGCTGCCGGGCCGGCTCCGAGTGCCTTTGGGGGTCCCCGGGCAGGCTCCGATTGCCTTTGGGGGCTGCCGGGCCGCCTCCGAGTGCCTTTGCGGGTGGCCGGGGAGGCTCCGAGTGCCTTTCGGGGCGGCCGGGGATGCTCCGAGTGCCTTTCGGGGTGGCCGTTCCCCCTCCGAATGCCTTTCGGGGCGGCTGGGCCCGTCCCAGTGCCTTTCGGGGCGGCCGGACCGGCTCCGAGTGGCTTTCGGGGCGGCTGGCGAGGCTCTAATTGCCTTTTGGGACTGCCGGGGAGGCTCCGAGTGCCTTTGGGGGCGGCCGGGGAGGCTCCGAGTGCCTTTCGGGGTGGCCGGGGAGGCTCCGAGTGCCTTTTGGGGCGGCCGGGGAGGCTCCGAGTGCCTTTCGGGGTGGCCGGGCCGCCTCTGAGTGCCTTTCAGGGCTGCCGGGGAGGCTCCGAGTGCCTTTCGGGGTAGTTGGGCCGCCTCCGAGTGCCTTTGGGGGCGGCCGGGATGCATCCGAGTTCCTTTGTGGGTGGCCGTGGAGGCTCCGAGTGCCTTTCGGGGCGGCCGGGAAGGCTCCGAGTGCCTTTCGGGGCGGCCGGGCAGGCTCCGAGTGGCTTTCGGGGAGGCCCGGCCGCCTCTGAGTGCCTTTGTGGGCGGCCGGGGAGGCTCCGAGTGCCTTTGGGGGCGGCCGTGCAGGCTCCGAGTGCCTTTGTGAGCGGCCGTGGAGGCTCCGATTGCCTTTGGGGGCGGCCGGGGAGGCTCCGAGTGCCTTTCGGGGTGGCCGGGGAGTCTCCGAGTGCCTTTCGGGGTTCTCGGGGAGGCTCCGAGTGCCTTTCGGGGCATCCGGGGAGGCTCCGAGTGCCTTTGAGGGTCGCCGGGCAGGCTCCGAGTGCCTTTCGGGGTGGCCGGGGAGGCTCCGAGTGCCTTTTGGGGGTGGCCGGGCAGGCTCCGAGTGTCTTTTCGGGCGGTCGGGCAGGCTCCGAGTGCCTTTGTGGGCGGCTAGGCCGGGTCCGAGGGCCTTTCGGGGCGGCCTGGCCGCCTCCAAGTGCATTTCGGGGCGGTCGGGGAGGCTCCGAGTGCCTTTGTGGGCGGCCGGGTAGGCTCCGAGTGCCTTTGTGGGCGGCCGGGCCGGCTCCGAGTGCCTTTCAGGGCGGCCATGGAGGCTCCGAGTGCCTTTCGGGGTAGCCGGGGCGCTTCCGAGTGCCTTTGGGGGCGGCTGGGGAGGCTCTGAGTGCCTTTCGTGGCGGCCTGGCCGCCTTCGAGTGCATTTCGGGGCAGCCAGGGAGGCTCCCAGTGCCTTTGTGGGCGGCCGGGTAGGCTCCGAGTGCCTTTTGGGGTGGCCGGGGAGGCTCCGAGTGCGTTTTGGGGCGGCCGGGGAGGCTCCGAGTGGCTTTCGGGGAGGCCCAGCCGCCTCTGAGTGCCTTTGGGGGCGTCCGGGGATGCTCCGAGTGCCTTTCGGGGCGGCCGGGAAGGCTCCGAGTGCCTTTCGGGGCGGCCGTGGAGGCTCCGAGTGCCTTTGGGGGCGGCCGGGGATGCTGCGAGTGCCTTTCGGGGCGGTCGGGGAGGCTCCGAGTGCCTTTTGGGGCGGCCGGGGAGGCTCCGAGTGCCTTTCGGGTCGGCCATGGAGGCTCGGAGTGCCTTTGGGGGTGGCTGTGCAGGCTCCGATTGCCTTTGGGGGCTGCCGGGCCGGCTCCGAGTGCCTTTGGGGGTCCCCGGGCAGGCTCCGATTGCCTTTGGGGGCTGCCGGGCCGGCTCCGAGTGCCTTTTGGGGTCGCCGGGCAGGCTCCGAGTGCCTTTGCGGGTGGCCGGGGAGGCTCCGAGTGCCTTTGTGGGCGGCCGTGGAGGCTCCGAGTGCCTTTCGGGGTAGCCGGGGAGGCTCCGAGTGCCTTTCGGGGCGGCCGGGGAGGCTCCGAGTGCCTTTCGAGGTGGCCGTGGAGGCTCCGAGTGCCTTTGTGGGCGGCCGGGAAGGCTCCGAGTGCCTTTCGGGGCGGCCGGGGTGGCTCCGAGTGCCTTTGTGGGCGGCCGTGGAGGCTCCGAGTGGCTTTCGGGGAGGCCCGGCCGCCTCCGAGTGCCTTTCGGCGCGTCCGGTCAGGCTCCGAGTGCCTTTCGGGGCGGTCGGGCAGGCTCCGAGTGCCTTTTGGGGCGGTCGGGGAGGCTCCGAGTGCCTTTGGGGGCGTCCGGGGAGGCTCGGAGTGCCTTTCGGGGCGGCTGTGCAGGCTCCGATTGCCTTTGGGGGCTGCCGGGCCGGCTCCGAGTGCCTTTGGGGGTCCCCGGGGAGGCTCCGAGTGCCTTTGGGGGCTGCCGGGCCGGCTCCGAGTGCCTTTGCGGGTGGCCGGGCAGGCTCCGAGTGCCTTTCGGGGCGGCCGGGGATGCTCCGAGTGCCTTTCGGGGTGGCCGTTCCCCCTCCGAATGCCTTTCGGGGCGGCTGGGCCCGTCCCAGTGCCTTTCGGGGCGGCCGGACCGGCTCCGAGTGGCTTTCGGGGCGGCCGGCGAGGCTCTAATTGCCTTTCCGGACTGCCGGGGAGGCTCCGAGTGCCTTTGGGGGCGGCCGGGGAGGCTCCGAGTGCCTTTCGGGGTGGCCGGAGAGGCTCCGAGTGCCTTTGGGGGCGGCCGGGGAGGCTCCGAGTGCCTTTTGGGGCGGCCGGGGAGGCTCCGAGTGCCTTTCGGAGTGGCCGGGCCGCCCCTGAGTGCCTTTCGGGGCTGCCGGGGAGGCTCCGAGTGCCTTTCGGGGTAGTTGGGCCGCCTCCGAGTGCCTTTGGGGGCGGCCGGGATGCATCCGAGTGCCTTTGTGGGTGGCCGTGGAGGCTCCGAGTGCCTTTCGGGGCGGCCGGGAAAGCTCCGAGTGCCTTTCGGGGCGGCCGGGAAGGCTCCGAGTGCCTTTCGGGGCGGCCGGGCAGGCTCCGAGTGCCTTTCGGGGTAGCCGGGCCGCCTCTGAGTGCCTTTGTGGGCGGCCGGGGAGGCTCCGAGTGCCTTTGGGGGCGGCCGTGGAGTCTCCGAGTGCCTTTCGGGGCGGCCGTGGAGGCTCCGATTGCCTTTGGGGGCGGCCGGGGAGGCTCCGAGTGCCTTTCGGGGTGGCCGGGGAGTCTCCGAGTGCCTTTCGGGGTTCTCGGGGAGGCTCCGAGTGCCTTTCGGGGCATCCGGGGAGGCTCCGAGTGCCTTTGGGGGTCGCCGGGCAGGCTCCGAGTGCCTTTCGGGGTGGCCGGGGAGGCTCCGAGTGCCTTTGGGGGTGGCCGAGCCGCCTCCGAGTGCCTTTGTGGGCGGTCGGGCAGGCTCCGAGTGCGTTTGTGGGCGGCCGTGGAGGCTCCGAGTGCCTTTCGGGGCGGCCTGGCCGCCTCCGAGTGCCTTTGGGGGCGGCCAGGGAGGCTCCGAGTGCCTTTGTGGGCGGCCGGGTAGGCTCCGAGTGCCTTTGGGGGCGGTCGGGCAGGCTCCGAGTGCCTTTCGGGGCATCCGGGGATGCTCCGAATGCCTTTCGGGGCGGCCGGGCTGCCTGCGAGTGCCTTTGGGGGCGGCTGGGGAGGCTCTGAGTGCCTTTCGTGGCGGCCTGGCCGCCTCCGAGTGCATTTCGGGGCAGCCAGGGAGGCTCCCAGTGCCTTTGTGGGCGGCCGGGGAGGCTCCGAGTGCCTTTTGGGGTGGCCGGGTAGGCTCCGAGTGCGTTTTGGGGCGGCCGGGGAGGCTCCGAGTGGCTTTCGGGGAGGCCCAGCCGCCTCTGAGTGCCTTTGTGGGCGGCCGGGGAGGCTCCGAGTGCCTTTTGGGGCGGCCGGTGAGGCTCCGAGTGCCTTTGTGGGCGGCCGTGGAGGCTCCGAGTGCCTTTCGGGGCGGCCGGGGATGCTGCGAGTGCCTTTCGGGGCGGTCGGGGAGGCTCCGAGTGCCTTTGGGGGCGGCCGTGGATGCTCCGAGTGCCTTTCGGGGTAGCCGGGGAGGCTCCGAGTGCCTTTCGGGGTGGCCGGGCCGCCTCCGAGTGCCTTTCGAGGTGGCCGTGGAGGCTCCGAGTGCCTTTGGGGGCGAGTGTGCAGGCTCCGAGTGCCTTTTTGGGTGGCCGTGCCGCCTCCGAGTGCCTTTCGGGGCGGTCGTGGAGGCTCCGAGTGCGTTTCGGGGCGGCCCGGCCGCCTCCGAGTGCGTTTGTGGGCTGCCGGGGAGGCTCCGAGTGCCTTTCGGGGTGGCCGGGCCACCTCCGAGTGCTTTTCGGGGCGGCCGGGCTGCATCCAAGTGCCTTTGGGGGCGGCCGTGGAGGCTCCGAGTGCCTTTGTGGGCGGCCGGGAAGGCTCCGAGTGCCTTTGGTGGTGCCCGGGGAGGCTCCGAGTGCCTTTCGGGCGGCCGGGGAGGCTCCGAGTGCCTTTCGGGGCGGCCGGGGAGGCTCCGAGTGGCTTTCGGGGAGGCCCGGCCGCCTCCGAGTGCCTTTCGGGGCGGCCGGGGAGGCTCCGAGTGCCTTTCAGGGCGGCCGGGGAGGCTCCGAGTGCCTGTCGGGGTGGCCGGGCTGCCTCCGAGTGCCTTTGGGGGCGGCTGGGGAGGCTCTGAGTGCCTTTCGTGGCGGCCTGGCCGCCTCCGAGTGCATTTCGGGGCAGCCAGGGAGGCTCCGAGTGCCTTTGTGGGCGGCCGGGGAGGCTCCGAGTGCCTTTTGGGGTGGCCGGGGAGGCTCCGAGTGCGTTTTGGGGCGGCCGGGGAGGCTCCGAGTGGCTTTCGGGGAGGCCCAGCCGCCTCTGAGTGCCTTTGGGGGCGTCCGGGGATGCTCCGAGTGCCTTTCGGGGCGGCCGGGGAGGCTCCGAGTGCCTTTGGGGGCGGCCGGGGATGCTGCGAGTGCCTTTCGGGGCGGTCGGGGAGGCTCCGAGTGCCTTTTGGGGCGGCCGGGGAGGCTCCGAGTGCCTTTCGGGTCGGCCATGGAGGCTCGGAGTGCCTTTGGGGGCGGCTGTGCAGGCTCCGATTGCCTTTGGGGGCTGCCGGGCCGGCTCCGAGTGCCTTTGGGGGTCCCCGGGCAGGCTCCGATTGCCTTTGGGGGCTGCCGGGCCGGCTCCGAGTGCCTTTTGGGGTCGCCGGGCAGGCTCCGAGTGCCTTTGCGGGTGGCCGGGGAGGCTCCGAGTGCCTTTGTGGGCGGCCGTGGAGGCTCCGAGTGCCTTTCGGGGTAGCCGGGGAGGCTCCGAGTGCCTTTCGGGGCGGCCGGGGAGGCTCTGAGTGCCTTTCGAGGTGGCCGTGGAGGCTCCGAGTGCCTTTGTGGGTGGCCGGGAAGGCTCCGAGTGCCTTTCGGGGCGGCCGGGGTGGCTCCGAGTGCCTTTGTGGGCGGCCGTGGAGGCTCCGAGTGGCTTTCGGGGAGGCCCGGCCGCCTCCGAGTGCCTTTCGGCGCGTCCGGTCAGGCTCCGAGTGCCTTTCGGGGCGGTCGGGCAGGCTCCGAGTGCCTTTTGGGGCGGCCGGGGAGGCTCCGAGTGCCTTTGGGGGCGTCCGGGGAGGCTCGGAGTGCCTTTGGGGGCGGCTGTGCAGGCTCCGATTGCCTTTGGGGGCTGCCGGGCCGGCTCCGAGTGCCTTTGGGGGTCCCCGGGGAGGCTCCGAGTGCCTTTGGGGGCTGCCGGGCCGGCTCCGAGTGCCTTTGCGGGTGGCCGGGCAGGCTCCGAGTGCCTTTCGGGGCGGCCGGGGATGCTCCGAGTGCCTTTCGGGGTGGCCGTTCCCCCTCCGAATGCCTTTCGGGGCGGCTGGGCTCGTCCCTGTGCCTTTCGGGGCGGCCGGACCGGCTCCGAGTGGCTTTCGGGGCGGCCGGCGAGGCTCTAATTGCCTTTCCGGACTGCCGGGGAGGCTCCGAGTGCCTTTCGGGGCGGCCGGGGAGGCTCCGAGTGCCTTTCGGGGTGGCCGGGGAGGCTCCGAGTGCCTTTGGGGGCGGCCGGGGAGGCTCCGAGTGCCTTTTGGGGCGGCCGGGGAGGCTCCGAGTGCCTTTCGGGGTGGCCGGGCCGCCCCTGAGTGCCTTTCGGGGCTGCCGGGGAGGCTCCGAGTGCCTTTCGGGGTAGTTGGGCCGCCTCCGAGTGCCTTTGGGGGCGGCCGGGATGCATCCGAGTGCCTTTGTGGGTGGCCGTGGAGGCTCCGAGTGCCTTTCGGGGTGGCCGGGCTGCATCCGAGTGCGTTTGTGGGCGGCCGTGGAGGCTCCGAGTGCCTTTCGGGGCGGCCGGGAAAGCTCCGAGTGCCTTTCGGGGCGGCCGGGAAGGCTCCGAGTGCCTTTCGGGGCGGCCGGGCAGGCTCCGAGTGCCTTTCGGGGTAGCCGGGCCGCCTCTGAGTGCCTTTGTGGGCGGCCGGGGAGGCTCCGAGTGCCTTTGGGGGCGGCCGTGCAGGCTCCGAGTGCCTTTGTGAGCGGCCGTGGAGGCTCCGATTGCCTTTGGGGGCGGCCGGGGAGGCTCCGAGTGCCTTTCGGGGTGGCCGGGGAGTCTCCGAGTGCCTTTCGGGGTTCTCGGGGAGGCTCCGAGTGCCTTTCGGGGCATCCGGGGAGGCTCCGAGTGCCTTTGGGGGTCGCCGGGCAGGCTCCGAGTGCCTTTCGGGGTGGCCGGGGAGGCTCCGAGTGCCTGTCGGGGTGGCCGAGCCGCCTCCGAGTGCCTTTGTGGGCGGTCGGGCAGGCTCCGAGTGCGTTTGTGGGCGGCCGTGGAGGCTCCGAGTGCCTTTCGGGGCGGCCTGGCCGCCTCCGAGTGCATTTCAGGGCGGCCAGGGAGGCTCCGAGTGCCTTTGTGGGCGGCCGGGTAGGCTCCGAGTGCCTTTGGGGGCGGTCGGGCAGGCTCCGAGTGCCTTTCGGGGCATCCGGGGATGCTCCGAATGCCTTTCGGGGCGGCCGGGCTGCCTGCGAGTGCCTTTGGGGGCGGCTGGGGAGGCTCTGAGTGCCTTTCGTGGCGGCCTGGCCGCCTCCGAGTGCATTTCGGGGCAGCCAGGGAGGCTCCCAGTGCCTTTGTGGGCGGCCGGGGAGGCTCCGAGTGCCTTTTGGGGTGGCCAGGGAGGCTCCGAGTGCGTTTTGGGGCGGCCGGGGAGGCTCCGAGTGGCTTTCGGGGAGGCCCAGCCGCCTCTGAGTGCCTTTGTGGGCGGCCGGGGAGGCTCCGAGTGCCTTTTGGGGCGGCCGGTGAGGCTCCGAGTGCCTTTGTGGGCGGCCGTGGAGGCTCCGAGTGCCTTTGGGGGCGGCCGGGGATGCTGCGAGTGCCTTTCGGGGCGGTCGGGGAGGCTCCGAGTGCCTTTGGGGGCGGCCGTGGATGCTCCGAGTGCCTTTCGGGGTAGCCGGGGAGGCTCCGAGTGCCTTTCGGGGTGGCCGGGCCGCCTCCGAGTGCCTTTCGAGGTGGCCGTGGAGGCTCCGAGTGCCTTTGGGGGCGAGTGTGCAGGCTCCGAGTGCCTTTTTGGGTGGCCGTGCCGCCTCCGAGTGCCTTTCGGGGCGGTCGTGGAGGCTCCGAGTGCGTTTCGGGGCGGCCCGGCCGCCTCCGAGTGCGTTTGTGGGCTGCCGGGGAGGCTCCGAGTGCCTTTCGGGGTGGCCGGGCCACCTCCGAGTGCTTTTCGGGGCGGCCGGGCTGCATCCAAGTGCCTTTGGGGGCGGCCGTGGAGGCTCCGAGTGCCTTTGTGGGCGGCCGGGAAGGCTCCGAGTGCCTTTGGTGGTGCCCGGGGAGGCTCCGAGTGCCTTTCGGGCGGCCGGGGAGGCTCCGAGTGCCTTTCGGGGCGGCCGGGGAGGCTCCGAGTGGCTTTCGGGGAGGCCCGGCCGCCTCCGAGTGCCTTTCGGGGTGGCCGGGGAGTCTCCGAGTGCCTTTCGGGGTTCTCGGGGAGGCTCCGAGTGCCTTTCGGGGCATCCGGGGAGGCTCCGAGTGCCTTTGAGGGTCGCCGGGCAGGCTCCGAGTGCCTTTCGGGGTGGCCGGGGAGGCTCCGAGTGCCTTTTGGGGGTGGCCGGGCAGGCTCCGAGTGTCTTTTCGGGCGGTCGGGCAGGCTCCGAGTGCCTTTGTGGGCGGCCTGGCCGCCTCCGAGTGCATTTCGGGGCGGCCAGGGAGGCTCCGAGTGCCTTTGTGGGCGGCCGGGTAGGCTCCGAGTGCCTTTGTGGGCAGCCGGGCCGGCTCCGAGTGCCTTTCAGGGCGGCCATGGAGGCTCCGAGTGCCTTTCGGGGTAGCCGGGGCGCTTCCGAGTGCCTTTGGGGGCGGCTGGGGAGGCTCTGAGTGCCTTTCGTGGCGGCCTGGCCGCCTTCGAGTGCATTTCGGGGCAGCCAGGGAGGCTCCCAGTGCCTTTGTGGGCGGCCGGGTAGGCTCCGAGTGCCTTTTGGGGTGGCCGGGGAGGCTCCGAGTGCGTTTTGGGGCGGCCGGGGAGGCTCCGAGTGGCTTTCGGGGAGGCCCAGCCGCCTCTGAGTGCCTTTGGGGGCGTCCGGGGATGCTCCGAGTGCCTTTCGGGGCGGCCGGGAAGGCTCCGAGTGCCTTTCGGGGCGGCCGTGGAGGCTCCGAGTGCCTTTGGGGGCGGCCGGGGATGCTGCGAGTGCCTTTCGGGGCGGTCGGGGAGGCTCCGAGTGCCTTTTGGGGCGGCCGGGGAGGCTCCGAGTGCCTTTCGGGGCGGTCGGGGAGGCTCGGAGTGCCTTTGGGGGCGGCTGTGCAGGCTCCGCTTGCCTTTGGGGGCTGCCGGGCCGGCTCCGAGTGCCTTTGGGGGTCCCCGGGCAGGCTCCGATTGCCTTTGGGGGCTGCCGGGCCGGCTCCGAGTGCCTTTTGGGGTCGCCGGGCAGGCTCCGAGTGCCTTTGCGGGTGGCCGGGGAGGCTCCGAGTGCCTTTGTGGGCGGCCGTGGAGGCTCCGAGTGCCTTTCGGGGTAGCCGGGGAGGCTCCGAGTGCCTTTCGGGGCGGCCGGGGAGGCTCTGAGTGCCTTTCGAGGTGGCCGCGGAGGCTCCGAGTGCCTTTCGGGGCGGCCGGGAAGGCTCCGAGTGCCTTTCGGGGCGGCCGGGGTGGCTCCGAGTGCCTTTGTGGGCGGCCGTGGAGGCTCCGAGTGGCTTTCGGGGAGGCCCGGCCGCCTCCGAGTGCCTTTCGGCGCGTCCGGTCAGGCTCCGAGTGCCTTTCGGGGCGGTCGGGCAGGCTCCGAGTGCCTTTCGGGGCGGCCGGGGAGGCTCCGAGTGCCTTTGGGGGCGTCCGGGGAGGCTCGGAGTGCCTTTGGGGGCGGCTGTGCAGGCTCCGATTGCCTTTGGGGGCTGCCGGGCCGGCTCCGAGTGCCTTTGGGGGTCCCCGGGGAGGCTCCGAGTGCCTTTGGGGGCTGCCGGGCCGGCTCCGAGTGCCTTTGCGGGTGGCGGGGCAGGCTCCGAGTGCCTTTCGGGGCGGCCGGGGATGCTCCGAGTGCCTTTCGGGGTGGCCGTTCCCCCTCCGAATGCCTTTCGGGGCGGCTGGGCCCGTCCCTGTGCCTTTCGGGGCGGCCGGACCGGCTCCGAGTGGCTTTCGGGGCGGCCGGCGAGGCTCTAATTGCCTTTCCGGACTGCCGGGGAGGCTCCGAGTGCCTTTGGGGGCGGCCGGGGAGGCTCCGAGTGCCTTTCGGGGTGGCCGGGGAGGCTCCGAGTGCCTTTGGGGGCGGCCGGGGAGGCTCCGAGTGCCTTTTGGGGCGGCCGGGGAGGCTCCGAGTGCCTTTCGGGGTGGCCGGGCCGCCCCTGAGTGCCTTTCGGGGCTGCCGGGGAGGCTCCGAGTGCCTTTCGGGGTAGTTGGGCCGCCTCCGAGTGCCTTTGGGGGCGGCCGGGATGCATCCGAGTTCCTTTGTGGGTGGCCGTGGAGGCTCCGAGTGCCTTTCGGGGCGGCCGGGGAGGCTCCGAGTGCCTTTTGGGGTGGCCGAGCCGCCTCCGAGTGCCTTTCGGCGCGTCCGGTCAGGCTCCGAGTGCCTTTCGGGGCGGCCGTGGAGTCTCCGAGTGCCTTTCGGGGCGGCCGGGAAGGCTCCGAGTGCCTTTGGGGGCAGTCGGGGAGGCTCCGAGTGCCTTTCAGAGTGGCCGGGGAGGCTCCGAGTGCCTGTCGGGGTGGCCGGGCAGGCTCCGAGTGCCTTTTCGGGGCGGCCGGGCAGGCTCCGAGTGCCTTTGTGGGCGGCCGTGGAGGCTCTGAGTGCCTTTCGGGGCGGCCGGGGATGCTCCGAGTGCCTTTCGGGGCGGTCGGGGAGGCTCCGAGTGCCTTTGGGGGCGGCCGGGGAGTCTCCGAGTGCCTTTCGGGGCAGCCGTGGAGGCTCCGAGTGCCTTTGGGGGCGAGTGTGCAGGCTCCGAGTGCCTTTTTGGGCGGCCGTGCCGCCTCCGAGTGCCTTTCGGGGCGGCCGTGGAGGCTCCGAGTGCCTTTCGGGGTGGCCGAGCCGCCTCCGAGTGCCTTTCGGCGCGTCCGGTCAGGCTCCGAGTGCCTTTCGGGGCGGTCGGGCAGGCTCCGAGTGCCTTTCGGGGCGGCCGTGGAGTCTCCGAGTGCCTTTCGGGGCGGCCATGGAGGCTCGGAGTGCCTTTGGGGGCGGCTGTGCAGGCTCCGATTGCCTTTGGGGGCTGCCGGGCCGGCTCCGAGTGCCTTTGGGGGTCCCCGGGCAGGCTCCGATTGCCTTTGGGGGCTGCCGGGCCGCCACCGAGTGCCTTTGCGGGTGGCCGGGGAGGCTCCGAGTGCCTTTCGGGGCGGCCGGGGATGCTCCGAGTGCCTTTCGGGGTGGCCGTTCCCCCTCCGAATGCCTTTCGGGGCGGCTGGGCCCGTCCCAGTGCCTTTCGGGGCGGCCGGACCGGCTCCGAGTGGCTTTCGGGGCGGCTGGCGAGGCTCTAATTGCCTTTTGGGACTCCCGGGGAGGCTCCGAGTGCCTTTGGGGGCGGCCGGGGAGGCTCCGAGTGCCTTTCGGGGTGGCCGGGGAGGCTCCGAGTGCCTTTTGGGGCGGCCGGGGAGGCTCCGAGTGCCTTTCGGGGTGGCCGGGCCGCCTCTGAGTGCCTTTCAGGGCTGCCGGGGAGGCTCCGAGTGCCTTTCGGGGTAGTTGGGCCGCCTCCGAGTGCCTTTGGGGGCGGCCGGGATGCATCCGAGTTCCTTTGTGGGTGGCCGTGGAGGCTCCGAGTGCCTTTCGGGGCGGCCGGGAAGGCTCCGAGTGCCTTTCGGGGCGGCCGGGCAGGCTCCGAGTGGCTTTCGGGGAGGCCCGGCCGCCTCTGAGTGCCTTTGTGGGCGGCCGGGGAGGCTCCGAGTGCCTTTGGGGGCGGCCGTGCAGGCTCCGAGTGCCTTTGTGAGCGGCCGTGGAGGCTCCGATTGCCTTTGGGGGCGGCCGGGGAGGCTCCGAGTGCCTTTCGGGGTGGCCGGGGAGTCTCCGAGTGCCTTTCGGGGTTCTCGGGGAGGCTCCGAGTGCCTTTCGGGGCATCCGGGGAGGCTCCGAGTGCCTTTGAGGGTCGCCGGGCAGGCTCCGAGTGCCTTTCGGGGTGGCCGGGGAGGCTCCGAGTGCCTTTTGGGGGTGGCCGGGCAGGCTCCGAGTGTCTTTTCGGGCGGTCGGGCAGGCTCCGAGTGCCTTTGTGGGCGGCTAGGCCGGGTCCGAGGGCCTTTCGGGGCGGCCTGGCCGCCTCCAAGTGCATTTCGGGGCGGTCGGGGAGGCTCCGAGTGCCTTTGTGGGCGGCCGGGTAGGCTCCGAGTGCCTTTGTGGGCGGCCGGGCCGGCTCCGAGTGCCTTTCAGGGCGGCCATGGAGGCTCCGAGTGCCTTTCGGGGTAGCCGGGGCGCTTCCGAGTGCCTTTGGGGGCGGCTGGGGAGGCTCTGAGTGCCTTTCGTGGCGGCCTGGCCGCCTTCGAGTGCATTTCGGGGCAGCCAGGGAGGCTCCCAGTGCCTTTGTGGGCGGCCGGGTAGGCTCCGAGTGCCTTTTGGGGTGGCCGGGGAGGCTCCGAGTGCGTTTTGGGGCGGCCGGGGAGGCTCCGAGTGGCTTTCGGGGAGGCCCAGCCGCCTCTGAGTGCCTTTGGGGGCGTCCGGGGATGCTCCGAGTGCCTTTCGGGGCGGCCGGGAAGGCTCCGAGTGCCTTTCGGGGTGGCCGGGGAGGCTCCGAGTGCCTTTGGGGGCGGCCGGGGATGCTGCGAGTGCCTTTCGGGGCGGTCGGGGAGGCTCCGAGTGCCTTTTGGGGCGGCCGGGGAGGCTCCGAGTGCCTTTCGGGTCGGCCATGGAGGCTCGGAGTGCCTTTGGGGGTGGCTGTGCAGGCTCCGATTGCCTTTGGGGGCTGCCG
The DNA here is from genome assembly GCF_040807025.1 of Struthio camelus. NCBI lineage: Eukaryota > Metazoa > Chordata > Aves > Struthioniformes > Struthionidae > Struthio > Struthio camelus. The sequence goes on from NC_090964.1 coordinate 1,665,496, forward strand.
GGCCGGCTCCGAGTGCCTTTGGGGGTCCCCGGGCAGGCTCCGAGTGCCTTTGGGGGCTGCCGGGCCGGCTCCGAGTGCCTTTTGGGGTCGCCGGGCAGGCTCCGAGTGCCTTTGCGGGTGGCCGGGGAGGCTCCGAGTGCCTTTGTGGGCGGCCGTGGAGGCTCCGAGTGCCTTTCGGGGTAGCCGGGGAGGCTCCGAGTGCCTTTCGGGGCGGCCGGGGAGGCTCCGAGTGCCTTTCGAGGTGGCCGTGGAGGCTCCGAGTGCCTTTGTGGGCGGCCGGGAAGGCTCCGAGTGCCTTTCGGGGCGGCCGGGGTGGCTCCGAGTGCCTTTGTGGGCGGCCGTGGAGGCTCCGAGTGGCTTTCGGGGAGGCCCGGCCGCCTCCGAGTGCCTTTCGGCGCGTCCGGTCAGGCTCCGAGTGCCTTTCGGGGCGGTCGGGCAGGCTCCGAGTGCCTTTTGGGGCGGTCGGGGAGGCTCCGAGTGCCTTTGGGGGCGTCCGGGGAGGCTCGGAGTGCCTTTCGGGGCGGCTGTGCAGGCTCCGATTGCCTTTGGGGGCTGCCGGGCCGGCTCCGAGTGCCTTTGGGGGTCCCCGGGGAGGCTCCGAGTGCCTTTGGGGGCTGCCGGGCCGGCTCCGAGTGCCTTTGCGGGTGGCCGGGCAGGCTCCGAGTGCCTTTCGGGGCGGCCGGGGATGCTCCGAGTGCCTTTCGGGGTGGCCGTTCCCCCTCCGAATGCCTTTCGGGGCGGCTGGGCCCGTCCCAGTGCCTTTCGGGGCGGCCGGACCGGCTCCGAGTGGCTTTCGGGGCGGCCGGCGAGGCTCTAATTGCCTTTCCGGACTGCCGGGGAGGCTCCGAGTGCCTTTGGGGGCGGCCGGGGAGGCTCCGAGTGCCTTTCGGGGTGGCCGGAGAGGCTCCGAGTGCCTTTGGGGGCGGCCGGGGAGGCTCCGAGTGCCTTTTGGGGCGGCCGGGGAGGCTCCGAGTGCCTTTCGGGGTGGCCGGGCCGCCCCTGAGTGCCTTTCGGGGCTGCCGGGGAGGCTCCGAGTGCCTTTCGGGGTAGTTGGGCCGCCTCCGAGTGCCTTTGGGGGCGGCCGGGATGCATCCGAGTGCCTTTGTGGGTGGCCGTGGAGGCTCCGAGTGCCTTTCGGGGTGGCCGGGCTGCATCCGAGTGCGTTTGTGGGCGGCCGTGGAGGCTCCGAGTGCCTTTCGGGGCGGCCGGGAAAGCTCCGAGTGCCTTTCGGGGCGGCCGGGAAGGCTCCGAGTGCCTTTCGGGGCGGCCGGGCAGGCTCCGAGTGCCTTTCGGGGTAGCCGGGCCGCCTCTGAGTGCCTTTGTGGGCGGCCGGGGAGGCTCCGAGTGCCTTTGGGGGCGGCCGTGCAGGCTCCGAGTGCCTTTGTGAGCGGCCGTGGAGGCTCCGATTGCCTTTGGGGGCGGCCGGGGAGGCTCCGAGTGCCTTTCGGGGTGGCCGGGGAGTCTCCGAGTGCCTTTCGGGGTTCTCGGGGAGGCTCCGAGTGCCTTTCGGGGCATCCGGGGAGGCTCCGAGTGCCTTTGGGGGTCGCCGGGCAGGCTCCGAGTGCCTTTCGGGGTGGCCGGGGAGGCTCCGAGTGCCTTTGGGGGTGGCCGAGCCGCCTCCGAGTGCCTTTGTGGGCGGTCGGGCAGGCTCCGAGTGCGTTTGTGGGCGGCCGTGGAGGCTCCGAGTGCCTTTCGGGGCGGCCTGGCCGCCTCCGAGTGCCTTTGGGGGCGGCCAGGGAGGCTCCGAGTGCCTTTGTGGGCGGCCGGGTAGGCTCCGAGTGCCTTTGGGGGCGGTCGGGCAGGCTCCGAGTGCCTTTCGGGGCATCCGGGGATGCTCCGAATGCCTTTCGGGGCGGCCGGGCTGCCTGCGAGTGCCTTTGGGGGCGGCTGGGGAGGCTCTGAGTGCCTTTCGTGGCGGCCTGGCCGCCTCCGAGTGCATTTCGGGGCAGCCAGGGAGGCTCCCAGTGCCTTTGTGGGCGGCCGGGGAGGCTCCGAGTGCCTTTTGGGGTGGCCGGGGAGGCTCCGAGTGCGTTTTGGGGTGGCCGGGGAGGCTCCGAGTGGCTTTCGGGGAGGCCCAGCCGCCTCTGAGTGCCTTTGTGGGCGGCCGGGGAGGCTCCGAGTGCCTTTTGGGGCGGCCGGTGAGGCTCCGAGTGCCTTTGTGGGCGGCCGTGGAGGCTCCGAGTGCCTTTCGGGGCGGCCGGGGATGCTGCGAGTGCCTTTCGGGGCGGTCGGGGAGGCTCCGAGTGCCTTTGGGGGCGGCCGTGGATGCTCCGAGTGCCTTTCGGGGTAGCCGGGGAGGCTCCGAGTGCCTTTCGGGGTGGCCGGGCCGCCTCCGAGTGCCTTTCGAGGTGGCCGTGGAGGCTCCGAGTGCCTTTGGGGGCGAGTGTGCAGGCTCCGAGTGCCTTTTTGGGTGGCCGTGCCGCCTCCGAGTGCCTTTCGGGGCGGTCGTGGAGGCTCCGAGTGCGTTTCGGGGCGGCCCGGCCGCCTCCGAGTGCGTTTGTGGGCTGCCGGGGAGGCTCCGAGTGCCTTTCGGGGTGGCCGGGCCACCTCCGAGTGCTTTTCGGGGCGGCCGGGCTGCATCCAAGTGCCTTTGGGGGCGGCCGTGGAGGCTCCGAGTGCCTTTGTGGGCGGCCGGGAAGGCTCCGAGTGCCTTTGGTGGTGCCCGGGGAGGCTCCGAGTGCCTTTCGGGCGGCCGGGGAGGCTCCGAGTGCCTTTCGGGGCGGCCGGGGAGGCTCCGAGTGGCTTTCGGGGAGGCCCGGCCGCCTCCGAGTGCCTTTCGGGGCGGCCGGGGAGGCTCCGAGTGCCTTTCAGGGCGGCCGGGGAGGCTCCGAGTGCCTGTCAGGGTGGCCGGGCTGCCTCCGAGTGCCTTTGGGGGCGGCTGGGGAGGCTCTGAGTGCCTTTCGTGGCGGCCTGGCCGCCTCCGAGTGCATTTCGGGGCAGCCAGGGAGGCTCCCAGTGCCTTTGTGGGCGGCCGGGGAGGCTCCGAGTGCCTTTTGGGGTGGCCGGGGAGGCTCCGAGTGCGTTTTGGGGCGGCCGGGGAGGCTCCGAGTGGCTTTCGGGGAGGCCCAGCCGCCTCTGAGTGCCTTTGGGGGCGTCCGGGGATGCTCCGAGTGCCTTTCGGGGCGGCCGGGGAGGCTCCGAGTGCCTTTGGGGGCGGCCGGGGATGCTGCGAGTGCCTTTCGGGGCGGTCGGGGAGGCTCCGAGTGCCTTTTGGGGCGGCCGGGGAGGCTCCGAGTGCCTTTGGGGGTCCCCGGGCAGGCTCCGATAGCCTTTGGGGGCTGCCGGGCCGGCTCCGAGTGCCTTTGCGGGTGGCCGGGGAGGCTCCGAGTGCCTTTGTGGGCGGCCGTGGAGGCTCCGAGTGCCTTTCGGGGTAGCCGGGGAGGCTCCGAGTGCCTTTCGGGGCGGCCGGGGAGGCTCTGAGTGCCTTTCGAGGTGGCCGTGGAGGCTCCGAGTGCCTTTGTGGGTGGCCGGGAAGGCTCCGAGTGCCTTTCGGGGCGGCCGGGGTGGCTCCGAGTGCCTTTGTGGGCGGCCGTGGAGGCTCCGAGTGGCTTTCGGGGAGGCCCGGCCGCCTCCGAGTGCCTTTCGGCGCGTCCGGTCAGGCTCCGAGTGCCTTTCGGGGCGGTCGGGCAGGCTCCGAGTGCCTTTTGGGGCGGCCGGGGAGGCTCCGAGTGCCTTTGGGGGCGTCCGGGGAGGCTCGGAGTGCCTTTGGGGGCGGCTGTGCAGGCTCCGATTGCCTTTGGGGGCTGCCGGGCCGGCTCCGAGTGCCTTTGGGGGTCCCCGGGGAGGCTCCGAGTGCCTTTGGGGGCTGCCGGGCCGGCTCCGAGTGCCTTTGCGGGTGGCCGGGCAGGCTCCGAGTGCCTTTCGGGGCGGCCGGGGATGCTCCGAGTGCCTTTCGGGGTGGCCGTTCCCCCTCCGAATGCCTTTCGGGGCGGCTGGGCTCGTCCCTGTGCCTTTCGGGGCGGCCGGACCGGCTCCGAGTGGCTTTCGGGGCGGCCGGCGAGGCTCTAATTGCCTTTCCGGACTGCCGGGGAGGCTCCGAGTGCCTTTCGGGGCGGCCGGGGAGGCTCCGAGTGCCTTTCGGGGTGGCCGGGGAGGCTCCGAGTGCCTTTGGGGGCGGCCGGGGAGGCTCCGAGTGCCTTTTGGGGCGGCCGGGGAGGCTCCGAGTGCCTTTCGGGGTGGCCGGGCCGCCCCTGAGTGCCTTTCGGGGCTGCCGGGGAGGCTCCGAGTGCCTTTCGGGGTAGTTGGGCCGCCTCCGAGTGCCTTTGGGGGCGGCCGGGATGCATCCGAGTGCCTTTGTGGGTGGCCGTGGAGGCTCCGAGTGCCTTTCGGGGTGGCCGGGCTGCATCCGAGTGCGTTTGTGGGCGGCCGTGGAGGCTCCGAGTGCCTTTCGGGGCGGCCGGGAAAGCTCCGAGTGCCTTTCGGGGCGGCCGGGAAGGCTCCGAGTGCCTTTCGGGGCGGCCGGGCAGGCTCCGAGTGCCTTTCGGGGTAGCCGGGCCGCCTCTGAGTGCCTTTGTGGGCGGCCGGGGAGGCTCCGAGTGCCTTTGGGGGCGGCCGTGCAGGCTCCGAGTGCCTTTGTGAGCGGCCGTGGAGGCTCCGATTGCCTTTGGGGGCGGCCGGGGAGGCTCCGAGTGCCTTTCGGGGTGGCCGGGGAGTCTCCGAGTGCCTTTCGGGGTTCTCGGGGAGGCTCCGAGTGCCTTTCGGGGCATCCGGGGAGGCTCCGAGTGCCTTTGAGGGTCGCCGGGCAGGCTCCGAGTGCCTTTCGGGGTGGCCGGGGAGGCTCCGAGTGCCTGTCGGGGTGGCCGAGCCGCCTCCGAGTGCCTTTGTGGGCGGTCGGGCAGGCTCCGAGTGCGTTTGTGGGCGGCCGTGGAGGCTCCGAGTGCCTTTCGGGGCGGCCTGGCCGCCTCCGAGTGCATTTCAGGGCGGCCAGGGAGGCTCCGAGTGCCTTTGTGGGCGGCCGGGTAGGCTCCGAGTGCCTTTGGGGGCGGTCGGGCAGGCTCCGAGTGCCTTTCGGGGCATCCGGGGATGCTCCGAATGCCTTTCGGGGCGGCCGGGCTGCCTGCGAGTGCCTTTGGGGGCGGCTGGGGAGGCTCTGAGTGCCTTTCGTGGCGGCCTGGCCGCCTCCGAGTGCATTTCGGGGCAGCCAGGGAGGCTCCCAGTGCCTTTGTGGGCGGCCGGGGAGGCTCCGAGTGCCTTTTGGGGTGGCCAGGGAGGCTCCGAGTGCGTTTTGGGGCGGCCGGGGAGGCTCCGAGTGGCTTTCGGGGAGGCCCAGCCGCCTCTGAGTGCCTTTGTGGGCGGCCGGGGAGGCTCCGAGTGCCTTTTGGGGCGGCCGGTGAGGCTCCGAGTGCCTTTGTGGGCGGCCGTGGAGGCTCCGAGTGCCTTTCGGGGCGGCCGGGGATGCTGCGAGTGCCTTTCGGGGCGGTCGGGGAGGCTCCGAGTGCCTTTCGGGGCGGCCGGGGATGCTCCGAGTGCCTTTCGGGGTAGCCGGGGAGGCTCCGAGTGCCTTTCGGGGTGGCCGGGCCGCCTCCGAGTGCCTTTCGAGGTGGCCGTGGAGGCTCCGAGTGCCTTTGGGGGCGAGTGTGCAGGCTCCGAGTGCCTTTTTGGGTGGCCGTGCCGCCTCCGAGTGCCTTTCGGGGCGGTCGTGGAGGCTCCGAGTGCGTTTCGGGGCGGCCCGGCCGCCTCCGAGTGCGTTTGTGGGCTGCCGGGGAGGCTCCGAGTGCCTTTCGGGGTGGCCGGGCCACCTCCGAGTGCTTTTCGGGGCGGCCGGGCTGCATCCAAGTGCCTTTGGGGGCGGCCGTGGAGGCTCCGAGTGCCTTTGTGGGCGGCCGGGAAGGCTCCGAGTGCCTTTGGTGGTGCCCGGGGAGGCTCCGAGTGCCTTTCGGGCGGCCGGGGAGGCTCCGAGTGCCTTTCGGGGCGGCCGTGGAGGCTCCGAGTGGCTTTCGGGGAGGCCCGGCCGCCTCCGAGTGCCTTTCGGGGTGGCCGGGGTGGCTCCGAGTGCCTTTGTGGGCGGCCGTGGAGGCTCCGAGTGGCTTTCGGGGAGGCCCGGCCGCCTCCGAGTGCCTTTCGGCGCGTCCGGTCAGGCTCCGAGTGCCTTTCGGGGCGGTCGGGCAGGCTCCGAGTGCCTTTTGGGGCGGCCGGGGAGGCTCCGAGTGCCTTTGGGGGCGTCCGGGGAGGCTCGGAGTGCCTTTGGGGGCGGCTGTGCAGGCTCCGATTGCCTTTGGGGGCTGCCGGGCCGGCTCCGAGTGCCTTTGGGGGTCCCCGGGGAGGCTCCGAGTGCCTTTGGGGGCTGCCGGGCCGGCTCCGAGTGCCTTTGCGGGTGGCCGGGCAGGCTCCGAGTGCCTTTCGGGGCGGCCGGGGATGCTCCGAGTGCCTTTCGGGGTGGCCGTTCCCCCTCCGAATGCCTTTCGGGGCGGCTGGGCTCGTCCCTGTGCCTTTCGGGGCGGCCGGACCGGCTCCGAGTGGCTTTCGGGGCGGCCGGCGAGGCTCTAATTGCCTTTCCGGACTGCCGGGGAGGCTCCGAGTGCCTTTCGGGGCGGCCGGGGAGGCTCCGAGTGCCTTTCGGGGTGGCCGGGGAGGCTCCGAGTGCCTTTGGGGGCGGCCGGGGAGGCTCCGAGTGCCTTTTGGGGCGGCCGGGGAGGCTCCGAGTGCCTTTCGGGGTGGCCGGGCCGCCCCTGAGTGCCTTTCGGGGCTGCCGGGGAGGCTCCGAGTGCCTTTCGGGGTAGTTGGGCCGCCTCCGAGTGCCTTTGGGGGCGGCCGGGATGCATCCGAGTGCCTTTGTGGGTGGCCGTGGAGGCTCCGAGTGCCTTTCGGGGTGGCCGGGCTGCATCCGAGTGCGTTTGTGGGCGGCCGTGGAGGCTCCGAGTGCCTTTCGGGGCGGCCGGGAAAGCTCCGAGTGCCTTTCGGGGCGGCCGGGAAGGCTCCGAGTGCCTTTCGGGGCGGCCGGGCAGGCTCCGAGTGCCTTTCGGGGTAGCCGGGCCGCCTCTGAGTGCCTTTGTGGGCGGCCGGGGAGGCTCCGAGTGCCTTTGGGGGCGGCCGTGCAGGCTCCGAGTGCCTTTGTGAGCGGCCGTGGAGGCTCCGATTGCCTTTGGGGGCGGCCGGGGAGGCTCCGAGTGCCTTTCGGGGTGGCCGGGGAGTCTCCGAGTGCCTTTCGGGGTTCTCGGGGAGGCTCCGAGTGCCTTTCGGGGCATCCGGGGAGGCTCCGAGTGCCTTTGGGGGTCGCCGGGCAGGCTCCGAGTGCCTTTCGGGGTGGCCGGGGAGGCTCCGAGTGCCTGTCGGGGTGGCCGAGCCGCCTCCGAGTGCCTTTGTGGGCGGTCGGGCAGGCTCCGAGTGCGTTTGTGGGCGGCCGTGGAGGCTCCGAGTGCCTTTCGGGGCGGCCTGGCCGCCTCCGAGTGCATTTCAGGGCGGCCAGGGAGGCTCCGAGTGCCTTTGTGGGCGGCCGGGTAGGCTCCGAGTGCCTTTGGGGGCGGTCGGGCAGGCTCCGAGTGCCTTTCGGGGCATCCGGGGATGCTCCGAATGCCTTTCGGGGCGGCCGGGCTGCCTGCGAGTGCCTTTGGGGGCGGCTGGGGAGGCTCTGAGTGCCTTTCGTGGCGGCCTGGCCGCCTCCGAGTGCATTTCGGGGCAGCCAGGGAGGCTCCCAGTGCCTTTGTGGGCGGCCGGGTAGGCTCCGAGTGCCTTTTGGGGTGGCCAGGGAGGCTCCGAGTGCGTTTTGGGGCGGCCGGGGAGGCTCCGAGTGGCTTTCGGGGAGGCCCAGCCGCCTCTGAGTGCCTTTGTGGGCGGCCGGGGAGGCTCCGAGTGCCTTTTGGGGCGGCCGGTGAGGCTCCGAGTGCCTTTCGGGGCGGTCGGGCAGGCTCCGAGTGCCTTTTGGGGCGGCCGGGGAGGCTCCGAGTGCCTTTGGGGGCGTCCGGGGAGGCTCGGAGTGCCTTTGGGGGCGGCTGTGCAGGCTCCGATTGCCTTTGGGGGCTGCCGGGCCGGCTCCGAGTGCCTTTGGGGGTCCCCGGGGAGGCTCCGAGTGCCTTTGGGGGCTGCCGGGCCGGCTCCGAGTGCCTTTGCGGGTGGCCGGGCAGGCTCCGAGTGCCTTTCGGGGCGGCCGGGGATGCTCCGAGTGCCTTTCGGGGTGGCCGTTCCCCCTCCGAATGCCTTTCGGGGCGGCTGGGCTCGTCCCTGTGCCTTTCGGGGCGGCCGGACCGGCTCCGAGTGGCTTTCGGGGCGGCCGGCGAGGCTCTAATTGCCTTTCCGGACTGCCGGGGAGGCTCCGAGTGCCTTTCGGGGCGGCCGGGGAGGCTCCGAGTGCCTTTCGGGGTGGCCGGGGAGGCTCCGAGTGCCTTTGGGGGCGGCCGGGGAGGCTCCGAGTGCCTTTTGGGGCGGCCGGGGAGGCTCCGAGTGCCTTTCGGGGTGGCCGGGCCGCCCCTGAGTGCCTTTCGGGGCTGCCGGGGAGGCTCCGAGTGCCTTTCGGGGTAGTTGGGCCGCCTCCGAGTGCCTTTGGGGGCGGCCGGGATGCATCCGAGTGCCTTTGTGGGTGGCCGTGGAGGCTCCGAGTGCCTTTCGGGGTGGCCGGGCTGCATCCGAGTGCGTTTGTGGGCGGCCGTGGAGGCTCCGAGTGCCTTTCGGGGCGGCCGGGAAAGCTCCGAGTGCCTTTCGGGGCGGCCGGGAAGGCTCCGAGTGCCTTTCGGGGCGGCCGGGCAGGCTCCGAGTGCCTTTCGGGGTAGCCGGGCCGCCTCTGAGTGCCTTTGTGGGCGGCCGGGGAGGCTCCGAGTGCCTTTGGGGGCGGCCGTGCAGGCTCCGAGTGCCTTTGTGAGCGGCCGTGGAGGCTCCGATTGCCTTTGGGGGCGGCCGGGGAGGCTCCGAGTGCCTTTCGGGGTGGCCGGGGAGTCTCCGAGTGCCTTTCGGGGTTCTCGGGGAGGCTCCGAGTGCCTTTCGGGGCATCCGGGGAGGCTCCGAGTGCCTTTGGGGGTCGCCGGGCAGGCTCCGAGTGCCTTTCGGGGTGGCCGGGGAGGCTCCGAGTGCCTGTCGGGGTGGCCGAGCCGCCTCCGAGTGCCTTTGTGGGCGGTCGGGCAGGCTCCGAGTGCGTTTGTGGGCGGCCGTGGAGGCTCCGAGTGCCTTTCGGGGCGGCCTGGCCGCCTCCGAGTGCATTTCAGGGCGGCCAGGGAGGCTCCGAGTGCCTTTGTGGGCGGCCGGGTAGGCTCCGAGTGCCTTTGGGGGCGGTCGGGCAGGCTCCGAGTGCCTTTCGGGGCATCCGGGGATGCTCCGAATGCCTTTCGGGGCGGCCGGGCTGCCTGCGAGTGCCTTTGGGGGCGGCTGGGGAGGCTCTGAGTGCCTTTCGTGGCGGCCTGGCCGCCTCCGAGTGCATTTCGGGGCAGCCAGGGAGGCTCCCAGTGCCTTTGTGGGCGGCCGGGTAGGCTCCGAGTGCCTTTTGGGGTGGCCAGGGAGGCTCCGAGTGCGTTTTGGGGCGGCCGGGGAGGCTCCGAGTGGCTTTCGGGGAGGCCCAGCCGCCTCTGAGTGCCTTTGTGGGCGGCCGGGGAGGCTCCGAGTGCCTTTTGGGGCGGCCGGTGAGGCTCCGAGTGCCTTTGTGGGCGGCCGTGGAGGCTCCGAGTGCCTTTCGGGGCGGCCGGGGATGCTGCGAGTGCCTTTCGGGGCGGTCGGGGAGGCTCCGAGTGCCTTTGGGGGCGGCCGTGGATGCTCCGAGTGCCTTTCGGGGTAGCCGGGGAGGCTCCGAGTGCCTTTCGGGGTGGCCGGGCCGCCTCCGAGTGCCTTTCGAGGTGGCCGTGGAGGCTCCGAGTGCCTTTGGGGGCGAGTGTGCAGGCTCCGAGTGCCTTTTTGGGTGGCCGTGCCGCCTCCGAGTGCCTTTCGGGGCGGTCGTGGAGGCTCCGAGTGCGTTTCGGGGCGGCCCGGCCGCCTCCGAGTGCGTTTGTGGGCTGCCGGGGAGGCTCCGAGTGCCTTTCGGGGTGGCCGGGCCACCTCCGAGTGCTTTTCGGGGCGGCCGGGCTGCATCCAAGTGCCTTTGGGGGCGGCCGTGGAGGCTCCGAGTGCCTTTGTGGGCGGCCGGGAAGGCTCCGAGTGCCTTTGGTGGTGCCCGGGGAGGCTCCGAGTGCCTTTCGGGCGGCCGGGGAGGCTCCGAGTGCCTTTCGGGGCGGCCGTGGAGGCTCCGAGTGGCTTTCGGGGAGGCCCGGCCGCCTCCGAGTGCCTTTCGGGGTGGCCGGGGAGTCTCCGAGTGCCTTTCGGGGTTCTCGGGGAGGCTCCGAGTGCCTTTCGGGGCATCCGGGGAGGCTCCGAGTGCCTTTGAGGGTCGCCGGGCAGGCTCCGAGTGCCTTTCGGGGTGGCCGGGGAGGCTCCGAGTGCCTTTTGGGGGTGGCCGGGCAGGCTCCGAGTGTCTTTTCGGGCGGTCGGGCAGGCTCCGAGTGCCTTTGTGGGCGGCTAGGCCGGGTCCGAGGGCCTTTCGGGGCGGCCTGGCCGCCTCCGAGTGCATTTCGGGGCGGCCAGGGAGGCTCCGAGTGCCTTTGTGGGCGGCCGGGTAGGCTCCGAGTGCCTTTGTGGGCAGCCGGGCCGGCTCCGAGTGCCTTTCAGGGCGGCCATGGAGGCTCCGAGTGCCTTTCGGGGTAGCCGGGGCGCTTCCGAGTGCCTTTGGGGGCGGCTGGGGAGGCTCTGAGTGCCTTTCGTGGCGGCCTGGCCGCCTTCGAGTGCATTTCGGGGCAGCCAGGGAGGCTCCCAGTGCCTTTGTGGGCGGCCGGGTAGGCTCCGAGTGCCTTTTGGGGTGGCCGGGGAGGCTCCGAGTGCGTTTTGGGGCGGCCGGGGAGGCTCCGAGTGGCTTTCGGGGAGGCCCAGCCGCCTCTGAGTGCCTTTGGGGGCGTCCGGGGATGCTCCGAGTGCCTTTCGGGGCGGCCGGGAAGGCTCCGAGTGCCTTTCGGGGCGGCCGTGGAGGCTCCGAGTGCCTTTGGGGGCGGCCGGGGATGCTGCGAGTGCCTTTCGGGGCGGTCGGGGAGGCTCCGAGTGCCTTTTGGGGCGGCCGGGGAGGCTCCGAGTGCCTTTCGGGGCGGTCGGGGAGGCTCGGAGTGCCTTTGGGGGCGGCTGTGCAGGCTCCGCTTGCCTTTGGGGGCTGCCGGGCCGGCTCCGAGTGCCTTTGGGGGTCCCCGGGCAGGCTCCGATTGCCTTTGGGGGCTGCCGGGCCGGCTCCGAGTGCCTTTTGGGGTCGCCGGGCAGGCTCCGAGTGCCTTTGCGGGTGGCCGGGGAGGCTCCGAGTGCCTTTGTGGGCGGCCGTGGAGGCTCCGAGTGCCTTTCGGGGTAGCCGGGGAGGCTCCGAGTGCCTTTCGGGGCGGCCGGGGAGGCTCTGAGTGCCTTTCGAGGTGGCCGCGGAGGCTCCGAGTGCCTTTGTGGGCGGCCGGGAAGGCTCCGAGTGCCTTTCGGGGCGGCCGGGGTGGCTCCGAGTGCCTTTGTGGGCGGCCGTGGAGGCTCCGAGTGGCTTTCGGGGAGGCCCGGCCGCCTCCGAGTGCCTTTCGGCGCGTCCGGTCAGGCTCCGAGTGCCTTTCGGGGCGGTCGGGCAGGCTCCGAGTGCCTTTCGGGGCGGCCGGGGAGGCTCCGAGTGCCTTTGGGGGCGTCCGGGGAGGCTCGGAGTGCCTTTGGGGGCGGCTGTGCAGGCTCCGATTGCCTTTGGGGGCTGCCGGGCCGGCTCCGAGTGCCTTTGGGGGTCCCCGGGCAGGCTCCGAGTGCCTTTGGGGGCTGCCGGGCCGGCTCCGAGTGCCTTTGCGGGTGGCGGGGCAGGCTCCGAGTGCCTTTCGGGGCGGCCGGGGATGCTCCGAGTGCCTTTCGGGGTGGCCGTTCCCCCTCCGAATGCCTTTCGGGGCGGCTGGGCCCGTCCCTGTGCCTTTCGGGGCGGCCGGACCGGCTCCGAGTGGCTTTCGGGGCGGCCGGCGAGGCTCTAATTGCCTTTCCGGACTGCCGGGGAGGCTCCGAGTGCCTTTGGGGGCGGCCGGGGAGGCTCCGAGTGCCTTTCGGGGTGGCCGGGGAGGCTCCGAGTGCCTTTGGGGGCGGCCGGGGAGGCTCCGAGTGCCTTTTGGGGCGGCCGGGGAGGCTCCGAGTGCCTTTCGGGGTGGCCGGGCCGCCCCTGAGTGCCTTTCGGGGCTGCCGGGGAGGCTCCGAGTGCCTTTCGGGGTAGTTGGGCCGCCTCCGAGTGCCTTTGGGGGCGGCCGGGATGCATCCGAGTTCCTTTGTGGGTGGCCGTGGAGGCTCCGAGTGCCTTTCGGGGCGGCCGGGGAGGCTCCGAGTGCCTTTTGGGGTGGCCGAGCCGCCTCCGAGTGCCTTTCGGCGCGTCCGGTCAGGCTCCGAGTGCCTTTCGGGGCGGCCGTGGAGTCTCCGAGTGCCTTTCGGGGCGGCCGGGAAGGCTCCGAGTGCCTTTGGGGGCAGTCGGGGAGGCTCCGAGTGCCTTTCAGAGTGGCCGGGGAGGCTCCGAGTGCCTGTCGGGGTGGCCGGGCAGGCTCCGAGTGCCTTTTCGGGGCGGCCGGGCAGGCTCCGAGTGCCTTTGTGGGCGGCCGTGGAGGCTCTGAGTGCCTTTCGGGGCGGCCGGGGATGCTCCGAGTGCCTTTCGGGGCGGTCGGGGAGGCTCCGAGTGCCTTTGGGGGCGGCCGGGGAGGCTCCGAGTGCCTTTCAGAGTGGCCGGGGAGGCTCCGAGTGCCTGTCGGGGCAGCCGTGGAGGCTCCGAGTGCCTTTGGGGGCGAGTGTGCAGGCTCCGAGTGCCTTTTTGGGCGGCCGTGCCGCCTCCGAGTGCCTTTCGGGGCGGCCGTGGAGGCTCCGAGTGCCTTTCGGGGTGGCCGAGCCGCCTCCGAGTGCCTTTCGGCGCGTCCGGTCAGGCTCCGAGTGCCTTTCGGGGCGGTCGGGCAGGCTCCGAGTGCCTTTCGGGGCGGCCGTGGAGTCTCCGAGTGCCTTTCGGGGCGGCCATGGAGGCTCGGAGTGCCTTTGGGGGCGGCTGTGCAGGCTCCAATTGCCTTTGGGGGCTGCCGGGCCGGCTCCGAGTGCCTTTGGGGGTCCCCGGGCAGGCTCCGATTGCCTTTGGGGGCTGCCGGGCCGCCTCCGAGTGCCTTTGCGGGTGGCCGGGGAGGCTCCGAGTGCCTTTCGGGGCGGCCGGGGATGCTCCGAGTGCCTTTCGGGGTGGCCGTTCCCCCTCCGAATGCCTTTCGGGGCGGCTGGGCCCGTCCCAGTGCCTTTCGGGGCGGCCGGACCGGCTCCGAGTGGCTTTCGGGGCGGCTGGCGAGGCTCTAATTGCCTTTTGGGACTCCCGGGGAGGCTCCGAGTGCCTTTGGGGGCGGCCGGGGAGGCTCCGAGTGCCTTTCGGGGTGGCCGGGGAGGCTCCGAGTGCCTTTTGGGGCGGCCGGGGAGGCTCCGAGTGCCTTTCGGGGTGGCCGGGCCGCCTCTGAGTGCCTTTCAGGGCTGCCGGGGAGGCTCCGAGTGCCTTTCGGGGTAGTTGGGCCGCCTCCGAGTGCCTTTGGGGGCGGCCGGGATGCATCCGAGTTCCTTTGTGGGTGGCCGTGGAGGCTCCGAGTGCCTTTCGGGGCGGCCGGGAAGGCTCCGAGTGCCTTTCGGGGCGGCCGGGCAGGCTCCGAGTGGCTTTCGGGGAGGCCCGGCCGCCTCTGAGTGCCTTTGTGGGCGGCCGGGGAGGCTCCGAGTGCCTTTGGGGGCGGCCGTGCAGGCTCCGAGTGCCTTTGTGAGCGGCCGTGGAGGCTCCGATTGCCTTTGGGGGCGGCCGGGGAGGCTCCGAGTGCCTTTCGGGGTGGCCGGGGAGTCTCCGAGTGCCTTTCGGGGTTCTCGGGGAGGCTCCGAGTGCCTTTCGGGGCATCCGGGGAGGCTCCGAGTGCCTTTGAGGGTCGCCGGGCAGGCTCCGAGTGCCTTTCGGGGTGGCCGGGGAGGCTCCGAGTGCCTTTTGGGGGTGGCCGGGCAGGCTCCGAGTGTCTTTTCGGGCGGTCGGGCAGGCTCCGAGTGCCTTTGTGGGCGGCTAGGCCGGGTCCGAGGGCCTTTCGGGGCGGCCTGGCCGCCTCCAAGTGCATTTCGGGGCGGTCGGGGAGGCTCCGAGTGCCTTTGTGGGCGGCCGGGTAGGCTCCGAGTGCCTTTGTGGGCGGCCGGGCCGGCTCCGAGTGCCTTTCAGGGCGGCCATGGAGGCTCCGAGTGCCTTTCGGGGTAGCCGGGGCGCTTCCGAGTGCCTTTGGGGGCGGCTGGGGAGGCTCTGAGTGCCTTTCGTGGCGGCCTGGCCGCCTTCGAGTGCATTTCGGGGCAGCCAGGGAGGCTCCCAGTGCCTTTGTGGGCGGCCGGGGAGGCTCCGAGTGCCTTTTGGGGTGGCCGGGGAGGCTCCGAGTGCGTTTTGGGGCGGCCGGGGAGGCTCCGAGTGGCTTTCGGGGAGGCCCAGCCGCCTCTGAGTGCCTTTGGGGGCGTCCGGGGATGCTCCGAGTGCCTTTCGGGGCGGCCGGGAAGGCTCCGAGTGCCTTTCGGGGCGGCCGTGGAGGCTCCGAGTGCCTTTGGGGGCGGCCGGGGATGCTGCGAGTGCCTTTCGGGGCGGTCGGGGAGGCTCCGAGTGCCTTTTGGGGCGGCCGGGGAGGCTCCGAGTGCCTTTCGGGTCGGCCATGGAGGCTCGGAGTGCCTTTGGGGGTGGCTGTGCAGGCTCCGATTGCCTTTGGGGGCTGCCGGGCCGGCTCCGAGTGCCTTTGGGGGTCCCCGGGCAGGCTCCGAGTGCCTTTGGGGGCTGCCGGGCCGGCTCCGAGTGCCTTTTGGGGTCGCCGGGCAGGCTCCGAGTGCCTTTGCGGGTGGCCGGGGAGGCTCCGAGTGCCTTTGTGGGCGGCCGTGGAGGCTCCGAGTGCCTTTCGGGGTAGCCGGGGAGGCTCCGAGTGCCTTTCGGGGCGGCCGGGGAGGCTCCGAGTGCCTTTCGAGGTGGCCGTGGAGGCTCCGAGTGCCTTTGTGGGCGGCCGGGAAGGCTCCGAGTGCCTTTCGGGGCGGCCGGGGTGGCTCCGAGTGCCTTTGTGGGCGGCCGTGGAGGCTCCGAGTGGCTTTCGGGGAGGCCCGGCCGCCTCCGAGTGCCTTTCGGCGCGTCCGGTCAGGCTCCGAGTGCCTTTCGGGGCGGTCGGGCAGGCTCCGAGTGCCTTTTGGGGCGGTCGGGGAGGCTCCGAGTGCCTTTGGGGGCGTCCGGGGAGGCTCGGAGTGCCTTTCGGGGCGGCTGTGCAGGCTCCGATTGCCTTTGGGGGCTGCCGGGCCGGCTCCGAGTGCCTTTGGGGGTCCCCGGGGAGGCTCCGAGTGCCTTTGGGGGCTGCCGGGCCGGCTCCGAGTGCCTTTGCGGGTGGCCGGGCAGGCTCCGAGTGCCTTTCGGGGCGGCCGGGGATGCTCCGAGTGCCTTTCGGGGTGGCCGTTCCCCCTCCGAATGCCTTTCGGGGCGGCTGGGCCCGTCCCAGTGCCTTTCGGGGCGGCCGGACCGGCTCCGAGTGGCTTTCGGGGCGGCCGGCGAGGCTCTAATTGCCTTTCCGGACTGCCGGGGAGGCTCCGAGTGCCTTTGGGGGCGGCCGGGGAGGCTCCGAGTGCCTTTCGGGGTGGCCGGAGAGGCTCCGAGTGCCTTTGGGGGCGGCCGGGGAGGCTCCGAGTGCCTTTTGGGGCGGCCGGGGAGGCTCCGAGTGCCTTTCGGGGTGGCCGGGCCGCCCCTGAGTGCCTTTCGGGGCTGCCGGGGAGGCTCCGAGTGCCTTTCGGGGTAGTTGGGCCGCCTCCGAGTGCCTTTGGGGGCGGCCGGGATGCATCCGAGTGCCTTTGTGGGTGGCCGTGGAGGCTCCGAGTGCCTTTCGGGGTGGCCGGGCTGCATCCGAGTGCGTTTGTGGGCGGCCGTGGAGGCTCCGAGTGCCTTTCGGGGCGGCCGGGAAAGCTCCGAGTGCCTTTCGGGGCGGCCGGGAAGGCTCCGAGTGCCTTTCGGGGCGGCCGGGCAGGCTCCGAGTGCCTTTCGGGGTAGCCGGGCCGCCTCTGAGTGCCTTTGTGGGCGGCCGGGGAGGCTCCGAGTGCCTTTGGGGGCGGCCGTGCAGGCTCCGAGTGCCTTTGTGAGCGGCCGTGGAGGCTCCGATTGCCTTTGGGGGCGGCCGGGGAGGCTCCGAGTGCCTTTCGGGGTGGCCGGGGAGTCTCCGAGTGCCTTTCGGGGTTCTCGGGGAGGCTCCGAGTGCCTTTCGGGGCATCCGGGGAGGCTCCGAGTGCCTTTGGGGGTCGCCGGGCAGGCTCCGAGTGCCTTTCGGGGTGGCCGGGGAGGCTCCGAGTGCCTGTCGGGGTGGCCGAGCCGCCTCCGAGTGCCTTTGTGGGCGGTCGGGCAGGCTCCGAGTGCGTTTGTGGGCGGCCGTGGAGGCTCCGAGTGCCTTTCGGGGCGGCCTGGCCGCCTCCGAGTGCCTTTGGGGGCGGCCAGGGAGGCTCCGAGTGCCTTTGTGGGCGGCCGGGTAGGCTCCGAGTGCCTTTGGGGGCGGTCGGGCAGGCTCCGAGTGCCTTTCGGGGCATCCGGGGATGCTCCGAATGCCTTTCGGGGCGGCCGGGCTGCCTGCGAGTGCCTTTGGGGGCGGCTGGGGAGGCTCTGAGTGCCTTTCGTGGCGGCCTGGCCGCCTCCGAGTGCATTTCGGGGCAGCCAGGGAGGCTCCCAGTGCCTTTGTGGGCGGCCGGGGAGGCTCCGAGTGCCTTTTGGGGTGGCCGGGGAGGCTCCGAGTGCGTTTTGGGGCGGCCGGGGAGGCTCCGAGTGGCTTTCGGGGAGGCCCAGCCGCCTCTGAGTGCCTTTGTGGGCGGCCGGGGAGGCTCCGAGTGCCTTTTGGGGCGGCCGGTGAGGCTCCGAGTGCCTTTGTGGGCGGCCGTGGAGGCTCCGAGTGCCTTTCGGGGCGGCCGGGGATGCTGCGAGTGCCTTTCGGGGCGGTCGGGGAGGCTCCGAGTGCCTTTGGGGGCGGCCGTGGATGCTCCGAGTGCCTTTCGGGGTAGCCGGGGAGGCTCCGAGTGCCTTTCGGGGTGGCCGGGCCGCCTCCGAGTGCCTTTCGAGGTGGCCGTGGAGGCTCCGAGTGCCTTTGGGGGCGAGTGTGCAGGCTCCGAGTGCCTTTTTGGGTGGCCGTGCCGCCTCCGAGTGCCTTTCGGGGCGGTCGTGGAGGCTCCGAGTGCGTTTCGGGGCGGCCCGGCCGCCTCCGAGTGCGTTTGTGGGCTGCCGGGGAGGCTCCGAGTGCCTTTCGGGGTGGCCGGGCCACCTCCGAGTGCTTTTCGGGGCGGCCGGGCTGCATCCAAGTGCCTTTGGGGGCGGCCGTGGAGGCTCCGAGTGCCTTTGTGGGCGGCCGGGAAGGCTCCGAGTGCCTTTGGTGGTGCCCGGGGAGGCTCCGAGTGCCTTTCGGGCAGCCGGGCAGGCTCCGAGTGCCTTTCGGGGCGGCCGTGGAGGCTCCGAGTGGCTTTCGGGGAGGCCCGGCCGCCTCCGAGTGCCTTTCGGGGTGGCCGGGGAGTCTCCGAGTGCCTTTCGGGGTTCTCGGGGAGGCTCCGAGTGCCTTTCGGGGCATCCGGGGAGGCTCCGAGTGCCTTTGAGGGTCGCCGGGCAGGCTCC
Organism: Struthio camelus; assembly: GCF_040807025.1. Classification (NCBI taxonomy): domain Eukaryota; kingdom Metazoa; phylum Chordata; class Aves; order Struthioniformes; family Struthionidae; genus Struthio; species Struthio camelus. The sequence continues at coordinate 1,683,044 of NC_090964.1, forward strand.
GAGTGCCTTTCGGGGTGGCCGGGGAGGCTCCGAGTGCCTTTTGGGGGTGGCCGGGCAGGCTCCGAGTGTCTTTTCGGGCGGTCGGGCAGGCTCCGAGTGCCTTTGTGGGCGGCTAGGCCGGGTCCGAGGGCCTTTCGGGGCGGCCTGGCCGCCTCCGAGTGCATTTCGGGGCGGCCAGGGAGGCTCCGAGTGCCTTTGTGGGCGGCCGGGTAGGCTCCGAGTGCCTTTGTGGGCAGCCGGGCCGGCTCCGAGTGCCTTTCAGGGCGGCCATGGAGGCTCCGAGTGCCTTTCGGGGTAGCCGGGGCGCTTCCGAGTGCCTTTGGGGGCGGCTGGGGAGGCTCTGAGTGCCTTTCGTGGCGGCCTGGCCGCCTTCGAGTGCATTTCGGGGCAGCCAGGGAGGCTCCCAGTGCCTTTGTGGGCGGCCGGGTAGGCTCCGAGTGCCTTTTGGGGTGGCCGGGGAGGCTCCGAGTGCGTTTTGGGGCGGCCGGGGAGGCTCCGAGTGGCTTTCGGGGAGGCCCAGCCGCCTCTGAGTGCCTTTGGGGGCGTCCGGGGATGCTCCGAGTGCCTTTCGGGGCGGCCGGGAAGGCTCCGAGTGCCTTTCGGGGCGGCCGTGGAGGCTCCGAGTGCCTTTGGGGGCGGCCGGGGATGCTGCGAGTGCCTTTCGGGGCGGTCGGGGAGGCTCCGAGTGCCTTTTGGGGCGGCCGGGGAGGCTCCGAGTGCCTTTCGGGGCGGTCGGGGAGGCTCGGAGTGCCTTTGGGGGCGGCTGTGCAGGCTCCGCTTGCCTTTGGGGGCTGCCGGGCCGGCTCCGAGTGCCTTTGGGGGTCCCCGGGCAGGCTCCGATTGCCTTTGGGGGCTGCCGGGCCGGCTCCGAGTGCCTTTTGGGGTCGCCGGGCAGGCTCCGAGTGCCTTTGCGGGTGGCCGGGGAGGCTCCGAGTGCCTTTGTGGGCGGCCGTGGAGGCTCCGAGTGCCTTTCGGGGTAGCCGGGGAGGCTCCGAGTGCCTTTCGGGGCGGCCGGGGAGGCTCCGAGTGCCTTTGGGGGCGGCCGTGGATGCTCCGAGTGCCTTTCGGGGTAGCCGGGGAGGCTCCGAGTGCCTTTCGGGGTGGCCGGGCCGCCTCCGAGTGCCTTTCGAGGTGGCCGTGGAGGCTCCGAGTGCCTTTGGGGGCGAGTGTGCAGGCTCCGAGTGCCTTTTTGGGTGGCCGTGCCGCCTCCGAGTGCCTTTCGGGGCGGTCGTGGAGGCTCCGAGTGCGTTTCGGGGCGGCCCGGCCGCCTCCGAGTGCGTTTGTGGGCTGCCGGGGAGGCTCCGAGTGCCTTTCGGGGTGGCCGGGCCACCTCCGAGTGCTTTTCGGGGCGGCCGGGCTGCATCCAAGTGCCTTTGGGGGCGGCCGTGGAGGCTCCGAGTGCCTTTGTGGGCGGCCGGGAAGGCTCCGAGTGCCTTTGGTGGTGCCCGGGGAGGCTCCGAGTGCCTTTCGGGCGGCCGGGGAGGCTCCGAGTGCCTTTCGGGGCGGCCGGGGAGGCTCCGAGTGGCTTTCGGGGAGGCCCGGCCGCCTCCGAGTGCCTTTCGGGGCGGCCGGGGAGGCTCCGAGTGCCTTTCAGGGCGGCCGGGGAGGCTCCGAGTGCCTGTCGGGGTGGCCGGGCTGCCTCCGAGTGCCTTTGGGGGCGGCTGGGGAGGCTCTGAGTGCCTTTCGTGGCGGCCTGGCCGCCTCCGAGTGCATTTCGGGGCAGCCAGGGAGGCTCCCAGTGCCTTTGTGGGCGGCCGGGGAGGCTCCGAGTGCCTTTTGGGGTGGCCGTGGAGGCTCCGAGTGCGTTTTGGGGCGGCCGGGGAGGCTCCGAGTGGCTTTCGGGGAGGCCCAGCCGCCTCTGAGTGCCTTTGGGGGCGTCCGGGGATGCTCCGAGTGCCTTTCGGGGCGGCCGGGGAGGCTCCGAGTGCCTTTGGGGGCGGCCGGGGATGCTGCGAGTGCCTTTCGGGGCGGTCGGGGAGGCTCCGAGTGCCTTTTGGGGCGGCCGGGGAGGCTCCGAGTGCCTTTCGGGTCGGCCATGGAGGCTCGGAGTGCCTTTGGGGGCGGCTGTGCAGGCTCCGATTGCCTTTGGGGGCTGCCGGGCCGGCTCCGAGTGCCTTTGGGGGTCCCCGGGCACGCTCCGATTGCCTTTGGGGGCTGCCGGGCCGGCTCCGAGTGCCTTTTGGGGTCGCCGGGCAGGCTCCGAGTGCCTTTGCGGGTGGCCGGGGAGGCTCCGAGTGCCTTTGTGGGCGGCCGTGGAGGCTCCGAGTGCCTTTCGGGGTAGCCGGGGAGGCTCCGAGTGCCTTTCGGGGCGGCCGGGGAGGCTCTGAGTGCCTTTCGAGGTGGCCGTGGAGGCTCCGAGTGCCTTTGTGGGTGGCCGGGAAGGCTCCGAGTGCCTTTCGGGGCGGCCGGGGTGGCTCCGAGTGCCTTTGTGGGCGGCCGTGGAGGCTCCGAGTGGCTTTCGGGGAGGCCCGGCCGCCTCCGAGTGCCTTTCGGCGCGTCCGGTCAGGCTCCGAGTGCCTTTCGGGGCGGTCGGGCAGGCTCCGAGTGCCTTTTGGGGCGGCCGGGGAGGCTCCGAGTGCCTTTGGGGGCGTCCGGGGAGGCTCGGAGTGCCTTTGGGGGCGGCTGTGCAGGCTCCGATTGCCTTTGGGGGCTGCCGGGCCGGCTCCGAGTGCCTTTGGGGGTCCCCGGGGAGGCTCCGAGTGCCTTTGGGGGCTGCCGGGCCGGCTCCGAGTGCCTTTGCGGGTGGCCGGGCAGGCTCCGAGTGCCTTTCGGGGCGGCCGGGGATGCTCCGAGTGCCTTTCGGGGTGGCCGTTCCCCCTCCGAATGCCTTTCGGGGCGGCTGGGCTCGTCCCTGTGCCTTTCGGGGCGGCCGGACCGGCTCCGAGTGGCTTTCGGGGCGGCCGGCGAGGCTCTAATTGCCTTTCCGGACTGCCGGGGAGGCTCCGAGTGCCTTTCGGGGCGGCCGGGGAGGCTCCGAGTGCCTTTCGGGGTGGCCGGGGAGGCTCCGAGTGCCTTTGGGGGCGGCCGGGGAGGCTCCGAGTGCCTTTTGGGGCGGCCGGGGAGGCTCCGAGGGCCTTTCGGGGTGGCCGGGCCGCCCCTGAGTGCCTTTCGGGGCTGCCGGGGAGGCTCCGAGTGCCTTTCGGGGTAGTTGGGCCGCCTCCGAGTGCCTTTGGGGGCGGCCGGGATGCATCCGAGTGCCTTTGTGGGTGGCCGTGGAGGCTCCGAGTGCCTTTCGGGGTGGCCGGGCTGCATCCGAGTGCGTTTGTGGGCGGCCGTGGAGGCTCCGAGTGCCTTTCGGGGCGGCCGGGAAAGCTCCGAGTGCCTTTCGGGGCGGCCGGGAAGGCTCCGAGTGCCTTTCGGGGCGGCCGGGCAGGCTCCGAGTGCCTTTCGGGGTAGCCGGGCCGCCTCTGAGTGCCTTTGTGGGCGGCCGGGGAGGCTCCGAGTGCCTTTGGGGGCGGCCGTGCAGGCTCCGAGTGCCTTTGTGAGCGGCCGTGGAGGCTCCGATTGCCTTTGGGGGCGGCCGGGGAGGCTCCGAGTGCCTTTCGGGGTGGCCGGGGAGTCTCCGAGTGCCTTTCGGGGTTCTCGGGGAGGCTCCGAGTGCCTTTTGGGGGTGGCCGGGCAGGCTCCGAGTGTCTTTTCGGGCGGTCGGGCAGGCTCCGAGTGCCTTTGTGGGCGGCTAGGCCGGGTCCGAGGGCCTTTCGGGGCGGCCTGGCCGCCTCCGAGTGCATTTCGGGGCGGCCAGGGAGGCTCCGAGTGCCTTTGTGGGCGGCCGGGTAGGCTCCGAGTGCCTTTGTGGGCAGCCGGGCCGGCTCCGAGTGCCTTTCAGGGCGGCCATGGAGGCTCCGAGTGCCTTTCGGGGTAGCCGGGGCGCTTCCGAGTGCCTTTGGGGGCGGCTGGGGAGGCTCTGAGTGCCTTTCGTGGCGGCCTGGCCGCCTTCGAGTGCATTTCGGGGCAGCCAGGGAGGCTCCCAGTGCCTTTGTGGGCGGCCGGGTAGGCTCCGAGTGCCTTTTGGGGTGGCCGGGGAGGCTCCGAGTGCGTTTTGGGGCGGCCGGGGAGGCTCCGAGTGGCTTTCGGGGAGGCCCAGCCGCCTCTGAGTGCCTTTGGGGGCGTCCGGGGATGCTCCGAGTGCCTTTCGGGGCGGCCGGGAAGGCTCCGAGTGCCTTTCGGGGCGGCCGTGGAGGCTCCGAGTGCCTTTGGGGGCGGCCGGGGATGCTGCGAGTGCCTTTCGGGGCGGTCGGGGAGGCTCCGAGTGCCTTTTGGGGCGGCCGGGGAGGCTCCGAGTGCCTTTCGGGGCGGTCGGGGAGGCTCGGAGTGCCTTTGGGGGCGGCTGTGCAGGCTCCGCTTGCCTTTGGGGGCTGCCGGGCCGGCTCCGAGTGCCTTTGGGGGTCCCCGGGCAGGCTCCGATTGCCTTTGGGGGCTGCCGGGCCGGCTCCGAGTGCCTTTTGGGGTCGCCGGGCAGGCTCCGAGTGCCTTTGCGGGTGGCCGGGGAGGCTCCGAGTGCCTTTGTGGGCGGCCGTGGAGGCTCCGAGTGCCTTTCGGGGTAGCCGGGGAGGCTCCGAGTGCCTTTCGGGGCGGCCGGGGAGGCTCCGAGTGCCTTTGGGGGCGGCCGTGGATGCTCCGAGTGCCTTTCGGGGTAGCCGGGGAGGCTCCGAGTGCCTTTCGGGGTGGCCGGGCCGCCTCCGAGTGCCTTTCGAGGTGGCCGTGGAGGCTCCGAGTGCCTTTGGGGGCGAGTGTGCAGGCTCCGAGTGCCTTTTTGGGTGGCCGTGCCGCCTCCGAGTGCCTTTCGGGGCGGTCGTGGAGGCTCCGAGTGCGTTTCGGGGCGGCCCGGCCGCCTCCGAGTGCGTTTGTGGGCTGCCGGGGAGGCTCCGAGTGCCTTTCGGGGTGGCCGGGCCACCTCCGAGTGCTTTTCGGGGCGGCCGGGCTGCATCCAAGTGCCTTTGGGGGCGGCCGTGGAGGCTCCGAGTGCCTTTGTGGGCGGCCGGGAAGGCTCCGAGTGCCTTTGGTGGTGCCCGGGGAGGCTCCGAGTGCCTTTCGGGCGGCCGGGGAGGCTCCGAGTGCCTTTCGGGGCGGCCGGGGAGGCTCCGAGTGGCTTTCGGGGAGGCCCGGCCGCCTCCGAGTGCCTTTCGGGGCGGCCGGGGAGGCTCCGAGTGCCTTTCAGGGCGGCCGGGGAGGCTCCGAGTGCCTGTCGGGGTGGCCGGGCTGCCTCCGAGTGCCTTTGGGGGCGGCTGGGGAGGCTCTGAGTGCCTTTCGTGGCGGCCTGGCCGCCTCCGAGTGCATTTCGGGGCAGCCAGGGAGGCTCCCAGTGCCTTTGTGGGCGGCCGGGGAGGCTCCGAGTGCCTTTTGGGGTGGCCGTGGAGGCTCCGAGTGCGTTTTGGGGCGGCCGGGGAGGCTCCGAGTGGCTTTCGGGGAGGCCCAGCCGCCTCTGAGTGCCTTTGGGGGCGTCCGGGGATGCTCCGAGTGCCTTTCGGGGCGGCCGGGGAGGCTCCGAGTGCCTTTGGGGGCGGCCGGGGATGCTGCGAGTGCCTTTCGGGGCGGTCGGGGAGGCTCCGAGTGCCTTTTGGGGCGGCCGGGGAGGCTCCGAGTGCCTTTCGGGTCGGCCATGGAGGCTCGGAGTGCCTTTGGGGGCGGCTGTGCAGGCTCCGATTGCCTTTGGGGGCTGCCGGGCCGGCTCCGAGTGCCTTTGGGGGTCCCCGGGCACGCTCCGATTGCCTTTGGGGGCTGCCGGGCCGGCTCCGAGTGCCTTTTGGGGTCGCCGGGCAGGCTCCGAGTGCCTTTGCGGGTGGCCGGGGAGGCTCCGAGTGCCTTTGTGGGCGGCCGTGGAGGCTCCGAGTGCCTTTCGGGGTAGCCGGGGAGGCTCCGAGTGCCTTTCGGGGCGGCCGGGGAGGCTCTGAGTGCCTTTCGAGGTGGCCGTGGAGGCTCCGAGTGCCTTTGTGGGTGGCCGGGAAGGCTCCGAGTGCCTTTCGGGGCGGCCGGGGTGGCTCCGAGTGCCTTTGTGGGCGGCCGTGGAGGCTCCGAGTGGCTTTCGGGGAGGCCCGGCCGCCTCCGAGTGCCTTTCGGCGCGTCCGGTCAGGCTCCGAGTGCCTTTCGGGGCGGTCGGGCAGGCTCCGAGTGCCTTTTGGGGCGGCCGGGGAGGCTCCGAGTGCCTTTGGGGGCGTCCGGGGAGGCTCGGAGTGCCTTTGGGGGCGGCTGTGCAGGCTCCGATTGCCTTTGGGGGCTGCCGGGCCGGCTCCGAGTGCCTTTGGGGGTCCCCGGGGAGGCTCCGAGTGCCTTTGGGGGCTGCCGGGCCGGCTCCGAGTGCCTTTGCGGGTGGCCGGGCAGGCTCCGAGTGCCTTTCGGGGCGGCCGGGGATGCTCCGAGTGCCTTTCGGGGTGGCCGTTCCCCCTCCGAATGCCTTTCGGGGCGGCTGGGCTCGTCCCTGTGCCTTTCGGGGCGGCCGGACCGGCTCCGAGTGGCTTTCGGGGCGGCCGGCGAGGCTCTAATTGCCTTTCCGGACTGCCGGGGAGGCTCCGAGTGCCTTTCGGGGCGGCCGGGGAGGCTCCGAGTGCCTTTCGGGGTGGCCGGGGAGGCTCCGAGTGCCTTTGGGGGCGGCCGGGGAGGCTCCGAGTGCCTTTTGGGGCGGCCGGGGAGGCTCCGAGGGCCTTTCGGGGTGGCCGGGCCGCCCCTGAGTGCCTTTCGGGGCTGCCGGGGAGGCTCCGAGTGCCTTTCGGGGTAGTTGGGCCGCCTCCGAGTGCCTTTGGGGGCGGCCGGGATGCATCCGAGTGCCTTTGTGGGTGGCCGTGGAGGCTCCGAGTGCCTTTCGGGGTGGCCGGGCTGCATCCGAGTGCGTTTGTGGGCGGCCGTGGAGGCTCCGAGTGCCTTTCGGGGCGGCCGGGAAAGCTCCGAGTGCCTTTCGGGGCGGCCGGGAAGGCTCCGAGTGCCTTTCGGGGCGGCCGGGCAGGCTCCGAGTGCCTTTCGGGGTAGCCGGGCCGCCTCTGAGTGCCTTTGTGGGCGGCCGGGGAGGCTCCGAGTGCCTTTGGGGGCGGCCGTGCAGGCTCCGAGTGCCTTTGTGAGCGGCCGTGGAGGCTCCGATTGCCTTTGGGGGCGGCCGGGGAGGCTCCGAGTGCCTTTCGGGGTGGCCGGGGAGTCTCCGAGTGCCTTTCGGGGTTCTCGGGGAGGCTCCGAGTGCCTTTCGGGGCATCCGGGGAGGCTCCGAGTGCCTTTGGGGGTCGCCGGGCAGGCTCCGAGTGCCTTTCGGGGTGGCCGGGGAGGCTCCGAGTGCCTGTCGGGGTGGCCGAGCCGCCTCCGAGTGCCTTTGTGGGCGGTCGGGCAGGCTCCGAGTGCGTTTGTGGGCGGCCGTGGAGGCTCCGAGTGCCTTTCGGGGCGGCCTGGCCGCCTCCGAGTGCATTTCAGGGCGGCCAGGGAGGCTCCGAGTGCCTTTGTGGGCGGCCGGGTAGGCTCCGAGTGCCTTTGGGGGCGGTCGGGCAGGCTCCGAGTGCCTTTCGGGGCATCCGGGGATGCTCCGAATGCCTTTCGGGGCGGCCGGGCTGCCTGCGAGTGCCTTTGGGGGCGGCTGGGGAGGCTCTGAGTGCCTTTCGTGGCGGCCTGGCCGCCTCCGAGTGCATTTCGGGGCAGCCAGGGAGGCTCCCAGTGCCTTTGTGGGCGGCCGGGGAGGCTCCGAGTGCCTTTTGGGGTGGCCAGGGAGGCTCCGAGTGCGTTTTGGGGCGGCCGGGGAGGCTCCGAGTGGCTTTCGGGGAGGCCCAGCCGCCTCTGAGTGCCTTTGTGGGCGGCCGGGGAGGCTCCGAGTGCCTTTTGGGGCAGCCGGTGAGGCTCCGAGTGCCTTTGTGGGCGGCCGTGGAGGCTCCGAGTGCCTTTCGGGGCGGCCGGGGATGCTGCGAGTGCCTTTCGGGGCGGTCGGGGAGGCTCCGAGTGCCTTTGGGGGCGGCCGTGGATGCTCCGAGTGCCTTTCGGGGTAGCCGGGGAGGCTCCGAGTGCCTTTCGGGGTGGCCGGGCCGCCTCCGAGTGCCTTTCGAGGTGGCCGTGGAGGCTCCGAGTGCCTTTGGGGGCGAGTGTGCAGGCTCCGAGTGCCTTTTTGGGCGGCCGTGCCGCCTCCGAGTGCCTTTCGGGGCGGTCGTGGAGGCTCCGAGTGCGTTTCGGGGCGGCCCGGCCGCCTCCGAGTGCGTTTGTGGGCTGCCGGGGAGGCTCCGAGTGCCTTTCGGGGTGGCCGGGCCACCTCCGAGTGCTTTTCGGGGCGGCCGGGCTGCATCCAAGTGCCTTTGGGGGCGGCCGTGGAGGCTCCGAGTGCCTTTGTGGGCGGCCGGGAAGGCTCCGAGTGCCTTTTGTGGTGCCCGGGGAGGCTCCGAGTGCCTTTCGGGCGGCCGGGGAGGCTCCGAGTGCCTTTCGGGGCGGCCGGGGAGGCTCCGAGTGGCTTTCGGGGAGGCCCGGCCGCCTCCGAGTGCCTTTCGGGGCGGCCGGGGAGGCTCCGAGTGCCTTTCAGGGCGGCCGGGGAGGCTCCGAGTGCCTGTCGGGGTGGCCGGGCTGCCTCCGAGTGCCTTTGGGGGCGGCTGGGGAGGCTCTGAGTGCCTTTCTTGGCGGCCTGGCCGCCTCCGAGTGCATTTCGGGGCAGCCAGGGAGGCTCCCAGTGCCTTTGTGGGCGGCCGGGGAGGCTCCGAGTGCCTTTTGGGGTGGCCGGGGAGGCTCCGAGTGCGTTTTGGGGCGGCCGGGGAGGCTCCGAGTGCCTTTCGGGGTGGCCCAGCCGCCTCTGAATGCCTTTGTGGGCGGCCGGGGAGGCTCCGCATGCCTTTTGGGGCGGCCGGTGAGGCTCCGAGTGCCTTTGTGGGCGGCCGTGGAGGCTCCGAGTGCCTTTCGGGGCGGCCGGGGATGCTGCGAGTGCCTTTCGGGGCGGTCGGGGAGGCTCCGAGTGCCTTTGGGGGCGGCCGGGGAGGCTCCGAGTGCCTTTGGGGGCGGCCGTGGATGCTCCGAGTGCCTTTCGGGGTAGCCGGGGAGGCTCCGAGTGCCTTTCGGGGTGGCCGTGCCGCCTCCGAGTGCCTTTCGAGGTGGCCGTGGAGGCTCCGAGTGCCTTTGGGGGCGAGTGTGCAGGCTCCGAGTGCCTTTTTGGGCGGCCGTGCCGCCTCCGAGTGCCTTTCGGGGCGGTCGTGGAGGCTCCGAGTGCGTTTCGGGGAGGCCCGGCCGCCTCCGAGTGCGTTTGTGGGCTGCCGGGGAGGCTCCGAGTGCCTTTCGGGGTGGCCGGGGCACCTCCGAGTGCTTTTCGGGGCGGCCGGGCTGCATCCAAGTGCCTTTGGGGGCGGCCGTGGAGGCTCCGAGTGCCTTTGTGGGCGGCCGGGAAGGCTCCGAGTGCCTTTGGTGGTGCCCGGGGAGGCTCCGAGTGCCTTTCGGGCGGCCGGGGAGGCTCCGAGTGCCTTTCGGGGCGGCCGGGGAGGCTCCGAGTGGCTTTCGGGGAGGCCCGGCCGCCTCCGAGTGCCTTTGGGGGCGGCCGGGGAGGCTCCGAGTGCCTTTCAGGGCGGCCGGGGAGGCTCCGAGTGCCTTTTCGGGGCGGCCGGGCAGGCTCCGAGTGCCTTTGTGGGCGGCCTTGGAGGCTCCGAGTGCCTTTCGGGGCGGCCGGGGAGGCTCCGAGTGCCTTTTGGGGTGGCCGGGCCGCCCCTGAGTGCCTTTCAGGGCTGCCGGGGAGGCTTCGAGTGCCTTTCGGGGTAGTTGGGCCGCCTCCGAGTGCCTTTGGGGGCGGCCGGGATGCATCCGAGTTCCTTTGTGGGTGGCCGTGGAGGCTCCGAGTGCCTTTCGGGGCGGTCGGGGAGGCTCCGAGTGCCTTTGTGGGCGGCCGGGGAGTCTCCGAGTGCCTTTCGGGGCAGCCGTGGAGGCTCCGAGTGCCTTTGGGGGCGAGTGTGCAGGCTCCGAGTGCCTTTTGGGGCGGCCGTGCCGCCTCCGAGTGCCTTTCGGGGCGGCCGGGGAGGCTCCGAGTGCCTTTCGGGGTGGCCGAGCCGCCTCCGAGTGCCTTTCGGCGCGTCCGGTCAGGCTCCGAGTGCCTTTCGGGGCGGTCGGGCAGGCTCCGAGTGCCTTTCGGGGCGGCCGGGGAGTCTCCGAGTGCCTTTCGGGGCGGCCATGGAGGCTCGGAGTGCCTTTGGGGGCGGCTGTGCAGGCTCCGATTGCCTTTGGGGGCTGCCGGGCCGGCTCCGAGTGCCTTTGGGGGTCCCCGGGCAGGCTCCGATTGCCTTTGGGGGCTGCCGGGCCGGCTCCGAGTGCCTTTGCGGGTGGCCGGGGAGGCTCCGAGTGCCTTTCGGGGCGGCCGGGGATGCTCCGAGTGCCTTTCGGGGTGGCCGTTCCCCCTCCGAATGCCTTTCGGGGCGGCTGGGCCCGTCCCAGTGCCTTTCGGGGCGGCCGGACCGGCTCCGAGTGGCTTTCGGGGCGGCCGGCGAGGCTCTAATTGCCTTTCCGGACTGCCAGGGAGGCTCCGAGTGCCTTTGGGGGCGGCCGGGGAGGCTCCGAGTGCCTTTCGGGGTGGCCGGGGAGGCTCCGAGTGCCTTTTGGGGCGGCCGGGGAGGCTCCGAGTGCCTTTCGGGGTGGCCGGGCCGCCCCTGAGTGCCTTTCGGGGCTGCCGGGGAGGCTCCGAGTGCCTTTCGGGGTAGTTGGGCCGCCTCCGAGTGCCTTTGGGGGCGGCCGGGATGCATCCGAGTTCCTTTGTGGGTGGCCGTGGAGGCTCCGAGTGCCTTTCGGGGCGGCCGGGGAGGCTCCGAGTGCCTTTTGGGGTGGCCGAGCCGCCTCCGAGTGCCTTTCAGCGCGTCCGGTCAGGCTCCGAGTGCCTTTCGGGGCGGTCGGGCAGGCTCCGAGTGCCTTTCGGGGCGGCCGTGGAGTCTCCGAGTGCCTTTCGGGGCGGCCGGGAAGGCTCCGAGTGCCTTTGGGGGCAGTCGGGGAGGCTCCGAGTGCCTTTCAGAGTGGCCGGGGAGGCTCCGAGTGCCTGTCGGGGTGGCCGGGCAGGCTCCGAGTGCCTTTCGGGGTGGCCGGGCCGCCTCTGAGTGCCTTTCGGGGCTGCCGGGGAGGCTCCGAGTGCCTTTCGGGGTAGCCGGGCCGCCTCCGAGTGCCTTTGGGGGCGGCCGGGATGCATCCAAGTGCCTTTCGGGGTGGCTGTGGAGGCTCCTAGTGCCTTTCGGGGCGGTCGGGCAGGCTCCGAGTGCCTTTCGGGGTGGCCGGGCCGCCTCCGAGTGCTTTTCGGGGCGGCCGGGCTGCATCCAAGTGCCTTTGGGGGCGGCTGGGGAGGCTCCGAGTGCCTTTGGGGGCGGCCGTGGAGGCTCCGAGTGCCTTTGCGGGCGGCCGGGGAGGCTCCGAGTGCCTTTGGGGGCGGCCGGGGAGGCTCCGAGTGCCTTTCGGGGCGGTCGGGCAGGCTCCGAGTGCCTTTCGTGGCAGCCGTGGAGGCTCCGAGTGCCTTTGGGGGCGAGTGTGCAGGCTCCGAGTGCCTTTTTGGGCGGCCGTGCCGCCTCCGAGTGCCTTTCGGGGCGGCCGGGGAGGCTCCGAGTGCCTTTCGGGGTGGCCGAGCCGCCTCCGAGTGCCTTTCGGCGCGTCCGGTCAGGCTCCGAGTGCCTTTCGGCGCGGCCGGTGAGGCTCCGAGTGCCTTTCGGTGTGGCCGGGGAGGCTCCGAGTGCCTGTCGGGGTGGCCGGGCAGGCTCCGAGTGCCTTTTCGGGCGGTCGGACAGGCTCCGACTGCCTTTGTGGGCGGCCGTGGAGGCTCCGAGTGCCTTTCGGGGCGGCCTGGCCGCCTCCGAGTGCCTTTGGGGGCGGCCGTGGAGGCTCCGAGTGCCTTTGGGGGCGGCCGTGGAGGCTCCGAGTGCCTTTGTGGGCGGCCGGGCCGGCTCCGAGTGCCTTTCGGGGTGGCCGGCCCGCTCCGAGTGCCTTTCGGGGTGGCCGGGGAGGCTCCGAGTGCCTTTTGGGGCGGCCGGGCCGGCCCCGAGTGCCTTTCGGGGCGGTCGGCCGCCTCCGAGTGCTTTTCGGGGCGGCCGGGAAGGCTCCGAGTGCCTTTGTGGGTGGCCGGGTAGGCTCCGAGTGCCTTTCGGGGCAGCCGGGGAGGCTCCGAGTGCCTTTCGGGGCATCCTAGAGGCTCCGAGTGGCTTTCGGGGTGGCCGGGCCACCTCCGAGTGCCTTTGTGGGCGGCCGAGCCGGCTCCGAATGCCTTTTGGGGTGGCCGGGGAGGCTCCGAGTGCCTTTCGGGGTGGCCGGGCCGCCTCTGAGTGCCTTTCGGGGCTGCCGGGGAGGCTCCGAGTGCCTTTCGGGGTAGCCGGTCCGCCTCCGAGTGTCTTTGTGGGCGGCCGGGGAGGCTCCAAGTGCCTTTGTGGTCGGCCGTGCCGCCTCCGAGTGCCTTTCGAGGCGTCCGGGGAGGCTCCGAGTGCCTTTCGGGGTGGCCGGGCCGCCTCCGAGTGCCTTTCGGGGCGGCCGCGGAGGCTCCGAGTGCCTTTGGGGGCGTCCGGGGATGCTCCGAGTGCCTTTCGGGGTGGCCGTTCCCCCTCCGAATGCCTTTCGGGGCGGCTGGGCCCGTCCCAGTGCCTTTCGGGGCGGCCGGACCGGCTCCGAGTGGCTTTCGGGGCGGCCGGCGAGGCTCTAATTGCCTTTCCGGACTGCCGGGGAGGCTCCGAGTGCCTTTGGGGGCGGCCGGGGAGGCTCCGAGTGCCTTTCGGGGTGGCCGGGGAGGCTCCGAGTGCCTTTCGGGGTGGCCGGGGAGGCTCCGAGTGCCTTTTGGGGCGGCCGGGGAGGCTCCGAGTGCCTTTCGGGGTGGCCGGGCCGCCCCTGAGTGCCTTTCGGGGCTGCCGGGGAGGCTCCGAGTGCCTTTCGGGGTAGTTGGGCCGCCTCCGAGTGCCTTTGGGGGCGGCCGGGATGCATCCGAGTTCCTTTGTGGGTGGCCGTGGAGGCTCCGAGTGCCTTTCGGGGCGGCCGGGGAGGCTCCGAGTGCCTTTTGGGGTGGCCGAGCCGCCTCCGAGTGCCTTTCGGCGCGTCCGGTCAGGCTCCGAGTGCCTTTCGGGGCGGTCGGGCAGGCTCCGAGTGCCTTTCGGGGCGGCCGTGGAGTCTCCGAGTGCCTTTCGGGGCTGCCGGGGAGGCTCCGAGTGCCTTTCGGGGTAGCCGGGCCGCCTCCGAGTGCCTTTGGGGGCGGCCGGGATGCATCCAAGTGCCTTTCGGGGTGGCTGTGGAGGCTCCTAGTGCCTTTCGGGGCGGTCGGGCAGGCTCCGAGTGCCTTTCGGGGTGGCCGGGCAGCCTCCGAGTGCTTTTCGGGGCGGCCGGGCTGCATCCAAGTGCCTTTGGGGGCGGCTGGGGAGGCTCCGAGTGCCTTTGGGGGCGGCTGGGGAGTCTCCGAGTGCCTTTCGGGGCAGCCGTGGAGTCTCCGAGTGCCTTTGGGGGCGAGTGTGCAGGCTCCGAGTGCCTTTTTGGGCGGCCGTGCCGCCTCCGAGTGCCTTTCGGGGCGGTCGGGCAGGCTCCGAGTGCCTTTCGGGGCGGCCCGGCCGCCTCCGAGTGCGTTTGTGGGCTGCCGGGGAGGCTCCGAGTGCCTTTCGGGGTGGCCGGGCCACCTCCGAGTGCTTTTCGGGGCGGCCGGGCTGCATCCAAGTGCCTTTGGGGGCGGCCGTGGAGGCTCCGAGTGCCTTTGTGGGCGGCCGGGAAGGCTCCGAGTGCCTTTGGTGGTGCCCGGGGAGGCTCCGAGTGCCTTTCGGGCGGCCGGGGAGGCTCCGAGTGCCTTTCGGGGCGGCCGGGGAGGCTCCGAGTGGCTTTCGGGGAGGCCCGGCCGCCTCCGAGTGCCTTTCGGGGCGGCCGGGGAGGCTCCGAGTGCCTTTCAGGGCGGCCGGGGAGGCTCCGAGTGCCTGTCGGGGTGGCCGGGCCGGCTCCGAGTGCCTTTCGGGGCGGCCGGGCAGGCTCCGAGTGCCTTTGTGGGCGGCCGTGGAGGCTCCGAGTGCCTTTCGGGGCGGCCGGGGAGGCTCCGAGTGCCTTTCGGGGCGGTCGGGGAGGCTCCGAGTGCCTTTGTGGGCGGCCGGGGAGTCTCCGAGTGCCTTTCGGGGCAGCCGTGGAGGCTCCGAGTGCCTTTTGGGGCGAGTGTGCAGGCTCCGAGTGCCTTTTGGGGCGGCCGTGCCGCCTCCGAGTGCCTTTCGGGGCGGCCGGGGAGGCTCCGAGTGCCTTTCGGGGTGGCCGAGCCGCCTCCGAGTGCCTTTCGGCGCGTCCGGTCAGGCTCCGAGTGCCTTTCGGGGCGGTCGGGCAGGCTCCGAGTGCCTTTCGGGGCGGCCGGGGAGGCTCCGAGTGCCTTTCGGGGCGGCCGGGGAGGCTCGGAGTGCCTTTGGGGGCGGCTGTGCAGGCTCCGATTGCCTTTGGGGGCTGCCGGGCCGGCTCCGAGTGCCTTTGGGGGTCCCCGGGCAGGCTCCGATTGCCTTTGGGGGCTGCCGGGCCGGCTCCGAGTGCCTTTGCGGGTGGCCGGGCAGGCTCCGAGTGCCTTTCGGGGCGGCCGGGGATGCTCCGAGTGCCTTTCGGGGTGGCCGTTCCCCCTCCGAATGCCTTTCGGGGCGGCTGGGCCCGTCCCAGTGCCTTTCGGGGCGGCCGGACCGGCTCCGAGTGGCTTTCGGGGCGGCCGGCGAGGCTCTAATTGCCTTTCCGGACTGCCAGGGAGGCTCCGAGTGCCTTTGGGGGCGGCCGGGGAGGCTCCGAGTGCCTTTCGGGGTGGCCGGGGAGGCTCCGAGTGCCTTTGGGGGCGGCCGGGGAGGCTCCGAGTGCCTTTTGGGGTGGCCGAGCCGCCTCCGAGTGCCTTTCGGCGCGTCCGGTCAGGCTCCGAGTGCCTTTCGGGGCGGTCGGGCAGGCTCCGAGTGCCTTTCGGGGCGGCCGTGGAGTCTCCGAGTGCCTTTCGGGGCGGCCGGGAAGGCTCCGAGTGCCTTTGGGGGCAGTCGGGGAGGCTCCGAGTGCCTTTCAGAGTGGCCGGGGAGGCTCCGAGTGCCTGTCGGGGTGGCCGGGCAGGCTCCGAGTGCCTTTCGGGGTGGCCGGGCCGCCTCTGAGTGCCTTTCGGGGCTGCCGGGGAGGCTCCGAGTGCCTTTCGGGGTAGCCGGGCCGCCTCCGAGTGCCTTTGGGGGCGGCCGGGATGCATCCAAGTGCCTTTCGGGGTGGCTGGGCCGCCTCCGAGTGCCTTTCGGGGCGGCCGGGTTGCATCCAAGTGCCTTTCGGGGTGGCTGTGGAGGCTCCTAGTGCCTTTCGGGGCGGTCGGGCAGGCTCCGAGTGCCTTTCGGGGTGGCCGGGCAGCCTCCGAGTGCTTTTCGGGGCGGCCGGGCTGCATCCAAGTGCCTTTGGGGGCGGCTGGGGAGGCTCCGAGTGCCTTTGGGGGCGGCCGTGGAGGCTCCGAGTGCCTTTGCGGGCGGCCGGGGAGGCTCCGAGTGCCTTTGGGGGCGGCCGTGGAGGCTCCGAGTGCCTTTGGGGGCGGCCGTGGAGTCTCCGAGTGCCTTTCGTGGCAGCCGTGGAGGCTCCGAGTGCCTTTGGGGGCGAGTGTGCAGGCTCCGAGTGCCTTTTTGGGCGGCCGTGCCGCCTCCGAGTGCCTTTCGGGGCGGCCGGGGAGGCTCCGAGTGCCTTTCGGGGTGGCCGAGCCGCCTCCGAGTGCCTTTCGGCGCGTCCGGTCAGGCTCCGAGTGCCTTTCGGCGCGGCCGGTGAGGCTCCGAGTGCCTTTCGGTGTGGCCGGGGAGGCTCCGAGTGCCTGTCGGGGTGGCCGGGCAGGCTCCGAGTGCCTTTTCGGGCGGTCGGACAGGCTCCGACTGCCTTTGTGGGCGGCCGTGGAGGCTCCGAGTGCCTTTCGGGGCGGCCTGGCCGCCTCCGAGTGCCTTTGGGGGCGGCCGTGGAGGCTCCGAGTGCCTTTGGGGGCGGCCGTGGAGGCTCCGAGTGCCTTTGTGGGCGGCCGGGCCGGCTCCGAGTGCCTTTCGGGGTGGCCGGCCCGCTCCGAGTGCCTTTCGGGGTGGCCGGGGAGGCTCCGAGTGCCTTTTGGGGCGGCCGGGCCGGCCCCGAGTGCCTTTCGGGGCGGTCGGCCGCCTCCGAGTGCCTTTTGGGGTGGCCAGTCAGCCTCCGAGTGCCTTTCGGGGCGGCCGGGGATGCTCCGAGTGCCTTTCGGGGCAGCCGTGGAGGCTCCGAGTGCCCTTCGGTGTGGCCGGGACGGCTCCCAGTGCCTTTCGGGGCGGCCGGGGAGGCTCCGAGTGCCTTTGTGGGATGGCCAGTCATCCTCCGAGTGCCTTTCGGGGCCGTCGGGGAGGCTCCGAGTGCCTTTCGGGGCGGCCGTGGAGTCTCCGAGTGCCTTTCGGGGCAGCCGTGGAGGCTCCGAGTGCCTTTGGGGGCAGCTGTGCAGGCTCCGAGTGCCTTTCGGGGCGGCCGGGGAGGCTCCGAGTGCCTTTGTGGACGGCCAGGCCGGGTCCGAGTGCCTTTCGGGGCGTCCGGGCGGGCTCCGAGTGCCTTTCGGGGCGGCCGGGCCGCCTCCGAGTGCCTTTCGGGGTGACTGGCCCAGTCCGAGTGCCATTCGGGTCGGCCGGGGAGGCTCCGAGTGCCTTTCAGGGCGGCCGGGTAGGCTCCGAGTGCCTTTCGGGGCGACCGTGGAGGCTCCGAGTGCCTTTGGGGGCTGCCGGGGAGGCTCCGAGTGCCTTTCGGGGTAGCCGGTCCGCCTCCGAGTGCCTTTGTGGGCGGCCGGGGAGGCTCCAAGTGCCTTTGTGGTCGGCCGTGCCGCCTCCGAGTGCCTTTCGAGGCGTCCGGGGAGGCTCCGAGTGCCTTTCGGGGTGGCCGGGCCGCCTCCGAGTGCCTTTCGGGGCGGCCGCGGAGGCTCCGAGTGCCTTTGGGGGCGGCCGGGGATGCTCCGAGTGCCTTTCGGGGTGGCCGTTCCCCCTCCGAATGCCTTTCGGGGCGGCTGGGCCCGTCCCAGTGCCTTTCGGGGCGGCCGGACCGGCTCCGAGTGTCTTTCGGGGCGGCCGGCGAGGCTCTAATTGCCTTTCCGGACTGCCGGGGAGGCTCCGAGTGCCTTTGGGGGCGGCCGGGGAGGCTCCGAGTGCCTTTCGGGGTGGCCGGGGAGGCTCCGAGTGCCTTTGGGGGCGGCCGGGGAGGCTCCGAGTGCCTTTTGGGGCGGCCGGGGAGGCTCCGAGTGCCTTTCGGGGTGGCCGGGCCGCCCCTGAGTGCCTTTCGGGGCTGCCGGGGAGGCTCCGAGTGCCTTTCGGGGTAGTTGGGCCGCCTCCGAGTGCCTTTGGGGGCGGCCGGGATGCATCCGAGTTCCTTTGTGGGTGGCCGTGGAGGCTCCGAGTGCCTTTCGGGGCGGCCGGGGAGGCTCCGAGTGCCTTTTGGGGTGGCCGAGCCGCCTCCGAGTGCCTTTCGGCGCGTCCGGTCAGGCTCCGAGTGCCTTTCGGGGCGGTCGGGCAGGCTCCGAGTGCCTTTCGGGGCGGCCGTGGAGTCTCCGAGTGCCTTTCGGGGCGGCCGGGAAGGCTCCGAGTGCCTTTGGGGGCAGTCGGGGAGGCTCCGAGTGCCTTTCAGAGTGGCCGGGGAGGCTCCGAGTGCCTGTCGGGGTGGCCGGGCAGGCTCCGAGTGCCTTTTCGGGGCGGCCGGGCAGGCTCCGAGTGCCTTTGTGGGCGGCCGTGGAGGCTCTGAGTGCCTTTCGGGGCGGCCGGGGATGCTCCGAGTGCCTTTCGGGGCGGTCGGGGAGGCTCCGAGTGCCTTTGGGGGCGAGTGTGCAGGCTCCGAGTGCCTTTTTGGGCGGCCGTGCCGCCTCCGAGTGCGTTTGTGGGCTGCCGGGGAGGCTCCGAGTGCCTTTCGGGGTGGCCGGGCCACCTCCGAGTGCTTTTCGGGGCGGCCGGGCTGCATCCAAGTGCCTTTGGGGGCTGCCGTGGAGGCTCCGAGTGCCTTTGTGGGCGGCCGGGAAGGCTCCGAGTGCCTTTGGTGGTGCCCGGGGAGGCTCCGAGTGCCTTTCGGGCGGCCGGGGAGGCTCCGAGTGCCTTTCGGGGCGGCCGGGGAGGCTCCGAATGGCTTTCGGGGAGGCCCGGCCGCCTCCGAGTGCCTTTCGGGGCGGCCGGGGAGGCTCCGAGTGCCTTTCAGGGCGGCCGGGGAGGCTCCGAGTGCCTGTCGGGGTGGCCGGGGAGGCTCCGAGTGCCTTTTCGGGGCGGCCGGGCAGGCTCCGAGTGCCTTTGTGGGCGGCCGTGGAGGCTCCGAGTGCCTTTCGGGGCGGCCGGGGAGGCTCCGAGTGCCTTTGGGGGCGGTCGGGGAGGCTCCGAGTGCCTTTGTGGGCGGCCGGGGAGTCTCCGAGTGCCTTTCGGGGCAGCCGTGGAGGCTCCGAGTGCCTTTTGGGGCGAGTGTGCAGGCTCCGAGTGCCTTTTGGGGCGGCCGTGCCGCCTCCGAGTGCCTTTGTGGGCGGCCGGGGAGGCTCCGAGTGCCTTTCGGGGTGGCCGAGCCGCCTCCGAGTGCCTTTCGGCGCGTCCGGTCAGGCTCCGAGTGCCTTTCGGGGCGGTCGGGCAGGCTCCGAGTGCCTTTCGGGGCGGCCGTGGAGTCTCCGAGTGCCTTTCGGGGCGGCCGGGGAGGCTCGGAGTGCCTTTGGGGGCGGCTGTGCAGGCTCCGATTGCCTTTGGGGGCTGCCGGGCCGGCTCCGAGTGCCTTTGGGGGTCCCCGGGCAGGCTCCGATTGCCTTTCGGGGCTGCCGGGCCGGCTCCGAGTGCCTTTGCGGGTGGCCGGGCAGGCTCCGAGTGCCTTTCGGGGCGGCCGGGGATGCTCCGAGTGCCTTTCGGGGTGGCCGTTCCCCCTCCGAATGCCTTTCGGGGCGGCTGGGCCCGTCCCAGTGCCTTTCGGGGCGGCCGGACCGGCTCCGAGTGGCTTTCGGGGCGGCCGGCGAGGCTCTAATTGCCTTTCCGGACTGCCAGGGAGGCTCCGAGTGCCTTTGGGGGCGGCCGGGGAGGCTCCGAGTGCCTTTCGGGGTGGCCGGGGAGGCTCCGAGTGCCTTTGGGGGCGGCCGGGGAGGCTCCGAGTGCCTTTTGGGGCGGCCGGGGAGGCTCCGAGTGCCTTTCGGGGTGGCCGGGCCGCCCCTGAGTGCCTTTCGGGGCTGCCGGGGAGGCTCCGAGTGCCTTTCGGGGTAGTTGGGCCGCCTCCGAGTGCCTTTGGGGGCGGCCGGGATGCATCCGAGTTCCTTTGTGGGTGGCCGTGGAGGCTCCGAGTGCCTTTTGGGGTGGCCGAGCCGCCTCCGAGTGCCTTTCGGCGCGTCCGGTCAGGCTCCGAGTGCCTTTCGGGGCGGTCGGGCAGGCTCCGAGTGCCTTTCGGGGCGGCCGGGGATGCTCCGAGTGCCTTTCGGGGTGGCCGTTCCCCCTCCGAATGCCTTTCGGGGCGGCTGGGCCCGTCCCAGTGCCTTTCGGGGCGGCCGGACCGGCTCCGAGTGGCTTTCGGGGCGGCCGGCGAGGCTCTAATTGCCTTTCCGGACTGCCAGGGAGGCTCCGAGTGCCTTTGGGGGCGGCCGGGGAGGCTCCGAGTGCCTTTCGGGGTGGCCGGGGAGGCTCCGAGTGCCTTTGGGGGCGGCCGGGGAGGCTCCGAGTGCCTTTTGGGGCGGCCGGGGAGGCTCCGAGTGCCTTTCGGGGCGGCCGGGCCGCCTCTGAGTGCCTTTGTGGGCTGCCGGGGAGGCTCCGAGTGCCTTTCGGGGTAGCCGGGCCGCCTCCGAGTGCCTTTGGGGGCGGCCGGGATGCATCCAAGTGCCTTTCGGGGTGGCTGTGGAGGCTCCTAGTGCCTTTCGGGGCGGTCGGGCAGGCTCCGAGTGCCTTTCGGGGTGGCCGGGCCGCCTCCGAGTGCTTTTCGGGGCGGCCGGGCTGCATCCAAGTGCCTTTGGGGGCGGCTGGGGAGGCTCCGAGTGCCTTTGGGGGCGGCCGTGGAGGCTCCGAGTGCCTTTGCGGGCGGCCGGGGAGGCTCCGAGTGCCTTTTGGGGCGGCCGGGGAGGCTCCGAGTGCCTTTCGGGGTGGCCGGGGAGTCTCCGAGTGCCTTTCGGGGCAGCCGTGGAGGCTCCGAGTGCCTTTGGGGGCGAGTGTGCAGGCTCCGAGTGCCTTTTGGGGCGGCCGTGCCGCCTCCGAGTGCCTTTCGGGGCGGCCGGGGAGGCTCCGAGTGCCTTTTGGGGTGGCCGAGCCGCCTCCGAGTGCCTTTCGGCGCGTCCGGTCAGGCTCCGAGTGCCTTTCGGCGCGGCCGGTGAGGCTCCGAGTGCCTTTTGGTGTGGCCGGGGAGGCTCCGAGTGCCTGTCGGGGTGGCCGGGCAGGCTCCGAGTGCCTTTTCGGGCGGTCGGACAGGCTCCGACTGCCTTTGTGGGCGGCCGTGGAGGCTCCGAGTGCCTTTCGGGGCGGCCTGGCCGCCTCCGAGTGCCTTTGGGGGCGGCCGTGGAGGCTCCGAGTGCCTTTGGGGGCGGCCGTGGAGGCTCCGAGTGCCTTTGTGGGCGGCCGGGCCGGCTCCGAGTGCCTTTCGGGGTGGCCGGCCCGCTCCGAGTGCCTTTCGGGGTGGCCGGGGAGGCTCCGAGTGCCTTTTGGGGCGGCCGGGCCGGCCCCGAGTGCCTTTCGGGGCGGTCGGCCGCCTCCGAGTGCCTTTTGGGGTGGCCAGTCAGCCTCCGAGTGCCTTTCGGGGCGGCCGGGGATGCTCCGAGTGCCTTTCGGGGCAGCCGTGGAGGCTCCGAGTGCCCTTCGGTGTGGCCGGGACGGCTCCCAGTGCCTTTCGGGGCGGCCGGGGAGGCTCCGAGTGCCTTTTGGGATGGCCAGTCATCCTCCGAGTGCCTTTCGGGGCGGTCGGGGAGGCTCCGAGTGCCTTTCAGGGCGGCCGTGGAGTCTCCGAGTGCCTTTCGGGGCAGCCGTGGAGGCTCCGAGTGCCTTTGGGGGCAGCTGTGCAGGCTCCGAGTGCCTTTCGGGGCGGCCGGGGAGGCTCCGAGTGCCTTTGTGGACGGCCAGGCCGGGTCCGAGTGCGTTTCGGGGCGTCCGGGCGGGCTCCGAGTGCCTTTCGGGGCGGCCGGGCCGCCTCCGAGTGCCTTTCGGGGTGACTGGCCCACTCCGAGTGCCTTTCGGGTCGGCCGGGGAGGCTCCGAGTGCCTTTCAGGGCGGCCGGGTAGGCTCCGAGTGCCTTTCGGGGCGACCGTGGAGGCTCCGAGTGCCTTTGGGGGCGCCGGGAATGCTCCGAGTGCCTTTCGGGGCGGTCGGGCAGGCTCCGAGTGCCTTTCGGGGTGGCCGGGGAGGCTCCGAGTGCCTTTGTGGGCGGCCGGGGAGGCTCCGAGTGCCTTTGGGGGCGGCCGTGGAGGCTCCGAGTGCCTTTCGGGGCGGTCGGGGAGGCTCCGAGTGCCTTTCGTGGCAGCCGTGGAGGCTCCGAGTGCCTTTGGGGGCGAGTGTGCAGGCTCCGAGTGCCTTTGTGGGCGGCCGTGCCGCCTCCGAGTGCCTTCGGCGCGGCCGGTGAGGCTCCGAGTGCCTTTCAGAGTGGCCGGGGAGGCTCCGAGTGCCTGTCGGGGTGGCCGGGCAGTCTCCGAGTGCCTTTTTGGGCGATCGGACAGGCTCCGAGTGCCTTTGTGGGCGGCCGTGGAGGCTCCGAGTGCCTTTCGGGGCGGCCTGGCCGCCTCCGAGTGCCTTTGGGGGCGGCCGTGGAGACTCCGAGTGCCTTTATGGGCGGCCGGGCCGGCCCCGAGTGCCTTTCGGGGCGGTCGGCCGCCTCCGAGTGCCTTTTGGGGTGGCCAGTCAGCCTCCGAGTGCCTTTCGGGGCGGCCGGGGATGCTCCGAGTGCCTTTCGGGTCGGCCGTGGAGGCTCCGAGTGCCCTTCAGGGCGGCCGGGCAGGCTCCAAATGCCTTTCGGGGTGATCGGGGAGGCTCCGAGTGCCTTTGGAGGTGGCCGTGGAGGCTCCGAGTGCCTTTCGGTGTGCCCGGGGAGGCTCCGAGTGCCTTTTGGGGTGGCCAGTCAGCCTCCGAGTGCCTTTCGGGGAGGCCGGGGAGGCTCCGAGTGCCTTTTGGGGCGGTCGGGGAGGCTCCAATTGCCTTTCGGGGAGGCCGTGGAGTCTCCGAGTGCCTTTCGGGGCAGCCGTGGAGGCTCCGAGTGCCTTTGGGGGCAGCTGTGCAGGCTCCGAGTGCCTTTGGGGGCTGCCGGGCCGGCTCCGAGTGCCTTTGCGGGTGGCCGGGGAGGCTCCGAGTGCCTTTGGGGGCGGCCGGGAAGGCTCCGAGTGCCTTTGTGGGCGTCCAGGCCAGGTTCGAGTGCCTTTCGGGGCGGCTGGGCCGGCTCCGAGTGCCTTTGCGGGTGGCCGGGCCACCTCCGAGTGCCTTTCGGGGCGGCCGGGCAGGCTCCGAGTGCCTTTCGGGGCGGCCGTGGAGGCTCCAAGTGCCTTTCGGGGTAGCCGGGGAGGCTCCGAGTGCCTTTGTGGGCGGCTGTGGAGGCTCCGAGTGCCTTTGGGGGCGGCCGTGCAGGCTCCGAGTGTCTTTGGGGGCGGCCGGGGAGGCTCCGAGTGCCTTTCGGGGCGGCCGGGGAGGCTCCCAGTGCCTGTCGGGGTGGCCGGGCAGGCTCCGAGTGCCTTTCGGGGCGGCCGGGGAGGCTCCGAGTGCCTTTCGGGGCGGCCGGGGAGGCTCCGAGTGCCTGTCGGGGTGGCCGCGGAGGCTCTGAGTGCCTTTCGGGGCGGCCGGGGAGGCTCCGAGTGCCTTTCGGGGCGGTCGGGGAGGCTCCGAGTGCGTTTGTGGGCGGCCGGGGAGTCTCCGAGTGCCTTTCGGGGCAGCCGTGGAGGCTCCGAGTGCCTTTTGGGGCGAGTGTGCAGGCTCCGAGTGCCTTTTTGGGCGGCCGTGCCGCCTCCGAGTGCCTTTGGGGGCGGCCGTGGAGGCTCCGAGTGCCTTTTGGGGTGGCCGAGCCGCCTCCGAGTGCCTTTTGGCGCGTCCGGTCAGGCTCCGAGTGCCTTTCGGGGCGGCCGTGGAGTCTCCGAGTGCCTTTCGGGGCGGCCGGAAAGGCTCCGAGTGCCTTTGGGGGCAGTCGGGGAGGCTCCGAGTGCCTTTCAGAGTGGCCGGGGAGGGTCCGAGTACCTGTCGGGGTGGCCGGGCCGGCTCCGAGTGCCTTTTCGGGGTGGCCGGGCAGGCTCCGAGTGCCTTTGTGGGCGGCCGTGGAGGCTCCGAGTGCCTTTCGGGGCGGCCGTGGAGGCTCCGAGTGCCTTTGGGGGCGGCCGGGGAGGCTCCGAGTGCCTGTCGGGGTGGCCGGGGAGGCTCCGAGTGCCTTTTCGGGGCGGCCGGGCAGGCTCCGAGTGCCTTTGTGGGCGGCCGTGGAGGCTCCGAGTGCCTTTCGGGGCGGCCGGGGAGGCTCCGAGTGCCTTTCGGGGCGGTCGGGGAGGCTCCGAGTGCCTTTGTGGGCGGCCGGGGAGTCTCCGAGTGCCTTTCGGGGCAGCCGTGGAGGCTCCGAGTGCCTTTTGGGGCGAGTGTGCAGGCTCCGAGTGCCTTTTTGGGCGGCCGTGCCGCCTCCGAGTGCCTTTCGGGGCGGCCGGGGAGGCTCCGAGTGCCTTTCGGGGTGGCCGAGCCGCCTCCGAGTGCCTTTCGGCGCGTCCGGTCAGGCTCCGAGTGCCTTTCGGGGCGGTCGGGCAGGCTCCGAGTGCCTTTCGGGGCGGCCGTGGAGTCTCCGAGTGCCTTTCGGGGCGGCCGGGGAGGCTCGGAGTGCCTTTGGGGGCGGCTGTGCAGGCTCCGAGTGCCTTTGTGGGCGGCCGGGCAGGCTCCGAGTGCCTTTGGGGGTCCCCGGGCAGGCTCCGATTGCCTTTGGGGGCTGCCGGGCCGCCTCCGAGTGCCTTTGCGGGTGGCCGGGCAGGCTCCGAGTGCCTTTCGGGGCGGCCGGGGATGCTCCGAGTGCCTTTCGGGGTGGCCGTTCCCCCTCCGAATGCCTTTCGGGGCGGCTGGGCCCATCCCAGTGCCTTTCGGGGCGGCCGGACCGGCTCCGAGTGGCTTTCGGGGCGGCCGGCGAGGCTCTAATTGCCTTTCCGGACTGCCAGGGAGGCTCCGAGTGCCTTTGGGGGCGGCCGGGGAGGCTCCGAGTGCCTTTCGGGGTGGCCGGGGAGGCTCCGAGTGCCTTTGGGGGCTGCCGGGGAGGCTCCGAGTGCCTTTCGGGGTAGCCGGTCCGCCTCCGAGTGCCTTTGTGGGCGGCCGGGGAGGCTCCAAGTGCCTTTGTGGTCGGCCGTGCCGCCTCCGAGTGCCTTTCGAGGCGTCCGGGGAGGCTCCGAGTGCCTTTGGGGGGTGGCCGGGCCGCCTCCGAGTGCCTTTCGGGGCGGCCGCGGAGGCTCCGAGTGCCTTTGGGGGCGGCCGGGGATGCTCCGAGTGCCTTTCGGGGTGGCCGTTCCCCCTCCGAATGCCTTTCGGGGCGGCTGGGCCCGTCCCAGTGCCTTTCGGGGCGGCCGGACCGGCTCCGAGTGGCTTTCGGGGCGGCCGGCGAGGCTCTAATTGCCTTTCCGGACTGCCGGGGAGGCTCCGAGTGCCTTTGGGGGCGGCCGGGGAGGCTCCGAGTGCCTTTCGGGGTGGCCGGGGAGGCTCCGAGTGCCTTTGGGGGCGGCCGGGGAGGCTCCGAGTGCCTTTTGGGGCGGCCGGGGAGGCTCCGAGTGCCTTTCGGGGTGGCCGGGCCGCCCCTGAGTGCCTTTCGGGGCTGCCGGGGAGGCTCCGAGTGCCTTTCGGGGTAGTTGGGCCGCCTCCGAGTGCCTTTGGGGGCGGCCGGGATGCATCCGAGTTCCTTTGTGGGTGGCCGTGGAGGCTCCGAGTGCCTTTCGGGGCGGTCGGGGAGGCTCCGAGTGCCTTTCGTGGCAGCCGTGGAGGCTCCGAGTGCCTTTGGGGGCGAGTGTGCAGGCTCCGAGTGCCTTTGTGGGCGGCCGTGCCGCCTCCGAGTGCCTTCGGCGCGGCCGGTGAGGCTCCGAGTGCCTTTCAGAGTGGCCGGGGAGGCTCCGAGTGCCTGTCGGGGTGGCCGGGCAGTCTCCGAGTGCCTTTTTGGGCGATCGGACAGGCTCCGAGTGCCTTTGTGGGCGGCCGTGGAGGCTCCGAGTGCCTTTCGGGGCGGCCTGGCCGCCTCCGAGTGCCTTTGGGGGCGGCCGTGGAGACTCCGAGTGCCTTTATGGGCGGCCGGGCCGGCCCCGAGTGCCTTTCGGGGCGGTCGGCCGCCTCCGAGTGCCTTTTGGGGTGGCCAGTCAGCCTCCGAGTGCCTTTCGGGGCGGCCGGGGATGCTCCGAGTGCCTTTCGGGTCGGCCGTGGAGGCTCCGAGTGCCCTTCAGGGCGGCCGGGCAGGCTCCAAATGCCTTTCGGGGTGATCGGGGAGGCTCCGAGTGCCTTTGGAGGTGGCCGTGGAGGCTCCGAGTGCCTTTCGGTGTGCCCGGGGAGGCTCCGAGTGCCTTTTGGGGTGGCCAGTCAGCCTCCGAGTGCCTTTCGGGGAGGCCGGGGAGGCTCCGAGTGCCTTTTGGGGCGGTCGGGGAGGCTCCAATTGCCTTTCGGGGAGGCCGTGGAGTCTCCGAGTGCCTTTCGGGGCATCCGTGGAGGCTCCGAGTGCCTTTGGGGGCAGCTGTGCAGGCTCCGAGTGCCTTTGGGGGCTGCCGGGCCGGCTCCGAGTGCCTTTGCGGGTGGCCGGGGAGGCTCCGAGTGCCTTTGGGGGCGGCCGGGAAGGCTCCGAGTGCCTTTGTGGGCGTCCAGGCCAGGTTCGAGTGCCTTTCGGGGCGGCTGGGCCGGCTCCGAGTGCCTTTGCGGGTGGCCGGGCCACCTCCGAGTGCCTTTCGGGGCGGCCGGGCAGGCTCCGAGTGCCTTTCGGGGCGGCCGTGGAGGCTCCAAGTGCCTTTCGGGGTAGCCGGGGAGGCTCCGAGTGCCTTTGTGGGCGGCTGTGGAGGCTCCGAGTGCCTTTGGGGGCGGCCGTGCAGGCTCCGAGTGTCTTTGGGGGCGGCCGGGGAGGCTCCGAGTGCCTTTCGGGGCGGCCGGGGAGGCTCCCAGTGCCTGTCGGGGTGGCCGGGCAGGCTCCGAGTGCCTTTCGGGGCGGCCGGGGAGGCTCCGAGTGCCTTTCGGGGCGGCCGGGGAGGCTCCGAGTGCCTGTCGGGGTGGCCGCGGAGGCTCTGAGTGCCTTTCGGGGCGGCCGGGGAGGCTCCGAGTGCCTTTCGGGGCGGTCGGGGAGGCTCCGAGTGCGTTTGTGGGCGGCCGGGGAGTCTCCGAGTGCCTTTCGGGGCAGCCGTGGAGGCTCCGAGTGCCTTTTGGGGCGAGTGTGCAGGCTCCGAGTGCCTTTTTGGGCGGCCGTGCCGCCTCCGAGTGCCTTTGGGGGCGGCCGTGGAGGCTCCGAGTGCCTTTTGGGGTGGCCGAGCCGCCTCCGAGTGCCTTTTGGCGCGTCCGGTCAGGCTCCGAGTGCCTTTCGGGGCGGCCGTGGAGTCTCCGAGTGCCTTTCGGGGCGGCCGGAAAGGCTCCGAGTGCCTTTGGGGGCAGTCGGGGAGGCTCCGAGTGCCTTTCAGAGTGGCCGGGGAGGGTCCGAGTACCTGTCGGGGTGGCCGGGCCGGCTCCGAGTGCCTTTTCGGGGTGGCCGGGCAGGCTCCGAGTGCCTTTGTGGGCGGCCGTGGAGGCTCCGAGTGCCTTTCGGGGCGGCCGTGGAGGCTCCGAGTGCCTTTGGGGGCGGCCGGGGAGGCTCCGAGTGCCTGTCGGGGTGGCCGGGCCACCTCCGAGTGCCTTTTCGGGGCGGCCGGGCAGGCTCCGAGTGCCTTTGTGGGCGGCCGTGGAGGCTCCGAGTGCCTTTCGGGGCGGCCGGGGAGGCTCCGAGTGCCTTTCGGGGCGGTCGGGGAGGCTCCGAGTGCCTTTGGGGGCGGCCGGGGAGTCTCCGAGTGCCTTTCGGGGCAGCCGTGGAGGCTCCGAGTGCCTTTTGGGGCGAGTGTGCAGGCTCCGAGTGCCTTTTTGGGCGGCCGTGCCGCCTCCGAGTGCCTTTCGGGGCGGCCGGGGAGGCTCCGAGTGCCTTTCGGGGTGGCCGAGCCGCCTCCGAGTGCCTTTCGGCGCGTCCGGTCAGGCTCCGAGTGCCTTTCGGGGCGGTCGGGCAGGCTCCGAGTGCCTTTCGGGGCGGCCGTGGAGTCTCCGAGTGCCTTTCGGGGCGGCCGGGGAGGCTCGGAGTGCCTTTGGGGGCGGCTGTGCAGGCTCCGAGTGCCTTTGTGGGCGGCCGGGCAGGCTCCGAGTGCCTTTGGGGGTCCCCGGGCAGGCTCCGATTGCCTTTGGGGGCTGCCGGGCCGCCTCCGAGTGCCTTTGCGGGTGGCCGGGCAGGCTCCGAGTGCCTTTCGGGGCGGCCGGGGATGCTCCGAGTGCCTTTCGGGGTGGCCGTTCCCCCTCCGAATGCCTTTCGGGGCGGCTGGGCCCGTCCCAGTGCCTTTCGGGGCGGCCGGACCGGCTCCGAGTGGCTTTCGGGGCGGCCGGCGAGGCTCTAATTGCCTTTCCGGACTGCCAGGGAGGCTCCGAGTGCCTTTGGGGGCGGCCGGGGAGGCTCCGAGTGCCTTTCGGGGTGGCCGGGGAGGCTCCGAGTGCCTTTGGGGGCTGCCGGGGAGGCTCCGAGTGCCTTTCGGGGTAGCCGGTCCGCCTCCGAGTGCCTTTGTGGGCGGCCGGGGAGGCTCCAAGTGCCTTTGTGGTCGGCCGTGCCGCCTCCGAGTGCCTTTCGAGGCGTCCGGGGAGGCTCCGAGTGCCTTTGGGGGGTGGCCGGGCCGCCTCCGAGTGCCTTTCGGGGCGGCCGCGGAGGCTCCGAGTGCCTTTGGGGGCGGCCAGGGATGCTCCGAGTGCCTTTCGGGGTGGCCGTTCCCCCTCCGAATGCCTTTCGGGGCGGCTGGGCCCGTCCCAGTGCCTTTCGGGGCGGCCGGACCGGCTCCGAGTGGCTTTCGGGGCGGCCGGCGAGGCTCTAATTGCCTTTCCGGACTGCCGGGGAGGCTCCGAGTGCCTTTGGGGGCGGCCGGGGAGGCTCCGAGTGCCTTTCGGGGTGGCCGGGGAGGCTCCGAGTGCCTTTGGGGGCGGCCGGGGAGGCTCCGAGTGCCTTTTGGGGCGGCCGGGGAGGCTCCGAGTGCCTTTCGGGGTGGCCGGGCCGCCCCTGAGTGCCTTTCGGGGCTGCCGGGGAGGCTCCGAGTGCCTTTCGGGGTAGTTGGGCCGCCTCCGAGTGCCTTTGGGGGCGGCCGGGATGCATCCGAGTTCCTTTGTGGGTGGCCGTGGAGGCTCCGAGTGCCTTTTGGGGTGGCCGAGCCGCCTCCGAGTGCCTTTCGGCGCGTCCGGTCAGGCTCCGAGTGCCTTTCGGGGCGGTCGGGCAGGCTCCGAGTGCCTTTCGGGGCGGCCGTGGAGTCTCCGAGTGCCTTTCGGGGCGGCCGGGAAGGCTCCGAGTGCCTTTGGGGGCGGCCGGGGAGGCTCTGAGTGCCTTTCGGGGCGGCCGGGGATGCTGCGAGTGCCTTTCGGGGCGGTCGGGGAGGCTCCGAGTGCCTTTCGGGGTGGCCGGGCCGCCTCCGAGTGCCTTTCGGGGCAGCCGTGGAGGCTCCGAGTGCCTTTGGGGGCGAGTGTGCAGGCTCCGAGTGCCTTTTTGGGCGGCCGTGCCGCCTCCGAGTGCCTTTCGGGGCGGTCGTGGAGGCTCCGAGTGCCTTTCGGGGCGGCCCGGCCGCCTCCGAGTGCGTTTGTGGGCTGCCGGGGAGGCTCCGAGTGCCTTTCGGGGTGGCCGGGCCACCTCCGAGTGCTTTTCGGGGCGGCCGGGCTGCATCCAAGTGCCTTTGGGGGCGGCCGTGGAGGCTCCGAGTGCCTTTGTGGGCGGCCGGGAAGGCTCCGAGTGCCTTTGGTGGTGCCCGGGGAGGCTCCGAGTGGCTTTCGGGCGGCCGGGGAGGCTCCGAGTGCCTTTCGGGGCGGCCGGGGAGGCTCCGAGTGGCTTTCGGGGAGGCCCGGCCGCCTCCGAGTGCCTTTCGGGGCGGCCGGGGAGGCTCCGAGTGCCTTTCAGGGCGGCCGGGGAGGCTCCGAGTGCCTGTCGGGGTGGCCGGGCCGGCTCCGAGTGCCTTTTCGGGGCGGCCGGGCAGGCTCCGAGTGCCTTTGTGGGCGGCCGTGGAGGCTCCGAGTGCCTTTGTGGGCGGCCGTGGAGGCTCCGAGTGCCTTTCGGGGCGGTCGGGGAGGCTCCGAGTGCCTTTGTGGGCGGCCGGGGAGTCTCCGAGTGCCTTTCGGGGCAGCCGTGGAGGCTCCGAGTGCCTTTTGGGGCGAGTGTGCAGGCTCCGAGTGCCTTTTGGGGCGGCCGTGCCGCCTCCGAGTGCCTTTCGGGGCGGCCGGGGAGGCTCCGAGTGCCTTTCGGGGTGGCCGAGCCGCCTCCGAGTGCCTTTCGGCGCGTCCGGTCAGGCTCCGAGTGCCTTTCGGGGCGGTCGGGCAGGCTCCGAGTGCCTTTCGGGGCGGCCGGGGAGGCTCCGAGTGCCTTTCGGGGCGGCCGGGGAGGCTCGGAGTGCCTTTGGGGGCGGCTGTGCAGGCTCCGATTGCCTTTGGGGGCTGCCGGGCCGGCTCCGAGTGCCTTTGGGGGTCCCCGGGCAGGCTCCGATTGCCTTTGGGGGCTGCCGGGCCGGCTCCGAGTGCCTTTGCGGGTGGCCGGGCAGGCTCCGAGTGCCTTTCGGGGCGGCCGGGGATGCTCCGAGTGCCTTTCGGGGTGGCCGTTCCCCCTCCGAATGCCTTTCGGGGCGGCTGGGCCCGTCCCAGTGCCTTTTGGGGCGGCCGGACCGGCTCCGAGTGGCTTTCGGGGCGGCCGGCGAGGCTCTAATTGCCTTTCCGGACTGCCAGGGAGGCTCCGAGTGCCTTTGGGGGCGGCCGGGGAGGCTCCGAGTGCCTTTCGGGGTGGCCGGGGAGGCTCCGAGTGCCTTTTGGGGCGGCCGGGGAGGCTCCGAGTGCCTTTCGGGGTGGCCGGGCCGCCCCTGAGTGCCTTTCGGGGCTGCCGGGGAGGCTCCGAGTGCCTTTCGGGGTAGTTGGGCCGCCTCCGAGTGCCTTTGGGGGCGGCCGGGATGCATCCGAGTTCCTTTGTGGGTGGCCGTGGAGGCTCCGAGTGCCTTTCGGGGCGGCCGGGGAGGCTCCGAGTGCCTTTTGGGGTGGCCGAGCCGCCTCCGAGTGCCTTTCGGCGCGTCCGGTCAGGCTCCGAGTGCCTTTCGGGGCGGTCGGGCAGGCTCCGAGTGCCTTTCGGGGCGGCCGTGGAGTCTCCGAGTGCCTTTCGGGGCGGCCGGGAAGGCTCCGAGTGCCTTTGGGGGCAGTCGGGGAGGCTCCGAGTGCCTTTCAGAGTGGCCGGGGAGGCTCCGAGTGCCTGTCGGGGTGGCCGGGCAGGCTCCGAGTGCCTTTCGGGGTGGCCGGGCCGCCTCTGAGTGCCTTTCGGGGCTGCCGGGGAGGCTCCGAGTGCCTTTCGGGGTAGCCGGGCCGCCTCCGAGTGCCTTTGGGGGCGGCCGGGATGCATCCAAGTGCCTTTCGGGGTGGCTGTGGAGGCTCCTAGTGCCTTTCGGGGCGGTCGGGCAGGCTCCGAGTGCCTTTCGGGGTGGCCGGGCCGCCTCCGAGTGCTTTTCGGGGCGGCCGGGCTGCATCCAAGTGCCTTTGGGGGCGGCTGGGGAGGCTCCGAGTGCCTTTGGGGGCGGCCGTGGAGGCTCCGAGTGCCTTTGCGGGCGGCCGGGGAGGCTCCGAGTGCCTTTTGGGGCGGCCGGGGAGGCTCCGAGTGCCTTTCGGGGTGGCCGGGGAGTCTCCGAGTGCCTTTCGGGGCAGCCGTGGAGGCTCCGAGTGCCTTTGGGGGCGAGTGTGCAGGCTCCGAGTGCCTTTTTGGGCGGCCGTGCCGCCTCCGAGTGCCTTTCGGGGCGGCCGGGGAGGCTCCGAGTGCCTTTCGGGGTGGCCGAGCCGCCTCCGAGTGCCTTTCGGCGCGTCCGGTCAGGCTCCGAGTGCCTTTCGGCGCGGCCGGTGAGGCTCCGAGTGCCTTTTGGTGTGGCCGGGGAGGCTCCGAGTGCCTGTCGGGGTGGCCGGGCAGGCTCCGAGTGCCTTTTCGGGCGGTCGGACAGGCTCCGACTGCCTTTGTGGGCGGCCGTGGAGGCTCCGAGTGCCTTTCGGGGCGGCCTGGCCGCCTCCGAGTGCCTTTGGGGGCGGCCGTGGAGGCTCCGAGTGCCTTTGGGGGCGGCCGTGGAGGCTCCGAGTGCCTTTGTGGGCGGCCGGGCCGGCTCCGAGTGCCTTTCGGGGTGGCCGGCCCGCTCCGAGTGCCTTTCGGGGTGGCCGGGGAGGCTCCGAGTGCCTTTTGGGGCGGCCGGGCCGGCCCCGAGTGCCTTTCGGGGCGGTCGGCCGCCTCCGAGTGCCTTTTGGGGTGGCCAGTCAGCCTCCGAGTGCCTTTCGGGGCGGCCGGGGATGCTCCGAGTGCCTTTCGGGGCAGCCGTGGAGGCTCCGAGTGCCCTTCGGTGTGGCCGGGACGGCTCCCAGTGCCTTTCGGGGCGGCCGGGGAGGCTCCGAGTGCCTTTTGGGATGGCCAGTCATCCTCCGAGTGCCTTTCGGGGCGGTCGGGGAGGCTCCGAGTGCCTTTCAGGGCGGCCGTGGAGTCTCCGAGTGCCTTTCGGGGCAGCCGTGGAGGCTCCGAGTGCCTTTGGGGGCAGCTGTGCAGGCTCCGAGTGCCTTTCGGGGCGGCCGGGGAGGCTCCGAGTGCCTTTGTGGACGGCCAGGCCGGGTCCGAGTGCGTTTCGGGGCGTCCGGGCGGGCTCCGAGTGCCTTTCGGGGCGGCCGGGCCGCCTCCGAGTGCCTTTCGGGGTGACTGGCCCACTCCGAGTGCCTTTCGGGTCGGCCGGGGAGGCTCCGAGTGCCTTTCAGGGCGGCCGGGTAGGCTCCGAGTGCCTTTCGGGGCGACCGTGGAGGCTCCGAGTGCCTTTGGGGGCGCCGGGAATGCTCCGAGTGCCTTTCGGGGCGGTCGGGCAGGCTCCGAGTGCCTTTCGGGGTGGCCGGGGAGGCTCCGAGTGCCTTTGTGGGCGGCCGGGGAGGCTCCGAGTGCCTTTGGGGGCGGCCGTGGAGGCTCCGAGTGCCTTTCGGGGCGGTCGGGGAGGCTCCGAGTGCCTTTGGGGGCGGCCGTGGAGTCTCCGAGTGCCTTTCGTGGCAGCCGTGGAGGCTCCGAGTGCCTTTGGGGGCGAGTGTGCAGGCTCCGAGTGCCTTTGTGGGCGGCCGTGCCGCCTCCGAGTGCCTTCGGCGCGGCCGGTGAGGCTCCGAGTGCCTTTCAGAGTGGCCGGGGAGGCTCCGAGTGCCTGTCGGGGTGGCCGGGCAGTCTCCGAGTGCCTTTTTGGGCGGTCGGACAGGCTCCGAGTGCCTTTGTGGGCGGCCGTGGAGGCTCCGAGTGCCTTTCGGGGCGGCCTGGCCGCCTCCGAGTGCCTTTGGGGGCGGCCGTGGAGACTCCGAGTGCCTTTATGGGCGGCCGGGCCGGCCCCGAGTGCCTTTCGGGGCGGTCGGCCGCCTCCGAGTGCCTTTTGGGGTGGCCAGTCAGCCTCCGAGTGCCTTTCGGGGCGGCCGGGGATGCTCCGAGTGCCTTTCGGGTCGGCCGTGGAGGCTCCGAGTGCCCTTCAGGGCGGCCGGGCAGGCTCCAAATGCCTTTCGGGGTGATCGGGGAGGCTCCGAGTGCCTTTGGAGGTGGCCGTGGAGGCTCCGAGTGCCTTTCGGTGTGGCCGGGGAGGCTCCGAGTGCCTTTTGGGGTGGCCAGTCAGCCTCCGAGTGCCTTTCGGGGAGGCCGGGGAGGCTCCGAGTGCCTTTTGGGGCGGTCGGGGAGGCTCCGAGTGCCTTTCGGGGCGGCCGTGGAGTCTCCGAGTGCCTTTCGGGGCAGCCGTGGAGGCTCCGAGTGCCTTTGGGGGCAGCTGTGCAGGCTCCGAGTGCCTTTGGGGGCTGCCGTGCCGGCTCCGAGTGCCTTTGCGGGTGGCCGGGGAGGCTCCGAGTGCCTTTGGGGGCGGCCGGGAAGGCTCCGAGTGCCTTTGTGGGCGTCCAGGCCAGGTTCGAGTGCCTTTCGGGGCGGCTGGGCCGGCTCCGAGTGCCTTTGCGGGTGGCCGGGCCACCTCCGAGTGCCTTTCGGGGTGGCCGGGCAGGCTCCGAGTGCCTTTCGGGGTGGCCGAGCCGCCTCCGAGTGCCTTTCGGCGCGTCCGGTCAGGCTCCGAGTGCCTTTCGGGGCGGTCGGGCAGGCTCCGAGTGCCTTTCGGGGCGGCCGGGGAGGCTCCGAGTGCCTTTCGGGGCGGCCGGGGAGGCTCCGAGTGCCTTTCGGGGCGGCTGTGCAGGCTCCGATTGCCTTTGGGGGCTGCCGGGCTGGCTCCGAGTGCCTTTGGGGGTCCCCGGGCAGGCTCCGATTGCCTTTGGGGGCTGCCGGGCCGGCTCCGAGTGCCTTTGCGGGTGGCCGGGCAGGCTCCGAGTGCCTTTCGGGGCGGCCGGGGATGCTCCGAGTGCCTTTCGGGGTGGCCGTTCCCCCTCCGAATGCCTTTCGGGGCGGCTGGGCCCGTCCCAGTGCCTTTCGGGGCGGCCGGACCGGCTCCGAGTGGCTTTCGGGGCGGCCGGCGGGGCTCTAATTGCCTTTCCGGACTGCCAGGGAGGCTCCGAGTGCCTTTGGGGGCGGCCGGGGAGGCTCCGAGTGCCTTTCGGGGTGGCCGGGGAGGCTCCGAGTGCCTTTTGGGGCGGCCGGGGAGGCTCCGAGTGCCTTTCGGGGTGGCCGGGCCGCCCCTGAGTGCCTTTCGGGGCTGCCGGGGAGGCTCCGAGTGCCTTTCAGGGTAGTTGGGCCGCCTCCGAGTGCCTTTGGGGGCGGCCGGGATGCATCCGAGTTCCTTTGTGGGTGGCCGTGGAGGCTCCGAGTGCCTTTCGGGGCGGCCGGGGAGGCTCCGAGTGCCTTTTGGGGTGGCCGAGCCGCCTCCGAGTGCCTTTCGGCGCGTCCGGTCAGGCTCCGAGTGCCTTTCGGGGCGGTCGGGCAGGCTCCGAGTGCCTTTCGGGGCGGCCGTGGAGTCTCCGAGTGCCTTTCGGGGCGGCCGGGAAGGCTCCGAGTGCCTTTGGGGGCAGTCGGGGAGGCTCCGAGTGCCTTTCAGAGTGGCCGGGGAGGCTCCGAGTGCCTGTCGGGGTGGCCGGGCAGGCTCCGAGTGCCTTTCGGGGTGGCCGGGCCGCCTCTGAGTGCCTTTCGGGGCTGCCGGGGAGGCTCCGAGTGCCTTTCGGGGTAGCCGCGCCGCCTCCGAGTGCCTTTGGGGGCGGCCGGGATGCATCCAAGTGCCTTTCGGGGTGGCTGTGGAGGCTCCTAGTGCCTTTCGGGGCGGTCGGGCAGGCTCCGAGTGCCTTTCGGGGTGGCCGGGCAGCCTCCGAGTGCTTTTCGGGGCGGCCGGGCTGCATCCAAGTGCCTTTGGGGGCGGCTGGGGAGGCTCCGAGTGCCTTTGGGGGCGGCCGTGGAGGCTCCGAGTGCCTTTGCGGGCGGCCGGGGAGGCTCCGAGTGCCTTTCGGGGCGGCCGGGGAGGCTCCGAGTGCCTTTCGGGGCGGCCGTGGAGTCTCCGAGTGCCTTTCGTGGCAGCCGTGGAGGCTCTGAGTGCCTTTGGGGGCGAGTGTGCAGGCTCCGAGTGCCTTTTTGGGTGGCCGTGCCGCCTCCGAGTGCCTTTCGGGGCGGCCGGGGAGGCTCCGAGTGCCTTTCGGGGTGGCCGAGCCGCCTCCGAGTGCCTTTCGGCGCGTCCGGTCAGGCTCCGAGTGCCTTTCGGTGTGGCCGGGGAGGCTCCGAGTGCCTGTCGGGGTGGCCGGGCAGGCTCCGAGTGCCTTTTCGGGCGGTCGGACAGGCTCCGAGTGCCTTTGTGGGCGGCCGTGGAGGCTCCGAGTGCCTTTCGGGGCGGCCTGGCCGCCTCCGAGTGCCTTTGTGGGCGGCCGTGGAGGCTCCGAGTGCCTTTGGGGGCGGCCGTGGAGGCTCCGAGTGCCTTTGTGGGCGGCCGGGCCGGCTCCGAGTGCCTTTCGGGGTGGCCGGCCCGCTCCGAGTGCCTTTCGGGGTGGCCGGGGAGGCTCCGAGTGCCTTTTGGGGCGGCCGGGCCGGCCCCGAGTGCCTTTCGGGGCGGTCGGCCGCCTCCGAGTGCCTTTTGGGGTGGCCAGTCAGCCTCCGAGTGCCTTTCGGGGCGGCCGGGGATGCTCCGAGTGCCTTTCGGGGCAGCCGTGGAGGCTCCGAATGCCCTTCGGTGTGGCCGGGACGGCTCCCAGTGCCTTTCGGGGCGGCCGGGGAGGCTCCGAGTGCCTTTTGGGATGGCCAGTCATCCTCCGAGTGCCTTTCGGGGCCGTCGGGGAGGCTCCGAGTGCCTTTCGGGGCGGCCGTGGAGTCTCCGAGTGCCTTTCGGGGCAGCCGTGGAGGCTCCGAGTGCCTTTGGGGGCAGCTGTGCAGGCTCCGAGTGCCTTTCGGGGCGGCCGGGGAGGCTCCGAGTGCCTTTGTGGACGGCCAGGCCGGGTCCGAGTGCCTTTCGGGGCGTCCGGGCGGGCTCCGAGTGCCTTTCGGGGCGGCCGGGCCGCCTCCGAGTGCCTTTCGGGGTGACTGGCCCAGTCCGAGTGCCTTTCGGGTCGGCCGGGGAGGCTCCGAGTGCTTTTCAGGGCAGCCGGGTAGGCTCCGAGTGCCTTTCGGGGCGACCGTGGAGGCTCCGAGTGCCTTTGGGGGCTGCCGGGGAGGCTCCGAGTGCCTTTCGGGGTAGCCGGTCCGCCTCCGAGTGCCTTTGTGGGCGGCCGGGGAGGCTCCAAGTGCCTTTGTGGTCGGCCGTGCCGCCTCCGAGTGCCTTTCGAGGCGTCCGGGGAGGCTCCGAGTGCCTTTGGGGGGTGGCCGGGCCGCCTCCGAGTGCCTTTCGGGGCGGCCGCGGAGGCTCCGAGTGCCTTTGGGGGCGGCCGGGGATGCTCCGAGTGCCTTTCGGGGTGGCCGTTCCCCCTCCGAATGCCTTTCGGGGCGGCTGGGCCCGTCCCAGTGCCTTTCGGGGCAGCCGGACCGGCTCCGAGTGGCTTTCGGGGCGGCCGGCGAGGCTCTAATTGCCTTTCCGGACTGCCGGGGAGGCTCCGAGTGCCTTTGGGGGCGGCCGGGGAGGCTCCGAGTGCCTTTCGGGGTGGCCGGGGAGGCTCCGAGTGCCTTTGGGGGCGGCCGGGGAGGCTCCGAGTGCCTTTTGGGGCGGCCGGGGAGGCTCCGAGTGCCTTTCGGGGTGGCCGGGCCGCCCCTGAGTGCCTTTCGGGGCTGCCGGGGAGGCTCCGAGTGCCTTTCGGGGTAGTTGGGCCGCCTCCGAGTGCCTTTGGGGGCGGCCGGGATGCATCCGAGTTCCTTTGTGGGTGGCCGTGGAGGCTCCGAGTGCCTTTCGGGGCGGCCGGGGAGGCTCCGAGTGCCTTTTGGGGTGGCCGAGCCGCCTCCGAGTGCCTTTCGGCGCGTCCGGTCAGGCTCCGAGTGCCTTTCGGGGCGGTCGGGCAGGCTCCGAGTGCCTTTCGGGGCGGCCGTGGAGTCTCCGAGTGCCTTTCGGGGCGGCCGGGAAGGCTCCGAGTGCCTTTGGGGGCAGTCGGGGAGGCTCCGAGTGCCTTTCAGAGTGGCCGGGGAGGCTCCGAGTGCCTGTCGGGGTGGCCGGGCAGGCTCCGAGTGCCTTTTCGGGGCGGCCGGGGAGGCTCCGAGTGCCTTTGTGGGCGGCCGTGGAGGCTCTGAGTGCCTTTCGGGGCGGCCGGGGATGCTCCGAGTGCCTTTCGGGGCGGTCAGGGAGGCTCCGAGTGCCTTTGGGGGCGAGTGTGCAGGCTCCGAGTGCCTTTTTGGGCGGCCGTGCCGCCTCCGAGTGCCTTTGGGGGCGGCCGTGGAGGCTCCGAGTGCCTTTTGGGGTGGCCGAGCCGCCTCCGAGTGCCTTTTGGCGCGTCCGGTCAGGCTCCGAGTGCCTTTCGGGGCGGCCGTGGAGTCTCCGAGTGCCTTTCGGGGCGGCCGGAAAGGCTCCGAGTGCCTTTGGGGGCAGTCGGGGAGGCTCCGAGTGCCTTTCAGAGTGGCCGGGGAGGGTCCGAGTACCTGTCGGGGTGGCCGGGCCGGCTCCGAGTGCCTTTTCGGGGTGGCCGGGCAGGCTCCGAGTGCCTTTGTGGGCGGCCGTGGAGGCTCCGAGTGCCTTTCGGGGCGGCCGTGGAGGCTCCGAGTGCCTTTGGGGGCGGCCGGGGAGGCTCCGAGTGCCTGTCGGGGTGGCCGGGGAGGCTCCGAGTGCCTTTTCGGGGCGGCCGGGCAGGCTCCGAGTGCCTTTGTGGGCGGCCGTGGAGGCTCCGAGTGCCTTTCGGGGCGGCCGGGGAGGCTCCGAGTGCCTTTCGGGGCGGTCGGGGAGGCTCCGAGTGCCTTTGTGGGCGGCCGGGGAGTCTCCGAGTGCCTTTCGGGGCAGCCGTGGAGGCTCCGAGTGCCTTTTGGGGCGAGTGTGCAGGCTCCGAGTGCCTTTTTGGGCGGCCGTGCCGCCTCCGAGTGCCTTTCGGGGCGGCCGGGGAGGCTCCGAGTGCCTTTCGGGGTGGCCGAGCCGCCTCCGAGTGCCTTTCGGCGCGTCCGGTCAGGCTCCGAGTGCCTTTCGGGGCGGTCGGGCAGGCTCCGAGTGCCTTTCGGGGCGGCCGTGGAGTCTCCGAGTGCCTTTCGGGGCGGCCGGGGAGGCTCGGAGTGCCTTTGGGGGCGGCTGTGCAGGCTCCGAGTGCCTTTGTGGGCGGCCGGGCAGGCTCCGAGTGCCTTTGGGGGTCCCCGGGCAGGCTCCGATTGCCTTTGGGGGCTGCCGGGCCGCCTCCGAGTGCCTTTGCGGGTGGCCGGGCAGGCTCCGAGTGCCTTTCGGGGCGGCCGGGGATGCTCCGAGTGCCTTTCGGGGTGGCCGTTCCCCCTCCGAATGCCTTTCGGGGCGGCTGGGCCCATCCCAGTGCCTTTCGGGGCGGCCGGACCGGCTCCGAGTGGCTTTCGGGGCGGCCGGCGAGGCTCTAATTGCCTTTCCGGACTGCCAGGGAGGCTCCGAGTGCCTTTGGGGGCGGCCGGGGAGGCTCCGAGTGCCTTTCGGGGTGGCCGGGGAGGCTCCGAGTGCCTTTGGGGGCTGCCGGGGAGGCTCCGAGTGCCTTTCGGGGTAGCCGGTCCGCCTCCGAGTGCCTTTGTGGGCGGCCGGGGAGGCTCCAAGTGCCTTTGTGGTCGGCCGTGCCGCCTCCGAGTGCCTTTCGAGGCGTCCGGGGAGGCTCCGAGTGCCTTTGGGGGGTGGCCGGGCCGCCTCCGAGTGCCTTTCGGGGCGGCCGCGGAGGCTCCGAGTGCCTTTGGGGGCGGCCGGGGATGCTCCGAGTGCCTTTCGGGGTGGCCGTTCCCCCTCCGAATGCCTTTCGGGGCGGCTGGGCCCGTCCCAGTGCCTTTCGGGGCGGCCGGACCGGCTCCGAGTGGCTTTCGGGGCGGCCGGCGAGGCTCTAATTGCCTTTCCGGACTGCCGGGGAGGCTCCGAGTGCCTTTGGGGGCGGCCGGGGAGGCTCCGAGTGCCTTTCGGGGTGGCCGGGGAGGCTCCGAGTGCCTTTGGGGGCGGCCGGGGAGGCTCCGAGTGCCTTTTGGGGCGGCCGGGGAGGCTCCGAGTGCCTTTCGGGGTGGCCGGGCCGCCCCTGAGTGCCTTTCGGGGCTGCCGGGGAGGCTCCGAGTGCCTTTCGGGGTAGTTGGGCCGCCTCCGAGTGCCTTTGGGGGCGGCCGGGATGCATCCGAGTTCCTTTGTGGGTGGCCGTGGAGGCTCCGAGTGCCTTTTGGGGTGGCCGAGCCGCCTCCGAGTGCCTTTCGGCGCGTCCGGTCAGGCTCCGAGTGCCTTTGGGGGCGAGTGTGCAGGCTCCGAGTGCCTTTGTGGGCGGCCGTGCCGCCTCCGAGTGCCTTCGGCGCGGCCGGTGAGGCTCCGAGTGCCTTTCAGAGTGGCCGGGGAGGCTCCGAGTGCCTGTCGGGGTGGCCGGGCAGTCTCCGAGTGCCTTTTTGGGCGATCGGACAGGCTCCGAGTGCCTTTGTGGGCGGCCGTGGAGGCTCCGAGTGCCTTTCGGGGCGGCCTGGCCGCCTCCGAGTGCCTTTGGGGGCGGCCGTGGAGACTCCGAGTGCCTTTATGGGCGGCCGGGCCGGCCCCGAGTGCCTTTCGGGGCGGTCGGCCGCCTCCGAGTGCCTTTTGGGGTGGCCAGTCAGCCTCCGAGTGCCTTTCGGGGCGGCCGGGGATGCTCCGAGTGCCTTTCGGGTCGGCCGTGGAGGCTCCGAGTGCCCTTCAGGGCGGCCGGGCAGGCTCCAAATGCCTTTCGGGGTGATCGGGGAGGCTCCGAGTGCCTTTGGAGGTGGCCGTGGAGGCTCCGAGTGCCTTTCGGTGTGCCCGGGGAGGCTCCGAGTGCCTTTTGGGGTGGCCAGTCAGCCTCCGAGTGCCTTTCGGGGAGGCCGGGGAGGCTCCGAGTGCCTTTTGGGGCGGTCGGGGAGGCTCCAATTGCCTTTCGGGGAGGCCGTGGAGTCTCCGAGTGCCTTTCGGGGCATCCGTGGAGGCTCCGAGTGCCTTTGGGGGCAGCTG
Source organism: Struthio camelus (assembly GCF_040807025.1). Classification (NCBI taxonomy): domain Eukaryota; kingdom Metazoa; phylum Chordata; class Aves; order Struthioniformes; family Struthionidae; genus Struthio; species Struthio camelus. The sequence goes on from NC_090964.1 coordinate 1,722,435, forward strand.
TGCAGGCTCCGAGTGCCTTTGGGGGCTGCCGGGCCGGCTCCGAGTGCCTTTGCGGGTGGCCGGGGAGGCTCCGAGTGCCTTTGGGGGCGGCCGGGAAGGCTCCGAGTGCCTTTGTGGGCGTCCAGGCCAGGTTCGAGTGCCTTTCGGGGCGGCTGGGCCGGCTCCGAGTGCCTTTGCGGGTGGCCGGGCCACCTCCGAGTGCCTTTCGGGGCGGCCGGGCAGGCTCCGAGTGCCTTTCGGGGCGGCCGTGGAGGCTCCAAGTGCCTTTCGGGGTAGCCGGGGAGGCTCCGAGTGCCTTTGTGGGCGGCTGTGGAGGCTCCGAGTGCCTTTGGGGGCGGCCGTGCAGGCTCCGAGTGTCTTTGGGGGCGGCCGGGGAGGCTCCGAGTGCCTTTCGGGGCGGCCGGGGAGGCTCCCAGTGCCTGTCGGGGTGGCCGGGCAGGCTCCGAGTGCCTTTCGGGGCGGCCGGGGAGGCTCCGAGTGCCTTTCGGGGCGGCCGGGGAGGCTCCGAGTGCCTGTCGGGGTGGCCGCGGAGGCTCTGAGTGCCTTTCGGGGCGGCCGGGGAGGCTCCGAGTGCCTTTCGGGGCGGTCGGGGAGGCTCCGAGTGCGTTTGTGGGCGGCCGGGGAGTCTCCGAGTGCCTTTCGGGGCAGCCGTGGAGGCTCCGAGTGCCTTTTGGGGCGAGTGTGCAGGCTCCGAGTGCCTTTTTGGGCGGCCGTGCCGCCTCCGAGTGCCTTTGGGGGCGGCCGTGGAGGCTCCGAGTGCCTTTTGGGGTGGCCGAGCCGCCTCCGAGTGCCTTTTGGCGCGTCCGGTCAGGCTCCGAGTGCCTTTCGGGGCGGCCGTGGAGTCTCCGAGTGCCTTTCGGGGCGGCCGGAAAGGCTCCGAGTGCCTTTGGGGGCAGTCGGGGAGGCTCCGAGTGCCTTTCAGAGTGGCCGGGGAGGGTCCGAGTACCTGTCGGGGTGGCCGGGCCGGCTCCGAGTGCCTTTTCGGGGTGGCCGGGCAGGCTCCGAGTGCCTTTGTGGGCGGCCGTGGAGGCTCCGAGTGCCTTTCGGGGCGGCCGTGGAGGCTCCGAGTGCCTTTGGGGGCGGCCGGGGAGGCTCCGAGTGCCTGTCGGGGTGGCCGGGGAGGCTCCGAGTGCCTTTTCGGGGCGGCCGGGCAGGCTCCGAGTGCCTTTGTGGGCGGCCGTGGAGGCTCCGAGTGCCTTTCGGGGCGGCCGGGGAGGCTCCGAGTGCCTTTCGGGGCGGTCGGGGAGGCTCCGAGTGCCTTTGGGGGCGGCCGGGGAGTCTCCGAGTGCCTTTCGGGGCAGCCGTGGAGGCTCCGAGTGCCTTTTGGGGCGAGTGTGCAGGCTCCGAGTGCCTTTTTGGGCGGCCGTGCCGCCTCCGAGTGCCTTTCGGGGCGGCCGGGGAGGCTCCGAGTGCCTTTCGGGGTGGCCGAGCCGCCTCCGAGTGCCTTTCGGCGCGTCCGGTCAGGCTCCGAGTGCCTTTCGGGGCGGTCGGGCAGGCTCCGAGTGCCTTTCGGGGCGGCCGTGGAGTCTCCGAGTGCCTTTCGGGGCGGCCGGGGAGGCTCGGAGTGCCTTTGGGGGCGGCTGTGCAGGCTCCGAGTGCCTTTGTGGGCGGCCGGGCAGGCTCCGAGTGCCTTTGGGGGTCCCCGGGCAGGCTCCGATTGCCTTTGGGGGCTGCCGGGCCGGCTCCGAGTGCCTTTGCGGGTGGCCGGGCAGGCTCCGAGTGCCTTTCGGGGCGGCCGGGGATGCTCCGAGTGCCTTTCGGGGTGGCCGTTCCCCCTCCGAATGCCTTTCGGGGCGGCTGGGCCCGTCCCAGTGCCTTTCGGGGCGGCCGGACCGGCTCCGAGTGGCTTTCGGGGCGGCCGGCGAGGCTCTAATTGCCTTTCCGGACTGCCAGGGAGGCTCCGAGTGCCTTTGGGGGCGGCCGGGGAGGCTCCGAGTGCCTTTCGGGGTGGCCGGGGAGGCTCCGAGTGCCTTTGGGGGCTGCCGGGGAGGCTCCGAGTGCCTTTCGGGGTAGCCGGTCCGCCTCCGAGTGCCTTTGTGGGCGGCCGGGGAGGCTCCAAGTGCCTTTGTGGTCGGCCGTGCCGCCTCCGAGTGCCTTTCGAGGCGTCCGGGGAGGCTCCGAGTGCCTTTGGGGGGTGGCCGGGCCGCCTCCGAGTGCCTTTCGGGGCGGCCGCGGAGGCTCCGAGTGCCTTTGGGGGCGGCCGGGGATGCTCCGAGTGCCTTTCGGGGTGGCCGTTCCCCCTCCGAATGCCTTTCGGGGCGGCTGGGCCCGTCCCAGTGCCTTTCGGGGCGGCCGGACCGGCTCCGAGTGGCTTTCGGGGCGGCCGGCGAGGCTCTAATTGCCTTTCCGGACTGCCGGGGAGGCTCCGAGTGCCTTTGGGGGCGGCCGGGGAGGCTCCGAGTGCCTTTCGGGGTGGCCGGGGAGGCTCCGAGTGCCTTTGGGGGCGGCCGGGGAGGCTCCGAGTGCCTTTTGGGGCGGCCGGGGAGGCTCCGAGTGCCTTTCGGGGTGGCCGGGCCGCCCCTGAGTGCCTTTCGGGGCTGCCGGGGAGGCTCCGAGTGCCTTTCGGGGTAGTTGGGCCGCCTCCGAGTGCCTTTGGGGGCGGCCGGGATGCATCCGAGTTCCTTTGTGGGTGGCCGTGGAGGCTCCGAGTGCCTTTTGGGGTGGCCGAGCCGCCTCCGAGTGCCTTTCGGCGCGTCCGGTCAGGCTCCGAGTGCCTTTCGGGGCGGTCGGGCAGGCTCCGAGTGCCTTTCGGGGCGGCCGTGGAGTCTCCGAGTGCCTTTCGGGGCGGCCGGGAAGGCTCCGAGTGCCTTTGGGGGCGGCCGTGGAGGCTCTGAGTGCCTTTCGGGGCGGCCGGGGATGCTGCGAGTGCCTTTCGGGGCGGTCGGGGAGGCTCCGAGTGCCTTTCGGGGTGGCCGGGGAGTCTCCGAGTGCCTTTCGGGGCAGCCGTGGAGGCTCCGAGTGCCTTTGGGGGCGAGTGTGCAGGCTCCGAGTGCCTTTTTGGGCGGCCGTGCCGCCTCCGAGTGCCTTTCGGGGCGGTCGTGGAGGCTCCGAGTGCCTTTCGGGGCGGCCCGGCCGCCTCCGAGTGCGTTTGTGGGCTGCCGGGGAGGCTCCGAGTGCCTTTCGGGGTGGCCGGGCCACCTCCGAGTGCTTTTCGGGGCGGCCGGGCTGCATCCAAGTGCCTTTGGGGGCGGCCGTGGAGGCTCCGAGTGCCTTTGTGGGCGGCCGGGAAGGCTCCGAGTGCCTTTGGTGGTGCCCGGGGAGGCTCCGAGTGGCTTTCGGGCGGCCGGGGAGGCTCCGAGTGCCTTTCGGGGCGGCCGGGGAGGCTCCGAGTGGCTTTCGGGGAGGCCCGGCCGCCTCCGAGTGCCTTTCGGGGCGGCCGGGGAGGCTCCGAGTGCCTTTCAGGGCGGCCGGGGAGGCTCCGAGTGCCTGTCGGGGTGGCCGGGCCGGCTCCGAGTGCCTTTTCGGGGCGGCCGGGCAGGCTCCGAGTGCCTTTGTGGGCGGCCGTGGAGGCTCCGAGTGCCTTTGTGGGCGGCCGTGGAGGCTCCGAGTGCCTTTCGGGGCGGTCGGGGAGGCTCCGAGTGCCTTTGTGGGCGGCCGGGGAGTCTCCGAGTGCCTTTCGGGGCAGCCGTGGAGGCTCCGAGTGCCTTTTGGGGCGAGTGTGCAGGCTCCGAGTGCCTTTTGGGGCGGCCGTGCCGCCTCCGAGTGCCTTTCGGGGCGGCCGGGGAGGCTCCGAGTGCCTTTCGGGGTGGCCGAGCCGCCTCCGAGTGCCTTTCGGCGCGTCCGGTCAGGCTCCGAGTGCCTTTCGGGGCGGTCGGGCAGGCTCCGAGTGCCTTTCGGGGCGGCCGGGGAGGCTCCGAGTGCCTTTCGGGGCGGCCGGGGAGGCTCGGAGTGCCTTTGGGGGCGGCTGTGCAGGCTCCGATTGCCTTTGGGGGCTGCCGGGCCGGCTCCGAGTGCCTTTGGGGGTCCCCGGGCAGGCTCCGATTGCCTTTGGGGGCTGCCGGGCCGGCTCCGAGTGCCTTTGCGGGTGGCCGGGCAGGCTCCGAGTGCCTTTCGGGGCGGCCGGGGATGCTCCGAGTGCCTTTCGGGGTGGCCGTTCCCCCTCCGAATGCCTTTCGGGGCGGCTGGGCCCGTCCCAGTGCCTTTTGGGGCGGCCGGACCGGCTCCGAGTGGCTTTCGGGGCGGCCGGCGAGGCTCTAATTGCCTTTCCGGACTGCCAGGGAGGCTCCGAGTGCCTTTGGGGGCGGCCGGGGAGGCTCCGAGTGCCTTTCGGGGTGGCCGGGGAGGCTCCGAGTGCCTTTTGGGGCGGCCGGGGAGGCTCCGAGTGCCTTTCGGGGTGGCCGGGCCGCCCCTGAGTGCCTTTCGGGGCTGCCGGGGAGGCTCCGAGTGCCTTTCGGGGTAGTTGGGCCGCCTCCGAGTGCCTTTGGGGGCGGCCGGGATGCATCCGAGTTCCTTTGTGGGTGGCCGTGGAGGCTCCGAGTGCCTTTCGGGGCGGCCGGGGAGGCTCCGAGTGCCTTTTGGGGTGGCCGAGCCGCCTCCGAGTGCCTTTCGGCGCGTCCGGTCAGGCTCCGAGTGCCTTTCGGGGCGGTCGGGCAGGCTCCGAGTGCCTTTCGGGGCGGCCGTGGAGTCTCCGAGTGCCTTTCGGGGCGGCCGGGAAGGCTCCGAGTGCCTTTGGGGGCAGTCGGGGAGGCTCCGAGTGCCTTTCAGAGTGGCCGGGGAGGCTCCGAGTGCCTGTCGGGGTGGCCGGGCAGGCTCCGAGTGCCTTTCGGGGTGGCCGGGCCGCCTCTGAGTGCCTTTCGGGGCTGCCGGGGAGGCTCCGAGTGCCTTTCGGGGTAGCCGGGCCGCCTCCGAGTGCCTTTGGGGGCGGCCGGGATGCATCCAAGTGCCTTTCGGGGTGGCTGTGGAGGCTCCTAGTGCCTTTCGGGGCGGTCGGGCAGGCTCCGAGTGCCTTTCGGGGTGGCCGGGCCGCCTCCGAGTGCTTTTCGGGGCGGCCGGGCTGCATCCAAGTGCCTTTGGGGGCGGCTGGGGAGGCTCCGAGTGCCTTTGGGGGCGGCCGTGGAGGCTCCGAGTGCCTTTGCGGGCGGCCGGGGAGGCTCCGAGTGCCTTTTGGGGCGGCCGGGGAGGCTCCGAGTGCCTTTCGGGGTGGCCGGGGAGTCTCCGAGTGCCTTTCGGGGCAGCCGTGGAGGCTCCGAGTGCCTTTGGGGGCGAGTGTGCAGGCTCCGAGTGCCTTTTTGGGCGGCCGTGCCGCCTCCGAGTGCCTTTCGGGGCGGCCGGGGAGGCTCCGAGTGCCTTTCGGGGTGGCCGAGCCGCCTCCGAGTGCCTTTCGGCGCGTCCGGTCAGGCTCCGAGTGCCTTTCGGCGCGGCCGGTGAGGCTCCGAGTGCCTTTTGGTGTGGCCGGGGAGGCTCCGAGTGCCTGTCGGGGTGGCCGGGCAGGCTCCGAGTGCCTTTTCGGGCGGTCGGACAGGCTCCGACTGCCTTTGTGGGCGGCCGTGGAGGCTCCGAGTGCCTTTCGGGGCGGCCTGGCCGCCTCCGAGTGCCTTTGGGGGCGGCCGTGGAGGCTCCGAGTGCCTTTGGGGGCGGCCGTGGAGGCTCCGAGTGCCTTTGTGGGCGGCCGGGCCGGCTCCGAGTGCCTTTCGGGGTGGCCGGCCCGCTCCGAGTGCCTTTCGGGGTGGCCGGGGAGGCTCCGAGTGCCTTTTGGGGCGGCCGGGCCGGCCCCGAGTGCCTTTCGGGGCGGTCGGCCGCCTCCGAGTGCCTTTTGGGGTGGCCAGTCAGCCTCCGAGTGCCTTTCGGGGCGGCCGGGGATGCTCCGAGTGCCTTTCGGGGCAGCCGTGGAGGCTCCGAGTGCCCTTCGGTGTGGCCGGGACGGCTCCCAGTGCCTTTCGGGGCGGCCGGGGAGGCTCCGAGTGCCTTTTGGGATGGCCAGTCATCCTCCGAGTGCCTTTCGGGGCGGTCGGGGAGGCTCCGAGTGCCTTTCAGGGCGGCCGTGGAGTCTCCGAGTGCCTTTCGGGGCAGCCGTGGAGGCTCCGAGTGCCTTTGGGGGCAGCTGTGCAGGCTCCGAGTGCCTTTCGGGGCGGCCGGGGAGGCTCCGAGTGCCTTTGTGGACGGCCAGGCCGGGTCCGAGTGCGTTTCGGGGCGTCCGGGCGGGCTCCGAGTGCCTTTCGGGGCGGCCGGGCCGCCTCCGAGTGCCTTTCGGGGTGACTGGCCCACTCCGAGTGCCTTTCGGGTCGGCCGGGGAGGCTCCGAGTGCCTTTCAGGGCGGCCGGGTAGGCTCCGAGTGCCTTTCGGGGCGACCGTGGAGGCTCCGAGTGCCTTTGGGGGCGCCGGGAATGCTCCGAGTGCCTTTCGGGGCGGTCGGGCAGGCTCCGAGTGCCTTTCGGGGTGGCCGGGGAGGCTCCGAGTGCCTTTGTGGGCGGCCGGGGAGGCTCCGAGTGCCTTTGGGGGCGGCCGTGGAGGCTCCGAGTGCCTTTCGGGGCGGTCGGGGAGGCTCCGAGTGCCTTTGGGGGCGGCCGTGGAGTCTCCGAGTGCCTTTCGTGGCAGCCGTGGAGGCTCCGAGTGCCTTTGGGGGCGAGTGTGCAGGCTCCGAGTGCCTTTGTGGGCGGCCGTGCCGCCTCCGAGTGCCTTCGGCGCGGCCGGTGAGGCTCCGAGTGCCTTTCAGAGTGGCCGGGGAGGCTCCGAGTGCCTGTCGGGGTGGCCGGGCAGTCTCCGAGTGCCTTTTTGGGCGGTCGGACAGGCTCCGAGTGCCTTTGTGGGCGGCCGTGGAGGCTCCGAGTGCCTTTCGGGGCGGCCTGGCCGCCTCCGAGTGCCTTTGGGGGCGGCCGTGGAGACTCCGAGTGCCTTTATGGGCGGCCGGGCCGGCCCCGAGTGCCTTTCGGGGCGGTCGGCCGCCTCCGAGTGCCTTTTGGGGTGGCCAGTCAGCCTCCGAGTGCCTTTCGGGGCGGCCGGGGATGCTCCGAGTGCCTTTCGGGTCGGCCGTGGAGGCTCCGAGTGCCCTTCAGGGCGGCCGGGCAGGCTCCAAATGCCTTTCGGGGTGATCGGGGAGGCTCCGAGTGCCTTTGGAGGTGGCCGTGGAGGCTCCGAGTGCCTTTCGGTGTGGCCGGGGAGGCTCCGAGTGCCTTTTGGGGTGGCCAGTCAGCCTCCGAGTGCCTTTCGGGGAGGCCGGGGAGGCTCCGAGTGCCTTTTGGGGCGGTCGGGGAGGCTCCGAGTGCCTTTCGGGGCGGCCGTGGAGTCTCCGAGTGCCTTTCGGGGCAGCCGTGGAGGCTCCGAGTGCCTTTGGGGGCAGCTGTGCAGGCTCCGAGTGCCTTTGGGGGCTGCCGTGCCGGCTCCGAGTGCCTTTGCGGGTGGCCGGGGAGGCTCCGAGTGCCTTTGGGGGCGGCCGGGAAGGCTCCGAGTGCCTTTGTGGGCGTCCAGGCCAGGTTCGAGTGCCTTTCGGGGCGGCTGGGCCGGCTCCGAGTGCCTTTGCGGGTGGCCGGGCCACCTCCGAGTGCCTTTCGGGGTGGCCGGGCAGGCTCCGAGTGCCTTTCGGGGTGGCCGAGCCGCCTCCGAGTGCCTTTCGGCGCGTCCGGTCAGGCTCCGAGTGCCTTTCGGGGCGGTCGGGCAGGCTCCGAGTGCCTTTCGGGGCGGCCGGGGAGGCTCCGAGTGCCTTTCGGGGCGGCCGGGGAGGCTCCGAGTGCCTTTCGGGGCGGCTGTGCAGGCTCCGATTGCCTTTGGGGGCTGCCGGGCTGGCTCCGAGTGCCTTTGGGGGTCCCCGGGCAGGCTCCGATTGCCTTTGGGGGCTGCCGGGCCGGCTCCGAGTGCCTTTGCGGGTGGCCGGGCAGGCTCCGAGTGCCTTTCGGGGCGGCCGGGGATGCTCCGAGTGCCTTTCGGGGTGGCCGTTCCCCCTCCGAATGCCTTTCGGGGCGGCTGGGCCCGTCCCAGTGCCTTTCGGGGCGGCCGGACCGGCTCCGAGTGGCTTTCGGGGCGGCCGGCGGGGCTCTAATTGCCTTTCCGGACTGCCAGGGAGGCTCCGAGTGCCTTTGGGGGCGGCCGGGGAGGCTCCGAGTGCCTTTCGGGGTGGCCGGGGAGGCTCCGAGTGCCTTTTGGGGCGGCCGGGGAGGCTCCGAGTGCCTTTCGGGGTGGCCGGGCCGCCCCTGAGTGCCTTTCGGGGCTGCCGGGGAGGCTCCGAGTGCCTTTCAGGGTAGTTGGGCCGCCTCCGAGTGCCTTTGGGGGCGGCCGGGATGCATCCGAGTTCCTTTGTGGGTGGCCGTGGAGGCTCCGAGTGCCTTTCGGGGCGGCCGGGGAGGCTCCGAGTGCCTTTTGGGGTGGCCGAGCCGCCTCCGAGTGCCTTTCGGCGCGTCCGGTCAGGCTCCGAGTGCCTTTCGGGGCGGTCGGGCAGGCTCCGAGTGCCTTTCGGGGCGGCCGTGGAGTCTCCGAGTGCCTTTCGGGGCGGCCGGGAAGGCTCCGAGTGCCTTTGGGGGCAGTCGGGGAGGCTCCGAGTGCCTTTCAGAGTGGCCGGGGAGGCTCCGAGTGCCTGTCGGGGTGGCCGGGCAGGCTCCGAGTGCCTTTCGGGGTGGCCGGGCCGCCTCTGAGTGCCTTTCGGGGCTGCCGGGGAGGCTCCGAGTGCCTTTCGGGGTAGCCGCGCCGCCTCCGAGTGCCTTTGGGGGCGGCCGGGATGCATCCAAGTGCCTTTCGGGGTGGCTGTGGAGGCTCCTAGTGCCTTTCGGGGCGGTCGGGCAGGCTCCGAGTGCCTTTCGGGGTGGCCGGGCAGCCTCCGAGTGCTTTTCGGGGCGGCCGGGCTGCATCCAAGTGCCTTTGGGGGCGGCTGGGGAGGCTCCGAGTGCCTTTGGGGGCGGCCGTGGAGGCTCCGAGTGCCTTTGCGGGCGGCCGGGGAGGCTCCGAGTGCCTTTCGGGGCGGCCGGGGAGGCTCCGAGTGCCTTTCGGGGCGGCCGTGGAGTCTCCGAGTGCCTTTCGTGGCAGCCGTGGAGGCTCTGAGTGCCTTTGGGGGCGAGTGTGCAGGCTCCGAGTGCCTTTTTGGGTGGCCGTGCCGCCTCCGAGTGCCTTTCGGGGCGGCCGGGGAGGCTCCGAGTGCCTTTCGGGGTGGCCGAGCCGCCTCCGAGTGCCTTTCGGCGCGTCCGGTCAGGCTCCGAGTGCCTTTCGGTGTGGCCGGGGAGGCTCCGAGTGCCTGTCGGGGTGGCCGGGCAGGCTCCGAGTGCCTTTTCGGGCGGTCGGACAGGCTCCGAGTGCCTTTGTGGGCGGCCGTGGAGGCTCCGAGTGCCTTTCGGGGCGGCCTGGCCGCCTCCGAGTGCCTTTGTGGGCGGCCGTGGAGGCTCCGAGTGCCTTTGGGGGCGGCCGTGGAGGCTCCGAGTGCCTTTGTGGGCGGCCGGGCCGGCTCCGAGTGCCTTTCGGGGTGGCCGGCCCGCTCCGAGTGCCTTTCGGGGTGGCCGGGGAGGCTCCGAGTGCCTTTTGGGGCGGCCGGGCCGGCCCCGAGTGCCTTTCGGGGCGGTCGGCCGCCTCCGAGTGCCTTTTGGGGTGGCCAGTCAGCCTCCGAGTGCCTTTCGGGGCGGCCGGGGATGCTCCGAGTGCCTTTCGGGGCAGCCGTGGAGGCTCCGAATGCCCTTCGGTGTGGCCGGGACGGCTCCCAGTGCCTTTCGGGGCGGCCGGGGAGGCTCCGAGTGCCTTTTGGGATGGCCAGTCATCCTCCGAGTGCCTTTCGGGGCCGTCGGGGAGGCTCCGAGTGCCTTTCGGGGCGGCCGTGGAGTCTCCGAGTGCCTTTCGGGGCAGCCGTGGAGGCTCCGAGTGCCTTTGGGGGCAGCTGTGCAGGCTCCGAGTGCCTTTCGGGGCGGCCGGGGAGGCTCCGAGTGCCTTTGTGGACGGCCAGGCCGGGTCCGAGTGCCTTTCGGGGCGTCCGGGCGGGCTCCGAGTGCCTTTCGGGGCGGCCGGGCCGCCTCCGAGTGCCTTTCGGGGTGACTGGCCCAGTCCGAGTGCCTTTCGGGTCGGCCGGGGAGGCTCCGAGTGCTTTTCAGGGCAGCCGGGTAGGCTCCGAGTGCCTTTCGGGGCGACCGTGGAGGCTCCGAGTGCCTTTGGGGGCTGCCGGGGAGGCTCCGAGTGCCTTTCGGGGTAGCCGGTCCGCCTCCGAGTGCCTTTGTGGGCGGCCGGGGAGGCTCCAAGTGCCTTTGTGGTCGGCCGTGCCGCCTCCGAGTGCCTTTCGAGGCGTCCGGGGAGGCTCCGAGTGCCTTTGGGGGGTGGCCGGGCCGCCTCCGAGTGCCTTTCGGGGCGGCCGCGGAGGCTCCGAGTGCCTTTGGGGGCGGCCGGGGATGCTCCGAGTGCCTTTCGGGGTGGCCGTTCCCCCTCCGAATGCCTTTCGGGGCGGCTGGGCCCGTCCCAGTGCCTTTCGGGGCAGCCGGACCGGCTCCGAGTGGCTTTCGGGGCGGCCGGCGAGGCTCTAATTGCCTTTCCGGACTGCCGGGGAGGCTCCGAGTGCCTTTGGGGGCGGCCGGGGAGGCTCCGAGTGCCTTTCGGGGTGGCCGGGGAGGCTCCGAGTGCCTTTGGGGGCGGCCGGGGAGGCTCCGAGTGCCTTTTGGGGCGGCCGGGGAGGCTCCGAGTGCCTTTCGGGGTGGCCGGGCCGCCCCTGAGTGCCTTTCGGGGCTGCCGGGGAGGCTCCGAGTGCCTTTCGGGGTAGTTGGGCCGCCTCCGAGTGCCTTTGGGGGCGGCCGGGATGCATCCGAGTTCCTTTGTGGGTGGCCGTGGAGGCTCCGAGTGCCTTTCGGGGCGGCCGGGGAGGCTCCGAGTGCCTTTTGGGGTGGCCGAGCCGCCTCCGAGTGCCTTTCGGCGCGTCCGGTCAGGCTCCGAGTGCCTTTCGGGGCGGTCGGGCAGGCTCCGAGTGCCTTTCGGGGCGGCCGTGGAGTCTCCGAGTGCCTTTCGGGGCGGCCGGGAAGGCTCCGAGTGCCTTTGGGGGCAGTCGGGGAGGCTCCGAGTGCCTTTCAGAGTGGCCGGGGAGGCTCCGAGTGCCTGTCGGGGTGGCCGGGCAGGCTCCGAGTGCCTTTTCGGGGCGGCCGGGGAGGCTCCGAGTGCCTTTGTGGGCGGCCGTGGAGGCTCTGAGTGCCTTTCGGGGCGGCCGGGGATGCTCCGAGTGCCTTTCGGGGCGGTCAGGGAGGCTCCGAGTGCCTTTGGGGGCGAGTGTGCAGGCTCCGAGTGCCTTTTTGGGCGGCCGTGCCGCCTCCGAGTGCCTTTCGGGGCGGTCGTGGAGGCTCCGAGTGCCTTTCGGGGCGGCCCGGCCGCCTCCGAGTGCGTTTGTGGGCTGCCGGGGAGGCTCCGAGTGCCTTTCGGGGTGGCCGGGCCACCTCCGAGTGCTTTTCGGGGCGGCCGGGCTGCATCCAAGTGCCTTTGGGGGCGGCCGTGGAGGCTCCGAGTGCCTTTGGTGGTGCCCGGGGAGGCTCCGAGTGCCTTTCGGGCGGCCGGGGAGGCTCCGAGTGCCTTTGGGGGCGGCCGGGGAGGCTCCGAGTGCCTTTCAGGGCGGCCGGGGAGGCTCCGAGTGCCTTTCGGGGCGGCCGGGGAGGCTCCGAGTGGCTTTCGGGGAGGCCCAGCCGCCTCTGAGTGCCTTTGGGGGCGTCCGGGGATGCTCCGAGTGCCTTTGGGGGCGGCCGTGGAGTCTCCGAGTGCCTTTCGGGGCGGCCGGGAAGGCTCCGAGTGCCTTTGGGGGCAGTCGGGGAGGCTCCGAGTGCCTTTCAGAGTGGCCGGGGAGGCTCCGAGTGCCTGTCGGGGTGGCCGGGCAGGCTCCGAGTGCCTGTTCGGGCGGTCGGACAGGCTCCGACTGCCTTTGTGGGCGGCCGTGGAGGCTCCGAGTGCCTTTCGGGGCGGCCTGGCCGCCTCCGAGTGCCTTTGTGGGCGGCCGTGGAGGCTCCGAGTGCCTTTGGGGGCGGCCGTGGAGGCTCCGAGTGCCTTTGTGGGCGGCCGGGCCGGCTCCGAGTGCCTTTCGGGGTGGCCGGCCCGCTCCGAGTGCCTTTCGGGGTGGCCGGGGAGGCTCCGAGTGCCTTTTGGGGCGGCCGGGCCGGCCCCGAGTGCCTTTCGGGGCGGTCGGCCGCCTCCGAGTGCCTTTTGGGGTGGCCAGTCAGCCTCCGAGTGCCTTTCGGGGCGGCCGTGGAGTCTCCGAGTGCCTTTCGGGGCAGCCGTGGAGGCTCCGAGTGCCTTTGGGGGCAGCTGTGCAGGCTCCGAGTGCCTTTCGGGGCGGCCGGGGATGCTCCGAGTGCCTTTCGGGGCAGCCGTGGAGGCTCCGAGTGCCCTTCGGTGTGGCCGGGACGGCTCCCAGTGCCTTTCGGGGCGGCCGGGGAGGCTCCGAGTGCCTTTTGGGATGGCCAGTCATCCTCCGAGTGCCTTTCGGGGCGGCCGTGGAGTCTCCGAGTGCCTTTCGGGGCAGCCGTGGAGGCTCCGAGTGCCTTTGGGGGCAGCTGTGCAGGCTCCGAGTGCCTTTCGGGGCGGCCGGGGAGGCTCGGAGTGCCTTTGTGGACGGCCAGGCCGGGTCCGAGTGCCTTTCGGGGCGTCCGGGCGGGCTCCGAGTGCCTTTCGGGGCGGCCGGGCCGCCTCCGAGTGCCTTTCGGGGTGACTGGCCCAGTCCGAGTGCCTTTCGGGTCGGCCGGGGAGGCTCCGAGTGCCTTTCAGGGCGGCCGGGTAGGCTCCGAGTGCCTTTCGGGGCGACCGTGGAGGCTCCGAGTGCCTTTGGGGGCGCCGGGAATGCTCCGAGTGCCTTTCGGGGCGGTCGGGGAGGCTCCGAGTGCCTTTCGGGGTGGCCGGGCCGCCTCCGAGTACCTTTCGGGGAGGCCGGGCTGCATCCATGTGCCTTTCGGGGCAGCCGGGGAGGCTCCGAGTGCCTTTGTGGGCGGCCGGGGAGGCTCCGAGTGCCTTTGGGGGCGGCCGTGGAGGCTCCGAGTGCCTTTCGGGGCGGTCGGGGAGGCTCCGAGTGCCTTTGTGGGCGGCCGGGGAGTCTCCGAGTGCCTTTCGGGGCAGCCGTGGAGGCTCCGAGTGCCTTTGGGGGCGAGTGTGCAGGCTCCGAGTGCCTTTCGGGGCGGCCGTGCCGCCTCCGAGTGCCTTCGGCGCGGCCGGTGAGGCTCCGAGTGCCTTTCAGAGTGGCCGGGGAGGCTCCGAGTGCCTTTCGGTGTGGCCGGGGAGGCTCCGAGTGCCTTTTGGGGTGGCCAGTCAGCCTCCGAGTGCCTTTCGGGGAGGCCGGGGAGGCTCCGAGTGCCTTTTGGGGCGGTCGGGGAGGCTCCGAGTGCCTTTCGGGGCGGCCGTGGAGTCTCCGAGTGCCTTTCGGGGCAGCCGTGGAGGCTCCGAGTGCCTTTGGGGGCAGCTGTGCAGGCTCCGAGTGCCTTTGGGGGCTGCCGGGCCGGCTCCGAGTGCCTTTGGGGGTCGCCGGGCAGGCTCCGAGTGCGTTTGTGGGCGTCCAGGCCAGGTTCGAGTGCCTTTCGGGGCGGCTGGGCCGGCTCCGAGTGCCTTTGCGGGTGGCCGGGCCACCTCCGAGTGCCTTTCGGGGTGGCCGGGCAGGCTCCGAGTGCCTTTGTGGGCGGCCGTGGAGGCTCCAAGTGCCTTTCGGGGTAGCCGGGGAGGCTCCGAGTGCCTTTGTGGGCGGCTGTGGAGGCTCCGAGTGCCTTTGGGGGTGGCCGGGGAGGCTCCGAGTGCCTTTGGGGGCGGCCGGGGAGGCTCCGAGTGCCTTTCGGGGCGGCCGGGGAGGCTCCGAGTGCCTGTCGGGGTGGCCGGGCAGGCTCCGAGTGCCTTTCGGGGCGGCCGGGGAGGCTCCGAGTGCCTTTCGGGGCGGCCGGGGAGGCTCCGAGTGCCTGTCGGTGTGGCCGCGGAGGCTCTGAGTGCCTTTCGGGGCGGCCGGGGAGGCTCCGAGTGCCTTTCGGGGCGGTCGGGGAGGCTCCGAGTGCGTTTGTGGGCGGCCGGGGAGTCTCCGAGTGCCTTTCGGGGCAGCCGTGGAGGCTCCGAGTGCCTTTGGGGGCGAGTGTGCAGGCTCCGAGTGCCTTTTTGGGCGGCCGTGCCGCCTCCGAGTGCCTTTCGGGGCGGCCGGGGAGGCTCCGAGTGCCTTTTGGGGTGGCCGAGCCGCCTCCGAGTGCCTTTTGGCGCGTCCGGTCAGGCTCCGAGTGCCTTTCGGGGCGGCCGTGGAGTCTCCGAGTGCCTTTCGGGGCGGCCGGGAAGGCTCCGAGTGCCTTTGGGGGCAGTCGGGGAGGCTCCGAGTGCCTTTCAGAGTGGCCGGGGAGGCTCCGAGTGCCTGTCGGGGTGGCCGGGCCGGCTCCGAGTGCCTTTTCGGGGTGGCCGGGCAGGCTCCGAGTGCCTTTGTGGGCGGCCGTGGAGGCTCTGAGTGCCTTTCGGGGCGGTCGGGGAGGCTCCGAGTGCCTTTGGGGGCGGCCGGGGAGTCTCCGAGTGCCTTTCGGGGCAGCTGTGGAGGCTCCGAGTGCCTTTGGGGGCGAGTGTGCAGGCTCCGAGTGCCTTTTGGGGCGGCCGTGCCGCCTCCGAGTGCCTTTCGGGGCGGCCGTGGAGGCTCCGAGTGCCTTTCGGGGTGGCCGAGCCGCCTCCGAGTGCCTTTTGGGGCGGCCGGGGAGGCTCCGAGTGCCTTTCGGGGCGGTCGGGCAGGCTCCGAGTGCCTTTCGGGGCGGCCGTGGAGTCTCCGAGTGCCTTTCGGGGCAGCCATGGAGGCTCGGAGTGCCTTTGGGGGCGGCTGTGCAGGCTCTGAGTGCCTTTCGGGGCAGCCGGGGAGGCTCCGAGTGCCTTTGGGGGCAGCTGTGCAGGCTCCGAGTGCCTTTGGGGGCTGCCGGGCCGGCTCCGAGTGCCTTTGCGGGTGGCCGGGCCACCTCCGAGTGCCTTTCGGGGTGGCCGGGGAGGCTCCGAGTGCCCTTGTGGGCGGCCGTGGAGGCTCCAAGTGCCTTTCGGGGTAGCCGGGGAGGCTCCGAGTGCCTTTGTGGGCGGCCGTGGAGGCTCCGAGTGCCTTTGGGGGCGGCCGGGCAGGCTCCGAGTGCCTTTCGGGGCGGCCGGGGAGGCTCCGAGTGGCTTTCGGGGAGGCCCGGCCGCCTCCGAGTGCCTTTCGGGGCGTCCGGGGAGGCTCCGAGTGCCTTTCGGGGCGGCCGGGGAGGCTCCAAGTGCCTTTCGGGGCGGCCGGGGAGGCTCCGAGTGCCTTTGTGGGCGGCCGGGGAGGCTCCGAGTGCCTGTCGGGGTGGCCGCGGAGGCTCTGAGTGCCTTTCGGGGCGGCCGGGGAGGCTCCGAGTGCCTTTCGGGGCGGTCGGGGAGGCTCCGAGTGCGTTTGTGGGCGGCCGGGGAGTCTCCGAGTGCCTTTCGGGGCAGCCGTGGAGGCTCCGAGTGCCTTTGGGGGCGAGTGTGCAGGCTCCGAGTGCCTTTTTGGGCGGCCGGGCCGGCTCCGAGTGCCTTTCGGGGCGGCCGGGGAGGCTCCGAGTGCCTTTTGGGGTGGCCGAGCCGCCTCCGAGTGCCTTTCGGCGCGTCCGGTCAGGCTCCGAGTGCCTTTCGGGGCGGTCGGGCAGGCTCCGAGTGCCTTTCGGGGCGGCCGTGGAGTCTCCGAGTGCCTTTCGGGGCGGCCGGGAAGGCTCCGAGTGCCTTTGGGGGCAGTCGGGGAGGCTCCGAGTGCCTTTCAGAGTGGCCGGGGAGGCTCCGAGTGCCTGTCGGGGTGGCCGGGCCGGCTCCGAGTGCCTTTTCGGGGCGGCCGGGCAGGCTCCGAGTGCCTTTGTGGGCGGCCGTGGAGGCTCTGAGTGCCTTTCGGGGCGGCCGGGGATGCTCCGAGTGCCTTTGGGGGCGGCCGGGGAGTCTCCGAGTGCCTTTCGGGGCAGCCGTGGAGGCTCCGAGTGCCTTTTGGGGCGAGTGTGCAGGCTCCGAGTGCCTTTTGGGGCGGCCGTGCCGCCTCCGAGTGCCTTTCGGGGCGGCCGGGGAGGCTCCGAGTGCCTTTCGGGGTGGCCGAGCCGCCTCCGAGTGCCTTTCGGCGCGTCCGGTCAGGCTCCGAGTGCCTTTCGGGGCGGTCGGGCAGGCTCCGAGTGCCTTTGGGGGCGGCTGTGCAGGCTCCGATTGCCTTTGGGGGCTGCCGGGCCGGCTCCGAGTGCCTTTGGGGGTCCCCGGGCAGGCTCCGATTGCCTTTGGGGGCTGCCGGGCCGCCTCCGAGTGCCTTTGCGGGTGGCCGGGGAGGCTCCGAGTGCCTTTCGGGGCGGCCGGGGATGCTCCGAGTGCCTTTCGGGGTGGCCGTTCCCCCTCCGAATGCCTTTCGGGGCGGCTGGGCCCGTCCCAGTGCCTTTCGGGGCGGCCGGACCGGCTCCGAGTGGCTTTCGGGGCGGCCGGCGAGGCTCTAATTGCCTTTCCGGACTGCCGGGGAGGCTCCGAGTGCCTTTGGGGGCGGCCGGGGAGGCTCCGAGTGCCTTTCGGGGTGGCCGGGGAGGCTCCGAGTGCCTTTTGGGGCGGCCGGGGAGGCTCCGAGTGCCTTTCGGGGTGGCCGGGCCGCCTCTGAGTGCCTTTCGGGGCTGCCGGGGAGGCTCCGAGTGCCTTTCGGGGTAGTTGGGCCGCCTCCGAGTGCCTTTGGGGGCGGCCGGGATGCATCCGAGTTCCTTTGTGGGTGGCCGTGGAGGCTCCGAGTGCCTTTCGGGGCGGCCGGGAAGGCTCCGAGTGCCTTTCGGGGCGGCCGGGAAGGCTCCGAGTGCCTTTCGGGGCGGCCGGGCAGGCTCCGAGTGGCTTTCGGGGAGGCCCGGCCGCCTCTGAGTGCCTTTGTGGGCGGCCGGGGAGGCTCCGAGTGCCTTTGGGGGCGGCCGTGCAGGCTCCGAGTGCCTTTGTGAGCGGCCGTGGAGGCTCCGATTGCCTTTGGGGGCGGCCGGGGAGGCTCCGAGTGCCTTTCGGGGTGGCCGGGGAGTCTCCGAGTGCCTTTCGGGGTTCTCGGGGAGGCTCCGAGTGCCTTTCGGGGCATCCGGGGAGGCTCCGAGTGCCTTTGGGGGTTGCCGGGCAGGCTCCGAGTGCCTTTCGGGGTGGCCGGGGAGGCTCCGAGTGCCTTTTGGGGGTGGCCGGGCAGGCTCCGAGTGTCTTTTCGGGCGGTCAGGCAGGCTCCGAGTGCCTTTGTGGGCGGCCGGGCAGGCTCCGAGTGCCTTTCGGGGCGGCCAGGGAGGCTCCGAGTGCCTTTCGGGGCAGCCGTGGAGGCTCCGAGTGCCTTTGGGGGCAGCTGTGCAGGCTCCGAGTGCCTTTCGGGGCGGCCGGGGAGGCTCGGAGTGCCTTTGTGGACGGCCAGGCCGGGTCCGAGTGCCTTTCGGGGCGTCCGGGCGGGCTCCGAGTGCCTTTCGGGGCGGCCGGGGAGGCTCCGAGTGCCTTTCGGGGTGACTGGCCCAGTCCGAGTGCCTTTCGGGTCGGCCGGGGAGGCTCCGAGTGCCTTTCAGGGCGGCCGGGTAGGCTCCGAGTGCCTTTCGGGGCGACCGTGGAGGCTCCGAGTGCCTTTGGGGGCGCCGGGAATGCTCCGAGTGCCTTTCGGGGCGGTCGGGGAGGCTCCGAGTGCCTTTCGGGGTGGCCGGGCCGCCTCCGAGTACTTTTCGGGGAGGCCGGGCTGCATCCATGTGCCTTTCGGGGCAGCCGGGGAGGCTCCGAGTGCCTTTGTGGGCGGCCGTGGAGGCTCCGAGTGCCTTTGGGGGCGGCCGTGGAGGCTCCGAGTGCCTTTCGGGGCGGTCGGGGAGGCTCCGAGTGCCTTTGTGGGCGGCCGGGGAGTCTCCGAGTGCCTTTCGGGGCAGCCGTGGAGGCTCCGAGTGCCTTTGGGGGCGAGTGTGCAGGCTCCGAGTGCCTTTCGGGGCGGCCGTGCCGCCTCCGAGTGCCTTCGGCGCGGCCGGTGAGGCTCCGAGTGCCTTTCAGAGTGGCCGGGGAGGCTCCGAGTGCCTGTCGGGGTGGCCGGGCAGTCTCCGAGTGCCTTTTCGGGCGGTCGGGCAGGCTCCGAGTGCCTTTGTGGGCGGCCGTGGAGGCTCCGAGTGCCTTTCGGGGCGGCCTGGCCGCCTCCGAGTGCCTTTGGGGGCGGCCGTGGAGACTCCGAGTGCCTTTATGGGCGGCCGGGCCGGCCTCGAGTTCCTTTCGGGGCGGTCGGCCGCCTCCGAGTGCCTTTTGGGGTGGCCAGTCAGCCTCCGAGTGCCTTTCGGGGCGGCCGGGGATGCTCCGAGTGCCTTTCGGGGCAGCCGTGGAGGCTCCGAGTGCCCTTCAGGGCGGCCGGTCAGGCTCCAAATGCCTTTCGGGGTGATCGGGGAGGCTCCGAGTGCCTTTGGAGGTGGCCGTGGAGGCTCCGAGTGCCTTTCGGTGTGGCCGGGGAGGCTCCGAGTGCCTTTTGGGGTGGCCAGTCAGCCTCCGAGTGCCTTTTGCGGCGGTCGGGGAGGCTCCGAGTGCCTTTCGGGGCGGCCGGGGAGTCTCCGAGTGCCTTTCGGGGCGGCCGTGGAGTCTCCGAGTGCCTTTCGGGGCAGCCGTGGAGGCTCCGAGTGCCTTTGGGGGCAGCTGTGCAGGCTCCGAGTGCCTTTGGGGGCTGCCGGGCCGGCTCCGAGTGCCTTTGGGGGTCGCCGGGCAGGCTCCGAGTGCGTTTGTGGGCGTCCAGGCCAGGTTCGAGTGCCTTTCGGGGCGGCTGGGCCGGCTCCGAGTGCCTTTGCGGGTGGCCGGGCCACCTCCGAGTGCCTTTCGGGGTGGCCGGGCAGGCTCCGAGTGCCTTTGTGGGCGGCCGTGGAGGCTCCAAGTGCCTTTCGGGGTAGCCGGGGAGGCTCCGAGTGCCTTTGTGGGCGGCTGTGGAGGCTCCGAGTGCCTTTGGGGGCGGCCGTGGAGGCTCCGAGTGCCTTTGGGGGCGGCCGGGGAGGCTCCGAGTGCCTTTCGGGGCGGCCGGGGAGGCTCCGAGTGCCTGTCGGGGTGGCCGGGCAGGCTCCGAGTGCCTTTCGGGGCGGCCGGGGAGGCTCCGAGTGCCTTTCGGGGCGGCCGGGGAGGCTCCGAGTGCCTGTCGGTGTGGCCGCGGAGGCTCTGAGTGCCTTTCGGGGCGGCCGGGGAGGCTCCAAGTGCCTTTCGGGGCGGTCGGGGAGGCTCCGAGTGCCTTTGGGGGCGGCCGGGGAGTCTCCGAGTGCCTTTCGGGGCAGCCGTGGAGGCTCCGAGTGCCTTTGGGGGCGAGTGTGCAGGCTCCGAGTGCCTTTTTGGGCGGCCGTGCCGCCTCCGAGTGCCTTTCGGGGCGGCCGGGGAGGCTCCGAGTGCCTTTTGGGGTGGCCGAGCCGCCTCCGAGTGCCTTTTGGCGCGTCCGGTCAGGCTCCGAGTGCCTTTCGGGGCGGCCGTGGAGTCTCCGAGTGCCTTTCGGGGCGGCCGGGAAGGCTCCGAGTGCCTTTGGGGGCAGTCGGGGAGGCTCCGAGTGCCTTTCAGA
Organism: Struthio camelus; assembly: GCF_040807025.1. Classification (NCBI taxonomy): domain Eukaryota; kingdom Metazoa; phylum Chordata; class Aves; order Struthioniformes; family Struthionidae; genus Struthio; species Struthio camelus. The sequence continues at coordinate 1,741,786 of NC_090964.1, forward strand.
GTGGCCGGGGAGGCTCCGAGTGCCTGTCGGGGTGGCCGGGCCGGCTCCGAGTGCCTTTTCGGGGTGGCCGGGCAGGCTCCGAGTGCCTTTGTGGGCGGCCGTGGAGGCTCTGAGTGCCTTTCGGGGCGGTCGGGGAGGCTCCGAGTGCCTTTGGGGGCGGCCGGGGAGTCTCCGAGTGCCTTTCGGGGCAGCTGTGGAGGCTCCGAGTGCCTTTGGGGGCGAGTGTGCAGGCTCCGAGTGCCTTTTGGGGCGGCCGTGCCGCCTCCGAGTGCCTTTCGGGGCGGCCGTGGAGGCTCCGAGTGCCTTTCGGGGTGGCCGAGCCGCCTCCGAGTGCCTTTTGGGGCGGCCGGGGAGGCTCCGAGTGCCTTTCGGGGCGGTCGGGCAGGCTCCGAGTGCCTTTCGGGGCGGCCGTGGAGTCTCCGAGTGCCTTTCGGGGCAGCCATGGAGGCTCGGAGTGCCTTTGGGGGCGGCTGTGCAGGCTCTGAGTGCCTTTCGGGGCAGCCGGGGAGGCTCCGAGTGCCTTTGGGGGCAGCTGTGCAGGCTCCGAGTGCCTTTGGGGGCTGCCGGGCCGGCTCCGAGTGCCTTTGCGGGTGGCCGGGCCACCTCCGAGTGCCTTTCGGGGTGGCCGGGGAGGCTCCGAGTGCCCTTGTGGGCGGCCGTGGAGGCTCCAAGTGCCTTTCGGGGTAGCCGGGGAGGCTCCGAGTGCCTTTGTGGGCGGCTGTGGAGGCTCCGAGTGCCTTTGGGGGCGGCCGGGCAGGCTCCGAGTGCCTTTGGTGGCGGCCGGGGAGGCTCCGAGTGGCTTTCGGGGAGGCCCGGCCGCCTCCGAGTGCCTTTCGGGGCGTCCGGGGAGGCTCCGAGTGCCTTTCGGGGCGGCCGGGGAGGCTCCGAGTGCCTTTCGGGGCGGCCGGGGAGGCTCCAAGTGCCTTTCGGGGCGGCCGGGGAGGCTCCGAGTGCCTTTGTGGGCGGCCGGGGAGGCTCCGAGTGCCTGTCGGGGTGGCCGCGGAGGCTCTGAGTGCCTTTCGGGGCGGCCGGGGAGGCTCCGAGTGCCTTTCGGGGCGGTCGGGGAGGCTCCGAGTGCGTTTGTGGGCGGCCGGGGAGTCTCCGAGTGCCTTTCGGGGCAGCCGTGGAGGCTCCGAGTGCCTTTGGGGGCGAGTGTGCAGGCTCCGAGTGCCTTTTTGGGCGGCCGGGCCGCCTCCGAGTGCCTTTCGGGGCGGCCGGGGAGGCTCCGAGTGCCTTTTGGGGTGGCCGAGCCGCCTCCGAGTGCCTTTCGGCGCGTCCGGTCAGGCTCCGAGTGCCTTTCGGGGCGGTCGGGCAGGCTCCGAGTGCCTTTCGGGGCGGCCGTGGAGTCTCCGAGTGCCTTTCGGGGCGGCCGGGAAGGCTCCGAGTGCCTTTGGGGGCAGTCGGGGAGGCTCCGAGTGCCTTTCAGAGTGGCCGGGGAGGCTCCGAGTGCCTGTCGGGGTGGCCGGGCCGGCTCCGAGTGCCTTTTCGGGGCGGCCGGGCAGGCTCCGAGTGCCTTTGTGGGCGGCCGTGGAGGCTCTGAGTGCCTTTCGGGGCGGCCGGGGATGCTCCGAGTGCCTTTGGGGGCGGCCGGGGAGTCTCCGAGTGCCTTTCGGGGCAGCCGTGGAGGCTCCGAGTGCCTTTTGGGGCGAGTGTGCAGGCTCCGAGTGCCTTTTGGGGCGGCCGTGCCGCCTCCGAGTGCCTTTCGGGGCGGCCGGGGAGGCTCCGAGTGCCTTTCGGGGTGGCCGAGCCGCCTCCGAGTGCCTTTCGGCGCGTCCGGTCAGGCTCCGAGTGCCTTTCGGGGCGGTCGGGCAGGCTCCGAGTGCCTTTGGGGGCGGCTGTGCAGGCTCCGATTGCCTTTGGGGGCTGCCGGGCCGGCTCCGAGTGCCTTTGGGGGTCCCCGGGCAGGCTCCGATTGCCTTTGGGGGCTGCCGGGCCGCCTCCGAGTGCCTTTGCGGGTGGCCGGGGAGGCTCCGAGTGCCTTTCGGGGCGGCCGGGGATGCTCCGAGTGCCTTTCGGGGTGGCCGTTCCCCCTCCGAATGCCTTTCGGGGCGGCTGGGCCCGTCCCAGTGCCTTTCGGGGCGGCCGGACCGGCTCCGAGTGGCTTTCGGGGCGGCCGGCGAGGCTCTAATTGCCTTTCCGGACTGCCGGGGAGGCTCCGAGTGCCTTTGGGGGCGGCCGGGGAGGCTCCGAGTGCCTTTCGGGGTGGCCGGGGAGGCTCCGAGTGCCTTTTGGGGCGGCCGGGGAGGCTCCGAGTGCCTTTCGGGGTGGCCGGGCCGCCTCTGAGTGCCTTTCGGGGCTGCCGGGGAGGCTCCGAGTGCCTTTCGGGGTAGTTGGGCCGCCTCCGAGTGCCTTTGGGGGCGGCCGGGATGCATCCGAGTTCCTTTGTGGGTGGCCGTGGAGGCTCCGAGTGCCTTTCGGGGCGGCCGGGAAGGCTCCGAGTGCCTTTCGGGGCGGCCGGGAAGGCTCCGAGTGCCTTTCGGGGCGGCCGGGCAGGCTCCGAGTGGCTTTCGGGGAGGCCCGGCCGCCTCTGAGTGCCTTTGTGGGCGGCCGGGGAGGCTCCGAGTGCCTTTGGGGGCGGCCGTGCAGGCTCCGAGTGCCTTTGTGAGCGGCCGTGGAGGCTCCGATTGCCTTTGGGGGCGGCCGGGGAGGCTCCGAGTGCCTTTCGGGGTGGCCGGGGAGTCTCCGAGTGCCTTTCGGGGTTCTCGGGGAGGCTCCGAGTGCCTTTCGGGGCATCCGGGGAGGCTCCGAGTGCCTTTGGGGGTTGCCGGGCAGGCTCCGAGTGCCTTTCGGGGTGGCCGGGGAGGCTCCGAGTGCCTTTTGGGGGTGGCCGGGCAGGCTCCGAGTGTCTTTTCGGGCGGTCAGGCAGGCTCCGAGTGCCTTTGTGGGCGGCCGGGCAGGCTCCGAGTGCCTTTCGGGGCGGCCAGGGAGGCTCCGAGTGCCTTTGTGGGCGGCCGGGTAGGCTCCGAGTGCCTTTGTGGGCGGCCGGGCCGGCTCCGAGTGCCTTTCAGGGCGGCCATGGAGGCTCCGAGTGCCTTTCGGGGTAGCCGGGGCGCTTCCGAGTGCCTTTGGGGGCGGCTGGGGAGGCTCTGAGTGCCTTTCGTGGCGGCCTGGCCGCCTTCGAGTGCATTTCGGGGCAGCCAGGGAGGCTCCCAGTGCCTTTGTGGGCGGCCGGGTAGGCTCCGAGTGCCTTTTGGGGTGGCCGGGGAGGCTCCGAGTGCGTTTTGGGGCGGCCGGGGAGGCTCCGAGTGGCTTTCGGGGAGGCCCAGCCGCCTCTGAGTGCCTTTGGGGGCGTCCGGGGATGCTCCGAGTGCCTTTCGGGGCGGCCGGGAAGGCTCCGAGTGCCTTTCGGGGCGGCCGTGGAGGCTCCGAGTGCCTTTGGGGGCGGCCGGGGATGCTGCGAGTGCCTTTGTGGGCGGTCGGGGAGGCTCCGAGTGCCTTTTGGGGCAGCCGGGGAGGCTCCAATTGCCTTTCGGGGAGGCCATGGAGGCTCGGAGTGCCTTTGGGGGCGGCTGTGCAGGCTCCGATTGCCTTTGGGGGCTGCCGGGCCGGCTCCGAGTGCCTTTGGGGGCGGCTGTGCAGGCTCCGAGTGCCTTTCGGGGCTGCCGGGGAGGCTCCGAGTGCCTTTTGGGGTCGCCGGGGAGTCTCCGAGTGCCTTTGCGGGTGGCCGGGGAGGCTCCGAGTGCCTTTGGGGGCGGCCGTGGAGGCTCCGAGTGCCTTTTGGGGTGGCCGGGGAGGCTCCGAGTGCCTTTGTGGGCGGCCGGGGAGGCTCCGAGTGCCTTTCGACGTGGCCGTGGAGGCTCCGAGTGCCTTTTGGGGTGGCCAGTCAGCCTCCGAGTGCCTTTCGGGGAGGCCGTGGAGGCTCCGAGTGCCTTTTGGCGCGTCCGGTCAGGCTCCGAGTGCCTTTCGGGGCGGCCGTGGAGTCTCCGAGTGCCTTTCGGGGCGGCCGGGAAGGCTCCGAGTGCCTTTGGGGGCAGTCGGGGAGGCTCCGAGTGCCTTTCAGAGTGGCCGGGGAGGCTCCGAGTGCCTGTCGGGGTGGCCGGGCCGGCTCCGAGTGCCTTTTCGGGGTGGCCGGGCAGGCTCCGAGTTCCTTTGTGGGCGGCCGTGGAGGCTCTGAGTGCCTTTCGGGGCGGTCGGGGAGGCTCCGAGTGCCTTTGGGGGCGGCCGGGGAGTCTCCGAGTGCCTTTCGGGGCAGCTGTGGAGGCTCCGAGTGCCTTTGGGGGCGAGTGTGCAGGCTCCGAGTGCCTTTTGGGGCGGCCGTGCCGCCTCCGAGTGCCTTTCGGGGCGGCCGTGGAGGCTCCGAGTGCCTTTCGGGGTGGCCGAGCCGCATCCGAGTGCCTTTTGGGGCGGCCGGGGAGGCTCCGAGTGCCTTTCGGGGCGGTCGGGGAGGCTCCGAGTGCCTTTCGGGGCGGCCGGGGATGCTCCGAGTGCCTTTCGGGGCAGCCATGGAGGCTCCGAGTGCCTTTGGGGGCGGCTGTGCAGGCTCTGAGTGCCTTTCGGGGCAGCCGGGGAGGCTCCGAGTGCCTTTGGGGGCAGCTGTGCAGGCTCCGAGTGCCTTTGGGGGCTGCCGGGCCGGCTCCGAGTGCCTTTGCGGGTGGCCGGGGAGGCTCCGAGTGCCTTTGGGGGCGGCCGGGCAGGCTCCGAGTGCCTTTGTGGGCGTCCAGGCCAGGTTCGAGTGCCTTTCGGGGCGGCTGGGCCGGCTCCGAGTGCCTTTGCGGGTGGCCGGGCCACCTCCGAGTGCCTTTCGGGGTGGCCGGGCAGGCTCCGAGTGCCCTTGTGGGCGGCCGTGGAGGCTCCAAGTGCCTTTCGGGGTAGCCGGGGAGGCTCCGAGTGCCTTTGTGGGCGGCCGGGGAGGCTCCGAGTGCCTTTGGGGGCGGCCGGGGAGGCTCTGAGTGCCTTTCGGGGCGGCCGGGGAGGCTCCGAGTGGCTTTCGGGGAGGCCCGGCCGCCTCCGAGTGCCTTTCGGGGCGTCCGGGGAGGCTCCGAGTGCCTTTCGGGGCGGCCGGGGAGGCTCCGAGTGCCTGTCGGTGTGGCCGGGCAGGCTCCGAGTGCCTTTTCGGGGCGGCTGGGCAGGCTCCGAGTGCCTTTGTGGGCGGCCGTGGAGGCTCTGAGTGCCTTTCGGGGCGGCCGGGGATGCTCCGAGTGCCTTTCGGGGCGGTCGGGGAGGCTCCGAGTGCGTTTGTGGGCGGCCGGGGAGTCTCCGAGTGCCTTTCGGGGCAGCCGTGGAGGCTCCGAGTGCCTTTGGGGGCGAGTGTGCAGGCTCCGAGTGCCTTTTTGGGCGGCCGGGCCGGCTCCGAGTGCCTTTCGGGGCGGCCGGGGAGGCTCCGAGTGCCTTTTGGGGTGGCCGAGCCGCCTCCGAGTGCCTTTCGGCGCGTCCGGTCAGGCTCCGAGTGCCTTTCGGGGCGGTCGGGCAGGCTCCGAGTGCCTTTCGGGGCGGCCGTGGAGTCTCCGAGTGCCTTTCGGGGCGGCCGGGAAGGCTCCGAGTGCCTTTGAGGGCAGTCGGGGAGGCTCCGAGTGCCTTTCAGAGTGGCCGGGGAGGCTCCGAGTGCCTGTCGGGGTGGCCGGGCCGGCTCCGAGTGCCTTTTCGGGGCGGCCGTGGAGGCTCCGAGTGCCTTTGTGGGCGGCCGTGGAGGCTCTGAGTGCCTTTCGGGGCGGCCGGGGATGCTCCGAGTGCCTTTCGGGGCGGTCGGGGAGGCTCCGAGTGCCTTTGGGGGCGGCCGGGGAGTCTCCGAGTGCCTTTCGGGGCAGCCGTGGAGGCTCCGAGTGCCTTTTGGGGCGAGTGTGCAGGCTCCGAGTGCCTTTTGGGGCGGCCGTGCCGCCTCCGAGTGCCTTTCGGGGCGGCCGGGGAGGCTCCGAGTGCCTTTCGGGGTGGCCGAGCCGCCTCCGAGTGCGTTTGTGGGCGGCCGGTCAGGCTCCGAGTGCCTTTCGGGGCGGTCGGGCAGGCTCCGAGTGCCTTTCGGGGTGGCCGTGGAGTCTCCGAGTGCCTTTCGGGGCGGCCATGGAGGCTCGGAGTGCCTTTGGGGGCGGCTGTGCAGGCTCCGATTGCCTTTGGGGGCTGCCGGGCCGGCTCCGAGTGCCTTTGGGGGTCCCCGGGCAGGCTCCGATTGCCTTTGGGGGCTGCCGGGCCGCCTCCGAGTGCCTTTGCGGGTGGCCGGGCAGGCTCCGAGTGCCTTTCGGGGCGGCCGGGGATGCTCCGAGTGCCTTTCGGGGTGGCCGTTCCCCCTCCGAATGCCTTTCGGGGCGGCTGGGCCCGTCCCAGTGCCTTTCGGGGCGGCCGGACCGGCTCCGAGTGGCTTTCGGGGCGGCCGGCGAGGCTCTAATTGCCTTTCCGGACTGCCGGGGAGGCTCCGAGTGCCTTTGGGGGCGGCCGGGGAGGCTCCGAGTGCCTTTCGGGGTGGCCGGGGAGGCTCCGAGTGCCTTTTGGGGCGGCCGGGGAGGCTCCGAGTGCCTTTCGGGGTGGCCGGGCCGCCTCTGAGTGCCTTTCGGGGCTGCCGGGGAGGCTCCGAGTGCCTTTCGGGGTAGTTGGGCCGCCTCCGAGTGCCTTTGGGGGCGGCCGGGATGCATCCGAGTTCCTTTGTGGGTGGCCGTGGAGGCTCCGAGTGCCTTTCGGGGCGGCCGGGAAGGCTCCGAGTGCCTTTCGGGGCGGCCGGGAAGGCTCCGAGTGCCTTTCGGGGCGGCCGGGCAGGCTCCGAGTGGCTTTCGGGGAGGCCCGGCCGCCTCTGAGTGCCTTTGTGGGCGGCCGGGGAGGCTCCGAGTGCCTTTGGGGGCGGCCGTGCAGGCTCCGAGTGCCTTTGTGAGCGGCCGTGGAGGCTCCGATTGCCTTTGGGGGCGGCCGGGGAGGCTCCGAGTGCCTTTCGGGGTGGCCGGGGAGTCTCCGAGTGCCTTTCGGGGTTCTCGGGGAGGCTCCGAGTGCCTTTCGGGGCATCCGGGGAGGCTCCGAGTGCCTTTGGGGGTTGCCGGGCAGGCTCCGAGTGCCTTTCGGGGTGGCCGGGGAGGCTCCGAGTGCCTTTTGGGGGTGGCCGGGCAGGCTCCGAGTGTCTTTTCGGGCGGTCGGGCAGGCTCCGAGTGCCTTTGTGGGCGGCCGGGCAGGCTCCGAGTGCCTTTCGGGGCGGCCAGGGAGGCTCCGAGTGCCTTTGTGGGCGGCCGGGTAGGCTCCGAGTGCCTTTGTGGGCGGCCGGGCCGGCTCCGAGTGCCTTTCAGGGCGGCCATGGAGGCTCCGAGTGCCTTTCGGGGTAGCCGGGGCGCTTCCGAGTGCCTTTGGGGGCGGCTGGGGAGGCTCTGAGTGCCTTTCGTGGCGGCCTGGCCGCCTTCGAGTGCATTTCGGGGCAGCCAGGGAGGCTCCCAGTGCCTTTGTGGGCGGCCGGGTAGGCTCCGAGTGCCTTTTGGGGTGGCCGGGGAGGCTCCGAGTGCGTTTTGGGGCGGCCGGGGAGGCTCCGAGTGGCTTTCGGGGAGGCCCAGCCGCCTCTGAGTGCCTTTGGGGGCGTCCGGGGATGCTCCGAGTGCCTTTCGGGGCGGCCGGGAAGGCTCCGAGTGCCTTTCGGGGCGGCCGTGGAGGCTCCGAGTGCCTTTGGGGCGGCCGGGGATGCTGCGAGTGCCTTTCGGGGCGGTCGGGGAGGCTCCGAGTGCCTTTTGGGGCAGCCGGGGAGGCTCCAATTGCCTTTCGGGGAGGCCATGGAGGCTCGGAGTGCCTTTGGGGGCGGCTGTGCAGGCTCCGATTGCCTTTGGGGGCTGCCGGGCCGGCTCCGAGTGCCTTTGGGGGCGGCTGTGCAGGCTCCGAGTGCCTTTCGGGGCTGCCGGGGAGGCTCCGAGTGCCTTTTGGGGTCGCCGGGCAGTCTCCGAGTGCCTTTGCGGGTGGCCGGGGAGGCTCCGAGTGCCTTTGGGGGCGGCCGTGGAGGCTCCGAGTGCCTTTTGGGGTGGCCGGGGAGGCTCCGAGTGCCTTTGTGGGCGGCCGGGGAGGCTCCGAGTGCCTTTCGGGGCGGCCGGGAAGGCTCCGAGTGCCTTTGGGGGCAGTCGGGGAGGCTCCGAGTGCCTTTCAGAGTGGCCGGGGAGGCTCCGAGTGCCTGTCGGGGTGGCCGGGCCGGCTCCGAGTGCCTTTTCGGGGTGGCCGGGCAGGCTCCGAGTGCCTTTGTGGGCGGCCGTGGAGGCTCTGAGTGCCTTTCGGGGCGGTCGGGGAGGCTCCGAGTGCCTTTGGGGGCGGCCGGGGAGTCTCCGAGTGCCTTTCGGGGCAGCTGTGGAGGCTCCGAGTGCCTTTGGGGGCCAGTGTGCAGGCTCCGAGTGCCTTTTGGGGCGGCCGTGCCGCCTCCGAGTGCCTTTCGGGGCGGCCGTGGAGGCTCCGAGTGCCTTTCGGGGTGGCCGAGCCGCATCCGAGTGCCTTTTGGGGCGGCCGGGGAGGCTCCGAGTGCCTTTCGGGGCGGTCGGGGAGGCTCCGAGTGCCTTTCGGGGCGGCCGGGGATGCTCCGAGTGCCTTTCGGGGCAGCCATGGAGGCTCCGAGTGCCTTTGGGGGCGGCTGTGCAGGCTCTGAGTGCCTTTCGGGGCAGCCGGGGAGGCTCCGAGTGCCTTTGGGGGCAGCTGTGCAGGCTCCGAGTGCCTTTGGGGGCTGCCGGGCCGGCTCTGAGTGCCTTTGCGGGTGGCCGGGGAGGCTCCGAGTGCCTTTGGGGGCGGCCGGGCAGGCTCCGAGTGCCTTTGTGGGCGTCCAGGCCAGGTTCGAGTGCCTTTCGGGGCGGCTGGGCCGGCTCCGAGTGCCTTTGCGGGTGGCCGGGCCACCTCCGAGTGCCTTTCGGGGTGGCCGGGCAGGCTCCGAGTGCCCTTGTGGGCGGCCGTGGAGGCTCCAAGTGCCTTTCGGGGTAGCCGGGGAGGCTCCGAGTGCCTTTGTGGGCGGCCGGGGAGGCTCCGAGTGCCTTTGGGGGCGGCCGGGGAGGCTCCGAGTGCCTTTCGGGGCGGCCGGGGAGGCTCCGAGTGGCTTTCGGGGAGGCCCGGCCGCCTCCGAGTGCCTTTCGGGGCGTCCGGGGAGGCTCCGAGTGCCTTTCGGGGCGGCCGGGGAGGCTCCGAGTGCCTGTCGGTGTGGCCGGGCAGGCTCCGAGTGCCTTTTCGGGGCGGCTGGGCAGGCTCCGAGTGCCTTTGTGGGCGGCCGTGGAGGCTCTGAGTGCCTTTCGGGGCGGCCGGGGAGGCTCCGAGTGCCTTTGTGGGCGGTCGGGGAGGCTCCGAGTGCGTTTGTGGGCGGCCGGGGAGTCTCCGAGTGCCTTTCGGGGCAGCCGTGGAGGCTCCGAGTGCCTTTGGGGGCGAGTGTGCAGGCTCCGAGTGCCTTTTTGGGCGGCCGGGCCGGCTCCGAGTGCCTTTCGGGGCGGCCGGGGAGGCTCCGAGTGCCTTTTGGGGTGGCCGAGCCGCCTCCGAGTGCCTTTCGGCGCGTCCGGTCAGGCTCCGAGTGCCTTTCGGGGCGGTCGGGCAGGCTCCGAGTGCCTTTCGGGGCGGCCGTGGAGTCTCCGAGTGCCTTTCGGGGCGGCCGGGAAGGCTCCGAGTGCCTTTGAGGGCAGTCGGGGAGGCTCCGAGTGCCTTTCAGAGTGGCCGGGGAGGCTCCGAGTGCCTGTCGGGGTGGCCGGGCCGGCTCCGAGTGCCTTTTCGGGGCGGCCGTGGAGGCTCCGAGTGCCTTTGTGGGCGGCCGTGGAGGCTCTGAGTGCCTTTCGGGGCGGCCGGGGATGCTCCGAGTGCCTTTCGGGGCGGTCGGGGAGGCTCCGAGTGCCTTTGGGGGCGGCCGGGGAGTCTCCGAGTGCCTTTCGGGGCAGCCGTGGAGGCTCCGAGTGCCTTTTGGGGCGAGTGTGCAGGCTCCGAGTGCCTTTTGGGGCGGCCGTGCCACCTCCGAGTGCCTTTCGGGGCGGCCGGGGAGGCTCCGAGTGCCTTTCGGGGTGGCCGAGCCGCCTCCGAGTGCGTTTGTGGGCGGCCGGTCAGGCTCCGAGTGCCTTTCGGGGCGGTCGGGCAGGCTCCGAGTGCCTTTCGGGGTGGCCGTGGAGTCTCCGAGTGCCTTTCGGGGCGGCCATGGAGGCTCGGAGTGCCTTTGGGGGCGGCTGTGCAGGCTCCGATTTCCTTTGGGGGCTGCCGGGCCGGCTCCGAGTGCCTTTGGGGGTCCCCGGGCAGGCTCCGATTGCCTTTGGGGGCTGCCGGGCCGCCTCCGAGTGCCTTTGCGGGTGGCCGGGCAGGCTCCGAGTGCCTTTCGGGGCGGCCGGGGATGCTCCGAGTGCCTTTCGGGGTGGCCGTTCCCCCTCCGAATGCCTTTCGGGGCGGCTGGGCCCGTCCCAGTGCCTTTCGGGGCGGCCGGACCGGCTCCGAGTGGCTTTCGGGGCGGCCGGTGAGGCTCTAATTGCCTTTCCGGACTGCCGGGGAGGCTCCGAGTGCCTTTGGGGGCGGCCGGGGAGGCTCCGAGTGCCTTTCGGGGTGGCCGGGGAGGCTCCGAGTGCCTTTTGGGGCGGCCGGGGAGGCTCCGAGTGCCTTTCGGGGTGGCTGGGCCGCCTCTGAGTGCCTTTCGGGGCTGCCGGGGAGGCTCCGAGTGCCTTTCGGGGTAGTTGGGCCGCCTCCGAGTGCCTTTGGGGGCGGCCGGGATGCATCCGAGTTCCTTTGTGGGTGGCCGTGGAGGCTCCGAGTGCCTTTCGGGGCGGCCGGGAAGGCTCCAAGTGCCTTTCGGGGCGGCCGGGAAGGCTCCGAGTGCCTTTCGGGGCGGCCGGGCAGGCTCCGAGTGGCTTTCGGGGAGGCCCGGCCGCCTCTGAGTGCCTTTGTGGGCGGCCGGGGAGGCTCCGAGTGCCTTTGTGGGCGGCCGTGCAGGCTCCGAGTGCCTTTGTGAGCGGCCGTGGAGGCTCCGATTGCCTTTGGGGGCGGCCGGACCGGCTCCGAGTGCCTTTCGGGGTGGCCGGGGAGTCTCCGAGTGCCTTTTGGGGTTCTCGGGGAGGCTCCGAGTGCCTTTCGGGGCATCCGGGGAGGCTCCGAGTGCCTTTGGGGGTTGCCGGGCAGGCTCCGAGTGCCTTTCGGGGTGGCCGGGGAGGCTCCGAGTGCCTTTTGGGGGTGGCCGGGCAGGCTCCGAGTGTCTTTTCGGGCGGTCGGGCAGGCTCCGAGTGCCTTTGTGGGCGGCCGGGCAGGCTCCGAGTGCCTTTCGGGGCGGCCTGGCCGCCTCCGAGTGCATTTCGGGGCGGCCAGGGAGGCTCCGAGTGCCTTTGTGGGCGGCCGGGTAGGCTCCGAGTGCCTTTGTGGGCGGCCGGGCCGGCTCCGAGTGCCTTTCAGGGCGGCCATGGAGGCTCCGAGTGCCTTTCGGGGTAGCCGGGGCGCTTCCGAGTGCCTTTGGGGGCGGCTGGGGAGGCTCTGAGTGCCTTTCGTGGCGGCCTGGCCGCCTTCGAGTGCATTTCGGGGCAGCCAGGGAGGCTCCCAGTGCCTTTGTGGGCGGCCGGGTAGGCTCCGAGTGCCTTTTGGGGTGGCCGGGGAGGCTCCGAGTGCGTTTTGGGGCGGCCGGGGAGGCTCCGAGTGGCTTTCGGGGAGGCCCAGCCGCCTCTGAGTGCCTTTGGGGGCGTCCGGGGATGCTCCGAGTGCCTTTCGGGGCGGCCGGGAAGGCTCCGAGTGCCTTTCGGGGCGGCCGTGGAGGCTCCGAGTGCCTTTGGGGGCGGCCGGGGATGCTGCGAGTGCCTTTCGGGGCGGTCGGGGAGGCTCCGAGTGCCTTTTGGGGCGGCCGGGGAGGCTCCAATTGCCTTTCGGGGAGGCCATGGAGGCTCGGAGTGCCTTTGGGGGCGGCTGTGCAGGCTCCGATTGCCTTTGGGGGCTGCCGGGCCGGCTCCGAGTGCCTTTGGGGGCGGCTGTGCAGGCTCCGAGTGCCTTTTGGGGAGGCCGGGGAGGCTCCGAGTGCCTTTTGGGGCGGTCGGGGAGGCTCCGAGTGCCTTTCGGGGCAGCCGTGGAGGCTCCGAGTGCCTTTGGGGGCAGCTGTGCAGGCTCCGAGTGCCTTTGGGGGCTGCCGGGCCGGCTCCGAGTGCCTTTGGGGGTCGCCGGGCAGGCTCCGAGTGCCTTTCGGGGCGGCCGGGAAGGCTCCGAGTGCCTTTGTGGGCGTCCAGGCCAGGTTCGAGTGCCTTTCGGGGCGGCTGGGCCGGCTCCGAGTGCCTTTGCGGGTGGCCGGGCCACCTCCGAGTGCCTTTCGGGGTGGCCGGGCAGGCTCCGAGTGCCTTTGTGGGCGGCCGGGGAGGCTCCAAGTGCCTTTCGGGGTAGCCGTGGAGGCTCCGAGTGCCTTTGTGGGCGGCCGTGGAGGCTCCGAGTGCCTTTGGGGGCGGCCGGGGAGGCTCCGAGTGCCTTTCGGGGCGGCCGGGGAGGCTCCGAGTGGCTTTCGGGGAGGCCCGGCCGCCTCCGAGTGCCTTTCGGGGCGTCCGGGGAGGCTCCGAGTGCCTTTCGGGGCGGCCGGGGAGGCTCCGAGTGCCTGTCGGGGTGGCCGGGGAGGCTCCGAGTGCCTTTTCGGGGCGGCTGGGCAGGCTCCGAGTGCCTTTGTGGGCAGCCGTGGAGGCTCTGAGTGCCTTTCGGGGCGGCCGGGGAGGCTCCGAGTGCCTTTCGGGGCGGTCGGGGAGGCTCCGAGTGCCTTTGTGGGCGGCCGGGGATGCTCCGAGTGCCTTTCGGGGCAGCCGTGGAGGCTCCGAGTGCCTTTGGGGGCGAGTGTGCAGGCTCCGAGTGCCTTTTTGGGCGGCCGGGCCGGCTCCGAGTGCCTTTCGGGGCGGCCGGGGAGGCTCCGAGTGCCTTTTGGGGTGGCCGAGCCGCCTCCGAGTGCCTTTCGGCGCGTCCGGTCAGGCTCCGAGTGCCTTTCGGGGCGGTCGGGCAGGCTCCGAGTGCCTTTCGGGGCGGCCGTGGAGTCTCCGAGTGCCTTTCGGGGCGGCCGGGAAGGCTCCGAGTGCCTTTGGGGGCAGTCGGGGAGGCTCCGAGTGCCTTTCAGAGTGGCCGGGGAGGCTCCAAGTGCCTGTCGGGGTGGCCGGGCCGGCTCCGAGTGCCTTTTCGGGGCGGCTGGGCAGGCTCCGAGTGCCTTTGTGGGCGGCCGTGGAGGCTCTGAGTGCCTTTCGGGGCGGCCGGGGATGCTCCGAGTGCCTTTCGGGGCGGTCGGGGAGGCTCCGAGTGCCTTTTGGGGTGGCTGTGGAGTCTCCGAGTGCCTTTCGGGGCGGCCATGGAGGCTCGGAGTGCCTTTGGGGGCGGCTGTGCAGGCTCCGATTGCCTTTGGGGGCTGCCGGGCCGGCTCCGAGTGCCTTTGGGGGTCCCCGGGCAGGCTCCGATTGCCTTTGGGGGCTGCCGGGCCGCCTCCGAGTGCCTTTGCGGGTGGCCGGGCAGGCTCCGAGTGCCTTTCGGGGCGGCCGGGGATGCTCCGAGTGCCTTTCGGGGTGGCCGTTCCCCCTCCGAATGCCTTTCGGGGCGGCTGGGCCCGTCCCAGTGCCTTTCGGGGCGGCCGGACCGGCTCCGAGTGGCTTTCGGGGCGGCCGGCGAGGCTCTAATTGCCTTTCCGGACTGCCGGGGAGGCTCCGAGTGCCTTTGGGGGCGGCCGGGGAGGCTCCGAGTGCCTTTCGGGGTGGCCGGGGAGGCTCCGAGTGCCTTTTGGGGCGGCCGGGGAGGCTCCGAGTGCCTTTCGGGGTGGCCGGGCCGCCTCTGAGTGCCTTTCGGGGCTGCCGGGGAGGCTCCGAGTGCCTTTCGGGGTAGTTGGGCCGCCTCCGAGTGCCTTTGGGGGCGGCCGGGATGCATCCGAGTTCCTTTGTGGGTGGCCGTGGAGGCTCCGAGTGCCTTTCGGGGCGGCCGGGAAGGCTCCGAGTGCCTTTGTGGGCGGCCGGGAAGGCTCCGAGTGCCTTTCGGGGCGGCCGGGCAGGCTCCGAGTGGCTTTCGGGGAGGCCCGGCCGCCTCTGAGTGCCTTTGTGGGCGGCCGGGGAGGCTCCGAGTGCCTTTGGGGGCGGCCGTGCAGGCTCCGAGTGCCTTTGTGAGCGGCCGTGGAGGCTCCGATTGCCTTTGGGGGCGGCCGGGGAGGCTCCGAGTGCCTTTCGGGGTGGCCGGGGAGTCTCCGAGTGCCTTTTGGGGTTCTCGGGGAGGCTCCGAGTGCCTTTCGGGGCATCCGGGGAGGCTCCGAGTGCCTTTGGGGGTTGCCGGGCAGGCTCCGAGTGCCTTTCGGGGTGGCCGGGGAGGCTCCGAGTGCCTTTTGGGGGTGGCCGGGCAGGCTCCGAGTGTCTTTTCGGGCGGTCGGGCAGGCTCCGAGTGCCTTTGTGGGCGGCCGGGCAGGCTCCGAGTGCCTTTCGGGGCGGCCTGGCCGCCTCCGAGTGCATTTCAGGGCGGCCAGGGAGGCTCCGAGTGCCTTTGTGGGCGGCCGGGTAGGCTCCGAGTGCCTTTGTGGGCGGCCGGGCCGGCTCCGAGTGCCTTTCAGGGCGGCCATGGAGGCTCCGAGTGCCTTTCGGGGTAGCCGGGGCGCTTCCAAGTGCCTTTGGGGGCGGCTGGGGAGGCTCTGAGTGCCTTTCGTGGCGGCCTGGCCGCCTTCGAGTGCATTTCGGGGCAGCCAGGGAGGCTCCCAGTGCCTTTGTGGGCGGCCGGGTAGGCTCCGAGTGCCTTTTGGGGTGGCCGGGGAGGCTCCGAGTGCGTTTTGGGGCGGCCGGGGAGGCTCCGAGTGGCTTTTGGGGAGGCCCAGCCGCCTCTGAGTGCCTTTGGGGGCGTCCGGGGATGCTCCGAGTGCCTTTCGGGGTGGCCGGGAAGGCTCCGAGTGCCTTTCGGGGCGGCCGTGGAGGCTCCGAGTGCCTTTGGGGGCGGCCGGGGATGCTGCGAGTGCCTTTCGGGGCGGTCGGGGAGGCTCCGAGTGCCTTTTGGGGCGGCCGGGGAGGCTCCAATTGCCTTTCGGGGAGGCCATGGAGGCTCGGAGTGCCTTTGGGGGCGGCTGTGCAGGCTCCGATTGCCTTTGGGGGCTGCCGGGCCGGCTCCGAGTGCCTTTGGGGGCGGCTGTGCAGGCTCCGAGTGCCTTTGGGGGCTGCCGGGCCGGCTCCGAGTGCCTTTTGGGGTCGCCGGGCAGGCTCCGAGTGCCTTTGCGGGTGGCCGGGGAGGCTCCGAGTGCCTTTGTGGGCGGCCGGGGAGGCTCCGAGTGCCTTTTGGGGTGGCCGGGGAGGCTCCGAGTGCCTTTGTGGGCGGCCGGGGAGGCTCCGAGTGCCTTTCGAGGTGGCTGTGGGGGCTCCGAGTGCCTTTTGGGGTGGCCAGTCAGCCTCCGAGTGCCTTTCGGGGAGGCCGTGGAGGCTCCGAGTGCCTTTCGGGGCGGTCGGGGAGGCTCCGAGTGCCTTTCGGGGTGGCCGTGGAGTCTCCGAGGGCCTTTCGGGGCAGCCGTGGAGGCTCCGAGTGCCTTTGGGGGCTGCCGGGCCGGCTCCGAGTGCCTTTGGGGGTCGCCGGGCAGGCTCCGAGTGCCTTTCGGGGCGGCCGGGAAGGCTCCGAGTGCCTTTGTGGGCGTCCAGGCCAGGTTCGAGTGCCTTTCGGGGCGGCTGGGCCGGCTCCGAGTGCCTTTGCGGGTGGCCGGGCCACCTCCGAGTGCCTTTCGGGGTGGCCGGGCAGGCTCCGAGTGCCTTTGTGGGCGGCCGTGGAGGCTCCAAGTGCCTTTCGGGGTAGCCGGGGAGGCTCCGAGTGCCTTTGTGGGCGGCCGTGGAGGCTCCGAGTGCCTTTGGGGGCGGCCGGGGAGGCTCCGAGTGCCTTTCGGGGCGGCCGGGCCGCCTCCGAGTGCCTTTGTGGGCGGCCGTGGAGGCTCCAAGTGCCTTTCGGGGTAGCCGGGGAGGCTCCGAGTGCCTTTGTGGGCGGCTGGGCAGGCTCCGAGTGCCTTTGGGGGCGGCCGGGGAGGCTCCGAGTGCCTTTCGGGGCGGCCGGGGAGGCTCCGAGTGTCTTTCGGGGAGGCCCGGCCGCCTCCGAGTGCCTTTCGGGGCGGCCGGGGAGGCTCCGAGTGCCT
The DNA here is from genome assembly GCF_040807025.1 of Struthio camelus. Taxonomy (NCBI): domain Eukaryota; kingdom Metazoa; phylum Chordata; class Aves; order Struthioniformes; family Struthionidae; genus Struthio; species Struthio camelus. Next base: position 1,757,723 of record NC_090964.1, read on the forward strand.
TTCGGGGCGGCCGGGGAGGCTCCGAGTGCCTTTTTGGGGTGGCCGGGCAGGCTCCGAGTGTCTTTTCGGGCGGTCGGGCAGGCTCCGAGTGCCTTTGTGGGCGGCCGGGCCACCTCCGAGTGCCTTTCGGGGCGGCCTGGCCGCCTCCGAGTGCATTTCGGGGCGGCCAGGGAGGCTCCGAGTGCCTTTGTGGGCGGCCGGGTAGGCTCCGAGTGCCTTTGTGGGCGGCCGGGCCGGCTCCGAGTGCCTTTCAGGGCGGCCATGGAGGCTCCGAGTGCCTTTCGGGGTAGCCGGGGCGCTTCCGAGTGCCTTTGGGGGCGGCTGGGGAGGCTCTGAGTGCCTTTCGTGGCGGCCTGGCCGCCTTCGAGTGCATTTCGGGGCAGCCAGGGAGGCTCCCAGTGCCTTTGTGGGCGGCCGGGTAGGCTCCGAGTGCCTTTTGGGGTGGCCGGGGAGGCTCCGAGTGCGTTTTGGGGCGGCCGGGGAGGCTCCGAGTGGCTTTCGGGGAGGCCCAGCCGCCTCTGAGTGCCTTTGGGGGCGTCCGGGGATGCTCCGAGTGCCTTTCGGGGCGGCCGGGAAGGCTCCGAGTGCCTTTCGGGGCGGCCGTGGAGGCTCCGAGTGCCTTTGGGGGCGGCCGGGGATGCTGCGAGTGCCTTTCGGGGCGGTCGGGGAGGCTCCGAGTGCCTTTTGGGGCGGCCGGGGAGGCTCCAATTGCCTTTCGGGGAGGCCATGGAGGCTCGGAGTGCCTTTGGGGGCGGCTGTGCAGGCTCCGATTGCCTTTGGGGGCTGCCGGGCCGGCTCCGAGTGCCTTTGGGGGCGGCTGTGCAGGCTCCGAGTGCCTTTTGGGGAGGCCGGGGAGGCTCCGAGTGCCTTTGGGGGCGGTCGGGGAGGCTCCGAGTGCCTTTCGGGGCAGCCGTGGAGGCTCCGAGTGCCTTTGGGGGCAGCTGTGCAGGCTCCGAGTGCCTTTGGGGGCTGCCGGGCCGGCTCCGAGTGCCTTTGGGGGTCGCCGGGCAGGCTCCGAGTGCCTTTCGGGGCGGCCGGGAAGGCTCCGAGTGCCTTTGTGGGCGTCCAGGCCAGGTTCGAGTGCCTTTCGGGGCGGCTGGGCCGGCTCCGAGTGCCTTTGCGGGTGGCCGGGCCACCTCCGAGTGCCTTTCGGGGTGGCCGGGCAGGCTCCGAGTGCCTTTGTGGGCGGCCGGGGAGGCTCCAAGTGCCTTTCGGGGTAGCCGTGGAGGCTCCGAGTGCCTTTGTGGGCGGCCGTGGAGGCTCCGAGTGCCTTTGGGGGCGGCCGGGGAGGCTCCGAGTGCCTTTCGGGGCGGCCGGGGAGGCTCCGAGTGGCTTTCGGGGAGGCCCGGCCGCCTCCGAGTGCCTTTCGGGGCGTCCGGGGAGGCTCCGAGTGCCTTTCGGGGCGGCCGGGGAGGCTCCGAGTGCCTTTGTGGGTGGCCGGGGAGGCTCCGAGTGCCTTTTCGGGGCGGCTGGGCAGGCTCCGAGTGCCTTTGTGGGCAGCCGTGGAGGCTCTGAGTGCCTTTCGGGGCGGCCGGGGAGGCTCCGAGTGCCTTTCGGGGCGGTCGGGGAGGCTCCGAGTGCCTTTGTGGGCGGCCGGGGAGTCTCCGAGTGCCTTTCGGGGCAGCCGTGGAGGCTCCGAGTGCCTTTGGGGGCGAGTGTGCAGGCTCCGAGTGCCTTTTTGTGCGGCCGGGCCGGCTCCGAGTGCCTTTCGGGGCGGCCGGGGAGGCTCCGAGTGCCTTTCGGGGTGGCCGAGCCGCCTCCGAGTGCCTTTCGGCGCGTCCGGTCAGGCTCCGAGTGCCTTTCGGGGCGGTCGGGCAGGCTCCGAGTGCCTTTCGGGGCGGCCGTGGAGTCTCCGAGTGCCTTTCGGGGCGGCCGGGAAGGCTCCGAGTGCCTTTGGGGGCAGTCGGGGAGGCTCCGAGTGCCTTTCAGAGTGGCCGGGGAGGCTCCAAGTGCCTGTCGGGGTGGCCGGGCCGGCTCCGAGTGCCTTTTCGGGGCGGCCGGGCAGGCTCCGAGTGCCTTTGTGGGCGGCCGTGGAGGCTCTGAGTGCCTTTCGGGGCGGCCGGGGATGCTCCGAGTGCCTTTCGGGGCGGTCGGGGAGGCTCCGAGTGCCTTTTGGGGTGGCCGTGGAGTCTCCGAGTGCCTTTCGGGGCGGCCATGGAGGCTCGGAGTGCCTTTGGGGGCGGCTGTGCAGGCTCCGATTGCCTTTGGGGGCTGCCGGGCCGGCTCCGAGTGCCTTTGGGGGTCCCCGGGCAGGCTCCGATTGCCTTTGGGGGCTGCCGGGCCGCCTCCGAGTGCCTTTGCGGGTGGCCGGGCAGGCTCCGAGTGCCTTTCGGGGCGGCCGGGGATGCTCCGAGTGCCTTTCGGGGTGGCCGTTCCCCCTCCGAATGCCTTTCGGGGCGGCTGGGCCCGTCCCAGTGCCTTTCGGGGCGGCCGGACCGGCTCCGAGTGGCTTTCGGGGCGGCCGGCGAGGCTCTAATTGCCTTTCCGGACTGCCGGGGAGGCTCCGAGTGCCTTTGGGGGCGGCCGGGGAGGCTCCGAGTGCCTTTCGGGGTGGCCGGGGAGGCTCCGAGTGCCTTTTGGGGCGGCCGGGGAGGCTCCGAGTGCCTTTCGGGGTGGCCGGGCCGCCTCTGAGTGCCTTTCGGGGCTGCCGGGGAGGCTCCGAGTGCCTTTCGGGGTAGTTGGGCCGCCTCCGAGTGCCTTTGGGGGCGGCCGGGATGCATCCGAGTTCCTTTATGGGTGGCCGTGGAGGCTCCGAGTGCCTTTCGGGGCGGCCGGGAAGGCTCCAAGTGCCTTTCGGGGCGGCCGGGAAGGCTCCGAGTGCCTTTCGGGGCGGCCGGGCAGGCTCCGAGTGGCTTTCGGGGAGGCCCGGCCGCCTCTGAGTGCCTTTGTGGGCGGCCGGGGAGGCTCCGAGTGCCTTTGGGGGCGGCCGTGCAGGCTCCGAGTGCCTTTGTGAGCGGCCGTGGAGGCTCCGATTGCCTTTGGGGGCGGCCGGGGAGGCTCCGAGTGCCTTTCGGGGTGGCCGGGGAGTCTCCGAGTGCCTTTTGGGGTTCTCGGGGAGGCTCCGAGTGCCTTTCGGGGCATCCGGGGAGGCTCCGAGTGCCTTTGGGGGTTGCCGGGCAGGCTCCGAGTGCCTTTCGGGGTGGCCGGGGAGGCTCCGAGTGCCTTTTGGGGGTGGCCGGGCAGGCTCCGAGTGTCTTTTCGGGCGGTCGGGCAGGCTCCGAGTGCCTTTGTGGGCGGCCGGGCAGGCTCCGAGTGCCTTTCGGGGCGGCCTGGCCGCCTCCGAGTGCATTTCGGGGCGGCCAGGGAGGCTCCGAGTGCCTTTGTGGGCGGCCGGGTAGGCTCCGAGTGCCTTTGTGGGCGGCCGGGCCGGCTCCGAGTGCCTTTCAGGGCGGCCATGGAGGCTCCGAGTGCCTTTCGGGGTAGCCGGGGCGCTTCCGAGTGCCTTTGGGGGCGGCTGGGGAGGCTCTGAGTGCCTTTCGTGGCGGCCTGGCCGCCTTCGAGTGCATTTCGGGGCAGCCAGGGAGGCTCCCAGTGCCTTTGTGGGCGGCCGGGTAGGCTCCGAGTGCCTTTTGGGGTGGCCGGGGAGGCTCCGAGTGCGTTTTGGGGCGGCCGGGGAGGCTCCGAGTGGCTTTCGGGGAGGCCCAGCCGCCTCTGAGTGCCTTTGGGGGCGTCCGGGGATGCTCCGAGTGCCTTTCGGGGTGGCCGGGAAGGCTCCGAGTGCCTTTCGGGGCGGCCGTGGAGGCTCCGAGTGCCTTTGGGGGCGGCCGGGGATGCTGCGAGTGCCTTTCGGGGCGGTCGGGGAGGCTCCGAGTGCCTTTTGGGGCGGCCGGGGAGGCTCCAATTGCCTTTCGGGGAGGCCATGGAGGCTCGGAGTGCCTTTGGGGGCGGCTGTGCAGGCTCCGATTGCCTTTGGGGGCTGCCGGGCCGGCTCCGAGTGCCTTTGGGGGCGGCTGTGCAGGCTCCGAGTGCCTTTGGGGGCTGCCGGGCCGCCTCCGAGTGCCTTTTGGGGTCACCGGGCAGGCTCCGAGTGCCTTTGCGGGTGGCCGGGGAGGCTCCGAGTGCCTTTGTGGGCGGCCGTGGAGGCTCCGAGTGCCTTTTGGGGTGGCCGGGGAGGCTCCGAGTGCCTTTGTGGGCGGCCGGGGAGGCTCCGAGTGCCTTTCGAGGTGGCCGTGGGGGCTCCGAGTGCCTTTTGGGGTGGCCAGTCAGCCTCCGAGTGCCTTTCGGGGAGGCCGTGGAGGCTCCGAGTGCCTTTCGGGGCGGTCGGGGAGGCTCCGAGTGCCTTTCGGGGTGGCCGTGGAGTCTCCGAGGGCCTTTCGGGGCAGCCGTGGAGGCTCCGAGTGCCTTTGGGGGCTGCCGGGCCGGCTCCGAGTGCCTTTGGGGGTCGCCGGGCAGGCTCCGAGTGCCTTTCGGGGCGGCCGGGAAGGCTCCGAGTGCCTTTGTGGGCGTCCAGGCCAGGTTCGAGTGCCTTTCGGGGCGGCTGGGCCGGCTCCGAGTGCCTTTGCGGGTGGCCGGGCCACCTCCGAGTGCCTTTCGGGGTGGCCGGGCAGGCTCCGAGTGCCTTTGTGGGCGGCCGTGGAGGCTCCAAGTGCCTTTCGGGGTAGCCGGGGAGGCTCCGAGTGCCTTTGTGGGCGGCCGTGGAGGCTCCGAGTGCCTTTGGGGGCGGCCGGGGAGGCTCCGAGTGCCTTTCGGGGCGGCCGGGCTGCCTCCGAGTGCCTTTGTGGGTGGCCGTGGAGGCTCCAAGTGCCTTTCGGGGTAGCCGGGGAGGCTCCGAGTGCCTTTGTGGGCGGCCGTGGAGGCTCCGAGTGCCTTTGGGGGCGGCCGGGGAGGCTCCGAGTGCCTTTCGGGGCGGCCGGGGAGGCTCCGAGTGGCTTTCGGGGTGGCCCGGCTGCCTCCGAGTGCCTTTCGGGGCGGCCGGGGAGGCTCCGAGTGCCTTTCGGGGCGGCCGGGGATGCTGCGAGTGCCTTTCGGGGCGGCCGGGGAGGCTCCGAGTGCCTTTTGGGGCGGCCGGGGAGGCTCCAATTGCCTTTCGGGGAGGCCATGGAGGCTCGGAGTGCCTTTGGGGGCGGCTGTGCAGGCTCCGATTGCCTTTGGGGGCTGCCGGGCCGGCTCCGAGTGCCTTTGGGGGCGGCTGTGCAGGCTCCGAGTGCCTTTGGGGGCTGCCGGGCCGGCTCCGAGTGCCTTTTGGGGTCGCCGGGCAGGCTCCGAGTGCCTTTGCGGGTGGCCGGGGAGGCTCCGAGTGCCTTTGTGGGCGGCCGTGGAGGCTCCGAGTGCCTTTTGGGGTGGCCGGGGAGGCTCCGAGTGCCTTTGTGGGCGGCCGGGGAGGCTCCGAGTGCCTTTCGAGGTGGCCGTGGGGGCTCCGAGTGCCTTTTGGGGTGGCCAGTCAGCCTCCGAGTGCCTTTCGGGGAGGCCGTGGAGGCTCCGAGTGCCTTTCGGGGCGGTCGGGGAGGCTCCGAGTGCCTTTCGGGGTGGCCGTGGAGTCTCCGAGGGCCTTTCGGGGCAGCCGTGGAGGCTCCGAGTGCCTTTGGGGGCTGCCGGGCCGGCTCCGAGTGCCTTTGGGGGTCGCCGGGCAGGCTCCGAGTGCCTTTCGGGGCGGCCGGGAAGGCTCCGAGTGCCTTTGTGGGCGTCCAGGCCAGGTTCGAGTGCCTTTCGGGGCGGCTGGGCCGGCTCCGAGTGCCTTTGCGGGTGGCCGGGCCACCTCCGAGTGCCTTTCGGGGTGGCCGGGCAGGCTCCGAGTGCCTTTGTGGGCGGCCGTGGAGGCTCCAAGTGCCTTTCGGGGTAGCCGTGGAGGCTCCGAGTGCCTTTGTGGGCGGCCGTGGAGGCTCCGAGTGCCTTTGGGGGCGGCCGGGGAGGCTCCGAGTGCCTTTCGGGGCGGCCGGGCCGCCTCCGAGTGCCTTTGTGGGCGGCCGTGGAGGCTCCAAGTGCCTTTCGGGGTAGCCGGGGAGGCTCCGAGTGCCTTTGTGGGCGGCCGTGGAGGCTCCGAGTGCCTTTGGGGGCGGCCGGGGAGGCTCCGAGTGCCTTTCGGGGCGGCCGGGGAGGCTCCGAGTGTCTTTCGGGGAGGCCCGGCCGCCTCCGAGTGCCTTTCGGGGCGGCCGGGGAGGCTCCGAGTGCCTTTCGGGGCGGCCGGGGAGGCTCCGAGTGCCTTTTTGGGGTGGCCGGGCAGGCTCCGAGTGTCTTTTCGGGCGGTCGGGCAGGCTCCGAGTGCCTTTGTGGGCGGCCGGGCAGGCTCCGAGTGCCTTTCGGGGCGGCCTGGCCGCCTCCGAGTGCATTTCGGGGCGGCCAGGGAGGCTCCGAATGCCTTTGTGGGCGGCCGGGTAGGCTCCGAGTGCCTTTGTGGGCGGCCGGGCCGGCTCCGAGTGCCTTTCAGGGCGGCCATGGAGGCTCCGAGTGCCTTTCGGGGTAGCCGGGGCGCTTCCGAGTGCCTTTGGGGGCGGCTGGGGAGGCTCTGAGTGCCTTTCGTGGCGGCCTGGCCGCCTTCGAGTGCATTTCGGGGCAGCCAGGGAGGCTCCCAGTGCCTTTGTGGGCGGCCGGGTAGGCTCCGAGTGCCTTTTGGGGTGGCCGGGGAGGCTCCGAGTGCGTTTTGGGGCGGCCGGGGAGGCTCCGAGTGGCTTTCGGGGAGGCCCAGCCGCCTCTGAGTGCCTTTGGGGGCGTCCGGGGATGCTCCGAGTGCCTTTCGGGGCGGCCGGGAAGGCTCCGAGTGCCTTTCGGGGCGGCCGTGGAGGCTCCGAGTGCCTTTGGGGGCGGCCGGGGATGCTGCGAGTGCCTTTCGGGGCGGTCGGGGAGGCTCCGAGTGCCTTTTGGGGCGGCCGGGGAGGCTCCAATTGCCTTTCGGGGAGGCCATGGAGGCTCGGAGTGCCTTTGGGGGCGGCTGTGGAGGCTCCGATTGCCTTTGGGGGCTGCCGGGCCGGCTCCGAGTGCCTTTGGGGGCGGCTGTGCAGGCTCCGAGTGCCTTTTGGGGAGGCCGGGGAGGCTCCGAGTGCCTTTTGGGGCGGTCGGGGAGGCTCCGAGTGCCTTTCGGGGCAGCCGTGGAGGCTCCGAGTGCCTTTGGGGGCAGCTGTGCAGGCTCCGAGTGCCTTTGGGGGCTGCCGGGCCGGCTCCGAGTGCCTTTGGGGGTCGCCGGGCAGGCTCCGAGTGCCTTTCGGGGCGGCCGGGAAGGCTCCGAGTGCCTTTGTGGGCGTCCAGGCCAGGTTCGAGTGCCTTTCGGGGCGGCTGGGCCGGCTCCGAGTGCCTTTGCGGGTGGCCGGGCCACCTCCGAGTGCCTTTCGGGGTGGCCGGGCAGGCTCCGAGTGCCTTTGTGGGCGGCCGGGGAGGCTCCAAGTGCCTTTCGGGGTAGCCGTGGAGGCTCCGAGTGCCTTTGTGGGCGGCCGTGGAGGCTCCGAGTGCCTTTGGGGGCGGCCGGGGAGGCTCCGAGTGCCTTTCGGGGCGGCCGGGGAGGCTCCGAGTGGCTTTCGGGGAGGCCCGGCCGCCTCCGAGTGCCTTTCGGGGCGGCCGGGGAGGCTCCGAGTGCCTTTCAGGGCGGCCAGGGAGGCTCCGAGTGCCTGTCGGGGTGGCCGGGGAGGCTCCGAGTGCCTTTTCGGGGCGGCTGGGCAGGCTCCGAGTGCCTTTGTGGGCAGCCGTGGAGGCTCTGAGTGCCTTTCGGGGCGGCCGGGGAGGCTCCGAGTGCCTTTCGGGGCGGTCGGGGAGGCTCCGAGTGCCTTTGTGGGCGGCCGGGGAGTCTCCGAGTGCCTTTCGGGGCAGCCGTGGAGGCTCCGAGTGCCTTTGGGGGCGAGTGTGCAGGCTCCGAGTGCCTTTTTGGGCGGCCGGGCCGCCTCCGAGTGCCTTTCGGGGCGGCCGGGGAGGCTCCGAGTGCCTTTTGGGGTGGCCGAGCCGCCTCCGAGTGCCTTTCGGCGCGTCCGGTCAGGCTCCGAGTGCCTTTCGGGGCGGTCGGGCAGGCTCCGAGTGCCTTTCGGGGCGGCCGTGGAGTCTCCGAGTGCCTTTCGGGGCGGCCGGGAAGGCTCCGAGTGCCTTTGGGGGCAGTCGGGGAGGCTCCGAGTGCCTTTCAGAGTGGCCGGGGAGGCTCCAAGTGCCTGTCGGGGTGGCCGGGCCGGCTCCGAGTGCCTTTTCGGGGCGGCCGGGCAGGCTCCGAGTGCCTTTGTGGGCGGCCGTGGAGGCTCTGAGTGCCTTTCGGGGCGGCCGGGGATGCTCCGAGTGCCTTTCGGGGCGGTCGGGGAGGCTCCGAGTGCCTTTTGGGGTGGCCGTGGAGTCTCCGAGTGCCTTTCGGGGCGGCCATGGAGGCTCGGAGTGCCTTTGGGGGCGGCTGTGCAGGCTCCGATTGCCTTTGGGGGCTGCCGGGCCGGCTCCGAGTGCCTTTGGGGGTCCCCGGGCAGGCTCCGATTGCCTTTGGGGGCTGCCGGGCCGCCTCCGAGTGCCTTTGCGGGTGGCCGGGCAGGCTCCGAGTGCCTTTCGGGGCGGCCGGGGATGCTCCGAGTGCCTTTCGGGGTGGCCGTTCCCCCTCCGAATGCCTTTCGGGGCGGCTGGGCCCGTCCCAGTGCCTTTCGGGGCGGCCGGACCGGCTCCGAGTGGCTTTCGGGGCGGCCGGCGAGGCTCTAATTGCCTTTCCGGACTGCCGGGGAGGCTCCGAGTGCCTTTGGGGGCGGCCGGGGAGGCTCCGAGTGCCTTTCGGGGTGGCCGGGGAGGCTCCGAGTGCCTTTTGGGGCGGCCGGGGAGGCTCCGAGTGCCTTTTGGGGTGGCCGGGCCGCCTCTGAGTGCCTTTCGGGGCTGCCGGGGAGGCTCCGAGTGCCTTTCGGGGTAGTTGGGCCGCCTCCGAGTGCCTTTGGGGGCGGCCGGGATGCATCCGAGTTCCTTTGTGGGTGGCCGTGGAGGCTCCGAGTGCCTTTCGGGGCGGCCGGGAAGGCTCCAAGTGCCTTTCGGGGCGGCCGGGAAGGCTCCGAGTGCCTTTCGGGGCGGCCGGGCAGGCTCCGAGTGGCTTTCGGGGAGGCCCGGCCGCCTCTGAGTGCCTTTGTGGGCGGCCGGGGAGGCTCCGAGTGCCTTTGGGGGCGGCCGTGCAGGCTCCGAGTGCCTTTGTGAGCGGCCGTGGAGGCTCCGATTGCCTTTGGGGGCGGCCGGGGAGGCTCCGAGTGCCTTTCGGGGTGGCCGGGGAGTCTCCGAGTGCCTTTTGGGGTTCTCGGGGAGGCTCCGAGTGCCTTTCGGGGCATCCGGGGAGGCTCCGAGTGCCTTTGGGGGTTGCCGGGCAGGCTCCGAGTGCCTTTCGGGGTGGCCGGGGAGGCTCCGAGTGCCTTTTGGGGGTGGCCGGGCAGGCTCCGAGTGTCTTTTCGGGCGGTCGGGCAGGCTCCGAGTGCCTTTGTGGGCGGCCGGGCAGGCTCCGAGTGCCTTTCGGGGCGGCCTGGCCGCCTCCGAGTGCATTTCGGGGCGGCCAGGGAGGCTCCGAGTGCCTTTGTGGGCGGCCGGGTAGGCTCCGAGTGCCTTTGTGGGCGGCCGGGCCGGCTCCGAGTGCCTTTCAGGGCGGCCATGGAGGCTCCGAGTGCCTTTCGGGGTAGCCGGGGCGCTTCCGAGTGCCTTTGGGGGCGGCTGGGGAGGCTCTGAGTGCCTTTCGTGGCGGCCTGGCCGCCTTCGAGTGCATTTCGGGGCAGCCAGGGAGGCTCCCAGTGCCTTTGTGGGCGGCCGGGTAGGCTCCGAGTGCCTTTTGGGGTGGCCGGGGAGGCTCCGAGTGCGTTTTGGGGCGGCCGGGGAGGCTCCGAGTGGCTTTCGGGGAGGCCCAGCCGCCTCTGAGTGCCTTTGGGGGCGTCCGGGGATGCTCCGAGTGCCTTTCGGGGTGGCCGGGAAGGCTCCGAGTGCCTTTCGGGGCGGCCGTGGAGGCTCCGAGTGCCTTTGGGGGCGGCCGGGGATGCTGCGAGTGCCTTTCGGGGCGGTCGGGGAGGCTCCGAGTGCCTTTTGGGGCGGCCGGGGAGGCTCCAATTGCCTTTCGGGGAGGCCATGGAGGCTCGGAGTGCCTTTGGGGGCGGCTGTGCAGGCTCCGATTGCCTTTGGGGGCTGCCGGGCCGGCTCCGAGTGCCTTTGGGGGCGGCTGTGCAGGCTCCGAGTGCCTTTGGGGGCTGCCGGGCCGGCTCCGAGTGCCTTTTGGGGTCGCCGGGCAGGCTCCGAGTGCCTTTGCGGGTGGCCGGGGAGGCTCCGAGTGCCTTTGTGGGCGGCCGTGGAGGCTCCGAGTGCCTTTTGGGGTGGCCGGGGAGGCTCCGAGTGCCTTTGTGGGCGGCCGGGGAGGCTCCGAGTGCCTTTCGAGGTGGCCGTGGGGGCTCCGAGTGCCTTTTGGGGTGGCCAGTCAGCCTCCGAGTGCCTTTCGGGGAGGCCGTGGAGGCTCCGAGTGCCTTTCGGGGCGGTCGGGGAGGCTCCGAGTGCCTTTCGGGGTGGCCGTGGAGTCTCCGAGGGCCTTTCGGGGCAGCCGTGGAGGCTCCGAGTGCCTTTGGGGGCTGCCGGGCCGGCTCCGAGTGCCTTTGGGGGTCGCCGGGCAGGCTCCGAGTGCCTTTCGGGGCGGCCGGAAAGGCTCCGAGTGCCTTTGTGGGCGTCCAGGCCAGGTTCGAGTGCCTTTCGGGGCGGCTGGGCCGGCTCCGAGTGCCTTTGCGGGTGGCCGGGCCACCTCCGAGTGCCTTTCGGGGTGGCCGGGCAGGCTCCGAGTGCCTTTGTGGGCGGCCGTGGAGGCTCCAAGTGCCTTTCGGGGTAGCCGGGGAGGCTCCGAGTGCCTTTGTGGGCGGCCGTGGAGGCTCCGAGTGCCTTTGGGGGCGGCCGGGGAGGCTCCGAGTGCCTTTCGGGGCGGCCGGGCTGCCTCCGAGTGCCTTTGTGGGTGGCCGTGGAGGCTCCAAGTGCCTTTCGGGGTAGCCGGGGAGGCTCCGAGTGCCTTTGTGGGCGGCCGTGGAGGCTCCGAGTGCCTTTGGGGGCGGCCGGGGAGGCTCCGAGTGCCTTTCGGGGCGGCCGGGGAGGCTCCGAGTGGCTTTCGGGGAGGCCCGGCCGCCTCCGAGTGCCTTTCGGGGCGGCCGGGGAGGCTCCGAGTGCCTTTCGGGGCGGCCGGGGAGGCTCCGAGTGCCTGTCGGGGTGGCCGGGCAGGCTCCGAGTGCCTTTTCGGGGCGGCTGGGCAGGCTCCGAGTGCCTTTGTGGGCGGCCGGGGAGGCTCTGAGTGCCTTTCGGGGCGGCCGGGGAGGCTCCGAGTGCCTTTCGGGGCGGTCGGGGAGGCTCCGAGTGCGTTTGTGGGCGGCCGGGGAGTCTCCGAGTGCCTTTCGGGCGGCCGGGCAGGCTCCGAGTGCCTTTGCGGGTGGCCGGGGAGGCTCCGAGTGCCTTTGTGGGCGGCCGTGGAGGCTCCGAGTGCCTTTTGGGGTGGCCGGGGAGGCTCCGAGTGCCTTTGTGGGCGGCCGGGGAGGCTCCGAGTGCCTTTCGAGGTGGCCGTGGGGGCTCCGAGTGCCTTTTGGGGTGGCCAGTCAGCCTCCGAGTGCCTTTCGGGGAGGCCGTGGAGGCTCCGAGTGCCTTTCGGGGCGGTCGGGGAGGCTCCGAGTGCCTTTCGGGGTGGCCGTGGAGTCTCCGAGGGCCTTTCGGGGCAGCCGTGGAGGCTCCGAGTGCCTTTGGGGGCTGCCGGGCCGGCTCCGAGTGCCTTTGGGGGTCGCCGGGCAGGCTCCGAGTGCCTTTCGGGGCGGCCGGGAAGGCTCCGAGTGCCTTTGTGGGCGTCCAGGCCAGGTTCGAGTGCCTTTCGGGGCGGCTGGGCCGGCTCCGAGTGCCTTTGCGGGTGGCCGGGCCACCTCCGAGTGCCTTTCGGGGTGGCCGGGCAGGCTCCGAGTGCCTTTGTGGGCGGCCGTGGAGGCTCCAAGTGCCTTTCGGGGTAGCCGGGGAGGCTCCGAGTGCCTTTGTGGGCGGCCGTGGAGGCTCCGAGTGCCTTTGGGGGCGGCCGGGGAGGCTCCGAGTGCCTTTCGGGGCGGCCGGGCTGCCTCCGAGTGCCTTTGTGGGTGGCCGTGGAGGCTCCAAGTGCCTTTCGGGGTAGCCGGGGAGGCTCCGAGTGCCTTTGTGGGCGGCCGTGGAGGCTCCGAGTGCCTTTGGGGGCGGCCGGGGAGGCTCCGAGTGCCTTTCGGGGCGGCCGGGGAGGCTCCGAGTGGCTTTCGGGGTGGCCCGGCCGCCTCCGAGTGCCTTTCGGGGCGGCCGGGGAGGCTCCGAGTGCCTTTCGGGGCGGCCGGGGATGCTGCGAGTGCCTTTCGGGGCGGCCGGGGAGGCTCCGAGTGCCTTTTGGGGCGGCCGGGGAGGCTCCAATTGCCTTTCGGGGAGGCCATGGAGGCTCGGAGTGCCTTTGGGGGCGGCTGTGCAGGCTCCGATTGCCTTTGGGGGCTGCCGGGCCGGCTCCGAGTGCCTTTGGGGGCGGCTGTGCAGGCTCCGAGTGCCTTTGGGGGCTGCCGGGCCGGCTCCGAGTGCCTTTTGGGGTCGCCGGGCAGGCTCCGAGTGCCTTTGCGGGTGGCCGGGGAGGCTCCGAGTGCCTTTGTGGGCGGCCGTGGAGGCTCCGAGTGCCTTTTGGGGTGGCCGGGGAGGCTCCGAGTGCCTTTGTGGGCGGCCGGGGAGGCTCCGAGTGCCTTTCGAGGTGGCCGTGGGGGCTCCGAGTGCCTTTTGGGGTGGCCAGTCAGCCTCCGAGTGCCTTTCGGGGAGGCCGTGGAGGCTCCGAGTGCCTTTCGGGGCGGTCGGGGAGGCTCCGAGTGCCTTTCGGGGTGGCCGTGGAGTCTCCGAGGGCCTTTCGGGGCAGCCGTGGAGGCTCCGAGTGCCTTTGGGGGCTGCCGGGCCGGCTCCGAGTGCCTTTGGGGGTCGCCGGGCAGGCTCCGAGTGCCTTTCGGGGCGGCCGGGAAGGCTCCGAGTGCCTTTGTGGGCGTCCAGGCCAGGTTCGAGTGCCTTTCGGGGCGGCTGGGCCGGCTCCGAGTGCCTTTGCGGGTGGCCGGGCCACCTCCGAGTGCCTTTCGGGGTGGCCGGGCAGGCTCCGAGTGCCTTTGTGGGCGGCCGTGGAGGCTCCAAGTGCCTTTCGGGGTAGCCGTGGAGGCTCCGAGTGCCTTTGTGGGCGGCCGTGGAGGCTCCGAGTGCCTTTGGGGGCGGCCGGGGAGGCTCCGAGTGCCTTTCGGGGCGGCCGGGCCGCCTCCGAGTGCCTTTGTGGGCGGCCGTGGAGGCTCCAAGTGCCTTTCGGGGTAGCCGGGGAGGCTCCGAGTGCCTTTGTGGGCGGCCGTGGAGGCTCCGAGTGCCTTTGGGGGCGGCCGGGGAGGCTCCGAGTGCCTTTCGGGGCGGCCGGGGAGGCTCCGAGTGTCTTTCGGGGAGGCCCGGCCGCCTCCGAGTGCCTTTCGGGGCGGCCGGGGAGGCTCCGAGTGCCTTTCGGGGCGGCCGGGGAGGCTCCGAGTGCCTTTTTGGGGTGGCCGGGCAGGCTCCGAGTGTCTTTTCGGGCGGTCGGGCAGGCTCCGAGTGCCTTTGTGGGCGGCCGGGCAGGCTCCGAGTGCCTTTCGGGGCGGCCTGGCCGCCTCCGAGTGCATTTCGGGGCGGCCAGGGAGGCTCCGAATGCCTTTGTGGGCGGCCGGGTAGGCTCCGAGTGCCTTTGTGGGCGGCCGGGCCGGCTCCGAGTGCCTTTCAGGGCGGCCATGGAGGCTCCGAGTGCCTTTCGGGGTAGCCGGGGCGCTTCCGAGTGCCTTTGGGGGCGGCTGGGGAGGCTCTGAGTGCCTTTCGTGGCGGCCTGGCCGCCTTCGAGTGCATTTCGGGGCAGCCAGGGAGGCTCCCAGTGCCTTTGTGGGCGGCCGGGTAGGCTCCGAGTGCCTTTTGGGGTGGCCGGGGAGGCTCCGAGTGCGTTTTGGGGCGGCCGGGGAGGCTCCGAGTGGCTTTCGGGGAGGCCCAGCCGCCTCTGAGTGCCTTTGGGGGCGTCCGGGGATGCTCCGAGTGCCTTTCGGGGCGGCCGGGAAGGCTCCGAGTGCCTTTCGGGGCGGCCGTGGAGGCTCCGAGTGCCTTTGGGGGCGGCCGGGGATGCTGCGAGTGCCTTTCGGGGCGGTCGGGGAGGCTCCGAGTGCCTTTTGGGGCGGCCGGGGAGGCTCCAATTGCCTTTCGGGGAGGCCATGGAGGCTCGGAGTGCCTTTGGGGGCGGCTGTGGAGGCTCCGATTGCCTTTGGGGGCTGCCGGGCCGGCTCCGAGTGCCTTTGGGGGCGGCTGTGCAGGCTCCGAGTGCCTTTTGGGGAGGCCGGGGAGGCTCCGAGTGCCTTTTGGGGCGGTCGGGGAGGCTCCGAGTGCCTTTCGGGGCAGCCGTGGAGGCTCCGAGTGCCTTTGGGGGCAGCTGTGCAGGCTCCGAGTGCCTTTGGGGGCTGCCGGGCCGGCTCCGAGTGCCTTTGGGGGTCGCCGGGCAGGCTCCAAGTGCCTGTCGGGGTGGCCGGGCCGGCTCCGAGTGCCTTTTCGGGGCGGCCGGGCAGGCTCCGAGTGCCTTTGTGGGCGGCCGTGGAGGCTCTGAGTGCCTTTCGGGGCGGCCGGGGATGCTCCGAGTGCCTTTCGGGGAGGTCGGGGAGGCTCCGAGTGCCTTTTGGGGTGGCCGTGGAGTCTCCGAGTGCCTTTCGGGGCGGCCATGGAGGCTCGGAGTGCCTTTGGGGGCGGCTGTGCAGGCTCCGATTGCCTTTGGGGGCTGCCGGGCCGGCTCCGAGTGCCTTTGGGGGTCCCCGGGCAGGCTCCGATTGCCTTTGGGGGCTGCCGGGCCGCCTCCGAGTGCCTTTGCGGGTGGCCGGGCAGGCTCCGAGTGCCTTTCGGGGCGGCCGGGGATGCTCCGAGTGCCTTTCGGGGTGGCCGTTCCCCCTCCGAATGCCTTTCGGGGCGGCTGGGCCCGTCCCAGTGCCTTTCGGGGCGGCCGGACCGGCTCCGAGTGGCTTTCGGGGCGGCCGGCGAGGCTCTAATTGCCTTTCCGGACTGCCGGGGAGGCTCCGAGTGCCTTTGGGGGCGGCCGGGGAGGCTCCGAGTGCCTTTCGGGGTGGCCGGGGAGGCTCCGAGTGCCTTTTGGGGCGGCCGGGGAGGCTCCGAGTGCCTTTTGGGGTGGCCGGGCCGCCTCTGAGTGCCTTTCGGGGCTGCCGGGGAGGCTCCGAGTGCCTTTCGGGGTAGTTGGGCCGCCTCCGAGTGCCTTTGGGGGCGGCCGGGATGCATCCGAGTTCCTTTGTGGGTGGCCGTGGAGGCTCCGAGTGCCTTTCGGGGCGGCCGGGAAGGCTCCAAGTGCCTTTCGGGGCGGCCGGGAAGGCTCCGAGTGCCTTTCGGGGCGGCCGGGCAGGCTCCGAGTGGCTTTCGGGGAGGCCCGGCCGCCTCTGAGTGCCTTTGTGGGCGGCCGGGGAGGCTCCGAGTGCCTTTGGGGGCGGCCGTGCAGGCTCCGAGTGCCTTTGTGAGCGGCCGTGGAGGCTCCGATTGCCTTTGGGGGCGGCCGGGGAGGCTCCGAGTGCCTTTCGGGGTGGCCGGGGAGTCTCCGAGTGCCTTTTGGGGTTCTCGGGGAGGCTCCGAGTGCCTTTCGGGGCATCCGGGGAGGCTCCGAGTGCCTTTGGGGGTTGCCGGGCAGGCTCCGAGTGCCTTTCGGGGTGGCCGGGGAGGCTCCGAGTGCCTTTTGGGGGTGGCCGGGCAGGCTCCGAGTGTCTTTTCGGGCGGTCGGGCAGGCTCCGAGTGCCTTTGTGGGCGGCCGGGCAGGCTCCGAGTGCCTTTCGGGGCGGCCTGGCCGCCTCCGAGTGCATTTCGGGGCGGCCAGGGAGGCTCCGAGTGCCTTTGTGGGCGGCCGGGTAGGCTCCGAGTGCCTTTGTGGGCGGCCGGGCCGGCTCCGAGTGCCTTTCAGGGCGGCCATGGAGGCTCCGAGTGCCTTTCGGGGTAGCCGGGGCGCTTCCGAGTGCCTTTGGGGGCGGCTGGGGAGGCTCTGAGTGCCTTTCGTGGCGGCCTGGCCGCCTTCGAGTGCATTTCGGGGCAGCCAGGGAGGCTCCCAGTGCCTTTGTGGGCGGCCGGGTAGGCTCCGAGTGCCTTTTGGGGTGGCCGGGGAGGCTCCGAGTGCGTTTTGGGGCGGCCGGGGAGGCTCCGAGTGGCTTTCGGGGAGGCCCAGCCGCCTCTGAGTGCCTTTGGGGGCGTCCGGGGATGCTCCGAGTGCCTTTCGGGGTGGCCGGGAAGGCTCCGAGTGCCTTTCGGGGCGGCCGTGGAGGCTCCGAGTGCCTTTGGGGGCGGCCGGGGATGCTGCGAGTGCCTTTCGGGGCGGTCGGGGAGGCTCCGAGTGCCTTTTGGGGCGGCCGGGGAGGCTCCAATTGCCTTTCGGGGAGGCCATGGAGGCTCGGAGTGCCTTTGGGGGCGGCTGTGCAGGCTCCGATTGCCTTTGGGGGCTGCCGGGCCGGCTCCGAGTGCCTTTGGGGGCGGCTGTGCAGGCTCCGAGTGCCTTTGGGGGCTGCCGGGCCGGCTCCGAGTGCCTTTTGGGGTCGCCGGGCAGGCTCCGAGTGCCTTTGCGGGTGGCCGGGGAGGCTCCGAGTGCCTTTGCGGGTGGCCGGGGAGGCTCCGAGTGCCTTTGTGGGCGGCCGTGGAGGCTCCGAGTGCCTTTTGGGGTGGCCGGGGAGGCTCCGAGTGCCTTTCGAGGTGGCCGTGGGGGCTCCGAGTGCCTTTTGGGGTGGCCAGTCAGCCTCCGAGTGCCTTTCGGGGAGGCCGTGGAGGCTCCGAGTGCCTTTCGGGGCGGTCGGGGAGGCTCCGAGTGCCTTTCGGGGTGGCCGTGGAGTCTCCGAGGGCCTTTCGGGGCAGCCGTGGAGGCTCCGAGTGCCTTTGGGGGCTGCCGGGCCGGCTCCGAGTGCCTTTGGGGGTCGCCGGGCAGGCTCCGAGTGCCTTTCGGGGCGGCCGGGAAGGCTCCGAGTGCCTTTGTGGGCGTCCAGGCCAGGTTCGAGTGCCTTTCGGGGCGGCTGGGCCGGCTCCGAGTGCCTTTGCGGGTGGCCGGGCCACCTCCGAGTGCCTTTCGGGGTGGCCGGGCAGGCTCCGAGTGCCTTTGTGGGCGGCCGTGGAGGCTCCAAGTGCCTTTCGGGGTAGCCGGGGAGGCTCCGAGTGCCTTTGTGGGCGGCCGTGGAGGCTCCGAGTGCCTTTGGGGGCGGCCGGGGAGGCTCCGAGTGCCTTTCGGGGCGGCCGGGCTGCCTCCGAGTGCCTTTGTGGGTGGCCGTGGAGGCTCCAAGTGCCTTTCGGGGTAGCCGGGGAGGCTCCGAGTGCCTTTGTGGGCGGCCGTGGAGGCTCCGAGTGCCTTTGGGGGCGGCCGGGGAGGCTCCGAGTGCCTTTCGGGGCGGCCGGGGAGGCTCCGAGTGGCTTTCGGGGAGGCCCGGCCGCCTCCGAGTGCCTTTCGGGGCGGCCGGGGAGGCTCCGAGTGCCTTTCGGGGCGGCCGGGGAGGCTCCGAGTGCCTGTCGGGGTGGCCGGGCAGGCTCCGAGTGCCTTTTCGGGGCGGCTGGGCAGGCTCCGAGTGCCTTTGTGGGCGGCCGGGGAGGCTCTGAGTGCCTTTCGGGGCGGCCGGGGAGGCTCCGAGTGCCTTTCGGGGCGGTCGGGGAGGCTCCGAGTGCGTTTGTGGGCGGCCGGGGAGTCTCCGAGTGCCTTTCGGGGCAGCCGTGGAGGCTCCGAGTGCCTTTGGGGGCGAGTGTGCAGGCTCCGAGTGCCTTTTTGGGCGGCCTGGGAGGCTCCGAGTGCCTTTCGGGGCGGCCGGGGAGGCTCCGAGTGCCTTTTGGGGTGGCCGAGCCGCCTCCGAGTGCCTTTCGGCGCGTCCGGTCAGGCTCCGAGTGCCTTTCGGGGCGGTCGGGCAGGCTCCGAGTGCCTTTCGGGGCGGCCGTGGAGTCTCCGAGTGCCTTTCGGGGCGGCCGGGAAGGCTCCGAGTGCCTTTGGGGGCAGTCGGGGAGGCTCCGAGTGCCTTTCAGAGTGGCCGGGGAGGCTCCGAGTGCCTTTCGGGGTGGCCGGGCCGGCTCCGAGTGCCTTTTCGGGGCGGCCGGGCAGGCTCCGAGTGCCTTTCGGGGCGGCCGTGGAGGCTCTGAGTGCCTTTCGGGGCGGCCGGGGATGCTCCGAGTGCCTTTCGGGGCGGTCGGGGAGGCTCCGAGTGCCTTTGGGGGCGGCCGGGGAGTCTCCGAGTGCCTTTCTGGGCAGCCGTGGAGGCTCCGAGTGCCTTTGGGGGCGAGTGTGCAGGCTCCGAGTGCCTTTTGGGGCGGCCGTGCCGCCTCCGAGTGCCTTTGTGGGCGGCCGTGGAGGCTCCGAGTGCCTTTCGGGGTGGCCGAGCCGCCTCCGAGTGCCTTTTGGGGCGGCTGGGGAGGCTCCGAGTGCCTTTCGGGGCGGTCGGGCAGGCTCCGAGTGCCTTTCGGGGCGGCCGTGGAGTCTCCGAGTGCCTTTCGGGGCGGCCATGGAGGCTCGGAGTGCCTTTGGGGGTGGCTGTGCAGGCTCCGATTTCCTTTGGGGGCTGCCGGGCCGGCTCCGAGTGCCTTTGGGGGTCCCCGGGGAGGCTCCGATTGCCTTTGGGGGCTGCCGGGCCGCCTCCGAGTGCCTTTGGGGGCGGCCGGGATGCATCCGAGTTCCTTTGTGGGTGGCCGTGGAGGCTCCGAGTGCCTTTCGGGGCGGCCGGGAAGGCTCCAAGTGCCTTTCGGGGCGGCCGGGAAGGCTCCGAGTGCCTTTCGGGGCGGCCGGGCAGGCTCCGAGTGGCTTTCGGGGAGGCCCGGCCGCCTCTGAGTGCCTTTGTGGGCGGCCGGGGAGGCTCCGAGTGCCTTTGGGGGCGGCCGTGCAGGCTCCGAGTGCCTTTGTGAGCGGCCGTGGAGGCTCCGATTGCCTTTGGGGGCGGCCGGGGAGGCTCCGAGTGCCTTTCGGGGTGGCCGGGGAGTCTCCGAGTGCCTTTTGGGGTTCTCGGGGAGGCTCCGAGTGCCTTTCGGGGCATCCGGGGAGGCTCCGAGTGCCTTTGGGGGTTGCCGGGCAGGCTCCGAGTGCCTTTCGGGGTGGCCGGGGAGGCTCCGAGTGCCTTTTGGGGGTGGCCGGGCAGGCTCCGAGTGTCTTTTCGGGCGGTCGGGCAGGCTCCGAGTGCCTTTGTGGGCGGCCGGGCAGGCTCCGAGTGCCTTTCGGGGCGGCCTGGCCGCCTCCGAGTGCATTTCGGGGCGGCCAGGGAGGCTCCGAGTGCCTTTGTGGGCGGCCGGGTAGGCTCCGAGTGCCTTTGTGGGCGGCCGGGCCGGCTCCGAGTGCCTTTCAGGGCGGCCATGGAGGCTCCGAGTGCCTTTCGGGGTAGCCGGGGCGCTTCCGAGTGCCTTTGGGGGCGGCTGGGGAGGCTCTGAGTGCCTTTCGTGGCGGCCTGGCCGCCTTCGAGTGCATTTCGGGGCAGCCAGGGAGGCTCCCAGTGCCTTTGTGGGCGGCCGGGTAGGCTCCGAGTGCCTTTTGGGGTGGCCGGGGAGGCTCCGAGTGCGTTTTGGGGCGGCCGGGGAGGCTCCGAGTGGCTTTCGGGGAGGCCCAGCCGCCTCTGAGTGCCTTTGGGGGCGTCCGGGGATGCTCCGAGTGCCTTTCGGGGTGGCCGGGAAGGCTCCGAGTGCCTTTCGGGGCGGCCGTGGAGGCTCCGAGTGCCTTTGGGGGCGGCCGGGGATGCTGCGAGTGCCTTTCGGGGCGGTCGGGGAGGCTCCGAGTGCCTTTTGGGGCGGCCGGGGAGGCTCCAATTGCCTTTCGGGGAGGCCATGGAGGCTCGGAGTGCCTTTGGGGGCGGCTGTGCAGGCTCCGATTGCCTTTGGGGGCTGCCGGGCCGGCTCCGAGTGCCTTTGGGGGCGGCTGTGCAGGCTCCGAGTGCCTTTGGGGGCTGCCGGGCCGGCTCCGAGTGCCTTTTGGGGTCGCCGGGCAGGCTCCGAGTGCCTTTGCGGGTGGCCGGGGAGGCTCCGAGTGCCTTTGCGGGTGGCCGGGGAGGCTCCGAGTGCCTTTGTGGGCGGCCGTGGAGGCTCCGAGTGCCTTTTGGGGTGGCCGGGGAGGCTCCGAGTGCCTTTCGAGGTGGCCGTGGGGGCTCCGAGTGCCTTTTGGGGTGGCCAGTCAGCCTCCGAGTGCCTTTCGGGGAGGCCGTGGAGGCTCCGAGTGCCTTTCGGGGCGGTCGGGGAGGCTCCGAGTGCCTTTCGGGGTGGCCGTGGAGTCTCCGAGGGCCTTTCGGGGCAGCCGTGGAGGCTCCGAGTGCCTTTGGGGGCTGCCGGGCCGGCTCCGAGTGCCTTTGGGGGTCGCCGGGCAGGCTCCGAGTGCCTTTCGGGGCGGCCGGGAAGGCTCCGAGTGCCTTTGTGGGCGTCCAGGCCAGGTTCGAGTGCCTTTCGGGGCGGCTGGGCCGGCTCCGAGTGCCTTTGCGGGTGGCCGGGCCACCTCCGAGTGCCTTTCGGGGTGGCCGGGCAGGCTCCGAGTGCCTTTGTGGGCGGCCGTGGAGGCTCCAAGTGCCTTTCGGGGTAGCCGGGGAGGCTCCGAGTGCCTTTGTGGGCGGCCGTGGAGGCTCCGAGTGCCTTTGGGGGCGGCCGGGGAGGCTCCGAGTGCCTTTCGGGGCGGCCGGGCTGCCTCCGAGTGCCTTTGTGGGTGGCCGTGGAGGCTCCAAGTGCCTTTCGGGGTAGCCGGGGAGGCTCCGAGTGCCTTTGTGGGCGGCCGTGGAGGCTCCGAGTGCCTTTGGGGGCGGCCGGGGAGGCTCCGAGTGCCTTTCGGGGCGGCCGGGGAGGCTCCGAGTGGCTTTCGGGGAGGCCCGGCCGCCTCCGAGTGCCTTTCGGGGCGGCCGGGGAGGCTCCGAGTGCCTTTCGGGGCGGCCGGGGAGGCTCCGAGTGCCTGTCGGGGTGGCCGGGCAGGCTCCGAGTGCCTTTTCGGGGCGGCTGGGCAGGCTCCGAGTGCCTTTGTGGGCGGCCGGGGAGGCTCTGAGTGCCTTTCGGGGCGGCCGGGGAGGCTCCGAGTGCCTTTCGGGGCGGTCGGGGAGGCTCCGAGTGCGTTTGTGGGCGGCCGGGGAGTCTCCGAGTGCCTTTCGGGGCAGCCGTGGAGGCTCCGAGTGCCTTTGGGGGCGAGTGTGCAGGCTCCGAGTGCCTTTTTGGGCGGCCTGGGAGGCTCCGAGTGCCTTTCGGGGCGGCCGGGGAGGCTCCGAGTGCCTTTTGGGGTGGCCGAGCCGCCTCCGAGTGCCTTTCGGCGCGTCCGGTCAGGCTCCGAGTGCCTTTCGGGGCGGTCGGGCAGGCTCCGAGTGCCTTTCAGGGCGGCCGTGGAGTCTCCGAGTGCCTTTCGGGGCGGCCGGGAAGGCTCCGAGTGCCTTTGGGGGCAGTCGGGGAGGCTCCGAGTGCCTTTCAGAGTGGCCGGGGAGGCTCCGAGTGCCTTTCGGGGTGGCCGGGCCGGCTCCGAGTGCCTTTTCGGGGCGGCCGGGCAGGCTCCGAGTGCCTTTCGGGGCGGCCGTGGAGGCTCTGAGTGCCTTTCGGGGCGGCCGGGGATGCTCCGAGTGCCTTTCGGGGCGGTCGGGGAGGCTCCGAGTGCCTTTGGGGGCGGCCGGGGAGTCTCCGAGTGCCTTTCTGGGCAGCCGTGGAGGCTCCGAGTGCCTTTGGGGGCGAGTGTGCAGGCTCCGAGTGCCTTTTGGGGCGGCCGTGCCGCCTCCGAGTGCCTTTGTGGGCGGCCGTGGAGGCTCCGAGTGCCTTTCGGGGTGGCCGAGCCGCCTCCGAGTGCCTTTTGGGGCGGCTGGGGAGGCTCCGAGTGCCTTTCGGGGCGGTCGGGCAGGCTCCGAGTGCCTTTCGGGGCGGCCGTGGAGTCTCCGAGTGCCTTTCGGGGCGGCCATGGAGGCTCGGAGTGCCTTTGGGGGTGGCTGTGCAGGCTCCGATTTCCTTTGGGGGCTGCCGGGCCGGCTCCGAGTGCCTTTGGGGGTCCCCGGGGAGGCTCCGATTGCCTTTGGGGGCTGCCGGGCCGGCTCCGAGTGCCTTTGGGGGTCCCCGGGCAGGCTCCGATTGCCTTTGGGGGCTGCCGGGCCGCCTCCGAGTGCCTTTGCGGGTGGCCGGGGAGGCTCCGAGTGCCTTTCGGGGCGGCCGGGGATGCTCCGAGTGCCTTTCGGGGTGGCCGTTCCCCCTCCGAATGCCTTTCGGGGCGGCTGGGCCCGTCCCAGTGCCTTTCGGGGCGGCCGGACCGGCTCCGAGTGGCTTTCGGGGAGGCCGGCCTGCCTCCGAGTGCCTTTCGGGGAGGCCGCGCAGGCCCTGAGTGCCTTTCGGGGTGGCCAGGGAGGCTCCGAGTGCCTTTCGGGGAGGCCGGGCCACCTCCGAGTGCCTTTTGGGGCAGCCAGGGAGGCCCCGATTGCCTTTCGGTGCGGCCGGGGAGGCTCCGAGTGCCTTTGTGGGCGGCAGGGGAGGCTCTGAGTGCCTTTCGGGGCGGCCGGGCAGGCCCCGAGTGCCTTTTGGGGTGGCAGGGGAGGCTCTGAGTGCCTTTCAGGGCGTCCGGGCAGGCTTCGAGTGCCTTTGTGGGCGGCCGGACAGGCCCCGAGTGGCTTTCAGAGCGGCTGGGTAGGCTCCGAGTGCATTTCGGGGTGGCCGGGTCGGCTCCGAGTGCCTTTTGGGGTGGCCGGGGAGGCTTCGAGTGCCTTTCGGGGCGGCCAGGCAGGCTCCGAGTGCCTTTCGGGGAGGCCGTGCCGGCTCCGAGTGCCTTTGGTAGCGGCCATGGAGCGGCTTTTGGGAGAGCCGTAGGCATGTCAGGGTCAAAAAGGGTGGAGGCAATGGTGCTCCCCGGGTGGGCCTGTACATGATAGGCAGGCGTTGGTGGAGAGTGGCTACTCCAGTCAGAAAGTGTGAGGAGGGCTGTCGTAGCTTGCAGAAGGTGAGGGAAAGGAATACGGGAGTGTTTGTGGGAGATCCGTGTGGATGTTAGGGCCAAAAGGGTGGAGGCCATGGTGCTCCCCGTGTGGGCCTGCACATGTTAGGCAGGCGTTGGAGGAGAGTGGCTGCTCTAATGGGAAATTGTGAGGAGGGCAGTGGTAAGTTGTAGGAGGTGAGGGAAAGGAGGACCTGAATGTTTGTGGGAGAGCCGTGTGGATGTCAGGGCCAAAAGGGTGGAGGCAATGGTGCTCCCCGTGTGGGCCTGCACATGTTAGGCAGGGTTTGGAGGAGAGTGGCTGCTCCAGTCCGAAAGTGTGAGGAGGGCAGTGGTAAGTTGTAGGAGGTGAGGGAAAGGAGGGCGGGAGTGTTTATGGGAGAGCCGTAGCCATGTCATGACCAAAAGGGTGGAGGCAATGGTGCTCCCCGGGTGGGTCTGTACATGTTAGGCAGGCGTTGGAGGAGAGTGGCTGCTCCAGTCCGAAAGTGTGAGGAGGGCAGTGGTAAGTTGGAGTAGGGTAGGGAAAGGAGGGCGGGAGTGCTTGTGGGAGAGCCGTTGGCATGTCAGGACCAAAAGGGTGGAGGCCATGGTGCTCCCCGTGTGGACCTGTTGTTGGTAGGCAGGCGTTGGAGGAGATTGGCTGCTCCAGTCCGAAAGTGTGAGGAGGGCAGTGGTAAGTTGTAGGAGGTGAGGGAAAGGAGGATTGGAGTGCTTGTGGGAGAGCCGTGTGGATGTCAGGGCCAAAAGCGTGGAGGCAATGGTGCTCCCCGTGTGGGCCTGTACATGTTAGGCAGGCTTTGGAGGAGAGTGGCTGCTCCAGTCCGAAAGTGTGAGGAGGGCAGTGGTAAGTTGGAGGAGGGGAGGGAAAGGAGGACCTGAGTGTTTGTGGGAGAGCCGTGTGGATGTCAGGACCAAAAGGGTGGAGGCCATGGTTCTCCCCGTGTGGGCCTGCACATGTCAGGCAGGCGTTGGAGGAGATTGGCTGCTTCAGGCAGAAAGTGTGAGGAGGGCTGTTGTAGGTTGTAAGAGGTGAGGGGAAGGAGGATTGGAGTGCTTGTGGGAGAGACGTGTGGATGTCAGGGCCAAAAGGGTGGAGGCAATGGTGCTCCCCGTGTGGGCCTGTGCATGCTAGGCACGCGCTGGAGGAGATTGGCTGCTCTAATGGGAAAGTGTGAGGAGGGCAGTGGTAAGTTGGAGGAGGTGAGGGAAAGGAAGACGTGAGTGCTTGTGGGAGAACCGTAGGCATGTGAGGGCCAAAAGGGTGGAGGCAATGGTGCTCCACGTGTGGGCCTGCACATGTTAGGCAGGCGTTGGAGGAGAGTGGCTGCTCCAGTCCGAAAGTGTGAGGAGGGCAGTGGTAAGTTGTAGGAGGTGAGGGAAAGGAGGATTGGAGTGCTTGTGGGAGAGCCGTGTAGATGTCAGGGCCAAAAGGGTGGAGGCAATGGTGCTCCCCGGGTGGGTCTGTACATGTTAGGCAGGCGTTGGGGTAGAGTGTCTGCTCCAGTCAGAAGGTGTGAGGAGGGCAGTGGTAAGTTGTAGGAGGTGAGGGAAAGGAGGACCTGAGTGCTTGTGGGAGAGCCGTGTTAATGTCAGGGCCAAAAGGGTGGAAGCAATGGTGCTCCCCGTGTGGGCCTGTACATGTTAGGCAGGCTTAGGAGGAGAGTGGCTGCTCAAGTCCAAAAGTGTGAGAAGGGCAGTGTTAAGTTGGAGGAGGTGAGGGAAAGGAAGACGGGAGTGCTTGTGGGAGAGCCGTAGGCATGTCAGGGCTAAAAGGGTGGAGGCAATGGTGCTCCCCGTGTGGACCTGTACATGTTAGGCAGGCTTAGGAGGAGAGTGGCTGCTCCAGTCCGAAAGTGTGAGGAGGGCAGTGGTAAGTTGAAGTAGGGTAGGGAAAGGAGGGCGGGAGTGCTTGTAGGAGTGCCGTGTGCATGTCAGGGCCAAAAGGGTGGAGGCAATGGTGCTCCCCGTGTGGGCCTGCACATGTTAGGCACGCGTTGGAGGAGTGTGGCTACTCCAGTCCGAAAGTGTGAGGAGGGCAGTGGTATGTTGGAGGAGGTGAGGGAAAGGAAGACGTGAGTGCTTGTGGGAGAGACGTAGGCATGTCAGGGCCAAAAGGGTGCAGGCAATGGTGCTCACCGTGTGGGCCTGTACATGTTAGGCAGGCTTAGGAGGAGAGTGGCTGCTCAAGTCCGAAAGTGTGAGGAGGGCAGTGGTAAGTTGTAGGAGGTGAGGGAAAGGAGGGCGGGAGTGTACAAGTATCTCATCAACGTGTACAAGTATCTGAAGGGGGAGTGTCAAGAGGATGAGGCCAGCCTCTTCTCCGTGGTGCCCAGCAACAGGACAAGAGGCAATGGGCAGAAACTGAACCACAGGAAGTTCCATCTGAACCTGAGAAAAAACTTCTTCACTGTGAGGGTGACAGAGCATTGGAACAGGTTGCCCAGAGGGGTGGTGGAGTCTCCTTCGCTGGAGATATTCAAAACCCGTCTGGATGTGATCCTGGGCAATATGCTCTAGGTGACCCTGCTTGAGCAGGGAGGTTGGACGAGATGATCTCCAGAGGTCCCTTCCAACCTAAACGATTCTGTGATTCTGTGATTCTGTGAGTGCTTGTGGGAGAGCCGTAGGCATGTCAGGACCAAAAGGGTGGAGGCAATGGTGCTCCCCGTGTGGGCCTGTACATGCTAGGCAGGCGTTGGAGGAGAGTCGCTGCTCAAGTCCGAAAGTTTGAGGGGGACTGTCACAAGTTGGAGTAGGGTAGGGAAAGGAGGGTGGGAGTGCTTGTGGGAGAACCGTGTGCATGTCAGGGCTAAAAGGGTGGAGGCAATGGTGTTCCCCGTGTGGGTCTGTACATGTTAGGCAGGCTTTGGAGGAGAGTGGCTGCTCCAGTCCGAAAGTGTGAGGAGGGCTGTTGTAGGTTGTAGGAGGTGAGGGGAAGGAGGATTGGAGTGCTTGTGGGAGAGACGTGTGGATGTCAGGGCCAAAAGGGTGGAGGCAATGGTGCTCCCCGGGTGGGCCTGTGCATGCTAGGCACGCGATGGAGGAGAATGGCTGCTCTAATGGGAAAGTGTGAGGAGGGCAGTGGTAAGTTGGAGGAGGTGAGGGAAAGGAGGATGTGAGTGCTTGTGGGAGAGCCATGTGCATGTCAGGGCCAAAAGGGTGGAGGCAATGGTGCTCCCCGTGTGGGCCTGTACATGTTAGGCAGGCGTTGGAGGAGATTGGCTGCTCCAGGCAGGAAGTGTGAGGAGGGCAGTGGTAAGTTGTAGGAGGTGATGGAAAGGAGGATTGGAGTGCTTGTGGGAGAGCTGTAGGCATGTCAGGACCAAAAGGGTGCAGGCAATGGTGCTCCCCGGGTGGACCTTTGCATGCTAGGCAGGGTTTGGATGAGATTGGCTGCTGTAATGGGAAATTGTGTGGAGGGCAGTGGTAAGTTTAGGAGGTGAAGAAAAGGAGGGCGTGAGTGCTTGTGGGAGAGCCGTGTGGATGTCAGGGCCAAAAAGGTGGAGGCAATGGTGCTCCCCGTGTGGGCCTGTACATGTTAGGCATGCGTTGGAGGAGAGTGGCTGCTCCAGGCAGAAAGTGTGAGGAGGGCAGTGGTAAGTTGGGGTAGGGCAGGGAAAGGAGAACGGGAGTGCTTGTGGGAGAGCCGTAGGCATGTCAGGGCCAAAAGGGTGGAGGCAATGGTCCTCCCCGTGTGGGCCTGCACATGTTAGGCAGGCATTGGAGGAGTGTGGCTACTCCAGTCCGAAAGTGTGAGGAGGGCAGTGGTAAGTTGTAGGAGGTGAGGGAAAGGAGGATGTGAGTGCTTGTGGGAGCGCCGTAGGCATTTCAGGGCCAAAAGGGTGGAGGCCATGGTGCTCCCCGTGTGGGCCTGTTGCTGGTAGGCAAGCGTTGGAGGAGAGTGGCTGCTCCAGTCCGACAGTGTGAGGAGGGCTGTCCTAGGTTGCAGAAGGTGAGGGGAAGGAAGACGGGAGTGGTTGTGGGAGAGCCGTGTGGATGTCAGGGCCAAAGGGGTGGAGGCAATGGTGCTCCCCGTGTGGGCCTGTACATGTTAGGCAGGCGTTGGAGGAGAGTGGCTGCTCCAGTCAGAAGGTTTGAGGAGTGCAGTGGTAAGTTGTAGGAGGTGAGGGAAAGGAGGATTGGAGTGCTTGTGGGAGAGCCGTGTGGATGTCAGGGCCAAAAGGGTGGAGGCAATGGTGCTCCCCGTGTGGGTCTGTACATGTTAGGCAGGCGTTGGAGGAGAGTGGCTGCTCAAGTCCGAAAGTGTGAGGAGGGCTGTCGTAAGTTGGAGTAGGGTAGGGAAAGGGCGGCGGGAGTGCTTGTGGGAGAGCCGTAGCCATGTCAGGGCCAAAAGGGTGGAGGCAAAGGTGCTCCCCGTGTGGGCCTCTACATGTTAGGCACGCGATGGAGGAGACTGGCTGCTCCAGTCCGAAAGTGTGAGGAGGGCAGTGGTAAGTTGGGGTAGGGTAGGGAAAGGAGGACGTGAGTGCTTGTGGGAGAGCCGTAGGCATGTGAGGGCCAAAAGGGTGGAGGCAATGGTCCTCCCCGTGTGGGTCTGTACATGTTAGGCAGGCGTTGGAGGAGAGTGGCTGCTCCAGTCCGAAAGTGTGAGGAGGGCAGTGGTAAGTTGTAGGAGGTGAGGGGAAGGAGGATGGGAGTGCTTGTGGGAGAGCCGTAGGCATGTCAGGGCCAAAAGGGTGGAGGCAATGGTGCTCCCCGTGTGGGCCTGCACATGTTAGGCAGGCGTTGGAGGAGAGTGGCTGCTCCAGGCAGAAAGTGTGAGGAGGGCAGTGGTAAGTTGGGGTAGGGTAGGGAAAGGAGGACGGGAGTGCTTGTGGGAGAGCCGTAGGCATGTCAGGGCCAAAAGGGTGGAGGCCATGGTGCTCTCCGTGTGGGCCTGTTGCTGGTAGGCAGGCGTTGGAGGAGAGTGGCTGCTCCAGTCCGAAAGTGTGAGGAGGGCAGTGGTAAGTTGTAGGAGGTCAGGGAAAGGAGGATTGGAGTGCTTGTGGGAGAGCCGTAGGCATGTGAGGGCCAAAAGGGTGGAGGCAATGGTGCTCCCCGTGTGGGCCTGTACATGTTAGGCATGCGTTGGAGGAGAGTGGCTGCTCCAGTCAGAAAGTGTGA
This sequence comes from Struthio camelus, assembly GCF_040807025.1. Taxonomy (NCBI): domain Eukaryota; kingdom Metazoa; phylum Chordata; class Aves; order Struthioniformes; family Struthionidae; genus Struthio; species Struthio camelus. The sequence continues at coordinate 1,785,624 of NC_090964.1, forward strand.
GGAGGGCAGTGGTAAGTTGGAGTAGGGTAGGGAAAGGAGGGCGGGAGTGCTTGTAGGAGTGCCGTAGGCATGTCAGGGCCAAAAGGGTGGAGGCAATGGTGCTCCCCGGGTGGGCCTGCACATGTTAGGCAGGCGTTGGAGGAGATTGGCTGCTCTAATGGGAAATTGTGAGGAGGGCAGTGGTAAGTTGTAGGAGGTGAGGGAAAGCAAGACATGAGTGCTTGTGGGAGAGCCGTGTGGATGTCAGGGCTAAAAGGGTGGAGGCAATGGTGCTCCCCGGGTGGGCCTGTACATGTTAGGCACGCGTTGGAGGAGAGTGGCTGCTCCAGTCCGAAAGTGTGAGGAGGGCAGTGTTAAGTTGGAGGAGGTGAGGGAAAGGAAGACATGAGTGCTTGTGGGAGAGCCGTAGGCATGTCAGGGCTAAAAGGGTGGAGGCAATGGTGCTCCCCGGGTGGGTCTGTACATGTTAGGCAGACGTTGGGGTAGAGTGTCTGCTCCAGTCAGAAGGTGTGAGGAGGGCAGTGGTAAGGTGGAGGAGGGGAGGGAAAGGAAGACGGGAGTGCTTGTGGGAGAGCCGTAGGCATGTCAGGACCAAACGGGTGGAGGCAATGGTGCTCCCCTTGTGGGCCTGTTGCTGCTAGGCAGGCGTTGGAGGAGAGTGGCTGCTCTAATGGGAAAGTGTGAGGAGGGCAGTGGTAAGTTGTAGGAGGTCAGGGAAAGGAGGATTGGAGTGCTTGTGGGAGAGCCGTAGGCATGTCAGGACCAAAAGGGTGCAGGCAATGGTGCTCCCCGGGTGGGTCTGTACATGTTAGGCAGGCGTTGGGGTAGAGTGTCTGCTCCAGTCAGAAGGTGTGAGGAGGGCAGTGGTAAGTTGTAGGAGGTGAGGGAAAGGAGGGCGGGAGTGCTTGTGGGAGAGCCGTAGGCATGTGAGGGCCAAAAGGGTGGAGGCAATGGTGCTCCCTGGGTGGGCGTGTACATGTTAGGCAGGCTTTGGAGGAGAGTGGCTGCTCCAGGCAGAAAGTGTGAGGAGGGCAGTGGTAAGTTGTAGGAGGTGAGGGAAAGGAAGACGGGAGTGCTTGTGGGAGAGCCGTAGGCATGTGAGGGCCAAAAGGGTGGAGGCAATGGTGCTCCATGTGTGGGCCTGTACATGTTAGGCAGGCGTTGGAGGAGAGTGGCTGCTCCAGTCAGAAAGTGTGAGGAGGGCTGTCGGAAGTTGGAGTAGGGTAGGGAAAGGAGGGCGGGAGTGCTTGTAGGAGAGCCGTAGGCATGTCAGGGCCAAAAGGGTGGAGGCAATGGTGCTCCCCGTGTGGGCCTGTACATGTTAGGCAGGCGTTGGAGGAGAGTGGCTGCTTCAGGCAGAAGGTTTGAGGAGTGCAGTGGTAAGTTGGAGTAGGGTAGGGAAAGGAGGGCGTGAGTGCTTGTGGGAGAGCCGTGTGGATGTCAGGGCCAAAAGGGTGGAGGCAATGGTGCTCCCCGTGTGGGTCTGTACATGTTAGGCAGGCGTTGGAGGAGAGTGGCTGCTCAAGTCCGAAAGTGTGAGGAGGGCTGTCGTAAGTTGGAGTAGGGTAGGGAAAGGGCGGCGGGAGTGATTGTGGGAGAGCTGTAGCCATTTCAGGGCCAAAAGGGTGGAGGCAAAGGTGCTCCCCGTGTGCGCCTCTACATGTTAGGCACGCGATGGAGGAGAGTGGCTGCTCCAGTCCGAAAGTGTGAGGAGGGCAGTGGTAAGTTGGGGTAGGGTAGGGAAAGGAGGACGTGAGTGCTTGTAGGAGTGCCGTAGGCATGTGAGGGCCAAAAGGGTGGAGGCAATGGTCCTCCCCGTGTGGGTCTGTACATGTTAGGCAGGCTTTGGAGGAGAGTGGCTGCTCCAGTCCGAAAGTGTGAGGAGGGCAGTGGTAAGTTGTAGGAGGTGAGGGGAAGGAGGATGGGAGTGCTTGTGGGAGAGCCGTAGGCATGTCAGGGCCAAAAGGGTGGAGGCAATGGTGCTTCCCGTGTGGGCCTGTACATGTTAGGCAGGCGTTGGAGGAGAGTGGCTGCTCCAGGCAGAAAGTGTGAGGAGGGCAGTGGTAAGTTGGGGTAGGGTAGGGAAAGGAGGACGGGAGTGCTTGTGGGAGAGCCGTAGGCATGTCAGGGCCAAAAGGGTGGAGGCCATGGTGCTCTCCGTGTGGGCCTGTTGCTGGTAGGCAGGCGTTGGAGGAGAGTGGCTGCTCCAGTCCGAAAGTGTGAGGAGGGCAGTGGTAAGTTGTAGGAGGTGAGGGGAAGGAGGACGTGAGTGCTTGTGGGAGAGCCGTGTGGATGTCAGGGCCAAAGGAGTGGAGGCAATGGTTCTCCCCGGGTGGGCCTGTATATGCTAGGCAGGCTTAGGAGGAGAGTGGCTGCTCAAGTCCGAAAGTTTGTGGGGGACTGTCACAAGTTGGAGTAGGGTAGGGAAAGGAGGGTGGGAGTGCTTGTGGGAGAACCGTGTGCATGTCAGGGCTAAAAGGGTGGAGGCAATGGTGCTCCCCGTGTGGGCCTGTACATGTTAAGGCAGGCTTAGGAGGAGATTGGCTGCTCCAGTCCGAAAGTGTGAGGAGGGCTGTTGTAGGTTGTAGGAGGTGAGGGGAAGGAGGATTGGAGTGCTTGTGGGAGAGACGTGTGGATGTCAGGGCCAAAAGGGTGGAGGCAATGGTGCTCCCCGGGTGGGTCTGTACATGTTAGGCAGACGTTGGGGTAGAGTGTCTGCTCCAGTCAGAAGGTGTGAGGAGGGCAGTGGTAAGTTGTAGGAGGTGAGGGAAAGGAGGGTGGGAGTGCTTGTGGGAGAGCCGTAGGCATGTGAGGGCCAAAAGGGTGGAGGCAATGGTGCTCCCCGTGTGGGTCTGTACATGTTAGGCAGGCTTTGGAGGAGAGTGGCTGCTCCAGTCCAAAAGTGTGAGGAGGGCAGTGGTAAGTTGGAGGAGGTGAGGGAAAGGAAGACAGGAGTGCATCTGGGAGAGCCGTAGGCATGTCAGGGCCAAAAGGGTGGAGGCAATGGTGCTCCCCGTGTGGGCCTGTACATGTTAGGCATGCGTTGGAGGAGAGTGGCTGCTCCAGTCAGAAAGTGTGAGGAGGGCAGTGGTAAGTTGGAGTAGGGTAGGGAAAGGAGGGCGGGAGTGCTTGTAGGAGTGCCATAGGCATGTCAGGGCCAAAAGGGTGGAGGCAATGGTGCTCCCCGTGTGGGCCTGCACATGTTAGGCAGGCGTTGGAGGAGATTGGCTGCTCTAATGGGAAATTGTGAGGAGGGCAGTGGTAAGTTGTAGGAGGTGAGGGAAAGCAAGACATGAGTGCTTGTGGGAGAGCCGTGTGGATGTCAGGGCTAAAAGGGTGGAGGCAATGGTGCTCCCCGGGTGGGCCTGTACATGTTAGGCAGGCTTTGGAGGAGAGTGGCTGCTCCAGTCCAAAAGTGTGAGGAGGGCAGTGTTAAGTTGGAGGAGGTGAGGGAAAGGAAGACAGGAGTGCATCTGGGAGAGCCGTAGGCATGTCAGGGCCAAAAGGGTGGAGGCAATGGTGCTCCCCGTGTGGGCCTGTACATGTTAGGCATGCGTTGGAGGAGAGTGGCTGCTCCAGTCCGAAAGTGTGTGGAGGGCAGTGGTAAGTTGGAGGAGGGGAGGGAAAGGAGGGCGGGAGTGCTTGTAGGAGTGCCGTAGGCATGTCAGGGCCAAAAGGGTGGAGGCAATGGTGCTCCCCGTGTGGGCCTGCACATGTTAGGCAGGCTTTGGAGGAGAGTGGCTGCTCAAGTCCAAAAGTGTGAGGAGGGCAGTGGTAAGTTGGAGGAGGGGAGGGAAAGGAGGATTGGAGTGTTTGTGGGAGAGCCGTAGGCATGTCAGGACCAAAAGGGTGGAGGCAATGGTGTTCCCCGTGTGGGTCTGTACATTTTAGGCAGGCTTTGGAGGAGAGTGGCTGCTCCAGGCAGAAAGTGTGAGGAGGGCAGTGGTAAGTTGTAGGAGGTGAGGGAAAGCAAGACATGAGTGCTTGTGGGAGAGCCGTAGGCATGTCAGGGCTAAAAGGGTGGAGGCAATGGTGCTCCCCGTGTGGGCCTGTACATGTTAGGCAGGCTTTGGAGGAGAGTGGCTGCTCCAGTCCAAAAGTGTGAGGAGGGCAGTGGTAAGGTGGAGGAGGGGAGGGAAAGGAAGACGGGAGTGCTTGTGGGAGAGCCGTAGGCATGTGAGGCCCAAACGGGTGGAGGCAATGGTGCTCCCCGGGTGGGTCTGTACATGTTAGGCAGGCGTTGGGGTAGAGTGTCTGCTCCAGTCAGAAGGTGTGAGGAGGGCAGTGGTTAGTTGTAGGAGGTCAGGGAAAGGAGGATTGGAGTGCTTGTGGGAGAGCCGTAGGCATGTCAGGACCAAAAGGGTGCAGGCAATGGTGCTCCCCGGGTGGGTCTGTACATGTTAGGCAGGCGTTGGAGGAGAGTGGCTGCTCCAGTCAGAAGGTGTGAGGAGGGCAGTGGTAAGTTGTAGGAGGTGAGGGAAAGGAGGGCGGGAGTGCTTGTGGGATAGCCGTGTGGATGTCAGGACCAAAAGGGTGGAGGCAATGGTGCTCCCTGTGTGGGCCTGTACATGTTAGGCAGGCTTTGGAGGAGAGTGGCTGCTCCAGGCAGAAAGTGTGAGGAGGGCAGTGGTAAGTTGGAGGAGGTGAGGGAAAGGAAGACGGGAGTGGTTGTGGGAGAGCCGTAGGCATGTCAGGGCTAAAAGGGTGGAGGAAATGGTGCTCCCTGTGTGGGCCTGTACATGCTAGGTAGGCCTTGGAGGAGAGCGGCTGCTCCAGTCAGAAAGTGTGAGGAGGGCTGTCGTAGGTTGTAGGAGCTGAGGGAGAGGAGGATGTGAGTGCTTGTGGGAGAGCCGAAGGCATGTCAGGGCCAAAAGGGTGGACGTCATGGTGCTCCTCGTCTGGTCCTGTGCATGTTAGGCAGGCGTTGGAGGAGAGTGGCTGCTCCAGTCCGAAAGTGTGAGGAGGAATGTCCCAGGTTGCAGAAGGTGAGGGGAAGGAGGATTGGAGTTGTTGTGGGAGAGCCGTGTGGATGTCAGGGCCAAAGGGGTGGAGGCAATGGTGCTCCCCGGGTGGGTCTGTACATGTTAGGCAGGCTTTGGAGGAGAGTGGCTGCTCCAGTCAGAAAGTGTGAGGAGCGCTGTCGGAAGTTGGAGTAGGGTAGGGAAAGGAGGGCGGGAGTGCTTGTAGGAGAGCCGTAGGCATGTGAGGGCCAAAAGGGTGGAGGCAATGGTGCTCCCCGTGTGGGCCTGTACATGTTAGGCAGGCGTTGGAGGAGAGTGGCTGCTCCAGTCCGAAAGTGTGAGGAGGGCAGTGGTAAGTTGTAGGAGGTGAGGGAAAGGAGGGCGGGAGTGTTTGTGGGAGAGCCGTAGGCATGTCAGGGCCAAAATGGTGGAGGCCATGGTGCTCCCCGTGTGGGCCTGCACATGTTAGGCAGGTGTTGGAGGAGAGTGGCTGCTCCAGTCCGAAAGTGTGAGGAGGGCTGTCGTAGGTTGTAGGAGGTGAGGGGAAGGAGGACGTGAGTGCTTGTGGGAGAGCTGTAGCCATTTCAGGGCCAAAAGGGTGGAGGCAATGGTGCTCCCCGTGTGGACCTTTGCATGATAGGCAGGCGTTGTAGGAGATTGGCTGCTCCAGTCCGAAAGTGTGAGGAGGGCAGTGGTAAGTTGTAGGAGGTGAGGGAAAGAAAGGCATGAGTGCTTGTGTGAGAGCCGTGTGGATGTCAGGGCCAAAAGGGTGGAGGCAATGGTGCTCCCCGTGTGGGCCTGTACATGTTAGGCAGGCTTTGGAGGAGAGTGGCTGCTCCAGGCAGAAAGTGTGAGGAGGGCAGTGGTAAGTTGTAGGAGGTGAGGGGAAGGAGGATGTCAGTGCTTGTGGGAGAGCCGTGTGGATGTCAGGGCCAAAAGGGTGGAGGCAATGGTGCTCCCCGTGTGGGTCTGTACATGTTAGGCAGGCGTTGGAGGAGATTGGCTGCTCTAATGGGAAATTGTGAGGAGGGCAGTGGTAAGTTGTAGGAGGTGAGGGAAAGCAAGACATGAGTGCTTGTGGGAGAGCCGTGTGGATGTCAGGGCTAAAAGGGTGGAGGCAATGGTGCTCCCCGTGTGGGCCTGTACATGTTAGGCATGCGTTGGAGGAGAGTGGCTGCTCCAGGCAGGAGGTGTGAGGAGGGTAGTGGTATGTTGTAGGAGGTGAGGGAAAGGAGGATGTGAGTGCTTGTGGGAGAGCCGTAGGCATGTCAGGACCAAAAGGGTGCAGGCAATGGTGCTCCCCGTGTGGGCCTGTACATGTTAGGCAGGCTTTGGAGGAGAGTGGCTGCTCCAGGCAGGAAGTGTGAGGAGGGCAGTGGTAAGTTGTAGGAGGTGAGGGAAAGGAAGACGGGAGTGCATCTGGGAGAGTCGTAGGCATGTCAGGGCCAAAATGGTGGAGGCAATGGTGCTCCCCGGGTGGGCCTGTGCATGTTAGGCAGGCTTTGGAGGAGAGTGGCTGCTCCAGTCCAAAAGTGTGAGGAGGGCAGTGGTAAGTTGGAGGAGGGGAGGGAAAGGAGGACGTGAGTGTTTGTGGGAGAGCCGTGTGGATGTCAGGACCAAAAGGGTGGAGGCAATGGTGCTCCCCGGGTGGGTCTGTACATGTTAGGCAGGCGTTGGAGGAGAGTGGCTGCTCCAGTCCAAAAGTGTGAGGAGGGCAGTGGTAAGGTGGAGGAGGTGAGGGATAGGAGGATGTGAGTGCTTGTGGGAGAGCCGTAGGCATGTCATGACCAAAAGGGTGGAGGCAATGGTGCTCCCCGTGTGGGCCTGTACATGCTAGGCAGGCGTTGGTGGAGAGTGGCTGCTCAAGTCCAAAAGTGTGAGGAGGGCTGTCGTAGGTTGCAGAAGGTGAGGGGAAGGAAGACGGGAGTGGTTGTGGGAGAGCCGTGTGGATGTCAGGACCAAAAGGGTGGAGGCCATGGTGCTCCCCGTGTGGACCTGTTGTTGGTTGGCAGGCGTTGGAGGAGATTGGCTGCTCCAATCAGAAAGTGTGAGGAGGGCAGTGGTAAGTTTTAGGAGGTGAGGGGAAGGAGGATGGGAGTACTTGTGGGAGAGCCGTAGGCATGTGAGGGCCAAAAGGGTGGAGGCAATGGTGCTCCGCATGTGGGCCTGTACATGTTAGGCAGGCTTTGGAGGAGAGTGGCTGCTCCAGGCAGAAAGTGTGAGGAGGGCAGTGGTAAGTTGTAGGAGGTGAGGGAAAGGAGGATTGGAGTGCTTGTGGGAGAGCCGTGTTAATGTCAGGGCCAAAAGGGTGGAGGCAATGGTTGTCCCCGGGTGGGCCTGCACATGTTAGGCAGGCGTTGGAGGAGAGTGGCTGCTCCAGTCCGAAAGTGTGAGGAGGGCAGTGGTAAGTTGGAGGAGGTGAGGGAAAGGAGGATTGGAGTGCTTGTGGGGGAGCCGTAGGCATGTCAGGGCCAAAAGGGTGGACGTCATGGTGCTCCTCGTCTGGGCCTGTGCATGTTAGGCAGGCTTTGGAGGAGAGTGGCTGCTCCAAGCAGGAAGTGTGAGGAGGGCAGTGGTAAGTTGGGGAAGGGTAGGGAAAGGAGGGAGGGAGTGCTTGTGGGAAAGCCGTAGGCATGTCAGGACCAAAAGGGTGGAGGCAATGTTGCTCCCCGTGTGGGCCTGTACATGCTAGGCAGGCGTTGGAGGAGAGTGGCTGCTCCAGTCCGAAAGTGTGAGGAGGGCAGTGGTAAGTTGTAGGAGGTGAGGGAAAGGAGGGCGTGAGTGCTTGTGGGAGAGCCGTGTGGATGTCAGGACCAAAAGGGTGGAGGCAATGGTGCTCCCCGTGTGGGCCTGTACATGCTAGGCAGGCGTTGGTGGAGAGTGGCTGCTCAAGTCCAAAAGTGTGAGGAGGGCTGTCGTAGGTTGCAGAAGGTGAGGGGAAGGAGGATTGGAGTGCTTGTGGGAGAGCCGTGTGGATGTCAGGGCCAAAAGGGTGGAGGCCATGGTGCTCCCCGTGTGGACCTGTTGTTGGTTGGCAGGCATTGGAGGAGATTGGCTGCTCCAGGCAGAAAGTGTGAGGAGGGCATTGATAAGTTGTAGGAGGTAAGGGGAAGGAGGATGGGAGTACTTGTGGGAGAGCCGTAGGCATGTCAGGGCCAAAAGGGTGGAGGCAATGGTGCTCCCCGTGTGGGCCTGTGCATGCTAGGCAGGCGTTGGAGGAGAGTGGCTTCTCAAGACCAAAAGTGTGAGGAGGGCAGTGGTAAGTTGGAGGAGGGGAGGGAAAGGAGGACCTGAGTGTTTGTGGGAGAGCCGTGTGGATGTCAGGACCAAAAGAGTGGAGGCCATGGTGCTCCCCGGGTGGGCCTGCACATGAAAGGCAGGCTTTGGAGGAGAGTGGCTGCTCAAGTCCAAAAGTGTGAGGAGGGCAGTGGTAAGTTGTAGGAGGTGAGGGAAAGGAGGGCGGGAGTGCTTGTGGGAGAGCCGTAGGCATGTCAGGACCAAAAGGGTGGAGGCAATGGTGCTCCCCGTGTGGGCCTGTACATGCTAGGCAGACTTTGGAGGAGAGTCGCTGCTCAAGTCCGAAAGTTTGAGGGGGACTGTCACAAGTTGGAGTAGGGGAGGGAAAGGGTGGCGGGAGTGCTTGTGGGAGAGCCGTGTGCATGTCAGGGCTAAAAGGGTGGAGGCAATGGTGCTCCCTGGGTGTGCCTGCACATGTTAGGCAGGCGTTGGAGGAGATTGGCTGCTCTAATGGGAAATTGTGAGGAGGGCAGTGGTAAGTTGTAGGAGGTGAGGGAAAGGAGGGCGGGAGTGCTTGTGGGAGAGCCGTAGGCATGTCAGGACCAAAAGGGTGGAGGCAATGGTGCTCCCCGTGTGGGCCTGCACATGTTAGGCAGGCTTTGGAGGAGAGTGGCTGCTCCAGGCAGGAGGTGTGAGGAGGGTAGTGGTATGTTGTAGGAGGTGAGGGAAAGGAGGATGTGAGTGCTTGTGGGAGAGCCGTAGGCATGTCAGGACCAAAAGGGTGCAGGCAATGGTGCTCCCCGTGTGGGCCTGCACATGTTAGGCAGGCTTTGGAGGAGAGTGGCTGCTCCAGGCAGGAAGTGTGAGGAGGGCAGTGGTAAGTTGTAGGAGGTGAGGGAAAGGAAGACGGGAGTGCATCTGGGAGAGTCGTAGGCATGTCAGGGCCAAAAGGGTGGAGGCAATGGTGCTCCCCGTGTGGGCCTGTGCATGTTAGGCAGGCTTTGGAGGAGAGTGGCTGCTCAAGTCCAAAAGTGTGAGGAGTGCAGTGGTAAGTTGGAGGAGGGGAGGGAAAGGAGGACCTGAGTGTTTGTGGGAGAGCCGTAGGCATGTCAGGACCAAAAGGGTGGAGGCAATGGTGCTCCCCGGGTGGGCCTGTGCATGTTAGGCAGGCTTTGGAGGAGAGTGGCTGCTCCAGTCAGAAAGTGTGAGGAGGGCTGTCGGAAGTTGGAGTAGGGTAGGGAAAGGAGGGCGGGAGTGCTTGTGGGAGAGCCGTGTGGATGTCAGGGCCAAAAGGGTGGAGGCAATGGTACTCCCCGTGTGGGCCTGTGCATGCTAGGCAGGCGTTGGAGGAGAGTCGCTGCTCCAGTCAGAAAGTGTGAGGAGTGCTGTCGTAGGTTGTAGGAGGTGAGGGAAAGGAAGACGGGAGTGCTTGTGGGAGAGCCGTGTGGATGTCAGGGCCAAAAGGGTGGAGGCAATGGTGCTCCCCATGTGGACCTGTACATGGTAGGCAGGCTTTGGAGGAGAGCGGCTGCTCCAGTCCGAAAGGGTGAGGAGGGCAGTGGTAAGTTGGAGGAGGGGAGGGAAAGGAGGGCGGGAGTGCTTGTGGGAGAGCCGTAGGCATGTGAGGGCCTAAAGGGTGGAGGTAATGGTGCTCCCCGTGTGGGCCTGCACATGTTAGGCAGGCGTTGGAGGAGAGTGGCTGCTCCAGTCCGAAAGTGTGAGGACGGCAGTGGTATGTTGGAGGAGGTGAGGGAAAGGAGGGAGGGAGTGCTTGTGGGAGAGCCGTGTTAATGTCAGGGCCAAAAGGGTGGAGGCAATGGTGCTCCCCGGGTGGACCTGTGCAGGCTAGGCAGGCGTTGGAGGAGAGGGGCTGCTCCAGTCCGAAAGTGTGAAGGGGACTGTCACAAGTTGGGGTAGGGTAGGGAAAGTATGGCGTAAGTGCTTGTGGGAGAGCCGTGTGCATGTCAGGGCTAAAAGGGTGGAGGCAATGGTGTTCCCCGTGTGGGCCTGTACATGTTAGGCAGGCGTTGGAGGAGATTGGCTGCTCTAATGGGAAAGTGTGAGGAGGGCTGTCGGAAGTTGGAGTAGGGTAGGGAAAGGAGGGAGGGAGTGCTTGTAGGAGTGTCGTAGGCATGTGAGGGCCAAAAGGGTGGAGGCAATGGTGCTCCCCGTGTGGACCTGTACATGTTAGGCAGGCGTTGGAGGAGATTGGCTGCTCTAATGGGAAATTGTGAGGAGGGCAGTGGTAAGTTTAGGAGGTGAAGGAAAGGAGGACGGGAGTGCTTGTGGGAGAACCGTAGGCATGTCAGGGCCAAAAGGGTGGAGGCCATGGTGCTCCCCGTGTGGGCCTGTACATGTTAGGCAGGCGTTGGAGGAGATTGGCTGCTCCAGTCCGAAAGTGTGGGGAGGGCTGTCGTAAGTTGTAGGAGGTGAGGCAAAGGAAGACGGGAGTGCTTGTGGGAGAGCCGTAGGCATGTGAGGGCCAAAAGGGTGGAGGCAATGGTGCTCCCCATGTGGGCCTGCACATGTTAGGCAGGCGTTGGAGGAGAGTGGCTGCTCCAGGCAGAAAGTGTGAGGAGAGCTGTCGTAAGTTGGAATAGAGTAGGGAAAGGAAGACGGGAGTGCTTGTGGGAGAGCTGTAGGCATGTCAGAACCAAAAGGGTGGAGGCAATGGTGCTCCCCGTGTGGGCCTGTTGTTGGTAGGCAGGCGTTGGAGGTGATTGGCTGCTCTAATGGGAAATTGTGAGGAGGGCAGTGGTAAGTTGTAGGAGGTCAGGGAAAGGAAGGCATGAGTGCTTGTGGGAGAGCCGTAGGCACGTCAGGGCCAAAAGGGTGGAGGCAATGGTGCTCCCCGGGTGGGCCTGTACATGCTAGGCAGGCGTTGGAGGAGAGTGGCTGCTCCAGTCAGAAAGTGTGAGGAGGGCAGTGGTAAGTTGGAGGAGGGGAGGGAAAGGAGGACGGGAGTGGTTGTGGGAGAGCCATGTGGATGTCAGGGCCAAAAGGGTGGAGGCAATGGTGCTCCCCGTGTGGGCCTGTGCATGTAAGGCAGGCGTTGGAGGAGAGTGGCTGCTCCAGTCCGAAAGTGTGAGGAGGGCTGTCGGAAGTTGGAGTAGGGTAGGGAAAGGAGGGCGTGAGTGCTTGTAGGAGAGCCGTGTGCATGTCAGGGCTAAAAGGGTGGAGGCAATGGTGCTCCCGGTGTGAGGCTGTGCATGCTAGGCAGGCGTTGGAGGAGATTGGCTGCTCTAATGGGAAATTGTGAGGAGGGCAGTGGTAAGTTTAGGAGATGAAGGAAAGGAGGACGTGAGTGCTTTTGGGAGAGCCGTGTGGATGTCAGGGCCAAAAGGGTGGAGGCAATGGTGCTCCCCGGGTGGGCCTGTACATGTTAGCAGGCGTTGGAGGAGAGTGGTTGCTCCAGTCCGAAAATGTTAGGGGGGCTGTCGTAAGTTGGAGTAGGGTAGGGAAATGAGGGCGGGAGTGCTTGTGGGATAGCCGTGTGGATGTCAGGACCAAAAGGGTGGAGGCAATGGTGCTCCTCGTGTGGGTCTGTACATGTTAGGCAGGCATTGGAGGAGAGTGGCTGCTCCAGTCCGAAAGTGTGAGGAGGGCAGTGGTAATTTGCAGTAGGTGAGGGAAAGGAGGGCGTGAGTGCTTGTGGGAGAGCCGTAGGCATGTCAGGGCTAAAAGGGTGGAGGCAATGGTGCTCCCCGTGTGGGCCTGTACATGTTAGATAGGCGTTGGAGGAGAGTGGCTGCTGCAGTCCGAAAGTGTGAAGGGGACTGTCACAAGTTGGTGTAGGGTAGAGAAAGGAGGGCGTGAGTGCTTGTGGGAGAGCCGTAGGCATGTCAGGGCTAAAAGGGTGGAGGCAATGGTGCTCCCCGTGTGGGCGTGTACATGTTAGGCAGGCGTTGGAGGAGATTGGCTGCTAAAGTCCGAAAGTGTGAGGAGGGCAGTGGTAAGTTGTAGGAGGTGAGGGGAAGGAGGACCTGAATGTTTGTGGGAGAGCCGTGTGGATGTCAGGGCCAAAAGGGTGGAGGCAATGATGCTCCCCAGGTGTGCCTGTACATGTTAGGCAGGCGTTGGAGGAGAGTGGCTGCTCCAATCTGAAAGTGTGGGGAGGGCTGCAGTAAGTTGGAGTAGGGTAGGGAAAGGAGGGCGGGAGTGCTTGTGGGAGAGCCGTAGGCATGTCAGGGCGAACAAGGTTGGACGTCATGGTGCTCCCCGTGTCGACCTGTGCATGCTAGGCAGGCGTTGGAGGAGAGTGGCTGCTCTAATGGGAAATTGTGAGGAGGGCAGTGGTAAGTTGTAGGAGGTGAGGGAAAGGAGGGCGGGAGTGCTTGTGGGAGAGCCGTAGGCATGTCAGGGCCAAAAGGGTGGAGGCAATGGTGCTCCCCGTGTGGGCCTGTACATGTTAGGCAGGCGTTGGAGGAGAGTGGCTGCTGAAGTCCGAAAGTGTGAGGGGGACTGTCACAAATTGGGGTAGGGTAGCTAAAGGAGGATGTGAGTGCTTGTGGGAGAGCCGTGTGCATGTCAGGGCCAAAAGGGTGGAGGCAATGGTGCTCCCCGTGTGGGCCTGTACATGTTAGGCAGGCGTTGGAGGAGAGTGGCTGCTGAAGTCCGAAAGTGTGAGGGGGACTGTCACAAATTGGGGTAGGGTAGCTAAAGGAGGATGTGAGTGCTTGTGGGAGAGCCGTGTGCATGTCAGGGCCAAAAGGGTGGAGGCAATGGTGCTCCCCATGTGGGCCTGTACATGTTAGGCAGGCGTTGGAGGAGATTGGCTGCTCCAGTCCGAAAGTGTGAGGAGGGCTGTCGTAGGTTGTAGGATGTGAGGGAGAGGAGGATGTGAGTGCTTGTGGGAGAGCCGTAGGCATGTCAGGGCCAAAAGGGTGGAGGCAATGGTGCTCCCCGTGTGGGCCTGCACATGTTAGGCAGGCGTTGGAGGAGAGTGGCTGCTCCAGTCCGAAAGTGTGAGGAGGGCAGTGGTAATTTGCAGTAGGTGAGGGAAAGGAGGGCGTGAGTGCTTGTGGGAGAGCCGTAGGCATGTCAGGGCCAAAAGGGTGGAGGCAATGGTGCTCCCCAGGTGGGTCTGCACATGTTAGGCAGGCTTTGGAGGAGAGTGGCTGCTCCAGTCCGAAAGTATGGGGAGGGCTGTCGTAAGTTGGAGTAGGGTAGGGAAAGGAGGGCGGGAGTGCTTGTGGGAGAGCCGTAGGCACGTCAGGGCCAAAAGGGTGGAGGCAATGGTGCTCCCCGTGTGGGCCTGTACATGTTAGGCAGGCGTTGGAGGGGATTGGCTGCTCCAGTCAGAAAGTGTGAGGAGGGCAGTGGTAAGTTTAGGAGGTGAAGGAAAGGAGGACGGGAGTGGTTGTGGGAGAGCCGTTTGGATGTCAGGGCCAAAAAGGTGGAGGCAATGGTGCTCCCCTTGTGGGCCTGCACATGTTAGGCAGGCTTAGGAGGAGAGTAGCTGCTTCAGTCCGAAAGTGTGAGGAGGGCAGTGGTAAATTGCAGTAGGTGAGGGAAAGGAGGGCGTGAGTGCTTGTGGGAGAGCCGTATGGATGTCAGGGCCAAAAGGGTGGAGGCAATGGTGCTCCCCGTGTCGACCTGTGCATGCTAGGCAGGCGTTGGAGGAGATTGGCTGCTCTAATGGGAAATTGTGAGGAGGGCAGTGGTAAGTTTAGGAGGTGAAGGAAAGGAGGATTGGAGTGCTTGTGGGAGAGCCGTAGGCATGTCAGGGCCAAAAGGGTGGAGGCAATGGTGCTCCTCGTGTGGGCCTGCACATGTTAGGCAGGCTTTGGAGGAGAGTGGCTGCTCCAGGGAGAAAGTGTGAGGAGGGCAGTCGTAAGTTGTAGGAGGTGAGGGGAAGGAGGATTGGAGTACTTGTGGGAGAGCCGTGTGGATGTCAGGGCCAAAAGGTTGGAGGCAATGGTTGTCCCCGGGTGGGCCTGCACATGTTAGGCAGGCGTTGGAGGAGAGTGGCTGCTCCAGTCCGAAAGTGTGAGGAGGGCAGTGGTAATTTGCAGTAGGTGAGGGAAAGGAGGGCGGGAGTGCTTGTGGGAGAGCCGTAGGCATGTCAGGGCCAAAAGGGTGTAGGCAATGGTGCTCCCCGGGTGGACCTGTACATGCTAGGCAGGCGTTGGAGGAGAGTGCCTGCTCCAGTCCCAAAGTGTGAGGGGGACTGTCACAAG